>NC_133619.1:280844715-281580965 GCF_048593235.1 Sminthopsis crassicaudata
ATTTTATTGTGAGATATTAATCCCTAACATATATCAGTTTTTGCATAGGTGCCAGCCATGTACTACTGAGAAAAAGATATATTCCTTTCTATTATTATTCAGTTTTCTCAAAGGTCTATCATATCTAAAATTTCTAAGTTTCTGTTAAACTCCCTAATCTTTTTCTTATTTATTTTGTGTTTAGATTTATCTAATTCTGAGAGGGGTAAGTTGAAGTCTTCCAATAATACAGCTTTGCTGTCTATTTCTTCCTATAACAGACTTAACTTCTCTAAGAATTTGGGGCATATATGTTTGGAATGGTTTCAATGCCACTTTATTGTCTATGGTATCCTTTAACAAGATGTTTCCTTCCTTGGCTTTTTAAATTATATTATTTTTGCTTTGTCTTACTCTGAAATCAGTATTGCTAACGCTGTTTTTTCTTTTTTCTTTTGCTTCATGTCATGCATAAAGTTCTGTTCCAACCTTTCCCCCTTACTCTGTTAGTACCTTTCTATTTCAAATGTGTTTCTTGTAAACAAAATATAGTAGAATTCTATTTTTAAACCACTCTCCTATTCATTTCCATTTTATGGGTAAGTCCATCTCATTCTTATTTAGTTATGATAAACAGTTGTATATTTTCTTTCATTCTCATTTTTCCTGTATCTATATCTATATCAATATCTATATCTATATATCTCTCTCTATATATGTATGTATATATGTATATTTCTCTCTTTTCACTTGTGGAATTTTGTTTTTGAGCAACCATGCTCACAACCTGCCCTCCCTTCTATCATCCTTCCTCTCTTCTCTTATCTCTTTCTCCTAATGTTTCTGACCTCTCTTCTATCCAGCCCTTCCCTTGTCTTTCCTTTTTCTCCTCCTAAGGAAAATCATTGCAATGTTAAAAAAAAAAAAAAAAAAAAAAAAAAAAGAAAACTAAACCATAACGAAAGCAAACTGCCAAAAAAGTTGGAGACATTAATATCTCTTTTACCTTTGTACTGTAAGAAATTTGATATCTTTCCATACAACTCATAACTTAAATCTGACATATGTGTTGTCTTTCCTATTAGAATGTGAGTTTTTAGCAGAGTACTTTGCACTTGGCAAACAGTAAGTGCCAAATTTTCAGATGGTGATTAGTTGATTAATATCTCTAAATGATTTTGAAAACATTAAAGCAATAAATAAAATGGAATTATTTGTGTTTATAATTCATTAGGTAAAATTAATTTTGACTGTTAAAACAGCAAAATTTCATTTTTATCATTAATATGTAATATTAATTATGTTTATTAATTCACTCCAAGTTTTAAAGAAACAATTTATTTTATACTATCTACTCTTTTAATGATAAACTTTACTTCTGAATTTATTTCTTGCTGACTACCTTAGTTATATTCTTGATGCCATTGACTATTCCCTTTTGCCAAATAATGTGAATTATCCCTTTCTCAAATCTGTTTCCACAGCCTATTATGTTTATCCATTATTCTAGGTGATATTGTTTTTTCTAATTAAATAAATATTTCCTTTCACCCTCTCCAGGCTCCTTCACATCCAGGACAATCATTAATAGACATTCAAAACACCTGTTCTTGGAAGACACTATCACCAACATCAAACTGTTTAAGAATGCTTTGAAATAGTAAACTTTTGTGTGTCAATATCTACTAGCAGTTCTGCACAGCTGTTTTGCAAATTGCAAACTATGTATAGCATGATGACTAAATATGTTACTGAAATACAAGTTCTATGGAGCCAATATAGTTGGTTACTAATGCTGGCTATATTCTCTAGCTCTTTAATTGTATTCATTAGAGGGAATTCATTTAAGGAGACAAATGTTTCAGAAGGAACACCCAAGAGAAAATCCCACTTTGAAACTCTACAACCTAAGAATACCTAAAGACTGCTTTATGTTTAGATGAAATACAAAGACATGGGTTTAAATTGGATTGTCTAAGTCTAAAAAATTCAGTGAAAATGAATACATGAATAAGCAAATTCTTCATGAATCCTCAGCTTCTATACATAGAAATGATCATCAACTTTGTCATCAACAACTGTCCCATTTCCAAGTTGATGAATCCAGAAATTTCTTTAACTTATCATACCCACTTATAATTCCATATCTCTTTTACTTTATCATTTAACCTTATAACTTTTCCTCCTCATAATGATTTCCAATCACTCTTCATTACTTTCTTAGACTATAACCCCATTCTGAATTCAATTCCCTTTCTTTACTTCTCTTTTGTGATCTAACAGTTAATCAATTAAACTTCATACTGTCTTTTACTCTTGATTAATATTCCAGAATCACTTCCAGGCCCAAAAGAATGGTGCATTTCACCCATTCCTTTTCCCTAAAGGGGTGGCCTATGATCTTGACCTAGATAAACAGTCTAACGGAATTCAGTCCCATGGATACCTTCCCCCTAAAGAGAAGAAGAGAGCCTTGTCCATTCCTGTTATGCTTTTCTTGTTAAACATTTCACTTCACAACATACATGGGATATATATTTATTAATCAGCTAAGTGACTCAACTGGGCCCATTTTAAAAAGCATTTAAAATCTGGCCTCAGAGTTACTACTAACTATATGAATCTGAACAAATGACTCAACCTTATATGTTCTCTTTCCCTAAATTATAAGTCTTCTCTGGGAGCATATCTCTTGCGGAGCTTCTGGAGGCAGTCTTGGCTTCAGTTCAGTCCAATAATCCCAAAATGCAGCCAGGAGTTAAAGTCCTTTACTGTCTCTTTCCAATTCTTATCTCCAGATCCTTTATTTTCTCCTTCAAGCCTTGTCTCCTTCACTTGGGGCTCGGCTAGGTTTCTTAGAGGCCTCTCTCTCTCTTTGGTTTCCAAGAGCTCTTATCTGAGTGTCTCCAGCCAACACAACAGTGGAATTTTCAATGACTCTCTTGGCTCTGAATCTCCTAGAGTGTGGGAATCAGTCTCCTGAGAGTGGGCTTGTAGGTACTCCCTGGCTTTGTGAGAACTCCTTAAAAGTATGCTCTCTTAAAGGTGTGAATATAATGTGTGGACCAATGAGCAAATTCCTTTAAAGGTGTAAACTCCTTTAAAGGTTTGAACTCCTTTAAAGGTGTGAACTAAGTGCATAAGTACCCTGTAAAAATCCTTATACAACCTCGTTTTGCTTTTTCCACTAGAGAAGGAAATGGCTAGCCACTCACATAGTACTACCAAGAAAAATTCATGGATATTGTGAGCTATGGAATCATGAAAGATAACATGACCAAAGAACTGAAAAGCAACAATCAACTTTATTTATTACCATCAAAGAAATACTTAAAGATACACAAAAGACTTGCAGTAAATATTGAGGAAATAACTTTAAAGAGCACTAAGCACTAAAGTATTATATCTTACATTACAATTTATTGTATTTACTTTCATTCAGTAAGCTTTTATTAAATCATATTAGATCACAAATTCATTTGCAGAAATGTTGAATACACATTTTACATTTCATCATGCCTCACCCATATCTCCTTTAAAATACATGATTTCTTGCAAACCAGGTCAGGGAACAAGACTTTCCCTTATCAGTAGTTTTCTACCCCAGTATAGAGGCATTTTTGTTACTATTAATTTTCACTTATAGATCTCAAAAACTCAAGACTTCTCAAACTCATGATGTTGTCTTTGCAATTGAAAATGTTTATCTTGAGATGAAACATTCAATCACTTACTCAGGCAAATAAGTACAAATTGGAAAAAAATTTGCCAATATCCCAGGCACAAGATACAATAGTTATACTAATATTTGTCAGTTAACACAGATGTGTATAGAGTTTCAATATTCCAGATTCTGAAAAAATGGAGTATATTTAAATGCATACAATTATGCAGTAATTAAAGAATCAAGTAAGCAGAAATAAGAAAGAAATGAAAATAAACTGGGCTTTGAGAACCAATTGTCAAATGTTCAACATAATAATTTACATCTCAGATATTGATATTCACAATGTATTAGGGCATGATGTATTGTTTAATTGATGGTTTATAGCTAAGAAAGCATTTTGCCATTTTGTGTGAAACATTTTTTTTCCAGAATGGTCAGTTGTGTACACTCACATTCATAAACATTCCTTGAAAGCATTAGATGTGTGGCAGAAGGCACAGGAAATGACATTGTTACTAGACTAGATACCTGGTCTTTGTAGACTAAAATAATAATAATAAGTGATATTTGTATGACACTTTAAGGTTTTCAGTGTTTCACATATGTTTCAGTATATGTGGTGATTTCAGTAATATAAATGAAAAGAACACCAAAAGCAGAGGATTTTAGTTTAAATGCAATAAATTACCTTGGACACAGAAGATAAATGCTGAAATATTTTTACCTTGTCTTGGTACAGGGTTGACAGGCTGTAGATATGAAATGTTATATTTACTATGAGACATAGTTGTTGGGCTGCCAGGTTTTGATTAGTTGATGTTCTCCTTATGAGTTAGGATTCATTGACAAGGAGAGGATATGTGATTTTTATTGATCACAGAAATGCAAATGAAGACAATTCTGAGGTACCACTACACACTTCTGAAATTGGCCAAAATGATAGGAAAAGATAATGATGAATATTGAAGGGGATGTGGGAAAAGTGGGATACTAATACATTGTGGTGAAATTATGAATGGATCCAGCCATTCTGGAGAGCAATTTGGAACTATGCTCAAAGGGCGATCAAACTGTGTGTACCCTTTGATCCAGCAATGTCTCTACTGCTCCTGTATCCCAAGGTGATTATAAAGGAGAGAAAGGGAACCACATGTAAAAAAATATCTTTGTGGCAGCCTTTTTTTGTAGTGGCAAGAATTTAGAAACTGAGTAGATGCCCATTAGTTGGAGAAGAACTGAATAAATTATGGTAGATGGATGTTATGGAATAGTATTGTTCTGTAAGAAACAATCAAGATTATTTCATAGAGATGTGGAGAGACTTATGAACTAATGGTGAGTGGTATGAGTAGAACCAGGAGAACATTGTACATAGCAACAGCAAGATTGTACAATGATCAATTCTGATAGACGTGGCTCTTTTCAACATCTAGGTGATTTAAGCCAGTTCCAATATGTTGTGACATATATCAGATTATTTGCCATTTAGGGGAGAGGATGGGAGAAAAGGAAGGGGAAAATCTGGAACACAAGGTTTTGCAAAGGTGAAGGTTCAAAATTATCTTTGTCTATGTTTTGAAATTTAAAAGCTTTAGTTAAAAAAAGAAAATAAACATGTAAGTAAAAATCTGAGAAAAGAAACTAATTGACATTTCAACATATTCATTATATTGACACACATATACTCACATATTTTGCATGGTTTGAAAATAAACTATTTTCAAGGATATGGGAAGATGGCAAAATAGGTCCAGATTTCCCTTACAAATAATACAAATTTTCCCCTCAGGGCAAACATAGATTGGTAAAATAATAATAATAATAATAATAATAGTAAATACTTGGGCCAAAACAGGAATCCTTCTAGTAAAATGAAGGAAAATCTGAAGAAAAATCCTGTATCAGGAGATTAACCCATGCAAAATGCAAATATCTCCAGGCTAACTTCATACAAAGACCAAGTGGAGAGCATTGAGGTAGTAGAGTTTGAGTGGTAGGAACCACTGAAACTTTCTTCTCTGGGATTGCTTGATAAATCAAGGGTCTGTGTCTGGGAAGACTGAGGGAATCTCTGCTAATTAGGACTACCAGGTCCAGCTATGCTGCAGATACGGAAAGAAAGAAAGAAAGAAAGAAAGAAAGAAAGAAAGAAAGAAAGAAAGAAAGAAAGAAAGAAAGAAAGAAAGAAAGAAAGAAAGAAAGAAAGAAAGAAAGAAAGAAAGAAAGAAAGAAAGAAAGAAAGAAAGAAAGAAAGAAAGAAAGAAAGAAAGAAAGAAAGAAAGAAAAGAAAGAAAAGAAAGAAAGAAAGAAAGAAAGAAAAGAAAGAAAGCAGGAAGAAAGAAGGAAGGAAGGACCAAATGAAGGAAGGGAGAAAGGAGGGAGGAAAGAAGCAGAATGAATAAATAGAGCAGAATGTGAAACATAGATAAAAAGGCAGAATTGGAGAAGAGATCAAGAAGAGAACATATAAGAATAATTGGACTGCCTGAAAGTTGTGATTAAAAAACAAACAAACAAACAAACAAACAAACAAAAATAACCCTTGACACAATAATGCAAGAAACAATTATAATTTAAGAAAAATTTCCTGGAGTGATAGAACGTGAAAGAAAAGTAGAAATAGAAAAAAAAATTCCATTTACTATTTCAATGAGATATTTTGTGGAAAACACAGGGATATTATTGCTACTGATCATGTACCAAAATAAGGCTGAAATGGGTTCTTGATTTAGACATAAAGAATGATACTATAAGCAAATTAGTAGGAAAAAAATCTGTGGTGGAAGGGAGGAAGGGAGGGAGAGACCAAGGAAGGAAGGAAACCCCCCTCCACAAAAAAAAGAGCTCAATCACAGAAATTTACTATAGAAACAGAGAAGACCAGTGTTCATCATCAGAAGAAGACACAGAAGTTAAAAAGGGTTCTACCTTAATAAGTTACATGAAATGGTTCTCTGCCCAGGGAGAATTTATAGAACTCAATTTTTTTTTTTTTAATCCAATGAGAGATATTGAGGGAAAACTAAAAAAAAAATCTTGGAAAAAGAAGAAGATTGTGGGAAAAAAGTGATATATATTTTCATCTCAAATATGGAAATAACTCTTTGAAAGTTAGAATTGGGCAAGGGAAGGCAGTGATATGAAAGACCAAGAAATCACAAAACAAATTATAAAGCAGTATTTCTGCTTGACCTATATGCCTAAAATATTAAAGAAGGGAAAGGGGCCACTCATATACTACAGAGTATATGTGTGTGTATGTATGTATATGTATATATCTATATATGTATACACAAATATATATAAAGGTATATATATATATATATATATATATATATATATATATATATATATGCATATGTATACAGAAATATATATATATAAAGGTATATATATATATATATCTATATATGTATACAGAAATATATAAAGGTGTATATATATCTCTACATATGTATGCAGAAATACATATAAAGGTATATATATGTATGTATGTATATGTATATATATATGTATATGTATGTGTGTATGTATGTATGTATACACACACACACACACACTCCCTGCTTGGGAGTGAGAGCAGGATGAAAGTGGAAAAAATAATAAAGTAAAAATGATATGCAGCAGAGAAAAAAAAAATTACAAGGAAAGATAGGAAAGCCAGTACATTACATTGATTCCCTGTTACCTTAAGAATAAAAATATCAGTTTCTCTGTAATCATCATGTTTTCTAAACTTCTTGTACTTGATTCCTTTCAAACACTCTACAATCTATCAACAGTCGTCTTTTTTCTGTATCTTACACTATTTACATAATTCATTCTTTGTCTGTATAATGATTGTAATGCTTTCAGTTCTGTATGTACCAAAAGATTATATATTCTGAAGCTTCTATGCTTTGTTCCCAACACACACATGCACACATACATACACACACACAATACATACACATGTATTACATTCTCTCTGAGATTACCTTCTGTTTACATTATACATACCTTGTAACTTTATTGCTATTTGAATGTTGTCTTCCCCATTATAATTTTCTAGTTTTTTTTTTTTTTAGTTGCAGACCCAATTTATTGATTTCCGTTTTTTATACTTTATCAATGTGAGCATTTAGACATATATTTCTCCCCAAAATTGCTTTGGCTTCATCCTATACATTTTCTTTTGTTGTCTCCTTATTGTCATTTTCTTTGTTGAATTTATTGATTGCTTTTATGACTTGTTTTTTGACCTATTCATTCTTAAGGATTATTAACTTTCTAATTATCTTTGTCTGTCTTCCCACAACCCTTTATTGCATGTAAATGTTCTTGCGTCATGAGTTTAAAGGGATGCATCTAATATTTCTCCCTTTCTGTATTTGATTGTGAGGTTTTTAAATCCTGATACATGGTGAATATTTATGTAGGTACCATGTATCACTGAGGGAAAAAAGATATTCCTTTCTATCCCCCTACAATTTTCTTCTATCTTCTCTAACTTTTCTGAAATTCTATTTATTTTCTTATTTTTCTTTTTATTTTGTAGTTAGACTTAACTATTTCTGGGATGAAAAGGTTGGGGTGTTCCAATAGTATAGTTTTGCTTTCTAACTGTTAACATTTTACTTAAGCTTTTTTTGCATTGATATTAATCATGGAAATTTGTCTTTATTTTAGTTCTTGCTGGTTTAGGTATCATCATCAAATTTGTGTCATTAAAAAAAATCAATAGGTGTGAAGGTCCTGTATTGTAAAGGTCCAGGGTTCATGTCCCTGTTCAGGTGCCAAAATGTGAAGGTCCAGGCTAGCTCCTCTGAAGGGCTCAGAATAAGTCCTTGTCAGGATAAGCAAAAGTCCCTGCCCCACATTGGGCACTAAATTGTGAAGGTCCTGTATTGCAAAGGTCCAGTCGTCTCTAAATTGTCCTTGGGGACTGCCGTCTCAACTCAATCTCAGACTAGACTTACTAACTCCTTGTCCTCCTCCCCTCCTTTTTTATCCTAGCAGAGATTGTAGTGAGAACTCAGGGGCTTGTGGGAAAATTACTTCAACCAATGAACTTGCTCCTTTTAAAGGTTGTGTAAACTCCTTTTCAGAAGGAACTAAAGGTGTGAATTCTGAGCTAGAGAATTGCCCAGACAACCTGAGTTCTCACCTTGTAATCCTAACAAATAGGATTCTGTCTTTACCTGTTTTTCCAAATAATTTATAGAATATATATAATTTATATAATATATAACATTGAAATTAATATTTTTCTTAAAAAGTTTGATGGAATTCATCTGATTTACAGATGATAATTTATTTTTCCAAATTGGGATTTGATAATTGTTTTATTTTATTTTCTGTTAATGTGAGCAATTTATATCCATTTCAGTTTGTCAGATTTATTTAAGCTCATAATTTAAGCTCATAATTATTGCTTTATTTTCTTCTTAATTGGTGGGGAATCAATCATTTTCATTTTTCATACTGATGATTGATTTGCTTCTTTCTTTTTTTAAAATCAAATTAACCAAAGGGTTATCTATTTTGTTCATAAAATCAGCTCATAATTTTATGTATTGTTTAACAGTGTTCTTACATTTAAGTTTAATACTCTCTTTTTTAAGTTTCAAGATTTCAGATTTGCTATTTAATCAGGAAATTTTATTTTATACTTTCTTCTTGTTTTTTATTTCTTCCAGTAACTCACATAACTTCTCCTCTAAGAATTTCAATGCTATACAGTTTGGTACATATATGTTCAGTACTGATATTACTTCACTTTCTGTGGTGTTTTTTTATCAAGTTATAGTTGTCTTTCTTATATCTTCATTAGATTTTTTTTTCTGGATTCAAGATTATTACTTGTGTTTTCAGTTTATTTGTTTGTTTTTACTTCAAGTGAAGTATAATACATTCTGCTCCATTCCTTTATTTTACTCTGTGTGTATCTCTCTACTTAAATTATTGTTTTGTTTTGTTTTGTTTTGTTTTGTTTTGTTTTCATAAACAACACATGGTTAGAGGCTGGCTTTTAATGCAGTTGTCTTTTTTCTTTAAGAAAAAAACAAACAAAAATAAAAACAAAAAAAACCACTACCAGTATTTACCACAAAGGAATTAATGAAGAGAAAAGCAAATGAAGGTGACTTAGCTGTATTAGATCTAAAACTGTATTATAAAGCAGTGGTCATCAAAAACATTTGGTACTGGCTAAGAAATAGAGAAGTTGATCAGTGGAATAGGTTAAATTCACAGAACAAAATAGTCAGTGACTAGAGCAATCTAGTATTTGAAAAACCCAAAGTCCTCAGCTTTTGGCATAAGAATTCACTATTTGACCAAAAAAAAACAAAAACAAAAACAAAAAACTGCTGGGAAAATTGGAAACTAGTATGGCAGAAAGTAGGCATAGATCCACATCTAACAGTGTATACCAAGAGAAGGTTGAAATAGGTTAATGATCTATACATAAATAATGCATTTTGGTACTCAAAAAGTGAATTTTGTAAAATCATTGATAGGGGTTAATTATTTAATATATAGTAGTAACAACAGCAGCAGCTTCAATGGTATTAATGTTTATTAGCCATTGCAATAATAGTAGTCAATTAAATGGTGTTATGGGTAAGAAGAGAATTGATTGAAGTAAGAAGCCTTCAATCAAAGTTTTGCCTCAGGAAGTTATTAGCTATATAGTAGCTACTTAGTAGCTATATATATATGTCTCAGTTTCTTCATATGTAAAACAGTAATAATAATAACCTCAATTTATTGTGAGAATCAAATAACATAACATTTGCACAACACTTTGCAAACCTTATGTAACCACACAAATTTTATCTAATTGATAGAAGCTAATTAGATTAGCTTCTAATTGATAGAAGCTAATTTTACTTTGCTTTGTTTATCTTTTTTCTTCAATTTGTCTTCTCTACATTTTGTGTATAATTATTTTCTACCCTAATATTATTAATGGTGGTGATGGTTATGTTGCTGGTAGTTGTAGTAACAGTTATTGTTATCATAGTGATATTGGTGGTGCTGCTAGAGAAGAAGGATGAGAAAGAAAGAAATATAGAAAAAAGAGAAAAAAGAAAGAAAAGAGAAAGGAAGAAAAACAAAGAAACAAAGAAAAAATCATTAAGGGCATAGAAGAGAAGACATTTTGGAATTAGGTCATCTGTCAAATATTGTCTTGATTATTTATAGGTTTGTTAAAAGAAGTCTAATATACTTTACTCCTCTGTAAAAATGAAAGAAATATAGGTAATTATTGCCAATGTTTATCACTTCCAGGATAACAAATCTATGATTCTAATCAAAATTACCCAATATTTAAAAATCAGATGTATTGTCTTGTTAGGATTACTAGGTGAGAACTCAGGTTGTCTGGACAGTGACAAGGTGAGAATTCAGATTGTCTGGACAATTACAAGGTGAGAACTCAGGTTGACTTGATAGAAGGAGCAAGCTCATTGGCTGAGACAACGGTTCACTACAGGAAGAAGAATCTGTCTGAAAGATTTGAGTAGACACAGCAGATCTCTTCCCAGAGAGCGATCCAGCAGCTTCTGGAGACGACAGCTCGCTACATTGTCTTAAAGATTTTCTTTGATCAAAGTTCTCAGAACTTAAATTACAAGAAGATTTTCTTGTTTCCTTATTAAAAACTGACTGTCCAATTTGGTAATACATCATTTATATGCTATATATATATGTGCATGCATATATTTATATGTATTTATATGTATAGATTATTGAGATCACTAAAATATGCTATTTTATCAAATAACATTTTAAAAAAATTTGGAGCAAGTAATTTATTATTACAAAATCAAACATCTAAACCTTAAAAATTATAATCTATGTACATGCTTAAACCTATATTTGATTATTTGCTATCTAGAGGAGGGGGAAGGAAAGGAAGGAAGGAAAATAGATGATACAAGGTATTGTAAAGGTGAATGCTGAAAAGTATCTTTGCATGTAGGTTGAAAACTAAAAAACTTTTTTAAAAAGATGTTAAGCAATAACAGATTATAAAGAAAAATGAATATTTGGAAAGTAAATATGGCTTGTAATTAAGATAAAATAAAAGAAATTATAATTCATTTTATATTGTTCATTAAATTATTTGTTAATAACGTTTCCTTAATAACGCTTACTTTCACTAGTATAGCATAGACTTCCAAAACTTAGTATGTAATAAGGGAATGTATCAATCAGTTCCAAAAACATTGATTAAGGGACTAACTCTCTGCTATGAACTGAGTGCCTTCCCTCAAGAAACTCATATGAAAGGAGATGAAATGTAAACAATTGTCATCTATCAAGAGATAGTTAAGATAAATCAAAGGGAAAAAAAAGATGATTGAAGTAGAATAAAACAAAGCACTTCTATCTATTGCACCCTCTATTTTCCAGATATGTCCTATGTAATAATATTTTCAAGTCTAAATTATCCAGATAATTATTTAAAGTTCGCAATCATTTTGAGTTAAAAAAGTGACAATAGATGGAAGATTAAGCAAATCAATGATGATTTCATATAACTACTTTTTAGGAGAAAAATATCTTTTGAGATAAAGGGTGATTGCAGATTCTAACAGCATAATTACCCTGACCTAACAGTAGGAGACTTATTCCAAAATTCTGAAAACAGACTCTCCTAGGTTAGTTTGTCATGTTAATATAAGAATCAACGAAAAGAAAGGCATCTTCTCCATTGATATGAAGTATCAGATAAAGATGATAGTGAACATTCTGTTCATGCTGACTCAATATTTTTTTGTCCATACTTCTTGTCTACTGCAATTAAAGGCAACAGACTACATTTCATTCTAAATTGTAATAAATGGAGGATAATTTTCTGGGTCTATTGAGATGATTGTCATATCCTAGATCCAAAAATATGTTTTTTATTTACTAGGGAATGGGTATCAAACATAATTCTGTTTGCTGTGTTCAAAGTCCTTTGGAAGGTATTACATACAGAAGGACAATTTTTTTTAACATTTAGATTTATACATATATAAAATGAGCTACATCTTGAATGGTAAATATCTCCTGTGACCAAAAGGTAGTTGTAGGGAAAGTTATAGAGGGGATTTCTACTTACATTGGACTAGATGACATCAATAACCCCCATTTATTTTTAAATACTATAAGATCATAAGTTGATAATAATAAACCTAAAGGGAATTTCAGAGGTGAATTTTTTCTAAGGCTTTTATTTTACAAAGGAGAAACTGAAGCTTCAGATATCTGCTCCAAGGTCACATAGATAATAAATATCGGTTGTAAAATTTAGATCCTATTGCTTCAGAGTCAGGGTTATTTCCATGTACCAATTTGTTTATTGGGCCAATGGCAGGTAGGTACTGAGGAAAATCAATTCACTTCAATTCAATTCCATAAATACTTGGGATGTGCTGCTTCTTTTCAGACCATTATCATAGAAGGGATATAAGTTAAGAATAAGAAAAAATCCTCAAGTAGCTTAGGCTTTCTCAGGGATGACTAAAATTCTAGAAAATGTATGGTGGTGCAATAAAACATGCAGAGGCTCAATTATGAAAAGCTATTGTTAACTAGAGAATTAAAGAAGGTTAATGGAGGAGGTGACCTTTGATCTGAGTATTAAGAGATGCATAACAATTCTTCGGATGAATAGAGGTATTGAGGAATAATTCCAGGCATAGAAAATAGTATGAAAAAAATAAGGGAAGAAATTTGACAGTTATTTCAGAGGTCAAGTAAAATTCATATTGATTTCAGTATGAAATATCTAAGGCATATTAGTATGAGTTAAGCTTGGAAAGAAAAAGAAGTATCTATATATGTTGTACCTTGAATGTCTAGCTATTCAGAGAACTTGACCAAATAAATACAATAAAATTATTAGTTCAAAAGTGTCATGAAAGATGGATTATATGGAAGAGAGCTGAGGCCAGAGTGTTTTTAGAAGCATTTACAATGATTCATTTAGTAAGAGTATTTTTCTGGCCAGTTAAGATATTACTGACACATTTCATTCCATAATGTCTGGCATATAGTTATCCTTCTCATAATGGGAATGAAAATATGTTTGCTGCTAAAAAAAAATTATGATTCCAAGTGTCACCCTTCCGAGAATATATATCCACATTTATATTTGTTTATATCAGTAATGGAATCTCCTTTCCTATAATATTAAAATTCTTATATATTCTTAGTTCATTCTTTCTCTCACCTTCATAGAAACCATATTAACATTTAATTGTAGAATGACAAAGGAAAGATAAAAGTCCTCCTCAAAGGATCTTTATTCCTTCATTTAAGAAAATAGTTAAATGTTCTTAATTAATGCAGGGATGTGATAAACAATCATTAATTAACTGATTAGTATTAGTAATACTAATATCTAACATTAATAATTAGTACTAATTATTTCTAAGATAAAGCTGAAGGAAGAGTCAAAGTAACATCAAAATTAGACACATGTGAGCCTAGATGTATAATAATGTCATAGACAAAATTAATGAACCCAGAAGAAGGAGCAGATTTGGGGGTAAAGTTTGAACATATTGAGTTTTAGGTGTTTGTCAGCTACATTAGTCCTGTCCTGTAACTAGACAGAATCTTGGATTTAAAACTTGCAAGGAAGATTAGGGTTGGAGAGGTGGATTGATGAAATCATAAAATCATGAAATAATAGATCTTGAGAAGGATAGATGAAATTGAGTATTAATATTTATTATACTCTATGAAATTTTGAAGAGAATATTGGATTTGGATACAGGAAAATTCTGATTTAAAATACTGCCTTGAAAAGTACCTATTTGTATGATAATTAACAAGTCACTTAATTCTTTATCTGTAAAATCTACATAATAAGACATTCAGTTCCTATCCTCACTGGGTAGCTGATAGATTCAAACAAGATAAGATATATAAAAATGTTCACAAACTTTACAACACCATATAAATACACATTATAATTATTATTATTCCTCTTCACAGATGATTTTAACTGTTTTTTCTTTAATTTTTAATCTACATGTTCACTATGTCCCCTTTATTGATTAACCAAATTGTAAACATCACCTCAAGGATCTCTCCCAAATTCAATGTCCTATTAATGACTTCTTTGTACCTCTTCTTTGTACTTCTCTATGTAGTATTAGTTGTGTTATTCTTCCATTTGTTATTTAACCATATATGGCCATATATTATTAATTAATTCTTGCCAGTTGTTCCATTAGATCCTACAGGTTGGTTGGTATGTTGTTTCTCCAAGAGTTTCCAGCAAAATAATGTTTCAGAAAATGTTTGTGTATTAATGAATAATGATCATTGGACTTAAATTTTTCTGGAATTTTTGTATCATTCAAGAAAGCATTACTTCAAGTTTTCTTTTGATCAAGAAATTTTGACTCACAGATATCGGATCTGCAGAAAAACAACTTCAGTAGCTTATGAAGGTAAAGGATCAATCTCAAATAAAAGAGGAAAAAATAAGTGGTCCAGAAAAGGATACATCAGGTATAGATAGTTTTTTATGTTTTCCCCCTTTAAATTTAGGAGTAGGGAAAAGGAGACACATGGAATAGTTTGTATAATATTTGGATGTTTCTTTGAAAGGATATTTTAATGGACTAGAGATATTTTGGTATATTAAGGTGCTGATAAAAAAAGACAAAAGTAATGATACTTGGAAAAGGGGGATTATTATTAGAATTAAGTTTTTAGATAAGAGGAAGGTATCACAAATGTATGTTAGCCTTACCAAGGGCTATCTTCCTTACCAAAGGCTTATCTTCTTCAGAGAGTGATGAAAGAAGAAATAAACTAGTAATATTGGTGTCGAGGCATTTTAAGAAATGGAAAGGAGTTTCTAATAAAATTCTTCTCCAAAAGATTCAGACTACAACAATCTATAAATTTATGTTAGTAAGGATCCTTTTTGGGGTGGTGGGATAGGGCTGTGAACAGATATAAAAATACTTTAAATTACAACTATGGTGATCAAGAGAGGAAATCAATAAGAGCCTCATAACATTGAGGATCAAACCGAGATTATGAAATTTGTAATAGAAAAAATCAATTTAAATTTATGGTTTTCTCCAGGGAAGCCAAATATCTTAAGGAAAGGAACAAAACATCATATATTAGCCATTATTTAGTCTTATCAGGTCAAGAATGATGTGTAGTAAGGATGGCAAATCATCTGTCATTTCAGTGCAGTGGTTAGTGACCCATTAAAATGTGGAATCCAATTAGAAGTATAAAATGCAATGTATGATCAGTTCAAGACAAAAGTTGGCATATGAGAGGGAATAAAAGTTTTCAGCATTAGACAAGAGGTATTTTCAGAGCTCTTCTACTTTCTTCTTGAGTGAAAGAGTAACAGAAAGACCAAATATATATATATATATATAAAATATGAAATGATTGAGAGGAAACAGCTGAAAAATATCAGTTTTGTTCCTCCCCAAAATACTTAATTTGTGATTTATGTGTAAAAGAGACATATTTAATATTGGGCTCTTGTGTATATCCAAAAAAAAAGTTCTACAGATACCTTAGGGATGGAAGTTATTGTTTTAATATCTTAGAAGACAAGTCTATAAGTGATCTCTTTTTCCTGTAACCTCCTCCAGCACTTGTCCCCAACATTCACTTGACAAATAATCAGGAACTGCCCCATGGCACTTCCTTTGCACTGTTGTTTTGAATTATTAATTCTATTTTAGTTAAATTTGAGAAGATTATGTGTTGCTTCTTATTATTAATTTCTTAAGGAGAGGGACTGTATCTTGACTTATGAGAATTCTATGCAGGATCTTGAATTTGCACAAGCTCATTAGATATTATTATTTATTGATCTTATTAAAAACTAAGTACATTTGGGGAAATTTGACCTTCCAACATATTAGTATATTAGTATTCCTTAAATTATCAATGTTTCTGATTTATGGAGCATCCTGAATTATAATGCCATTTAAATTCTTAAATAATATTGCCATCATTATTTTATAATGTAAAAAAGTTGACGAGTGATTTATACTCTTTTACTCTTCTCAAATGTATTCTTCTCGAATTTTAAAATATCATTTATTAATCATAATCATAATCACCGTGGGCTAATTCTATTAGTGATCTATGACACTGGGTAGTGTACCTTCCCCTAGAATTTGAAATTTTGCTCTGTCAGCTTTTAAAAGTATGGAAGATTTTTTTTTATTATTACTTAATTTTATATGTATAGAACTTAATTATAAATTATATGTTATAATTCTTGATTATAAATCATGCTATGTAGGAAAAAAATTTTTAAAAAATTGTCTTTGCTACCATTACATAGCCTTGTTTTAATCTGCAGCTTCACTCTTGACTGCCAGGATTGGTTCTCTTTTCAACTCACAGAATTAAACTCCTCAGAGATATCTCAGTTAAGTCAATGAGCCTACTCACTCCTCAGTAGGATAGTGACTTCTACAGTTCTCTCTAATAGGAGTTAAGTGAAGTGAATAACACCTGGGGCCTGGAAGGAAGAAGAATCAGTTCAAGTCAAGCTTCAGATTTTTATTTTCTTTTTGATTCTAGGCAAATCATTTAACCTTGTTTTTTCAGCTTTTTCATCTGTAAAATAGAAAAAAAAAATGGCAAACCACTGCAGTATCTCTGCCAAGAAAATCCCAAATGACATCAGAGTTAGAAACAACTGATGTGACTGAACAACACAGAATTACAATCTCACAAGACACAGTGGCTTATGAGGAGAAAAGGAAAATGAGGGAAATCCCTTCCCCTCCAGAAGCAAGATATGGTTCTCTCTCAAATTCTGCTTTTTTCCCAGCCTTGCTTCTTCTGTACTTCCACAAGTTGCACTTCTCAGATCTGTCTCATACCTCTCCTGATTCCTAGTTAGTAGTTATTCCTTGTTATTAAAGGTCACCACCTCTAATTCCATCAAGCTTGGCTGAAAAAAATCCTCAATCCTCAAAGGACAGTTAGGAAGTATAGACATATCATTTTAATCCTTAACTGTTTCTGTTATCTTGCCCTGACTTCCAGTCACTTAATCAATTTTTTCAATTTTGTTATAAAAATTAATTGATTAGTAGTATGGTAAACACAAATCAATTTCTCCTATCCCCATTGTATTAACTTAAAATATAGCTGGAGATGTGTAAAATTTTCACTCATTATTTATATGAGATAGAAGAGTACTTTAATATCTGTTTTACTTTATTGTAATTTACAATATTTCACACATTAATGAAATATTTTGCTAAGAGATGTATGTATTTCTAGTATACCTGATCATTGGACAAGAACAGGAAGTGCAACTTTTATTTCAGTTTTTGATCCATCCTTTTGCAACCTTTAGTAAACTTGATCCTAGCTTTCCATCATCTTGCTATTTAGTAACTTGCCTTCCTATTTTCATCTAAGTTATCAATAAAAACGTTAACAAGAGAAGTCAGAGATTATGGTTTATCACCATAGATGTTTCTATTGTCAATCTATTAATCAAAATTCTGGAGTATAACAAAATCATACATAGACCTAGAAATCAATACTTCTCTTTACAGGTCTTTACTAAATAATCATAGATTAAATTGTTTGCCATTCTATTCCTCAGGTTATATTTTTAAGAATCTCAGCATTTACTAATATAATAATAAGTACCTTAAATATTATAGTTTAAAGTAGCAAATGTTTCTTGTTGTAATCTATTTTTAACCTAATGAATGTGTGATAAGAAAATTCAAAAAATACAAGCAAAGTAAAATTGAAATTTAGTGTTTATTCAGGTAATTCAATCCTTGATCCTCAAACTTAAACCTGTTTTTTAAAAAAAATACAAATCTACTACCATTATTCAGAGACTTGGCTCTTTTCAAGTCACACTTGGTAATTTCTCTACCTTTCTCTTGTTTTGCAAATCTCTAAAGTTATATAATCTCTAAGAAAAGGCTAATACAAGCATCTGTTTAACAAAGGCAAGAGAATAATTTGATCTGTTTAACAAAGGCAAGAGAATAATTTGAAGTTTAGGCTATAGCAATGCAAGAGGAGTTTTTTTTTTTAGCCACATTTTACTTATATATGTAATCTCCATTGTGTTTTGCCAAATGGAGAATAGTTTAAAAAGTTGATTTCCTACCTCATAATTGGCATTCTATGTATGATAGTTAAGTTTTCTTAAATCACTTTATTGTTTGCTATTATGCAATAATAATGTTTGGAATAACTCTCTTTTAGGTTATGAATCTCCTCTATATATACTTGAACACAACAGGATAAATCCCATGTCCTAGCTAAAAAATATATAATATCTGCATTCCAGTGAATAATTTTCCAAACTGTTAGTCTGTCTTTATGCAAGATTAATCTAAAGAAATGGTCATATCCATGATGTAGACATTTAATAAATGATTATTAAATTTTATAAAAGAAACATATGACTAATATGTTTGGAATTTCACAGCTTCTACTCTGATCGAGACTTAAAATAGCAATAAAGAAAATTACTTCACAAAGTGTCAGTATCATATTAAGTATGCATAGTCAAAATCCATGCTTGATGTGAAATGATTTTAAAGGAACTCAGGGATCAATATTTAAGATCTCAAATAATGAAGTTTCCAAATAATGCAAAAATATGAATGGCATAAATATTATTAATGACAACAAAAAGGCATCACATAAATAGTATATATGTATATAGTGTTTTTCATCTATTGAAAATGATTTTTCTTTAAAAAAAGAGTAGAATGGAATATTTTATCCCTTTCAATAATTAGAAATAAACCTTAAATGCTGATTATTAAAAATTAATTGGGACTAAAATATTTCAACATTTGTATTTCTATAGGCACATTTATATATGTGTGTGTATGTATTTGTATTCATATCTACAGTATATGATACTATCAACTATTTGGATTTTAGGATTAGATATAATTTATTAGTGGAAATAATATTAACCTAAAATTCCTAGATTAAAAAAAATAAATTTAGAGTTGAAAATATCCTTAAACACTATAAAAGTTCTAAAAGAAGCAAAAAGAAAGACAGTTCCTGCTCTGGTGTTTACTTTCTAATGCAGAGAGACAATAAATAGGAGCTAACAAGGAGATTGGAGAAAGTAATTTTAATGATTAAAAATTTCATATAAGCTGGGAGGGGAAAGAAAGCAGGATGAACTAGCTCTCTTGAAAAATGGATGCCCTGAGGAAGATGTTACCAGTTGGAGAAATGCCTTGGTGAATATGGCGTTTAAGAAAAATATTCTAGGCAAATGTAGAGAGTAAATAAGCTGTAAAAACAGCATGGTTTTAGAGTCCATAAAGGTAAGTAGATCAAAAGGAATGTCATGCATATACATTGGAGACATCAAAACATGATTTACTTGTTATCAGTTTGTTAGGATTCTTACAAGGTGCTATGTCAGTGGAATGAATAGAACAATGATTACCTAATTTAGCATGGTTCAGTATGATTGATCTGACCCTATAAGGAGATGTTATGGGCCAGAACTTGAAACAAGGTACTGAGTGGAATTGAGGAGACAATGGTTAAATCTAATTTAGCATTGATTTAATCCTACAACAAATAATGGTTTCCTAGTAATGAAATGATTGCTGTGTACTCAGTGGGCAACATGTAAGTAGGAAGCTCACAGGGCCAAGGTGACTTCAGGAGAACTTCAGTAGACTTCAAGATAATTTTGGGAGAGGACTTCAAGAGGACTTCGGGTGATTCAGAGTAAAGATTCATTCCCACTTCCACCTTTGTGCTAGATGGAGACATTGGGAAGACAAGAGGCTGAAGCTGGCAGAGACAAAGGATTAGCAGCAAGAGCTCTGGGGAAGCAAGGAGAGAGGAAGGCCTTCAGAAAACTAGCCAATCCCCAAGTAAAGGAGACAAGATTTTGGAAGAGACAATAAAGGATTTGTGTTTTAACTCCTGGCTGCATGTGGGAGTATTGAACTGAACTGAAACTAAGGCTGCTCCCAGAAGCTCCCCAAGAAACCTGCTCCTAAGACGATTATATTTTAGAGAAGAGAACACTACATCAGTTTCTTAAAAATGTAATATTTTTAAACATTTTGATAATTTTCAGTTATGAAGTTTGTGATATGCCATGTGGCATTTTCCATATAGCTATTCAACATAACTCTCAAGCTCCACCACTGTTTACAAAACTAACAAGAAATTTCTGACCTTTTCTCTAGTAAACCAAGTAACTCTTTCTCCTGAAAAATCAAATATGTTTTAAAATAACAGTCATTATAAATAAAGCATATTTTCTATTTTAGAAAATTTTCTTCAGAGACTTCTTTCTACAACCAGCTACTATGAATGTAAGTTGAATTCATTTCTGTCATTGTTTGTCCATCATTTATGAAGAGGACCAGTGACATTATGGAGTGATATCTTGGGTGTATGTGAAGCAGTTTTACACAAAGTCATCAGCCTGACTCTCTCTTCAGAGTCATCAAAGTCCAGTGTCAAGATGACAGGAGATGATTTGGAATGCAGTGGATGACCTTAGTATCTTCATTGTGTAAACAGGCTCTAAGCACTTGCCATAGCCAGTGTCAGCTACCTTCATGGTTGTTAGAACAAATTACCCTCTTCTGTCCATTCCTCCAGGAATGTCTTTACATCTTTGATGTGGACATCTCCTTAACTCATTGATGGTTTTGAGGCCTTCTGGTTACCTTCAAACTGGCTTACTCTGTCAAGATAGTTTTATCAAATGTGGCTGTTGGCCATGTTACAGATTCTTGGAACCAAAAGATGAGAGCTGATGAAAGGTGAACACCAAATATAATACTTTCTCTGATTCTCCAATCATGTCTAAAGACAAAAGAAGAATGTAAATGATCTGAAGTGTATGGATAATTTATGTAAAAGATAATTTTAAAAAAGAATTGGTTACAATTGTTTATTTTTTAAAATCTCTTTAAAGAGGAGGAAATACAGTGCAAAGTGTAAATTTTAAAAAAGGAAGTAGACCACCATAAGACCATGTAACTAGTAGGTATCATAGGCAGGATTTGAACCAAAATTTTTTAGTGTCCATTACTGGTAGGAAATTTTATTCAGTAGAAATACATCAGGATCTAAATGATCAATATACTTATGATATTGATATCATTGAGTACAAGCTTTCATTGTAATTAAATTTCTATAGATATGAACAAATGTCACATTAATATCAAATGATTATATTATTATTGGTGTTATAATAAATATTAACTCATGCCATGAAACAAATATGATCACTTTAAGACTATGCTTAATGTCACTTTACAATGGAATTCCATGGAAGTTAAAAGTGATAGTAATATGTATAACTAATTCATTTATAGTGATTATTACTAAGATGGTATCTAAATAGAATTTGTAGTAATAAAATATCAGAAGAGTTAGCAATATTATATTGCAACGTATTACAAATTATTAATACTGCTTGAAAGCTATATTTTAACATTCACTATATTGAGAGTTTATATTGATCTAATGTATATTTGTATAGAAGTTTTAGGGTCAAGCAGCTAGTGAAATAGTAAAAAGTGAAATAAATAGTAAAAATACCCCATGTATTTTTAGATGTATGATTCATAGATATATATATATATATATATATATATATATATATATATATATATATATATATATATATATATATATATATATATATATATATATATGGGAAGACATAGGGGGCAGAGCCAAGATGGTGGAGAAGATACATACAAATCTGTAACCTCCCTTCTTGCCTCATTACCAATTAGTTAAATCAGCCTCAAAAATAATGCTGGACTGATAGAAACCACAAGGATTAGAACCACAACGTACCAGCTGAAGAAAATCTGGAGTTTCAACAGAAAAGGTCAGTTCCAAAAGGAGAAAGAAAAAAGGCCAGCACAGATGGTGAGGTGCTAGCACACTGTGCAGATCAGGCTGGGGAGAACTTTGGGATCAGAGAAGCCACTGAGATAGAGGAATCTGGCACAGGCTGATAGCTCTTCTCTGCTTATAAAACAGCAGTTCAGAAGAGAAATCAAGCCACTTTAAAATATAAAGCCAGATGCTAGAACCACCCCAATCCAGAAGTGACTTAACAGATCTCAGCATGGCTGTGCAGCTGCTTCTGCTCTCTGGGGCTTCACCCTGGGGTAGTTAAGAGCCTGAACAGCTGGGACACAGCCTGAGGCAACATCTAATCCACATAGTACCAGGCTTAGCCTGAGCTGTGGAACTTGAGCAGCCACTCAGTTCCCAGAGAAGCAGAACCTTTGAAATAGAGACTGTGGTTTCTGGGCAGACACTTCCAGTGAGCACAGGGGCTTTTCATGTCAGCTACTGATATCCATGCCCCACGGGATGCATTGGCTGGGCTTTGTGTCACTTTTACTGTTCAGTCTTAAACCTCAGGGCAATCGCTAAGATACACAATGGGGTCTTTCACTGGGCAACCCTCACAGCACAGCCATACTAATCACCTCTGAGGCACTTCCAGGGACGGGGAGGGAAACTCTCTCCCAGAGGTCTCTCTTACCTCAGGCACAGGAGCCTCTGCATCCATCTGGTCTGGGAGGAATCTGGTAAATAAATAAATAAATAAACTTCTTACCCCAAGGGCAGAACCCAACAGATTTTTAACAATGAGTAAAAAGCTGAAGAGAATGCTTGATTCCTTCTACACAAAGAAAGAGCAGGTATCCAACCCCGTGGAAGTTAACAGCAGAGAGTCAGCAGATAACAGCCTGCCCCCCCCCTCACATAACTTTATCCTAGAAGAGACTATTAAAAAGTTAAGAGAGTTTGAAGAAAAATGGGGAAAGGAAATTTTAGTTGGAAAAAATAAAGAATTCATAGAAGATGCAGGGAAACAAAATTTGTGAATTAGAAAAGGTTAAAAAATCAGAGAAAAGTAGGATTTCTGAATTGGAAAAAGAAAATAACTCTCTAAAAAAATTAGGGAAATGGAAAAAAATATCAATACAGCAAAATACTTCATTTAAAAACTCAATTGGGTACATATAAAAAGAACCAAAAAAATGTGAATGAAGAAAATAACTCATTAAAAATCAGGGCAGAACAAATAGAAATGAATGGTTCATTGAAAAACCAAGAATCAGTCAAACTAAACAAAAAAAAAAAAAGATGAAAAGCTGGAGAATAATGTCAAATAGTTACTGAGAAAATCTATAGACCTGGAAAATAGATCTAGGAGAGATAATCTGAGGATCATTGGACTTCCTGAAAACTATGATCAAAAAAAGAGCCTAGATTCTATTTTACAGGAAATCATCAGAGAAAACTGTCCAGAGATATAGAAACAGAAGGGAAAATAGGAATTGAAAGAATTCATCAAACACCTTCTGAAAAAAACCCTAAAAAAAGAACTCCACAGAACATTGTGGCTAAGCTGCAGAACTACCAAACAAATGAAAAAAATATTGCAAGCATCAAGAAAAAAGCAATTTAAATATCAAGGGGCCACAATAAGGGTTACTCAATATCTGGCTGCCTCCACATTAAAAGATTGAAGAGCCTGGCACCTGATATTCCGAAAGGATCAAGGATTGCAACCAAGAATAAACTACCGAGCTAAGTTTAGCATTTTCTTCCATGGAAGAAGAGGGTCATTTAATGAAATGGAGGAATTCCATTTATTTCTAAGAAAAAACCAGACTTAAACAAAAAAAAAATTGATCTATATCCACAAGACTGACGAGAAAGAGAAAAAGGTCAAAAGAACTCTTGAGAACTATATCTCTGTTGTGGATATATAGAAAATCCGCATGGATAATTTGATTTTACTGATATAAAAAAAAGGTGGGGGAGTAGTAAAGGGAAGAGGGTAGTAGCAGAAAAAGGGGAAGGAGTGATAAGAAGAGGGAAACTAAATCCCAGGAAGAGGCATAGGAAATATACCACACCTGAAGGAATTTAGAGAGGGGGAGAAAAATTGTATGAATCTTACTCCCATCAGAATAGGCTCAAAGAGTAAATAATTGACATATTTGTTTTTCAGAGAATTCTATCTCACCTCATTAAAAGGGGGGAGAGGAAAAGGGAAAAGGAAAAGGAGAATAAGTGAAGGGACTTGGAGGGAGGGGGGAGGGATACTAAAAAAAGGGAGGGCTGCACGTCACAAGGGGGGTCTATGAATTAAATATTGGGGAAGGGGTTCAGGGGAGTCAAGGGAAAAAAAGCATAATCTGGGGATAATATGATGGCAAGAAATGCAGAATTAGTAGTTTTAACTGTAAATGTGAATGGGATGAACTGCCCCATCAAACAGAGATGGATAGCAGACTGGATCAAAAGTCAGAACCCTACAATATGTTATTTACAGGAAACACACTTAAAGCAGGGAAATACATACAGAGTAAAGGTAAAAGTTTGGAGCAGAATCTATTATGCTTCAGGTAAAGCCAAAAAAGCAGGGGGAGCCATCCTTATCTCAGATCAAGCAAAAGCAGAAGTTGATCTAATTAAAAGAGATAAGGAAGGAAACTATATCCTGCTAAAAGGTAGCATAAACAATGAAGTCATATCAATACTAAACATATATGCACCAAGTGGTATAGCATCTAACTTCCTAAAGGAAAAGTTAAGAGAGTTGCAAGAGGAAAGAGACAGTAAAACTATAATAGTGGGAGATCTCAAACTTGCACTCCCAGAATTAGACAAATCAAACCACAAAACAAATAAGAAAGAAATTAAAAAAGTAAATAGAACATTAGAAAAACTAGGTATGATAGACCTTTGGAGAAAACTGAATGGTGATAGAAAGGAATATACTTTCTTCTCAGCAGTTCATGGAACTTATACAAAAATTAACCATATATTAGGACATAAAGATCTTAAAATTAAATGCAGGAAGGCAGAAATAATAAATACCTTCTTCTTTGATCACAATGCAATAAAAGCTACATTCAGTAAGAAGTTAGGGGGAAATAGACCAAAAAGTAATTGGAAAATGAACAATGTCATCTTAAAGAATGACTAGGTGAAACAGCAAATTATAGAAACAATTAATAATTTCACCCAAGATAATGACAATGATGAGACATCATACCAAAATCTGTGGGATGCAGCTAAAGTGGTAATAAGGGGAAATTTTATATCTTTAGAGACTTATTTGAACAAAATAGAGAAAGAGAAGATTAACGCATTGGGCCTGCAACTTAAAAAGCTAGGAAAAAAAAACAAATTAAAACCCCCCAACCAAAAATCAAACTTGAAATACAAAAATTAAAAGAAGAAATCAATAATATTGAAAGTAAAAAAAAAAAAAAAAAACTATTGAATTAATAAATAAAACCAAGAGTTGGTTTTATTAAAAAGCCAATAAAATAGATAAACTTTTGATAAATCTGATCAGAAAAAGGAAAGAGGAAAATCAAATTGTTAGTGTTACAAATGAAAAGGGGGATTTTTCCACCAATGATGAGGAAATTAGAGAAATAATAAGGAGTTACTTTGCCCAACTTTATGACAATTAATTTGATAACTTAAGTGAAATGGATGACTTCCTCCAAAAATATAGGCTTCCTAAACCAACAGAGGAGGAGATATATTGCTTAAATAGTCACATTTCTGAAAAAGAAATAGAACAAGCTATTAATCAACTCCCCAGGAAAAAAATCCCTAGGACCAGATGGATTTACATGTGAATTCTACCAAACGTTTAAAGAACAACTAACCCCAATGTTATATAAACTATTTGAAAAAATAGGGGATGAAGGAGTCCTGCCAAACTCCTTCTATGACACAGACATGGTACTGATACCCAAGTAGATTGAAAACTGAGAAACAAAACTATAGACCAATTTCCTTAATGAATATTGATGCTAAACTCTTAAATAAGATATTAGCAAAAAGACTTCAGAAAATCATCCTCAGGATAATATATTATGATCGAGTAGGATTTATACAGGGCTGGTTTAATATTAGGAAAACTATTAGTATAATTGACCATATTAATAATCAAATTAATAAAAACCATATGATCACCTCAATAGATGCAGAAAAATCATTTGATAAAATCCAACATCCACTCCTACTAAAAACGCTTGAGAGTATAGGAATAAATGGATTATTCCTTAGAATAATCAGGATCATATATTTACGACCGTCAGTAAGCATAACATGCAACAGAAATAAACGGGAACCTATCCCAATAAGATCAGGAGTGAAACAAGGTTGCCCACTATCTCCATTACTATTCAATATTGTATTAGAAATGTTAGCCTCGGCAATAAGAGTCAAGAAAGGGATTAAAGGAATAAGAGTAGCTAATGAGGACAGCAAACTGTCACTCTTTGCAGACGATATGATGGTATACTTATAAAACATCAGAGATTCTAATAAAAAGTTATTAGAAATAATTCCCAACTTTAGCAAAGTTGCTGGATACAAAATAAATCCACATAAATTCTCAGCATTTTTATATATCACCAACAAAATGCAAGAGGGAGATAATAAATAGATTAGAGGAACAGAGAATAGTCTACCTCTCAGACCTGTGGAAGAAGAAGGAATTTATGAGCAGAGGAGAACTGGAGATCATTATTGATTACATCAAACTAAAAAGTTTCTGTACAAACAATACTAATGCAAACAAGATTAGAAGGGAAGTGACAAACTGGGGAAATATTTTTACAGTTAAAGTTTCTGATAAAGGCCTCATTTCTAAAATATATAGAAAACTGACCCTACTTTATAAGAAATCAAACCATTATCCAATTGATAAATGGTCAAAGGATATGAACAGACAATTCTCAGATGATGAAATTGAAATTATATCCACTCATATCAAAGAGTGTTCCAAATCACTACTGATCAGAGAAATGCAAATTAAGACAACTCTGAGATACTACTACACACCTGTCACATTGGCTAAGTTGACAGGAACAAATAATGATGAATGTTGGAGGGGATGTGGGAAAACTGGGACACCAATACATTGTTGGTGGAGCTGTGAAAGAATCCAGCCATTCTGGAGAGCAATTTGGAACTATGCCCAAAAAGTTATCAAACTGTGTACATACCCTTTGACCCAGCAGTGCTACTACTGGGCTTATATCCCAAAGAAGTACCAAAGAGAGGAAAAGGACCTGTATGTACCTAAATGTTTGTGGCAGCTCTTTTTGTTGTAGCTAGAACCTGGAAGATGAATGGATGTCCATCAATTGGAGAATGGTTGGGTAAATTATGGTATATGAAGGTTATGGAATATTATTGCTGTGTAAAAAATGACCAGCAGGACGAATACAGAGAGGTTTGGAGAGACTTAAATCAACTCATGCTGAGTGAAATGAACAGAACCAGCAGATTGCTGTACACTTCAACAACAATGTTGTATGAAGATGTATTCTGATGGAAGCTGATATCTTCAACGTAAAGAAGATCCAACTCAATTCCAGTTGATCAATGATGGACAGAAAATACTACACCCCGAGAAGGAACACTGGGAAGTGAATGTAAATTGTTAGCACTACTGTCTATCTACCCAGGTTACTTATACCTTTGGAATCTAATACTTAATGTGCAACAAGAAAATTGGATTTACACACATTTATTGTATCTAGGTTATACTGTAACACATATAAAATGTATGGGATTTCCTGTCATCTAGTGGAGAGAGTAGAGGGAGGGAGGGGAAAATTTGGAAAAATTAATACAAGGGATAATGTTATTTAAAAAATTACTCATGCATATATACTGTCAAAAATTTTATAATTATAAAATTAAAAAAATAAATAAAATAAATAAATAAAATAAAATAAGGGAAGCCATATCATCAAAAACCTAGGTAGAAAATTACAGTCTTATTCAGAAAAATGAAACTGACTTTAAGATAGATTTTCTTAGGGTCTTATTTTTAATTGCTCTTGTATCACTGGACTTAATTATGGGGATCAGATGGTGATTTTCTCAGCATATGCTCCTCACACCAATATACATTAAATCTGATATTGCTTTCTGATTCAGTATAATTCTCATTATGTTTTCATACATCTTCTATAACGAATAGATGTGGGATACTGGAAAATTTTCTCTGCTTCTTTTCACATTTTTTGGTTAATATTACAAACTCAAAATATTAATCTATTATTTTCCATCCATACTAAATGATTAGCTCATCTTGGGATTGGTGAAATGTATTATGCCACTTATCAACCACAATTCATTTTCAGTCATATATTGGAGTTATTGATGGTCATTGTGTATCATCCCAGTGTAATTAAGTTACACAGAAAATTCAGTTTGTCCCTCTGATTAGAAAACATATAGTATAACCAGGGGAACACTGATGTGATAATGAATTTTGGGAGCAATGAGAAGCATTAGATCATTGAATGTAATATACAATTCCCCAATTCAACCCAGTCCAATCTCCTATTACTATTCATTGCTTGGACTACTCAACAAATTGCCTGTCAAGGTTTCTACAAGTTCCTAAATTTATTAGTTCAGCAGGCTTCCTGTTTTGCCTAGTCTAAGCAACATGAACAACAGAAAACAAAAAACAAAAACAAAAAAAATTATTTTTTCAATGAATATCAGTTAACCACTATTATTTTAATTATAATGATTCTTACTATAGAGGTTGTAGGGTATTTAAGGGTTCAATGCAGTTGATGTGCCAATCACAAACAGAAGCATTTGAAGAATGTTTCCATCTTTGGAAAGTTCTTTTGTTTGAAATTTACCCAGCATTTTTTCCATGACAGTGGGGAATAAAATAATTTAAATCTTGATTTATATTAAAGCTTGAAAGGATATTGAGCAAAACTGTTGAGGACAATGGGAAAAGTTGTCTTTATCATCTCATTAATCATGGAGTCACAGAGTTTACATCTATATGCATATATTAGTAGATATATAAATTTTAAATATCATGACGTCCTCAAATTCGCTCTTTTTTGCTTATGAAATAATTCATTCTAAAATTATAACACATAATTGTTCTTTTGAATGTTATATGTTAACCTAACTTTATTTACAATACTTTTAGGACAATCTTACTTAATTGAATCTGGCATCACCTTCTCTGATTTTTCTTCTTTGGATTTTTGATACTTTCTTAGACCTTCTTCTTATTGATTTGCAAATGAATTTATATGTAAAATGAGATTGCTATTCTCTATCCTGCCTCCTCATTTGAGGATTTTTCAAAAGGAAGAGGTTTGTAATTTTTTTTAGTCGATCCTTATTGATATGCCTTAGTTTTTGTACCATAAGAATGTTTTTATTATCCCTTCCTCTTCTTCCTCCTAGAAAGACATTCTATATAACAAATAATATTTAAATAAGAATAAGAGAAAAAATTAGAAAAAATCATATATAAAATATGAAAATACATACAGATATAATTTACCCATAGACCTTACACAAACTAAAAAAGGAGTGTGAAGGGGATGTTTCTAATCTCTTCTTCAAAGCCATGAATGCTCTTTATAGTTTTGCAACATTCACTTCTGATTGTTTTGTAATTGGTTTTGTTTTTCTATTTTCTTTTTTTTTATTATATATATATATATATTTATTTATAATATTATCCCTTGTATTCATTTTTCCAAATTATCCCCCCCTCCCTCTATTCCCTCCCCCCAATGACAGGCAATCCCATACATTTTACATGTGTTACAATATAACCTAGATACAATACATGTGTGTGAATATCATTTTCTTGTTGCACAATAAGCATTAGATTCTGAAGGTACATGTAACCTGGGCAGACAGATATTAGTGCAAACAATTTACATTCACTTCCCAGTGTTTCTTCTCTGGGTGTAGCTACCTCTGTCCATCATTGATCAACTGGAAGTGAGTTGGATCTTCTTTATGTTGAAGATTTCCACTTCCATCAGAATACATCCTCATACAGTATTGTTGTTGAAGTGTACAGTGATCTTCTGGTTCTGCTCATTTCACTCAGTATCAGTTGATGTAAGTCTCTCCAAGCCTCTCTGTATTCCTCCTGCTGGTCATTTCTTACAGAGCAATAATATTCCATAACCTTCATATACCATAATTTACTCAACCATTCTCCAACTGATGGACATCCATTCATCTTCCAGTTTCTAGCTACAACAAAAAGAGCTGCCACAAACATTTTGGCACATATATGTCTCTTTCCGCTCTTTAGTATTTCTTTGGGATATAAGCCCAGTAGTAGCACTGCTGGGTCAAAGGGTATGCACAGTTTGATAGTTTTTTGGGCATAGTTCCAAATTGTTCTCCAGAATGGTTGGATTCTTTCGCAACTCCACCAACAATGCATTAGTGTCCCAGTTTCCCCACATCCCCTCCAACAATCATCATTATTTGTTCCTGTCATCTTAGCCAATCTGACAGTGTGTAGTGGTATCTCAGAGTTGTCTTAATTTGCATTTCTCTGATCAGTAGTGATTTGGAACACTCTTTCATGTGAGTGGATATAGTTTCAATTTCTTCATCTGAGAATTGTCTGTTCATATCCTTTGACCATTTATCAATTGGAGAATGGTTCGGTTTCTTATAAATTAGGGTCAGTTCTCTATATATTTTGGAAATGAGACCTTTGTCAGAACCTTTGTTTTTAAAAATATTTTCCCAATTTGTTGCTTCCCTTCTAATCTTGTTTGCATTAGTATTATTTGTACAGAAACTTTTAAGTTTGATGTAATCAAAATCTTCTATTTTATGATCAATAATGATCTCTAGTTCTCCTCTGGTCATAAATTCCTTCCTCCTCCACAAGTCTGAGAGGTAGACTATCCTCTGTTCCTCTAATCTATTTATTATCTCCCTCTTTATGCCTAAATCATGGACCCATTTTGATCTTATCTTGGTATATGGTGTTAAGTGTGGATCCATATCTAATTTCTGCCATATTAATTTCCAGTTTTCCCAACAGTTTTTTCCAAATAATGAATTTTTATCCCTAATGTTGGTATCTTTGGGTTTGTCAAAGATTAGATTGCTATAGATGTACCCTTTTTTGTCCTTTGTATCTAATCTGTTCCACTGATCTACTGGTCTATTTCTTAGCCAATACCAAATGGTTTTGGTGACTGCTGCTATATAATATAGCTTTAGCTCAGGTACACTTAGACCACCTTCCTCTGAGTTTTTTTTTCATTAGTTCCCTTGCAATTCTCGACCTTTTATTCTTCCATATGAATTTTGTTGTTATTTTTTCTAGGTCAGTAAGCATACTATGCAATAGAAATAAACTACAACCTTTCCCAGTAAGATCAGGAGTGAAACAAGGTTGCCCACTATCACCATTACTATTCAATATAGTTCTAGAAACGCTAGCCTCGTCAATAAGAGCCGAGAAAGAGATTCAAGATTTAAATTCAGATCTTATTGGGCAGAACCACTGGGCTGAGCATGTTTGGCTTTCTTGTATCTCTTTGTTACATGAGATCTGTGCATCTGGGGGAGAGTGCAAGGTGAATTTGTTACTTGTTACCACAGAATGGTGAGGGGAGGGCAAGCTTATTGCATCGCGTAGGCAGAGACTGTAGGAACATTTAGGAAATTGTTGATTCTTCTCAGAATACAAACCCATGACCCTTAATTTATAATCTAGCCAGAATATTAAAGCTGGTGATATGGATGCCAAATGAATGTTATTAATGGTCTGTGATCAGGAGGAGCCAAGATGGCAGAGAAAACATACTTTTCTTTCTGACCTGCTCTACAACATTCACACTAATTACAAAATCCAACCCCTGAATTATCTTTGAATTGGCAGAACCCAAACATTTTGGGAGTGCAACAAATTATCAGAAGAAGTAATTTACATATATATATATATATGTATATATATATATATGTATGTATATAATTTACAAGCTATATGCATGGGTAATTTTTCAGCATTGACAATTGCAAACCTTTTGTTCCAATTTTTCCCCTCTTTTCCCCCACCTCCTCCTTCAGATGGCAGGTAGATCAATACATGTTAAATATGTTAAAATATATGTTAAATTCAATATATGTATACATATCCAATAAAAACAGAGGGATTGGAAATGCTATGTAGTGGTTCACACTCATTTTCCAGAGTTCTTCCACTGTGTGTGGTTGATTCTATTCATTACTGAGCAAATGGAACTGATTTCATTCATCTCATTGTTGAAGAGAGCCACTTCCATCAGAACTCATCATCATATAGTATTGTTGTTGAAGTATATAATGATAGGAGAAGGTAATTTTGAAGATCACCAGAAAAGGTCTGTTTCAATTGGAAATGAGAGAAAAGAAGCCAAGCACAAGGCTGAGCACAAACGCCAGCACAGTGCTGGGGGAAGTGCAGTCTCCACAAGTGGTTCAGATTCTGTGTGGCAGAGAATCTAGGGGGAGGAATCTACAGGAATTTACAACAGTGTTGGCCACTCTGCCCTGCTTGCAAGCCAGTAGATCAACAGAGAAGTTATAAAACATCCAACACAAACACCAAAGATCAATAATGAACCCTAAAACACCAGAATCTCACAGAACCTGACCACATCTACCCAGTGCAAGGAGTGAATCAGCACTTACCCAGAGCAGCCTTAGCTGCTTGGAAAACCTCCCCCCTAAAGATAGATGTTAACTTTTTTTTTTTTTTTTTTTTTTTCCTAATGAGTAAAAATAGTAAAGAGGACTCTGATGATAGACAGCTTCTATGGTAAAAGAGAAGAACAGATTTCAAACTCCGAGGAGACTGAAGGCAGATTGTCTCCAGATGAAGCCCCCAAACCTCCCCATTATTTAAGGCTCTCCTAGAAGAAGTTAAAAAGGATCTTAAAAGACAGCTAGAAGAAAAATGGAAAAAGGAAATGAAAAATTTGCAAGAGGGCTAGAAAAAGGCAACATAGAAACTATATGTAGAAAATTCACTACAAAAAAAGACTTAGTGAAATGGAAAAAGCATATAACTTATTTAAAGATAGATTTGATAAAATGGGGGAAAAAGCAACTCCCAGAAAAAAAACAGAATTTGTGAAACTGAAAAAAGAGAATAATTCCTTAAGAAACAGAATTTGTGAAATGGTAAAAATAGAACAAAACAACTCATTTAAAAATTCAATTGGATAAATACAAAAAGAAGTTAAAAATATAAATGAAGAAAATAATTCCCTAAAATGCAGAATTGATCAAATGAAAATGAATGACTCAATCAGATAACAAGAATCAGTCAAACAAAACCAAAACAATGAAACAAAAACGAAAAAAAAAAAAAAAAAAGTAAAATGCTTAATTGGGAAAACAACTGACCTGGAAATTAGATCTAGGAAAGACAGTCTAAGGATTAAGGGATTCCCTGAAATAAATGATGGAAAAAAAAAAGAGCCTAGACACAATCTTTCAGGAAATCCTCAAAGAGAACTGGCCAGATGTCATAGAATCAGAAGATAAAATGACCATTGAAAGAGTTCACCAAATGCCTGCTGAAAGAAACCCGAAAATTTAAACCCCAAGGAATATAATGGTTAAATTTGAGAACTATCGGACCAATGAAAAAATATTACAAGAAGACAGAAAGAAACAATTCAAATACTTGAAGAGCCACAATAAGGATTACTTAGGACATAGCAGCTTCCACTTTAAAGTATCAAAGGGTATGGAATCTGATATTCCTAAAGGGGAAAGAACTATATATTGCAGCCAAGAATAAATTACTCTGCTAAACTGACCATTTTCCTTCAGGGAAGAAAATGAAATTGGTCAATGAAACTGGTGAATTCCATTTATTTTTTTATGAAAAGACAAGAGCTAAAAAAAAAAAAAAAAAAAAAAGACTTCCAAGTAGACAGTTAAAAAAAAAAAAAAAAAAAAAAACAAACCAAAAAAACAACTCTTAAGAATTGTATTTCTGTTATTGGTATATATTGAGAGTATATATATATATATAAAATCTGATTTTACTGTTATAATATAAAAAAAAAGAAAGTAGAGATGGAAAGGGGATTGTAACAGGAAAAAAAGGAAAAGTGGAAGTAAAAATATAGAAAAGTGAGAGGGAAAATAGAAAAAGGAAAGGGGAAGGCTAAATAGAAGTGAAAAGAGAAATAGTAGGGGAAAGGTATAAGAAAGGGGTAACGTCTTTAAAAGGGGCTGACTGCTTGAGGCAAGTAGTGCTTATAAGTAAAATACTGGGGAGGAGGGAAAGAAGAAAAGGGAAGAGAAAAGTGTAATTTGGGGTTAATAAGATGGCAGGAAATACAAAATCAGTAGTTTAACTATAAATGTGAATGGAGTAAACGCTGCCATAAAATGTAAGCAGAGAGCAGACTGGATTAAAAGCCAGATTCCTACAATATGTTGTTTACAGGAAACACATTTAAAGCAGAGCAATACATACAGATTAAAGATAAAAGGCTGAAGCAGAATCTATTGTGCTTCAGGTGAAGTAAAAAAAAAAAAAAAAAAAGTCTGGGGTAACCATCCTGATCTCAAATCAATCAAAAGCAAAAATTGATCTAATTAAAAGAGATAAGGAATGAAACTATATCTTGCTAAAGGGTACCATAGATAATGAAGCAATATCAATATTAAACATATATGTACCAAGTGATATAGCATCTAAATCCCTAAAGGATTGAAGAGAGTTGCAAGAAGAAATAGACAGCAAAATCATAATAGTGAGAGAACTTAATCTTTTCTCTCAGAACTATATACACCACAAAATAGCTAAGAAAGAAGTTAAAGAGATAAATAAAATACTAGAAAAACTAGATATAATAGATTTTTGAAGAAACTTGGAGACAGAATTAATTCTCAGTAGTTTATAGAACCAAAAATTGACCACATATTAAGACATGAAGACTACAAAATCAAATTCAGAAAGGTAGAAATAGTAAATGAATATTTTTCAGATCACAATGCTAAAAAAAAATTACATTCAATTAAAAGCCAGAGGAAAATAGATCATTTGGGGGAGAAGTGAAAGAGGAAGGCAAGCTTCTACATCTCTTGCCAAAGATGAATCCTGGACTCTGGAGTCCAGACCCTGAAGTCTCTCTCCTCCTTGCCTTGAAGCAAAGTGACTCTGACTATCTCCCTCAGCCCTCCAATCCTTGCCTTACCTCACCATCACACATTCAGCAAGCACCAATGGTGAGGAGAGCCATCACATCACTCTCTCATCTAAATATATTTTTATAGAACCATTATTTCACATTGAATAGGTACTTAGCCTTAAGTGCTCTGGTGTTTCAGATTCAAGTACACCTTTTCAGAGTTTTCAGACCTTTATGATTCTCCAAGATTTGAGAGGTAAACAAAGCTTTGTTCTTCTAATTTGCTTATATCACTCTATATCTAAATCATGAACTCATTTTGACCTTGTTATGGTTATTAGGTGTGTGTCAATGAAAGGGCATTTTATTTCCAGGGCAACAGAAACAAAGGAGATTGAGTTTACCACTAGTATTCCATGGATGTAAAACTATTTTGTTTAAAATGTAGATCTTCCAGGAAGAGACAATATGTCAAAGAGAGGGCAGGAATTCACTCATACTTTATCCCAAACTGCTCCAAATTCCTCTAGATGACACTAAATAAATTTTAACCAGAACATGCAAAATAGAAAACTAGAATATTTTATAGCTAAAGACAACTTAGAAGGGCATGAGAAAAGATCTGTGGAACCAGGGTTGAAGGCCAACATGCAATCCTAACACAGGCAGCCTTAGTCCAGATATCTACCAAACCCCAGTTATATTTCTGGCACTAGCCCCAGTTCCAGTATCAAGAATATTAAGAAGGCAGGTCCTCTGAATCAGTGGCAATGCCTTTAGCTCCTGAACCTCTAGGAGGAAAATGGAGGTAAAATGGGGTTAATTATATATCTCATGAAGAGGTCAAAAAATCTATTACCACGAGAGAAAGAAGGTAGGTACATAAGCATTCTGTTAATCTTCCTATCATCAGATTTGACTCAAAGAGAGAAATATCAGATTCATGTTTACATTTAAGGCTTATGATAAAGACCTCCTTTCTAGAATATATAGAGCATTGACTCATTTTTTTTTAAAGAATTCAAGCCATTCTCCAATTAATAAATGGTTGAATGCCATGAACAATTTTTGTATGGAAAGGTGCTCTTAATTGCTATTGATCAGAGAAACACAAATTCATACAATACTGAGATACCACTACACACCTCTCAGATTGGCTAAGATGACAGGAAAACATAATGATGAATGTTGGAGGGGATCTGGGAAAACTGTGACATTAATACATTGTTGGTGGAGTTGTAAAGTGATCCAACCATTCTGAATAATTTTTTGGAACTATGCGCAAAGAATTAATAAACTGTACATACCCTTTAATCCAGCAGTGTTTCTACTGGGCTCATATCACAAAGAGATTTTAAAGGAAAGAAAGGAACCAACATGTGCAAAAATATTTGTAGCAGCCCTTTTTATAGTATCAAGAAACTGGAAACTGAGTGGATGCCCATCAGTTGGAGAATGGCTGAATATGTTATGATATATGAATGTTATGACATATTATTGTTCTATAAGAAACAATCAGCGGGATTATTTCAGAGAGGCCTGTAAAGACTTACATGAATTGATGCTATGTGAAATGAGCAGAAACAGGAGATCATTATAGATGACAACAAGATTATATGATGATTAATTCTAATGGAGGGGGCTTTTTTCTTTTTTTACTAAAGCTTTTTATTTTTCAAAACATATGCATGGATGATTCTTTGTCATTAACCCTTGCAAAATCTTGTGTTCCAATTTTTTCCCTTTCCCCCAACCCCTTCCCTAGATGTCAAGTAGTCCAACATATGTTAAACATGGTAAAAATATATGTTAAATCCAATATATGCATACATATTTATACAATTATCTTCTACACAAGAAATTCCCCCCCCCCAGGATGGGGTTAAGTGACTTGCCCAGGGTCACACAGCTAGGAAGTGTTAAGTGTCTGAGACCAGATTTGAACTCCGGTCCTCCTGAATTCAGGGCTGGTGCTCTATCCACTGAGCCACCTAGCTGCCCCCTATACAAGAAAAATTTAATCAAACCAGAAAAATGATTAAGAAAATTAAATTCAAGCAAACAACAACAAAAAGAGTGAAAAGACTATGTTGTTAACCACATTCAGTTTGCACAGTCCTTTCTCTAGGTGTAGATGGCTCTCTTCATTACAAGATCATTAAAACTGATCTGAACCATCTCCTTTTTGAAGATAGCCACTTCCAACAGAATTGATAATATAATCTTGTTGTATGTACAATGAATTCCTGGCTCTACTCATTTCACTTAGTATCAGTTTATGTAAGTCTTTCTAGGCCTCTCTGAAATCATGGTGCTTATCATTTCTTACAGAACAATAATATTTCGTAACATTCATATACCATAATTTGTTAAGCTATTCTCCAACTGATAGACATCTACTCAGTTTCCAGTTTCTGGTCACTACAAAAGGGTTGCCACAAACATTTTTGCACATGTGGGTCCCTTTCCTTCCTTTAAGATCTCTTTGGGATATAAGCCCAATAGAAACAATGCTGGAACAAAGGGTATGGTTCAAAGGATAACTCTATGGGGTGATGTCCAAATAATTCTAAAGAATGGTTGGATTCATTCACAGTTCCACCAATAATGTATTAGTGTTCCAGTTTTCCCATATTCCCTCCAACATCCATGATTATCTTTTCCTGTCATCTTAGCCAATCTGAGAGATATATAATGGTATCTCAGAGTTGTCTTAATTTTCATTTCTCTGATCAATAATGATTTAGAGTACTTTTTCATGTGAGTAGAAATAGTTACAATTTCTTCATCTGAAAATTGTTCATGTCATTTGACCATTTATTGATTGAAGAATGGCTTTATTCATGTTCTACTTCCACAAAGAGAGATGATACTTTCTTCATGTCTTGTGTAGTTTGCTATGCTTAGGGAAAGTCATCCATAGGTGACCAGCCTTCTGATCATAAGTCCTTTTATTTACTAGCTAATCTTGAGGAACTATGATCGATCCCTTGGGTGATAATGGACATTTTCAACTACTGATGTTTTTTCTCTTAGTAGATTTAAACAACTTTCCTCAGGCTCATACTTAAGAAACACCTCTTTAAATAGTCATTCTATAATAAATCTGAATCCAGTCTAGAGAGGCAAAAGAAGGTACACGGAAAACCATACATATAAATAAAAATTTTCAAATATTCTGTAAAGCCACTGTGGGCAGCAAAAATATTAGAGATAGGGATATTGCTAATTTTCAAGTCTATCACAATGGAAGAAAGATGCTGAGTGATACCTAGATGATGGTGGTAGGGGCTTTGAGGGAGCAACAAGTTGCTTGTCACCCAAGTAAACACAAAAGCTTTTTTCTTAGCAAAATTTTGTACCTGATCTATGTGAATGTATGTGGCATGTTTCTGTTTTGCAATGACTGTTTAGAATGAAAAGATAATACTTAGCACTTTTACTCACAGATCAATGCTTTGAGATCTTTGAACATTTTCTCTCTTTTTTTTTTCTCTTTTTTTTTTTATTATTCATTTTTCCAAATTATCCCCTCCTTCCCTCCACTCCCTCCCCCCGATGACAGGTAATCCCATACATTTTACATGTGTTACAATATAACCTAGATACAATATATGTGTGTAAATACCATTTTCTTGTTGAACATTAATTATTAGCATCCGAAGGTATAAGTAACCTGGGTAGATAGACAGTAGTGCTAACAATTTACATTCGCTTCCCAGTGTTCCTTCTCTGGGTGTAGCTACCTTTGTCAATCATTGATCAACTGGAAGTGAGTTGGATCTTCTTTATGTTGAAGATTTCCACTTCCATCAGAATACATCCTCATACAGTATTGTTGTTGAAGTGTATAGTGATCTGCTGGTTCTGTTCATTTCACTCAGCATGAGTTGATTGAAGTCTCTCCAAACCTCTCTGTATTCGTCCTGCTGGTCATTTTTTACACAGCAATAATATTCCATAACCTTCATATACCATAATTTACCCAACCATTCTCCAATTGATGGACATCCATTCAACTTCCAGTTTCTAGCTACAACAAAAAGAGCTGCCACAAACATTTTGGCACATACAGGTCCCTTTCCGCTCTTTAGTATTTCTTTGGGATATAATCCCAATAACAGCAATGCTGGGTCGAAGGGTATGCACAGTTTGATAACTTTTTGGGCATAGTTCCAAATTGCTCTCCAGAATGGCTGGATTCTTTCACAACTCCACCAACAATGTATCAGTGTCCCAGTTGTCCCACATCCCCTCCAACATTCATCATTATTTGTTCCTGTCATCTTAGCCAATCTGACAGGTGTGTAGTGGTATGTCAGAGTTGTCTTAATTTGCATTTCTCTGATCAGTAGTGATTTGGAACATTCTTTCATATGAGTGGAAATAGTTTAAATTTCATCATCTGAGAATTGTCTGTTCATATCCCTTGACCATTTATCAATTGGAGAATGGTTTGGTTTCCTATAAATCAGGGTCAGTTCTCTATATATTTTGGAAATGAGACCTTTGTCAGAAACTTTACTTTTAAAAATATTTTCCCAATTTGTTATTTCCCTTCTAATCTTGTTTGCTTTAGTATTGTTTGTACAGAAACTTTTTAGTTTGATGTAATCAAAATCTTCTATTTTGTGATCAATAATGATCTCTAGTTCTCCTCTGGTCATAAATTCCTTCCTCCTCCACAGGTCTGAGAGGTAGACTATTCTCTGTTCCTCTAATCTATTTATGGAGATCTTTGAACATTTTAATTAGTTGATGATATAAAGAGAAAAGAAAGAGAAAATGTAATTCAATATGATTCTAAAGAATACATTAGATACAAGGAAGAGTTTTAACTTTTAATCACAATCTTTTGTACAGTACTTCATTATTTGAGTTGCCTTGTATCTATTGGATGGGACAATAGGCAATCAACCTTATATGAATATAAATCTTTGTATTTTCTAGTAAAAATTCATTTATATTTTCAAAGCAAAATTAGCATTCGATTGCAGAAGTTTTAAATATCATATATATACACCACACTCTCTCATCTTAATAGGGTAGTTCCTCTAAGAATGGTTACCTCAGTTTCAATTCACTCAGTGGACTGCAAATTCTAAAACCATTACTCATGTCTCCTCATTTTATGTTTTTCTTCCATTTTCTGCCAGAGTATATTTGTAGTTTAAAGCTAAGGTAGTCAATTAAATGGCATAAGAAAAGACGCTATGTTAAGGGCACAGGTCACTTCTCTGAGATCCTCCACAGCTATGGATCATAACATCTGAAGGAGCTGCAAGGCAGCCTTTGTTGACACAGGTGTTGGGAACTGGAAAGGCAAAGGGAAGAAGAGAGAGGTCAGACAATGCAACGACCTCTCAGTCAGAGAGGTCAAAGAACAACAACTGCCTCTCAGTCTCCTTGTATCATCCTCTCACAAGAGGAGATCCATTCTGCAGGTTTGTTTTGGATCTCCAGAAGCCACTTTTAGGTGGCTCCCCTGTATTTCAACAGCTCCTGTGTATTCTAACAAAACTACAAATGGTTTCCTCTATAAATATGGTATTCATTCTCCTACAAATTCATATGAAAGGGAAAATTATATGTGGATAGTAAACATGTAGAAGAAAATATGTTCTAGGAACACATATGACCAAGTTATACCTGAAAAGTGTCATTCATCTCAAGAATTATGCAATCTCCAAAATGCTGGATACTATTTATTGGATTATCATCTTTAGCTTTTCATTGCCAAAATTTTTATTGATTTTATCAAGCAAGAACAAATGATGCTGTATTCCACCTTAAAGGCAAACATTTTTTTTCAATCTTTTTTATAAAAGTTAGAAACTCCCAAATTCAAGCTTTTGAAGCAAGAATTCACAATTTGATAAAAATGACTAAGAAATCTGGAAAACAATTTGACAAAGTAGGCATAGATCAACATTTCACACAATGAAAGAAAATAAGGTCAAAATTTGTAAAGGACTTACACAAAAGGATGATAACATTAGTAAATTAGGGGAATGTGGAAACTTTTGACTCTTAGATCTACGAAAAGAGGAATTTGTAAATAAGATACAGAGAGCATCACACACTGGAAAAGAAAGCATTTTTAGCCAAATTGAAAAATAAGAATTGCATTGATTAGAGTAGGATTAATTGTGTAATGAAATTGCATAATTGGTGTTTTTTTTTATAAAAAGACTTATACAGACAAAAATCTATAATATTTCTTTTTGTAGTGGTAAAAATTTGTAACTTGAGGGGATTATTATCAATTGAGAAAGGGTTGAATGAGTTAAAGTGTATGATTGTGATTGAATACGACTGTATGTATGTATATAAGCATATGTGTGCATACTTATGTAGTATATAATTACTATTGAATACTATTATACTGTTAACAAATTATGGACAGGACAATTTCAGAAAATTCTAGGAAGATTTGTATGAACTCATGTAAAAAGAAAAATGTATACACTAACAGCTATATTATAAAAATATTCAACTGTGAAAGAATTAGCTACTCTGATAAATATAATGATGAAAGACATTTTCAATTGATGAAAAATCATGATGAAAAAATATCTTTCTCTAGAGATATTTGATGATGGTTGAAAGCAAATTGAGACATACTTTTTGGTTTTTTTATGTTTCTTGCTTCTCTACCCCACTTTTTTTTTTCTTTTCCATATTTTTTTTTACAACTTGGTTAACATGGAAATATGTTTTGCATGACCATTAGAATAGGGGCTAGGACAGCCCAAGTTGGCTCAGATCTGATGGGGGTTGGGGGAGCCATTATCTCTCATTGGAATTCATGGGGGTTGGGAACCAGAAAGGACTCAACCAACATCACTCACTTTTTAAAAAAACTATGAATGTTAAAAATAAATTTCAAAATTTCAAATAAAGAAGTTAGTAACTCTTTCTTAGAACAGACATTTTCCCAAAGGTTCTGTTTTATCTTTTACTGAAAGTTTTAGCTAATAAAAACATTTATCTCCTCAGCAGTAAAATATCATGCTCTTTAGAACAAAGAGTAGGGTACTTTCAGTAAACTAACTTCTTTAGGCTTCATCTTGTCTCTAGATTGTCATTCCTACTTTAGAATTTGGAATGCATTTAGCATATATTTGTTCCAACACATGCTGAGTATTCCATATAGTTTCCAATTTCAGTGTCTGAAGAATAAAGAACAAAACAAATAATTAAAATTAACATAATATATTCTATATAATTTGGGAGTTTTTAGCTTCCGTATTTTCAAAAGCTAAGTCACTAGTTCATCTGCTTAATGAGGAGTATTTAATGAAAAGACACTGAAACCATAATACCAAACTAGAGGAGTATATTCTTCTATTCTTCCACCAGTTGAATTACATTTTTATCCCTTTCTTAAGCAGATATGGCCCGAAGGCATAACAAGCTTTGTTACATTCCTGTGAAGACTCATAGCAACCACAATTAGAAATTTGGAAATGAATTGTGGACATTTTTATTTTAACTTCCTACTCAAGGAGAACTTTGGAACAGAAGCTTAGACTGGAAAAAATCTATTGTGTGTTTTTGAGCCTCTTCCCCCACACATTGTTTTCTTATGCAGGAGAAAGATCTGCCTCTTTCACCTCTTCTGAGGTAGTCATTTGCAATTTCCTCTAAATCTTGCCTTTTATGTGGGGTGGAATTGATCAAAAGGACAATTTAGGTAAAATTTTTCCCTGATCAAGGAAAAAAAAAATATTCAAAGAGACTGTGAAAGTCAAAATAGATCTCAAAGTCCATCTAATAAAATCTGAACCTGAATAAATAACCCTTTAAAAAAAATTTAACAAGTAGGGAATTAAGTCTTTCAAAATTTGTAGTGATGCAGAGATTTTTCAGTCTGTCACTAATTTAGGAAAATACACACACACACACACACACACACACACACACACCCTCTTAAATCAAATTAGAAGAAACAAACACGTACTTTTTTTAAAAAATGTCAAATGTCCGACAAATTTTAATGTATTTTTGATGAAAACATTGTTTTTTTTTAAAGAAAATATGTGTTCAACATCCAAATCAGTAATTTCCCTTTACCATTTCACTACATTGGAGTTATACAATTTTTATGAAACAAAAGAAAATCTTTTCATATTGTGAAGGGGGAAAAGTAGAAATCAACATTAATAGGAAACAGTGTCTTAAATTTGAACCCATTGTTTATATCCAAAATGATAAGAACAATTTCCTGTCAACAATGTAAAGCTCCCAACAAGGGAAATAGAAATATTTTATTTAATTTATGGTTCTAGAAAAACAAAATTCCAAGCAAAACTTTCTTCCTAAAAGTTATATTTTATGTGGTTATTTATGACTGAAATAGAAATTAAAAAGCCTGGCATTATTTTAATGTTTTGCTGAACTCTAACATTGACTTCTCTATTTATTTAATTTTTAAAAATTTTCTCATTACATAGAATCCTACAGTTCTCAGAAACTTGGAGGTTCAAAAATCTCACTCCATGAAAGCAATTTGTGTATTATAACTCTGAAAGATGACCACCATGACACTGTTTGTACAGTTCCAATAATTTGAAATTCACCATTAAAAAAAAATCTGTTTCATTCTCTCCCACATATAGTTCTTTATTTAAACATAAAACTTCATTTCTACAATTTATGTCCAGTGTTACTAATTCTGGGAAGAAATGCAAAAATTGATTAAACCTAATTTCTCTTCCATATGTCATTAAGTAATTGAATATAGATGCCACCTCCAACTCATCTATATTTTCTACTAAAGGTTAAAAGTCTCCATTCAGTTCTTTTTCTGATGTTCATTTGACATGATTTTTAGGTTCTTGGATGTATTTCAAATGAACATCAAAATATATCATACTCAAAATTCAATCCAATACTTCAAATTGGATTGACTAGTATAGAGGATAGCTGAATTATTACTCAATGTGTTTTTTCCCATAAAATACACTACATGTAGTTATTTTCAAAATTCTCAGTCTTATAGAAGATTGCATCCCCAGAATATAAATACTGTTTCTTCCCTCAGGATACTATTTGCAACACTGAGAGTTTGGAGGACTCTTAGAAAATACTGTGTCTCATAAGCCCTCATTTATTTTGTTCCCCCAAGTATCGTTTGATGAGTTAGGCTTTCCCAATAAACAATTGACTAGTAGTTGATTACCTGTTGATATAAATTAACCAATAAATATCAATTAGTTTTTAACAAATATTATTTACTGAGACTAGATAACAAGTAAAAAAACAAAAACAAAAACAACACAAGCACACATAAAACTAATTTGTCCATTCTTTTCTACTTCCTCAGTCCCTAAGAACAATGGATTGAAAATTAATATATCTAAGTTTTCCTCAGAGTTTTAACTTTTATATATAACAGAGTCAAAGCCTGAGTCTTGATCCTGCTTACAGGGAAGAGTGTTTCTGCTGAAGGGCTGTGCAACTACTAGGGTGAGTCAAAAAAGATGCTCTTCTGAGCTGGGACCTCATTAACCTCTGCTGCTTCTTCTATGGCACAACATTAAGCTATCTCAATTGTTGGAATTCTAGTTATTTTACAAATATTTCAAAACAAAGAATAATTAAGAACTCCTTTCCTTACCATGTTACGACTTTTCTCCTCTTTTTGCCGTATTCTTATTAGGTATGATAAGTTACTTTGCTGAGGAGGGTGACAGGTGGTGTGTGCTCACCCTATTGCCGATTTCAATTAAGCTCTCTATTCTTAATTTACTGCTAAATCCTTCTTTGTATCTTTATTTCAATAGGCATGTCGTTATGTTCTAGAGTAGAAAATGTAGCCTATTACTCTCTGGAGAATAAGATTATGATTTCCATTCATCTCTGATATTCATTTATTTAGGATCAGGAAATAAATATATTTTTTAAAAATTAAAAAAATATATTCATTTTATTTTATATATATATATATTCATTATATATTATACATATAATATATATTCTTTAAAATGAATAAATTATAAATAATTAAAGACAGAAGAATGACAGTACTATGCATTCATCACCATATGAATGCCTGGTGAAGGAAATTCCCTAATGTCCTTCCCCTATCTTGTCCTCCACTTCCACTTCAGTAGTTCTTTCCTTGCTTACCACTAGGAAAGAAAAATATTTCAACCATTGAGGCATTTTTAATACACACAGATTTCTAGCTCAACAGCCTCTTAGATAAATTTTTGTTATCACATAATAAGATACTGGAAATGGTCTGGATACCTTTGCACACTCTTTATCAGAGAAGGCAAGCAATCTTTTTTTTCATGTGTTTTTTTTTTTTTTTTTTTTTTTTTTTTTCTGGTGAAGCAAGATCACTTTCCAATATTTTTCAAACCAGTACTTGTTCTGTTGACTCACAGGGACATAAATGATACTGTCAATCGACAAATACTTATTTCCTTATTATGTGTGCCAAGCATTGCAATAAATTCTAAGGATGCAAATTAAAGTAAAACATCTCTGTCCTCAAGTAGCTCACTTTCTAACTGAAAGAAATATGCAATTAATTTTGTATGGACAACACATAAAGAGGAAGAAACTATTTTGAAGCATTGCTAATAGATTATTCATTCTTTGGCATGAAACTGAACAATATAGCAACATAGGTGATATATCATCAGTTCTGCTGCTTGAAGCAAAACAACCAAAAAAAAAGGTGAAAAAAATTTTACAAAACGATTTTTAAAATTTTTAATCTAATTCTCACTAGTATGGGGAAAAACCTGTTTGTGATAGTGGGAAAGATGTGAAATATGATAAAGTATATCATCTTAGAATTTGGGAAAAAGGAAAGGAAAATGAAACATAATCTGATATGTATCCTATATTTTGGGAGAGCAAATTTAAATGTGCTCACAGAAAGAATAATTAAGCTCCCCTTGCCTAAATTTTATAATGGAAATAAGCACAGAGGGGATTGGAAGTTTTCAAGAATGAAGTAAAAAAAATAATAAAAATTAAAAAAATAAATAAAAGTGATATGGTAATAGATTCTCTTATTGGAAGTCTTCAAGCAAAAGATGTACAGATGTCTTGCTAGTTACCATAGAGAGAGTTTTCTTATTCAGATATTGTTTGGACAAGATAAGTTCTGAAGCCATTCTTTTTCAACTCAGAGTTTCTATTATTCTGTTATTCATATATTGCTTTTAAGATAATCTTTGAAAAATTCTAAATGTGTACTTACTGAATAAGCTATCATTAAAATGTAAACACATAATAATATCATATGTATGTATGTAATATGTGTTCAGATATGTATCTATGTGCCAAGCAGTGTACTTAGATTTCTGATTTCATCAGTATAGGGAAATACAGTGAAATAAATCTTATTAGTGGAAATTATTCCTTCTCATCAAGTTACTAATTTAGAGTGTTACTTGGGAGTCATTGAGAGGTTTAGTATATTGACAAGGTTCACACAACCAATAGGTCTGAAAAATAAGATTTTAAATCTGGTCTTAATAACCATAAAGATAATGTTACCTATTATGTCCCAAAGTTTCTGATATAACAAAAGCTAATTGAACAAGGTGTGCTGGCAAATGTTTAACACCTGACTCTCTGAAAACACATCAATAAAGTAGGACACACTTTAAAGTTGAATCTCTACTATTCACATTTTCTTAAATTTAAGAATTACAACAACAACAAAAACAACAAAAATCACACACACACAGGCGCGCGCACACACACACACACACACACACACACCAAGTGCTATTGATTTATAGCACTTGCTGATTTCTGAGGTTTACATGTTCTAACTGAAAATTTAATATATATCAAGATAAGTTCAAAATGAGTGCATGGTTTATGCATAAATTATAACATCATAAGCAAATTAGAAGAGCAAGGAATAGTCTACCTGTCAGATCTATGGAAAGGGGAAAATTCATAAAGAAAAGATAGCACTGCAAAGTATATAATTTTGCCTTGATAGTGTTCATTTGTTTTTATCCAACATGATACCTTTATTTCCTAAAAAAATATGGATACATGATGTTATAGGTAATTGAAGGTGTCAAAATGTCAACTAGGACTACTTCTGCCTTTGAAGTGCTTTGTATTTTTTTTACTACAATACAATTTTGGAAGTAGTCACCAAATCTTCAGATAAATAATACTTTTCATAATATTAATATTTATATGAGAGCATTCATTTAAAATTACTCACATTTTTGTTTCTACTGAATTAAATAATTCTGTTTGACAATGGGCTACCTTAATATAATTCAGCTACATTGCATTTAAATCTCTCATATATAGGACAGCAAATCTGAAAACTTGTCTAACACATATACATACATACATATATATCCCATAATGTTTTATGAGATTTGGGTAGGGGTTTTATGGTATTATTGGTTTCATTCATGCCACTATTTTTCTCAGATCATATTATTCACCCTTTAAAAATCAAGAAATAAGGCAACTGTCAAAATATGTATGCAGACATTATATGTTCTAATAATGAATATGCTGTTTGTATAATAATATTTTGAATCTTTATCAAACTGCACTAACTACTAAATATAGTATTCATTTTCCTCTGAAGCCAACTCAAAAATGCAATTATAAATTACTCCTGCATATCTCCATTCTATGACTGTCAGTCTAAATCCTCTAGGGTCATTATCTTTCACAGATCTTTATTTTGTATGGAATTTTTCATGCAAGCTATATTCCAAATGGCTTAAAATATTAAACTCAAACATTTTACATTTACATTTTCTTCTGCTCACTGATCAGTATGGTGATTCTCTGTCTTCAGAATCAAGGTCATAAAATTCTCAAACTCTTAGCTCTAATTCATCATTCTTAATACCTCAAATATTTCAGGAAATGGGGTTGATGCATTGCAGCAAGGGGAAGAGGTCAAGGCAAGGGACTTGTGGCTTCAGTACACTCTTAACAATTTAGTGAAAATGGTACCTCTTAACCTTGGTTTAAGTGGATAATATGCAGAATAGTAGTATCAGGAAAACCTATTGATGTTGGAGACATGGAAAATAATTATAAAAATTTCCTATCTGTATCTTGTAGCATCAATCAATAAATCAACAGGTATTCTCTATGTTCCATACTCTAAAGTATTCTAGGCATGTTTTATGAGCAAATTAATGTGAGGGTGAATAAACAGCATCTCAACAGTTCAATTATCTATTATCTTTATTCAAACTGTGCCCATCTCTATCTGTCTCTGGGTTTACAAGTCCACATGACCAACTGCATATTTGACATTCAACTCCATGTTCCATAGACAACTCAAATCCAACATATCCAAAACAATTCAATTTTTTTTTCTTCCAACCTTTTCCTCTTCCAAAGTGTTCTTTTACTCTCAAAGGCAACCAGTCACAAAGATGTCCTAATGTAAAGTACTTATAACTCCTCACAGTCTATCCTTTTTCTGCCTTTTTTCTTTTCACTTTCCTCCCCTTATGTACTATATGTTCAAGTCATACTAGTCTACTATGGATTCTTCATTCAGAACACTCTTATCTCCTAGCCTTATACTGGATTTCCTCTGTTTCTGAAATACTCTTCGTCCTTAGCTCTATTTCTTAAAATTCCTGACTACCTTCAAGACTTAGTACAAATCTCTTTCCAAAGACTTCTACATCTTTCCAGCTACATGTAATTTCCCTTCTAAGACAATTTTCACTTAATTCTGGGAAATCTTTGGAATTTATATATATGCTATCTTTCCATTGAGGAATAAGTTCTTTATAGGCATAAACCTTATTTTTGCCTTTTTGTATCTTCTATGTTTAGCATAAGCTTATAATGTATTAAATAACTAATAAGTCCTTGTTGATCAATTGACTGTTTTAGCTCTTACAATATTGACTCAATGCCAGAATACATCCCAAGAACTTTATAGCTTGACTGTAACTATCTACCCAAAACTATAATAATTAAATCTAATAATAATTAATATATTATATATATAATTAATATATTAATAATAATTAAATCTAACAATTCCTTTTAAGAAATTATCTGATCTACTGGAAAGAGAAGGACTAGAATTTGCACAGTATCAAAAATTCCCTCTTAATATTACTCAACTTATTAAATGATCTTTAGTAAATATTTTGGTCAAGATAGGACCTATCATCTATAGTCTAATCTATATGAAAAGAAGTCATTCCTAAATTACAAGCTTAGAAAATCCTCCACTCAAGGAAGGAAAAATGGGAAAGGATTTTCCACCCTCAAACTTTTTATGAAGAATCTACATTCAATAGTCTTTATCTTATCTATTTTCTTGATAATTATAAATGTGGCTTTTTATTTCCTTGAATTAACTTTTACCTTTGTAAGGCTTGCTAAGATATCATGATGGATAGAGCACCAGGTCTAGAACTGGAAAGTTTTAAATTAAAATCTGACTTCAAACATTTATTTACCATGTAATTCTGGGCAAATTACTTAATATACCTGTCTTAGTTTCTTCATTTGTAAAATGGGAATACTAATATCACCTAAATCCTAGAGTCATTATGAAAATAAAATTATATAAAAATTGTCAATATGTTAGTAGAGTGCCTGATACATAGTGCTGTATAAAAATTAATTATTATTGCATGAAATTACACTCTTCCTTCATGGATTCTATGCTTAAAGTCCAGGGCATTCAAAGCAATCCACAAAACTAACTTAATCAAGCTTGTTATAATATGCAGGGACTTCATATTAGCTTTTCCTTATGTAATAAGTTTGATAACCTAGTTAGGTCTGATCTAAACTAGAGTCTAATAAATAGCTAATCTAAGACCAGGGAAGTATGGAAGAATTGTTTTGTTAATTAGAAAGTTGTATTCTTTCTGGTTAGATTATGAAACATTCTCTCCCTGTGAATAATCCCTTCCAGGAAAAATAAAAAAAAAAAGCATGTTAACATCTCCTAAATAAACAAACAACAAAAAAAGAATCTTGACTTTCACTGTGTAATCACACTGATATCACTACAATGAAATCACTATAATTTATAATTCATAACTTAACTGTTGCAGAAACCAGTCTCCTGTTTAATTATACTATTTTGGATTATAAAATACAGTTTCATTAAAAATTAAAATGAGCAAATATTATTAGAATTGTTATTAGGTAGATAATGCTTATGTGGTAGTCACAAAGAGAAAAAGTGTTGTTCAACCAAGGAAAATAAAATTTAATACATATATGCCTTGTCTTCCTTGAATTTTGAATGTGCCATTTGCCAAGATTCAGTGGAAAAGCACTTAGAAGGACCATTTTTCTTTAGGAAATAAAATGACTTATCAAAGGAAAAAATAGGTGTTTCCATTCTATTGAAGAGAACAAATTTTTGTTAAAAAATGATAAAGATTCAGAAAATTATATTGAAAGAGAAACAAACTCAGTGCTACTAGAGTTGATATGCAAAGAATAATATATCTTTATTTTTCTGTTGATAGTTATGGAAATAAAAATATATTGTTTGGGGGCAAGAGATAACATTCTTCTAGTTCAAGAAACCATGGAGTCCCTAAACAATATTTTTTGAATATGTCAATAAAGAAGTGGCAAAATATGGAGAATAACAATAAATCAATGATTATTTATTAATCATTCCAACAACTTGGAACTTTTAAAGAAAAGTCACTTAAACCCTTTGATCAAGACATTTATTGACTATAAAGAATATAATAACATTAGGTCAAAGAGAGATTTTGGTGAAGGAGAGCCTCATATTACAAAAAGCACTTTTTGTTGAGGAAAAAAACAGAAATTTGCTACAAAGTCAAAGAAAATATAATATTTTGTGCCATCATGAAAATTTTAGAGAGAGAGAAATAAATATATCTACATATATATGCCAGAAGATATATAATATATTTCAATACATTCATCATTACATGTGGCAGTAATTTGTTAATGAACATGTTGTTTTTAGTGATGTAACTTTTTTAAAATATTTTTTTTAATTTTGAAAGACCTAAAATAATATGTAATAGCAGGAACCAAAACATTGCTTAGTTGCATTTACATAATTTTAACATTTATTTGCACTTGTCTTCTCTTCATCTGCCCCTCCCTTTCCAGTTTTTAATATATCTATTGATTATTAAATAAACTATCTCAACTTTGGAAATGGTAAAGTTATATATGTGTACATATGAATATGGGTCATGAAATAAGTGCCAGCATTGGCCCATGAAAGCTTTTATCCTAGAAAAATAAAGTCATATACTTAGTAATTTTGTACAAAGAGAAGTAGTGACACAGTAATGTTTAAAAATAACATTCGAGAAAAGTCATGTGTTACAGTTTCAAAAGAAGTTTATGACAATGGCTATTTGATATTTATAATTAATCTGTGAGAGATAGTGGGTAGTGTGGAAAAAAAATTCAGAATTCTAGAGCTGTCTTTATTAAAGAGCTTCTTAGCTGTGACTTACCAATGATCCTTGAAATATATATACAATGAAGCCACATTTGAAACACAAATCTGGTGAATATCAAAATTCAATGTTTTTCCTTTTATGTTATCCTGTGTCTTACTGTATTATTTTCTCCTGTGCTCCATTTAACAGTGGGCAAAAAAGAAAAGGAACAGGAGATCAATAAGAAAAGTCAACCCAATAAAAGATTATCAAGGAGAAAAGGTGAGAGTTTAAAAGGAAGGAAACTTTGACACTGAGAGCAAGTTAAAAGTTTCAAGGGTATTAAAAGAAATAAAAATCTGGCTAAAGTACAGACATTAGGTACACAAATCCAAATGCATTATTAAAGAGAATGATTAACATTACACATAAAATTTTGTAGTGTTTTATATACATTAATGTGCTTGGTTGTTAAAATAATTCCATGAAGCAGATATTGTAAGTAGTATTATCTTCCTGAGGTCACATTGCTCTTAAGTATAAAAAGCAGCATCTGACCGCAGGTCTTTCTGACTCCTAAATCTACCAAATTATGACTACCATCCTACCTCTTGTGTGCTTAAAAATAGAACTGGATAATGGACAAGTATTAATGTCTAATAAAGAACTGTTCTTTTTTTAACTTATAGGATTAAAAAAAACAGCATTTATATATTTATCACTGCTTCCACCCCCATCCCTGTAATAAAAACTGTTAAGCAAGTGAAACCAACACATTGTTAAAAATACTTTTCCACCTCTCTCTCCCAAAAACTCCATTAGCTTTCTGCTAATAAGTTTGCTGATTGATATTATTTACTTTAACCTGAATTTTTATTTTTAGTATTTTTCTTTCTATAAGACAAATTTCTTTATTGTTCTTTCTACATAATTCTACATAATTTCTACATAAATTTGTGCAAACCTTCCCTCATTTTTTTTCCTCAACAAAAAGTGCTATTTGTAATATGAGTCTCACCCTAAAAAAAATCATATTCTTATAGTTCTAATAGTCAATAAATGTGTGAGTCAAAGGGTTTAAGTGACTTTTCTTTAAAAGTTCCAAATTGTTGGAGTGATTGAACTAGTGCAAAGCTCTATCATCAATATGTATAAAGAGTTATTATTGTCTTCTATAATTCATTTAACATTCTGGTTTGTGTTGTTGTTGTTTTGGTTGTTTTTGGTTGTTTATGTTTGCCATTTTAATGTGCACTAAAACAAGTATTGCTAAAAATGTTCACTTCTTAGTGATTTCCTATAATATACTATTTTATAATTGTGTTTCTTAATGCTGAAAGTAATTTTTCCCCCTTTCTTTTAGACACAGCCTGGAATTGTTTCTTCTCCTCCTTCTTCTCCTCCTTCTCCTTCTCCTCCTCCTCCTCCTCCTCCTCCTCCTCCTCCTCCTCCTCCTCCTCCTCCTCCTCCTCCTCCTCCTCCTCCTCCTCCTCCTCTTCCTCCTCCTTCTTCTTCTTCTCCTCCTCCTTCTTCTTCTTCTTCTCCTTCTTCTTCTCCTTCTCCTTCTCCTTCTCTCATTTGGTTTAGAATCATGCTTACACTTGTGAAAGGCATCTCTTTTCATTCTCCTGATTTCATCCCCATTGTGTGTGTTATTTCACTTTTAAACAATAGATTAAGAATCTATTAGAAACTTATTGTGGATATAAGTGCTGATCTAAATATTTCCTGGCAAACATATGATGAGTTTTCCTGGTAGTTTTTATCAAATAAGGAGGGTTATGGTTTTAACAGTACATATCAAAAAGTGACTAGCAATAACTTTATTTTTTATTATACCTTAATATTTACAAAATATATGATAGGCAATTTTTCAGCATTGACAATTGCAAAACCAACTTTTCCCCTCCTTCCCACACCCCTTCCTGCAGATGGGAGGTTGAACAATATATATTAAATATGTTAAAGTATAAGTTAAATACAATATATGTATACATGTTCATACAGTTATTTTGCTGTACAAAAATAATCAGACTTTGAGATAGTGTACAATTAGCCTGTGAAAGAAAATCAGAAATACAGATGGACAAAAATAGAGGGATTGGGAATTCTATGTAGTGGTTCACAGTAATCTCCAGAGTTCTTTCACTGGGTGTAGCTGGTTCAATTCATTATTGCTCTATTGGAACTGAATTGGTTCATCTCATTGTTGAAGAGGACCACATCCATCAGAATTGATCACCATACGGTATTGTTGTTGAAGTATATAATGATCTCCTGGTCCTGCTCATTTCACTCAGCATCAGTTCATGTAAGTCTCTCCAGGCTTTTCTAAAATCATCCTGTTGCTCATTTCTTAAAGAACAATAATATTTCCTAATATTCATATGCCACAATTTATTCAACCATTCTCCAATTGATAGGCATCCACTCAGTTTCCAGTTTCTGGCCACTACAAAGAGGACTGCTACAAACATTCTTGCACAAACAGATCCCTTTCCCTTCTTTAAAATCTCTCTGGGATATAAGCCCACTAGTAGCACTGCTGGATCAAAGGGTATGCACAGTTTGATAACTTTTTGAGCATAGTTCCATCCCATTCACATTTATGGTTAAAATTACAAATTCTCTATTTCCTGCCATCTTATTATCCCCAGATTATGCTTTTCTTTTTCTTGTCCCTCCCCTTACTCCCTTTCCCAATATTAAACTTATGAGCAATACTTGCATCACACAGTCCTCCCTCTTTAGGATCCCTCCCTTCCCCCCTATGAATTCCTTCCTCTTTCTTGTACCCTTCCCTTATTACTCTTTCCCTTTTCCCTTTTCCTCTTCCACATTTTAATGAGAGAAGTTTCTCTGTAAACCAAATATGTCAATTATTTTCTCTTTGAGCCAACTCTAATGAGAGTTAGATTCATATATGATAGATTTTCTTTGTCTCTTTGTGGGGTGTAGTTTCCCTCTTTTTATCTCCCCTTTTCCCTTTTTCTGACACTATCCCATTTCCATTTCTATTTCCCTTTTTATGTTATATCAGTAAAATCAAATTATACATGTACTGTTTATGTATATCCACAACAGAAATACAGTTCTCAAAGTTCTTTTTTACCTTTTTCTGCTTCTCTTGAGTTCTATATTTGGAGATCAATTTTTTTGTTTAGATCTGTTTTTTTTTTTTTTTTTTTTTTTTTTTTTTTTTTTTTTTTTTTTTTTTTTTTTCCCTTAGAAACAAATGGAATTTATCTGTTTCATTAAATGATCATCTTCTTCCAAGGAAGAAAATGCTCAGCTTAGTTGAGTAGTTTATTCTTGTCTGCATTCCAAGTTCTTTTGCCTTTCAGAATATCAGATTGCAGGGGCTTCGATCCTTTAATGTAGAAGCAGCCAGATCTTGAGTGATCCTTATTGTGGTACTTCACTATTTGAATTTTTTTTAATGCTGTTTGTAATATTTTTTCCTTAGTCTGATAGTTCTGAAATTTGGCCACACTATTCCTTGGAGTTTTTATTTTAAGATCTTTTTCAGAAAGTGCTCAATTAATTCTTTGAATGCCTTTTTTACTTTTTGATTCTATTACATCTGTGCAGTTCTCTTTGATGATTTCATGTAAAATAGTAAATAGTCTCTTTTTTTCATCATAATTTCCGGGAAGTCCAATGATCCTCAGATTATCTCTTCTATTTTCCAGGCCTATTGTTTTTCCAAGTAGATATTTAACATTTTTTCTAGTTTTTCATTTTTTTTAGTTTTGCTTGACTGATTCTTGATGTCTCAGTGGCTGGTGTTCGTTCTTTGGACCGAAAGTTTGGTGCAATTTGCCGAGCGGTGGCTGTGAAAGTGGCTGAAGGGCAGCACAAAGACACAAAACTGGAACGCCCTCAGAGGGCACTGAGGGAGAAGGATGCAGAGAACATTTCCTGGAAGATGCAAAACCTGAATCCATCAGTGATACAGCCGACTTGGCCCTGCCACCTGAAATGCTTACCTTAATTGATTCATTTCTATTTGTTCAGTTCTGATTTTTAATGAGTTATTTTCTTCATTACTTTATTTAACTTCTTTTTGTATATGTCCAATTGAGTTTTTAAATGAATTGTTTTGCTCTATGGATTCCCCCCCCCCCCCATTTAACTATTTTTTTTTCTTTACTTAGTTATTTTCTTTTTTCAATTCACAAATCCTGATTTCCTGAGAGTTCTTTACCTTTTCTAATTCACATTTCTGGAAGTTTTTTTATTCTCTTACATAGATTTTTTTTTCCTTTCCCCATTTTTCTTCTAGTTCTCTTTTAAGATTTTTTTTATAGTTTCTTCACGGAGAGCCTTTTGTTTTGGGGACAACATTATATCCTCCTTTGGGGTATTGTTTGCTATTAGTCTCCTAAGGATTGAAACATGCTCTCTTTCTCTATTGAAGCTATCAATTGTCTTTTTTTTTTTTTTTTTAACTTATTTTTTAAAGCCTTTAGGTTCTGCCTTCAGGGCAAGGAAGTTACCAGCTTCCTCTAAAGAACATATATAAAGACAGTAGATGTCCTGTCAATTGGCTGCAAAGAGAGGTTGAGCTATGGGAGTGCTCTGGGAAAAGTTCCTCACTGGAAGTGACTACCTGGGTATCATGGGCCAAGCTGCAAAAGTACTTTTTGAGGAGCCCCACTGTGAGGATTAGAAACTGCCTTGGGACTAAATGCTGAGCAGCAAAAGTATCACTGTCCACCACAAATGTTCGCTTTGGGTATTAGCAGTTGCCCAACAAACCACAGGGCACCAGAAGTATCTCTGCCTGGGGAGCGTAGTGGAGCTGGGGAAATTCCACTGCCCCAGGCTGAGTCCCCTACTGTGCAGATTTAGAGGCTGTCCTGGGCTGTGCTTCCTGCTATGCAGCTTTGTGACTGCCCCCCCCCCCCTTCAGAATGCCACTGCAGAACTGTGTTATGATCTACCTGAGTCACTTTCAATCCTGGGTGGGCACAGCCAGCTTCTGTTAGGGTCTGACATCCTTCAGAGTACCTACCCTACTCTCTAATTTCTGTGCTTGTCCACTACTCCAAAACTAAAGCAAAGCATTCAGCCTATGGCAGAAAGCTCTCTGTAAACTTTCCAATCACGAGGCTACCCCTGCTCCTCATTCACTCCAAATGCTAATCTCTGGTTCTATCCCTGCCTGTGCTGGTGTTTTCCCGACCCTCAGGACAAACTTTTTCTGACAGTCTTCCAGATTATCTTCAGTTGCTGAGTTGTTGCACTAACAATCTTCGTGAATTTTACCAGTCAGTGCTATTTTTGAGGTTTCTATCTACAAATTTAATAATTGGTAATGAGGGTATGAGAGAGGCCCAGAAAGTCGAGTGTGCCTTCTCCACCATTTTGACTCTCCCCCCCTAGCATTAACTTTAAACATTATTACCAGAGAGGTGTTAAGAGATTCATAAAGTGAAATCAAAGCAACTCTTTTTGCAAGTGAGAAAAGAAATAGAACTTGTGACCCTGGAAGAAAATATATGAGACAAAAATGATCTTCTAAGTCCTTGAAAGAAAGGGTCAGTGTGGTATTGAGAATTGGGGCTTAAAAATGAAATGGTTTGGAAAAATTATAATACTTGATGTCCAGTTTTAAGCAGCATGTATTCTCAACACAGGGCTGATACAGCTACCTAGATAGGAAGCTTATTATGGGATCCTAGACTGTCAGGATGACATGAGTGAGATCTTCAGTGATGATGTGTTTGAGGAGTATTTTTTTCTTGTACATTCCTGAAAGCTTATGGAAAACGTCACATAAATAGGTTGTGGACCATGTATGGAAAAGGGGTGTTTGATAATTTCCATTTCCACAATGGTAATTTTCTGGGTTAGAAATTTTTTTAGTTGTTGATGTTAACTTTTCCATTGTCACCTGTATCTTAGCCAAGTTTTCTAAAATGTCATGAAGTTCCTTGTACAACTTCTCAAGTTCCTCATTATATTTTAGATATATGCTTGAGAATAAAAATGTAAAGCAATGCTGTTGAATTCTAATTCTAACTTGTCTTCAGTAAGCACAATGATTTTGATGTTTCCTAATTTTTTTCTTGCAACAGAAAATCCCATATTGTTGACTCTCCCATTTTGATAATAAATTATGCAAATATGCACCATTGGTCTTAATTTTTCATGCACTCAGATAATATTTTTTTGGAAAAACCATGCTAGAATTTTTCATAACACTGAATTCAGGAACCTAGTGATATGACTGTTTAAATCTCCATATATATATATATATATATATATATATAATTTATACAACAAAGTGCATGAATAGGCACATTTATATATGTAGGTATATGATTTACTTTTTATTTTATGGGTAAGAATATATACATGTATGTATATATGCATGTGTGTATACATATATTAGTGGAATCTGGAATTAAATCATGGTAACAGTAAAATTTTGTAGTGTTTTATATACATTAATGTGCTTGGTTGTTAAAATAATTCCATGAAGCAGATATTGTAAGTAGTATTATCTTCCTGAGGTCACATTGCTCTTAAGTATAAAAAGCAGCATCTGACCGCAGGTCTTTCTGACTCCTAAATCTACCAAATTATGACTACCATCCTACCTCTTGTGGGCTTAAAAATAGAACTGGATAATGGACAAGTATTAATGTCTAATAAATATATATAATTTATACAACAAAGTGCATGAATAGGCACATTTATATATGTGGGTATATGATTTACTTTTTATTTTATGGGTAAGAATATATACATGTATGTATATATGCATGTGTGTATACATATATTAGTGGAATCTGGAATTAAATCATGGTAACAGTAAAATGCATTTTGGCCAAGTAAGTTAATCTATTTTGGAAAGAGATTTATCCAAAAGATTTGAAAGATTTAAAAAGTGTCCAAAAGTATCATCTTTCTGAACACCAAAGTACTAATGTTTGTAGTACTACAGATAAACTGATTATAACTTCCCATGATGGCATTAGAAAGAGTACAATGAAATTGGTCCTTCTCTCAGAAAAACTAAATAGATTGGGTCCAGAAAAATTCCAAATTTCTCACAAATTACACTAGCAATAGAAAATTAGAGGAAAAACAAACAAACAAACAAACAAACATTCATGAATTTTGAAATATTTTTACAATTATAAGAATATTTTTTTCAAAACTACTTCTAAGAAAAAATTATAATGCTATAATCCACAGTCATAAAACAGAGAAAGAAATCTGTAGCACAATATTGGTAATAAATATAGAAACAAATGTGCTATACATTAAAACTGGATGGATTTTTTTGTGAATAAAAAGCTGGTTGAAAATGAAAAAAAGCTAAAAACTTAACTATATTGATACCAAAAAATGATTTAAATGATTTAAAAATCACATCATCCCTAGATGCAGGAAAAGCTATTAGCAAAATAAAGCATATATTTTTAGTAAAAATAATAAGCAAAAAATTAAATTGACTTTATAAAATATGGAAGACAATGTTAATTTAAACATTCAGATCTATCAATATTTGGTATTTGGTATTAAGAAGGAGCAAGGAAGGAAGGGGAAAAACATGAATAGTCATAATGGTTATGATGAAAATATGCATTGTTAAAGATATAATGAAGGAAATTATACTATTCTTAAAGATACCACAGATAATGAAATCATTCAATATTGTGTGTGCATGTGTGTATATATATGTATATATGTATGTTTGACATACATATATGTGTGTATATACACATACATATACATATATCAATCACAAAAAACATTGCAGTTATAAAATTACAAGATTAAGTAGAAAATAGAACTATAATAGTTAGGGATCTCAAGGTATACCTTTAATACATAAAAAAGTTAAGAAAATAATATAAAATAAATAATTTTGGTATCAACATATAATTTTAGAAAAATAGACATATAATTTTAGAAAAATAGATCTGAGATCTTTTGTGAAAACTGAATAGAAATCATGTAATTACACATATTTCTCAATGTTAAATGTAGTTTTTTGAAATTCTGATCAAATATTCATCTTCATCTGATAAAAGCTGAAGAAGTAATAAAATATATAATAAAAGCTGAAAATAAGGACTTAAACTTAACTGGAAACTAAGTATTTGAATTGAAAGAATCATTAAGTAAAAGGAGAAATAGAAAAGACATTATCAATAAAAATGACAAGAAGCAACATACCAAATTTTGTGGGAGGCAGCAAATGTAGTCCTTGGAAGAAAATTTAATATCTCTAAATTCATGAAAAAAGAGAAAAAGAGATAAGAAAGCAAATCAATTACTTCAAGATAATACAGAAAAGAAAATAAAACAATTATCAAATCCAATCCAATGAATTAAAAAGAACATTCAATTAGTATTTATGAAACTCAAAAAAGAAAATTAAAATAAAAGTAAAACATTCATATGTATTCAGTCAATTGATAATCAAATAGACCTAGATGATATTATGAAGGAAAAAAAAAAACCTTAAACAAAGCTGATATTTTTATAAAAAGAAGAAAAACCTGTCAGTATCAAAAGAGAGAGAGAGAGAGAGAGAGAGAGAGAGAGAGAGAGAGAGAGAGAGAGAGAGAGAGAGAAAGAGAGAGAGAAAAGAAAGGAAACATAAAGGAAATCATTAGAAATTGTTACCTTTTTATGCTAGAAAAAGTAATATCTTAAAAAAATATTTAGATAGAAAAATTGTTTAAAAAATCCAATCTCAGAAAACATAATTGAAGTAACCATTAATAAATAAATTCCTAATGTGGTGGTAGTGTATTTGGAGAATAGAGCTAATGGGTTTACAAGTGCTAATACAACTTACAATTTTTAACAATTTCTATAGTATTCAAAGAATTTACAACAATGAAAAATGAAGTGACACCAGCAATTTTTTTCTTGATATAAATCTTGATTCTTGAATTCAAAAGTGATAAATTAGAAAAAATATAGATCAATATTTCTAGTGAGTATTGATTTCAAAATAGTGAAGAACATATTGTCAAAAGTAGATACATATACATATATGAGTGTGTGTAAATATATATTACATACATACATGTATGTGTTATATAAATATGTGTCTAGAGATAGAGATGGATATAAATATAAATAGGGATATGGATAAATATAGATAGAAAGTTAGATTTATAACAGGAATTCAGGGTAGTTTCCAAGTTAGAAAATCTATAAAAATAAGTACCAACCCCCCCAAAAAAATGGAAAACAGATGATAATTTTCTCTCTTCTTACACCTGCCTCCTGAATTTCCTGATCTTCTTCAAGTCTAATTCTTTCCTGATCCTTCTTAAGTTGAATGCCTTTCCTCTTAGATAATCTCCCATTTATCCTGTATATATATATCTTGTCTGTACATTGTTGTTGTTTTCCTATTGTCTACTCCATTAAACTCTATTAAAGTTATCTGTTGGGCAATAGCTCTTGATCTTATGTTACATTTTTGAATCAGTTTCCTATGTCTAATATTATACACACGCACACACTCACACTTTATTTCCTACTGATCTTTATGCTTTTTTTGAGTCTTGTATTTGAAATTTTCTGTTCATTTCTGGCCTTTTCACTGGGAAAGTTTAAAAATCTTCAGTTTCATTAATGTCCATTTCCCCCTGAAAAGCATATTATTATTGTTGTTGTTATTATTTCATTAGTTTTGCTGTGTGGTTCATTTTTGCTTGTAATCTACATTCCTTTGTCTTCCAGAATATCATATTTCAAGCCCTCTCAGTCTTTAATGTAGAAGATGCTAAGTCCGGTGTATACTGACTATGTCTGCTTGATATTTGTATTGTTTCTTTATGACTTCTTGCAGTATTTTTGCCTTGACCTGATAATTCTGGAATTTGCCTGTAATATGCCTTGAAGTTTTCATTGTGGGATCGCTTTCAGGGAGTGATTAATGGATTCTTTAAATGATTATTTTATCACATCTGTCTATGTTGTCAGGGTGGTTTTTCTTGTTAATTTCTTTTAAAAAGTTGCCCAGGTTCTTTTTTCAATCATGGATTTCAGGTAGTCCAATAATCCTTTAATTGCCTCTCCTGGTTTTTCATGTAAGTACTGTTTGTGTGTGTGTGTGTGTGTGTGTGTGTGTGTGAATCTGTGCATGTATACGTGTCCATGTGTGTGTGTATATTTTCCCGCATGAGATATTTCCTATTTTTTTTATTCTTTTGATTTCAATTGACCGATTCTTTTTTTCACATTATTTTAATTCATTTATTTATTTAATATTTTTCTCCAATGAAATTCAAAACCTTTTTTTACATTTGTTTTTAAGATTTTTGAATTCTAGGTTTTCTCCCTTATCTCCTCCCACAATTAAGAAATCACATGCGAAGTTATACAAAACATTTTCACTAAAGTCAAATTAAGAAAGAAAACATAGATATTTCACCCTAATGAAAATAAAAACTTCAAGAAAAATTAAGTTAAAATAAAGAGAGTGATAGAGAAATAGAGAATGCTTCAATCTGTATTCAGACACTATCAGTTCCTTCTGTGGGTTTGGATAGGTTTTTGTTGTTGTTATTGTTGTTGTTGTTGTTTTTATCATTCTCTTTCAGAAAAGTTGTGGATAATGTATTACTGAAAATACCAAAGTCATTTACATTTGATCATCCCAGAACATTGATGTTTCTTTGTATATAGTATATTTCACTTTGTTCACGGAGGACGTTCAGGGTTTTGTTGTTGTTTTCCCTGAAAGCATTCAGCTCATCATTACCCAGACAACAATAATATTCCATCAGAGAAACTTGCTTCTAAATTTTAAAAATACTATTGCTAATTGTATCCTCCCCATTTATTTCTCCTTTAATCCTGTCCCTTCTCAAAAATATTTTGCTACTGACCACTCCCTCTCTGAATGTACCCTCTTTTTTTTTTTTTTTTTTTTTTTTTTTTTTTTTTTTTTTTTTTATCACCTTCCACCTTTCCCATATCCCATTCCCTTCCTATTTTCCTTCAGGGTAAGTTAGATTTCTGTACCACTACTGAGTATGTATTTCATTTCCTGTGTGAGTCAAATCTGATAAAAATAAGGTTCATTCACTCACCCTTTCTTCCCTTTCTTCCCCTCCACCGTAAAAGCTTTTTTCCTGCCTCTTTCTTATGACAGACAATTTGCAACATTCCACTTCTCCCTTTTCCTTTCTCTCAGTACATTCCTCTCTCATCACTTCATTTAAAGATTAAAAAAAAAAAAAAAACAACTTCATATTCAACTCACACACATGCCCTTTGTCTCTATACTGTTTCTAACTGCCATAATAATGATAACATTGTAATAAATTACAGGTATCATCCTCCCAGGTAGGAATGTAAACACATAAACCTTACTAAGTCCCTTAAGATATTACTTTCCTAATTACCTCCTTATGCTTCTCCAGGATAGTATATTTGAAAATCAAATTTTCCATTCAGCTTTGTTTTTTTTTTTTTCATCATGAATGCTTGAAAACTCTGTTTCATTGAATGATCACCTTTTCCTCTAAAGAATTATACTCAGTTTTGCTGGATAAATGATTCTTGGTTGCAATCCTAGCTCCATTGTTCTCCAGACTATCATATTCCAAGTCCAGACCTTTAATGTTGGATCTACTAGATCTTGTGTTATCCTAAGTGTGGCTTCACTATACTTGAATTGTTTCTTTCTGGAAGCTTGCAAGATATTTTTCCTTGACCTGGGAGTTCCAGAATTTAGCTATAACATTCATGGGAGTTTTTATTTTGATATTTCTTTTAGGAGGTGATCAGTAGATTCTTTCAATTTCTATTTTGCCCTCTGGTTCTAGAATATCATGAAAAAAATTTTCTTGCTATTTCTTGAAAGATGATACACAGGCTCTTTTGTTTGGATTGTGACTTTCAGGTAGATGAATAATTTTTAAATTATCTTTTCTGGGTCTATTTTCCAGGTCATTTTTTTCCAATGATATATTCGCATTTCTTTTGTTTTGCTATATTGTACCTCATAAAGTCATTAGCTTCCATGTTCTCTCTTCTATTTTTTAAGGGATTATTTTCCTCAGTGAGCTTTTGTACTTCATTACCCAATTGTTCGATTTTACTTTTGAAGACATTTTTGTGCAATTGTTTTCAGAGATTTTTCTAAGAATCTAACCACCTGGAGCTATTAAATGTGTCCCTGCCCCACTTTGCTGGCCAGAACTGAGGCTCAGTTAACCTGGGATACCCTGAGACTGCCCCCAGACTCCCATTTTGTTGCTACAGACTCTCTCCATTATATCTCCTTTACATTAAGCTAATTATATTTTTCAATTAATTGTTGCCTTCTGTCAATTTTTGTGTTTCCTTTTCATAATTCTCTTTCATTACTGCCATTTTCCCCAGTTTTCTTCTACTACTCTTGTTTAATTTTTTTTCTTTTTTATTTTTATTATTATAGCTTTTTATTTACAAAACATATATATACATATATGTATATATGTATACACACACACACACACACACACACACACATATATATATATATATATATATATGTGTGTGTGTGTGTGTGTGTGTGTGTGTGTGTGTGTGTGTGTGTGTATGGGTAATTTTTCAACATTGACCCTTGCAAAAGCTTCTGTTCCAATGTTTCCCCTCCTTCCCCTCACCCCTTCCATTAGATGGCAGTTAGTCCAATACATGTTAAATATGTTAAAGTATATGTTAATTACAATATATATACATATATATATATATATATATATATATATACAGTTATCTTGCTGCACAAGAAAAATAGTATGTAGAAAGAAAATGAAAGGAAAACAAAAATGCAAACCCACAATAACAAAAAGAGTGCAAATGCTATGTTATGGTCCACATTCATATCCCATATTTCTCTCTCTGGGAGTAGCTAATTCTCTTCATTACTGAACAATTGGAACTTATTGGATTCATCTCATTGTTGAAGAGAGCCACATTCATCAAAGTTGATCATCATATAGTCTTGTTGTTGCCATGTATAATGATCTTCTAGTTCTGCCGATTTCATTTAGCATCAGTTCATCTCCAAGCCCCTGCTGGTCATTTCTTACAGAACAATAATATTTCATAACATTTATATACTACAGTTTATTCAGTCATTGTCCAATTGATGGGCATCCATTCAATTTTCAGTTTCTAGCCACTCCATAAAGAGTTGCCACAAACATTTTTGCATATGTGGGTGCCTTTCACTTCTTTAAGAACTCTTTGGAATATAAGCCCAATAATAACACTGCTGGATCAAATGATATGAACAGTTTGATAAATTTTTTGAGCATAGTTCCAAATTGTTCTCCAGAGTGGTTGGATTCATTCCACCAACAAGGTATTTGTTCTATTTTCTTTACAGGAAACTATTTTTTCCAGGATTTTTCATCTACCTGGGTTACTTTTCTATTTTTCTATTTTCCTCTGCCTTGTTGCTGAATGTAATTTTTACTGCATCATGATCTGAAAAGAATGTATTTACTATTTCTGCCTTTCTGCATTTGAATTTGAGATCGTTATGTCCTAATACATGGCTAATTTTGTATAGTTTCCATGGATTGTCTGGTACAATGTTCCTTTTTAATATTGTAACAATAAAATCAAATTATACACGTATTCTCTATGTATACCCATAACAGAAATACAGTTCACAAAAGTTCTTTCTATCTTTTTATGCTTTTCTATTTGGAGGTAATTTTTTTTTTGTCTAGCTTTGATTTTTTCATAAGAAAGAAATAAATAGAATTCACCTATTTCATTGAATGCCCATCTTCTTTCCTGGAAGAAAATGCTCAATTTAGCTGGGTAGTTTATTCTTGGCTGCATTCCAAGTTCCTTTGCCTTTCAGAATATCAGATTCCAAGACCATTGATCCTTTAATATAGAAGCTGTTATGTTGTGAGTAATCTTTATTGTGGTTTCTCAGTATTTGATTTTTTTCCCTGGCTCTTGTAATATTTTTCCTTGGTCTGATAGTCCTGAAACTTAGCCACAATATTCCTTGTAGTTTTAATTTTGTGGGTTCTTTCAGAAAGTATTCTATGAATTCTTTCAAAGGCTATTTTACCTCCTGATTCTATATTGTCTCTCCTAGATCCATTTTCCAGGTCTGTTGTTTTCCCATGTAGGTATTTAACATTTTTTTTGTTTTGCTTGACTGATTCTTGATGTCTCCTTGAATCATTCATTTCCATTTGTTCAGTTCTGATTTTTAATGAATTATTTTCTTCATTTACTTTTTCATTTCTTTTTTAATTTGTCCAATTGCATTTTAAATGAGTTGTTTTGTTCTATGGAATTTTTTTCTATTTCACAAAAAAAAAAAATTCCGTATTTATTTTCTTTTTTCAATTCACAAATTCTGTTTTACTGGGAGTTCTTTACCTTTTCCATTTCACATTTCAGGAAGTTGTTTTCTTCTTCCACTTTATCAAATCTTTCTTTTGATGAGTTATATTATTTTTCTAGACTCTCTTGCAGAGTTTTCCTTTCCTTACTCCAGTTGTCTCCTTTAACATACTTTTTAATTCCTTCTAGGAGAGCATTGTGTTGTGGGGACCAGGTTATATCCCCCTTGGGGGCTTTATCTAGAGACAATCTGGTTTTAGTCTCCTCAGGGTTTGAATTCTGTTCTCTTTCACTATAGATGCTATCTATGTTTAGAGCTAGCTTTACTTTTTTACTCCAAAAAAAAAAAAAAAAAAAAAAGAAAAGAAAAAGAAGTTGGGGTCTTCTTTTAGGGCAATAAAGGATTTCCAAGCTTCCTCAACAGACATCTGAAAGTGGCAGCGGCTGTGCTGGGATTGGTTGTGCCAAGATTGTGTTGAGTCACTCAGGGTGCTGGGTGGACATGGCCAGATCCTGTGAAACTCTGGTGCTTTGGAGTACACTCTTTACCCTCTTCATTTGTGTTGGATGTTTTATAACTTCTCTGCTGATCTACTGGCTTGAAACCAGCGCAGAGTAGCCAACACTGTGTTAGAGTTCTCCCTGTATCTTCTCCTCCCCTTGGAGATTGCACCCTGCACTAGACCTGCTCAGCATGTGCTGGCCCCTGTGTCCTGCCTGTGTGCCTGGGCCTGGCCACCTTCTCCTATGCCAGTGCCTGATCAAAAGAGACCTTTTCTGGTGATCCTTGAAATTATCTTCTATTGGTAATTTGCTATACTCCCAATATTCATGGGTTTTTATTTTATTTTATAATTATAACTTTTTTTGACAGTACATATACATGGGTAATTTTTTACAACATTATCCCTTGCACTTACTTCTATTTAGATTTTTTCCCTTCCTCCCCCATCCCCCTCCCCCAGATGGCAAGCAGTCTTATATATGTTAAATATATTACAATATTCTAGATACAATATATGTGTGTAGAACCGAATTTTTTTGTTGTACAGGAAGAATTGGATTCAGAAGGTAAAAATAACAGTTTACATTCATTTCCCAGTGTTCCTTTTCTGGATGTAGCTGGTTCTGTCCATCATTAATCAATTGGAATTGGATTAGCTCTTCTCTATGTTGAAGAAATCCACTTTCATCAGCATACATCCTCATACAATATCATTGTTGAAGTGTATAATGATCTTCTGGTTCTGCTCATTTCACTCAGCATCAGTTGATGTAAGTCTCTCCAAGCCTCTCTGTATTTCTCCTGCTGGTCATTTCTTATAGAACAATAATATTCCATAACATTCATATACCATAGTTTACCCAACCATTCTCCAATTGATGGACATCCATTCATCTTACAGCTTCTAGCCACTATGAAAAGAGCTGCCACAAACATTTTGGCACATACAGGACCCTTTCCCTTCTTTAGTATTTCCTTGGGGTATAAGCCCAGTAGTAGTATGGCTGGGTCAAAGGGTATGCACATTTTGATAACTTTTTGGGCATAATTCCAGATTGCTCTCCAGAATGGTTGGATTCTTTCACAACTCCACCAACAATGCATCAGTGTCCCAGTTTTCCCACATCCCCTCCAACATTCATCGTTATTTGTTCCTGTCATTTTAGCCAATCTGACAGGTATGTAATGATACCTCAGAGTTGTCTTAATTTGCATTTCTCTGATCAATAGTGATTTGGAACACTCTTTCATATGAGTGGAAATAGTTTTAATTTCATCATCTGAAAATTGTCTGTTCATATCCTTTGACCATTTATCAATTGGAGAATGGCTTGATTTTTTATAAATTAAAGTCAATTCTCTGTATATTTTGGAGATGAGGCCTTTATCAGAACCTTTAACTGTAAAAATGTTTTCCCAATTTATTACTTCCCTTCTAATCTTGTTTGCATTAGTTTTGGTTGTGCAGAAACATTTTAATTTGGTGTAATCAAAATGTTCTATTTTGTGATCAATAATGGTCTCTAGTTCTCCCTTGGACACAAACTCCTTCCTCCTCCACAAGTCTGAGAGGTAAACCATCCCATGTTTCTCCAATTTATTTATGTTTTCGTTCTTTATGCCTAAATCTTGGACCCATTTTGATCTAATCTTAGTATGTGGTGTTAAATGTGGGTCCATGCCTAGTTTCTGCCATACTAATTTCCAGTTTTCCCAGCAGTTTTTGTCAAATAATGAATTCTTATCCCAAAATTTGGGATCTTTGGGTTTGTCAAAGATTAGATTGCTATTTTTATTCACTATCTTGCCCTGTGAACCTAACCTATGCCACTGATCAACTAGTCTATTTCTTAGCCAATACCAAATGGTTTTGGTGACTGTTGCTTTATAATATAGCTTTAAATCAGGTACACTTAGACCACCTTCCTCTGACTTTTTTTTCATTAGTTCCCTTGAAATTCTCGACCTTTTATTCTTCCATATGAATTTTGTGGTTATTTTTTCTAGGTCATTAAAATAGTTTCTTGGGAGTCTGATTGGTATAGCACTAAATAAATAGATTAGTTTGGGGAGTATTGTCATCTTAATTATATTCGCTCGGCCTATCCAAGAACACTGAATGTCTTTCCAATTATTTAAATCTGACTTTATTTTTGTGACAAGTGTTTTGTAATTTTGCTCATATAATTCCTGACTCTCCTTTGGTAGATATATTCCCAAATATTTTATACTATCGACTGTTATTTTGAATGGAATTTCTCTTTGTATCTCTTGCTGTTGGATTGTGTTGGTAATGTATAAAAATGCTGAGGATTTATGTGGATTTATTTTGTATCCTGCGACTTTGCTAAAATTCTGAATTATTTCTAATAGCTTTTTAGCAGAGTCTTTGAGGTTCTCTAAGTATACCATCATGTCATCTGTGAAAAGTGACAATTTGATTTCTTCATTTCCTACTCTAATTCCTTGGATCTCTTTCTCGGCTCTTATTGCCAAGGCTAGAGTTTCTAGTACTATATTGAATAGTAATGGTGATAGTGGGCAACCTTGTTTCACTCCTGATCTTACTGGGAAAGGTTCTAGTTTATCACCATTACATATGATGTTTACTGAAGGTTTTAAATATATGCTCCTTATTATTTTAAGGAATAGTCCATTTATTCCTATACTCTCAAGCGTTTTTAGTAGGAATGGATGTTGGATTTTATCAAATGCCTTTTCTGCATCTATTGAGATGATCATATGGCTTTTATTAATTTGATTATTAATATGGTCAATTATACTAATAGTTTTCCTAATATTAAACCAGCCCTGCATTCCTGGTATAAATCCCACTTGGTCATAATGTATTATCCTGGGGATGATTTTCTGAAGTCTATTTGCTAATATCTTATTTAAGATTTTAGCATCAATATTCATTAAGGAAATTGGTCTATAGTTTTCTTTCTCAGTTTTTGATCTACCTGGTTTAGGTATCAGTACCATGTCTGTGTCATAGAAGGAATTTGGTAGGACTCCTTCAATCCCTATTTTTTCAAATAGTTTACATAGCATTGGAGTTAGTTGTTCTTTAAATGTTTGGTAGAATTCACCTGTAAATCCATCTGGTCCTGGGGACTTTTTCTTAGGAAGTTGGTTAATAGCTTGGTCTATTTCTTTTTCTGAGATGGGACTATTAGACTACTTACTTCTTCCTCTGTTAATCTGGGCAAGCTATATTTTTGAAGGTATTCTTCCATTTCATTTAAGTTATCGAATTTATCAGCATAAAGTTGAGCAAAGTAGCTCCTAACTATTGTTCTAATTTCCTCTTCATTAGTGGTGAGTTCACCCTTTTCATTTTCAAGACTATCAATTTGCTTTTTCTCTTTCCTTTTTTTAATCAGGTTTACTAAGGGTTTGTCTATTTTGTTGGTTTTTTCATAAAACTATAATAACCCAAGGGTTAAAAAATGAAACACAATTGGGCAAAAGGGGAGAAAATCATCTCATCACAGTGGGGAAAGAAGAGAAAGATAATAGCCAAAGAAGAGAAAAGAGAGGTTCAAAAAATAAGAGGTATTGTTAAGAAGCAAAATAGGTGTTGTTTTTCTTGTTTTTCTGTTTTTGTTTTTATTTGGCAAGTAATGAGCCAGACTAGTACAGAGGTTCAGTCCTGGTTTTAAAATGAAACAAAATTCAGGTCTGAGGGGTAATGATTCCTCTTTTATTAGTTTTTTTATGACCTAGGAAATCAGACACTATTGTCAACCACTCAAACTTTTGTTCCCTAGAGCATCTGGGATAGACAGGCCTTGCCTTTTTGAGAGATAAATACATGACTGGGCCTTGGGGAAAACCATTCTAAACTATGTGACAAGGACCTTAGTAGACATTGTTTCTACAGCAACAAGGCTTTTGCTTTTATTCTTTAATAAAATGCATAAATGAATACAATGCAATCCTAAATACTCTCTGTATGAAAATGACATAGTGAACACATTAAATATGGAGACAGATGGTTTCCAAGAGAAAATTTCTCTCTAGGGTACTTCTACAGTAAATGTATTTTGGGAAAACAAAATAGTTTTCACAAAGAGGGGAATCTAGAAGAGTGGCCAGGTGCTTACAATCAGAATCCAGGACATAGTATGAACACCAGGAAAAACTGAGCAATGAACTTAAATTAAAGTTGTTCATTCTTTTCAGTCTTGTCCAACTCTTTGCTATCCCATTTGGGGTTTTCTTTGCACAGATAGTGGAGTAATTTGCCCTTTCCTCCTCCAGCTCATTTTAAAGCTTATTTAAAGACAAATAGGATTTCCTTGCCCAGATTCATGCAGCTATTCAATGTCTGAGGCCAGAATTGAAAATACAAATAGGAATCTTACTCTAGGCCTGGTTCTTTATCAACTCTGTCACCTATCTTTCCCAAAGTAAAAGTTAAACAATCCAAATCACATAAAAATCACAGTATATATAAAGAAGACTTGTGATACTCAACTGGCACATACCTTGTTCTTATAGATCCCTTAGATCCTTCTCTTCTGTAGAATGACTATGACTATACAACATGCATATTGTTTTGATTTAGAATTTTTTACAAAAATCTAACCTAATATATGCTATATTGATAATTTAAAACAATGAGGTTAAGAATTCAATAATACACCATGTAATGTTGGCTAGAGATAAGACATTGGTTTCAACAAATTCTGGGTCCAAGTTTCCTTTCTGTATGCCAAAACAACAGTAAACTACATATAACATATATGTCAACATGAAAAGTATCATAACCATAGAAGGTACTCAAAGCTTACTGGGTTAAAAGCTAATAATAAGCAATATTATTATTTATTTATTTCCTGGAGTCCTCTAACAATCTATGTCATAATAATCCAGAAAACTTGAAGTAAGATTTCATCAGCATTTCCATCTTTCCTAGTCCACTCCAGGAAGTCACTTCTTAGACACTTTCATCCATCCAAGTAGAAGGGCTGATATATTATCCTACGGTTTCTTGATTATACATTCTTTTGTCAGCCTTCCTTTAAATCTTTATAACAGTATCATAACAACTTTTTTGGTTTGTTTGTATCTGCCTATTTGTCAACATTTAGACATGTCAGTAATATGGTAATGAGATTTAAACAGGTTTTTCTATTTTTCGTTTCTATCTCCTCCAATTTATATGTCAACCTGCAGCCAAATAAACCTTTATATATACAAGTTACCACATCAATTCCTTGCTAAAAATAATGTCAGTACTTGCTAAGTGCCTAATACTGGAATTAAAGTATTTCTACAACTTGACACAATGCTACCTTTTAGTTTATATTTTAGTATTCTGCTTAGTGTACTGAATACTCCAACAAACATCAACTATTTCTACTTTGCACTCCCCTTTATTCTTTTGTTCACACTATTTACTATTTTCCTAATACCCTAATTTGTGTCTCCATCAATCTAAAGCATACCTTTTATTCATGATTGACCTTGCTCCTGAAGACTTCCCAATTCAATTGTTACACTATCTTTTATAGTTCATAATTCTATTACACACATATTAGATTCTAATATCACAATAGTCTTTTATTTAGTTTTGTTTATGTTCTATCCTCTAATTATAGTATAAATTTCATGATGTCAGAGACTAGAAGTAAATGATCTCAAAACTCTTATATTTGTCCCCACCTAACCACTTAATAGTGTTATTTGCACATTGATATAGGAAGCATTATGTTCTGGAAAGACCACTGAGCTTAGATAAAACTGTTTGAGTTCTAGTTTAGATACACTACTTGTAATCAAGGGTGTGATGGAGCAACTCCAAATGAAAAAAAACAAAAAAACAAAAAAAAAAAAAAAAAAAAACAACTAATTTATTTTTTTCTTTGATCATCTAGACTTAAGAAAGAGTTAACCATGCAGATTTAACTTAAAGGTATGAATATATACTGTTACAGGTACATTGCTGTACTGCTCTATAGGCATTGCTTGAGCTCAATAGGTTGCAATAGAAGGTTCAGGGAATCAAAGACATAAGAATGGAGATCTTGTGACTATAGGCTACTAGTAATAGTAACAAGAGCAACTACAACTAAAATCAACAATAATAATGTGTCATTTATAAAGAGATCTAAGGTATTTTCAGGTACTTTACATTCATTGTGTTAAATTAAATCTCATAATAACCCTGCAAGTAACCTTGGGCAAGCTATGTATGGGGCCTAAATCCTGCCATTTATAAAACAAAAAGGTAGAACAAAATAATCCCTAAAAATTCTTAGCAGAACCAGATATATGAATCAGAAACAGATTGCTTAAATCTAGTGTTGTGTGTGTGTTTGTATGCACATACATTTTTATGTTCTTTTCTAGATTATAATTTGTGTAAATATTTTACTGCTTATTTGAGACTGTAAGCTCTAAGAGGATAGAAATCATTTCTTATCCTTTTTAAATTTTGTTGCTTAATATACTGTTTATATAAATTTAATATACAATGAATTAGTTTAACTTTTCATGACAAATCATTTAAATATTAGGTTACATATACATATACATAGATATATATGTATATACATACATGTACATATATATATGTATGTATATATAGATAGATAGGTAGATAGATAGATATAGATATATAATTAAAGCTTTTTATTTACAAAACATAGTTTTTCCAAAACCTTTTGTTCTGAATTTTCCCCTTTTTCTCTCAATTCCCTCCCCTAGTGTGCAGGTATTCCAATACATGTTAAATATGTTAAAATACATGTTAAATCCAATATATGTATACATATTTATATAGTTATCTTGCTGCACAAAAAAAAATCAGATCAAGAACGAAGAAAAAGAAAAACTAAGAAAGAAAACAAAATGCAAGCAAATGATTTAGAGAGTGAGAATGCTATGTTGTGTTCACATTCTGTTCCCACAGTTCTCTCTCTGGGTATAGATGGCTCTCTTAATCACTGAACAAATGGACCTAGTTTGAATAATCTCATTGTTACAGAGAGCCATGTCCATCAGAATTGATCATCATATAGACTTCTTGTTGATGAGTATAACATCAGTTCATGTAGGTCTCTCCAAGCCTCTCTGAAATCATCCTGCTGGTTGTTTTTTTACAGAACAATAATATTCCATAGCATTCATATACAATAATTTATTCTGCCATTCTCTAATCGATAGGCATCTAACTCAGTTTCCAGTTTCTTACCACTACAAAAAGGGCTACCACAAACATTTTTGCACATGTGGGTTCCTTTCCCTCCTTTAAGATCTCTTTGGGATATAAGCCAGGAGAAACACTGCTGGATCAAAGGATATGCACAGTCTGATAACTTTTTGAGCTTAGTTCCAAACTACTCTCCAGAATGGCTAGACTGTTCACAGGTCCACCAAAAATGTATCAATGTCCCAGTTTTCCCTCATCCCCTTCAACATTGGTCATTATAGTGTGATCTTAGACAATCTGATAGTTATGGAGTTGTCTTAATTTGTATGTCTCTGATCAATAGTGATTTGGAGCACCTTTTCATATGACTACAAATAGTTTTAATTTCTTCAATTGAAAATTGACTGTTCCATCCTTAGAACCATTTATCAATTAAGAATGGCTTGAACTATTATAAAATTGAGTCAATTCTCTATATATTTTAGAAATAAGCAGGCCATATATTTTAATATTACCAATTGGCTTTATTAAATTATGATTTCTGCCCCCATAACAAATCTCAATTTTAAAAGCATTTCTAAGTGCCCCCTGGTAAAATGTTACAATTCCAATACTCCAATAAAATGATATCATTATGTTAGAATTGAGTTGCAGTGTGTCTTAATATAGCTGATCAGACCAATTTGTTCTCAGAATGCTCTGCCACAGGTTGGACACAACTAGCCCACATGAACATTTGAGGTGGCTTCTCTAATTTTGCTCATCTTGCATTATTTTTGGACTAATTCATTTCTGCTTTGCTCATAGAGCAAACATATCTGCATTAGATTTCATCCTGTAGCTTTTCTTTTTTTTTTTTTTTTTCAACAAGCCATTATCAACAAATATTTGTTAACTTCTTACCATATTCCAGGCAGGGCAATTAGGTAGCATAATGAATATGCTGGACCTGAAATTAGGAAGTCTTCTTTTTCTGTATTTGAATACAACTTCTTACTAGCAGTTACTAGCCATGGGAGACACTTAGTAAATCATTTAATCCTATTAGCCTCAGTTACCTCCCCAGTTTAAAAAAAAATGTACAGATGAAAATGACAAACCATGCTACCATCTTTGCCATGAAAACCTAAATGAGTCCACAAATTGTCACAAATTGCTGAAAACTGAACAAAAACATTCTAGACATTGATATAAAGCAATGACAATACAAAAAGAGGCACAATAAAGAGTATACTCAAGAACTTACAATCTACTGATGTTATCAGTATGCAAACAAATATATACAAAGCAAAGGATGCATAAAACAAATATGAAATAATTAGTAGAAGAATTAAGAGAGGTTGAAGGAAGCTTCTTCTAGAAAGTATAATATTAGTTGGGACTAAAGAAAGACAGTGAGGTCAGAAGTGGAGGAGGGAGAGAATTCCCGGCCTGGGGGATAAGCAGACAAAATGTCTGGGGACAATGTCTGGAATGTCTTCTTAATAGAACTGTCAGAACAATGTTGCTTAATGAAAGATTAAATGACAAGCAGTAAGGTATAAGAAAATTGTAGAAGAATGTGGGGGAGGGAGTGGCTAAATTATGAAAGGTAAAATGGAACTTTTTTTTTTTTTTTTTTTTTTTTGCTTTTGTCTTTTATTTTGTTTTGTTTTTGTTTTCCATCCAAGAAGCAATAGGTAGCCATTGCAGTTTATTGACTAGAGGCTGAAATGATCAGATTTACATTTTAGGAAAATCACTTGAGTTGATGAATAGAAAATGGATGGAAATGGGGAGAGAACTGAAGCAGTCAGACTTACTCAGCAGGCAATTGTAGTAATCTAGATATGAGGTAATGACAGACTAGAGTAGCAATACTGTCAAAGAAGAAATGGAATCTTATTTGGGAACTATTGTAAAGGAGAAATTGACAAGCTTTGGAAAAAATTGGGTATGAGGTATAAAATAGTGAACCTCTACAGTAATAAAGATGGGAGGGGAGAATTTAAGAGAAAGACATTATTTTGTATGCTATTGTTTTAAATGGAAATCAAATATTAATGATATATTTCTATTCTAATTACTTGTTCTTTGATATTGGCTCAAATCATTAATTTACTATGCTGCAATGAATATAATGTTATTATAAAATAGTCATTCTTAATCTAAAAATATCCTTCTTTTCATTTTGTCCTGTTGGAGCAAATATTTTCCATATAGGTACAGAAAAGAACAACTCTGTTTTCTTGATATGAAATTAGAAGCATGGCATGGTTACCAATGTATCAAGATATTTAATTACTATGGAGACAGTGGGGATTTCTGAGGCATCAGGAGCACTCACATTCATAAGAGAATTGGAAGCTTAGGAAATCAAACTTACTAAATGTTCTGGACTTAAAGTTACTATTATTAGAAGCTCATTTCTTGTCTCCAGAAGGGATAGTTTCTGGATGGATTGTATGTCTCACAATGGAAAATAACACCAATACCCCTCATGGTCATCATGTTATATTCTCACTAGACACATGATTCCACAATTATTTATTATAGAATTATTGACCTCCAATGATTCATATTATTTTTTTTTCCTTTTCCACCATATGCTAGAATAAATTCCTATTTCTCCTCCCCTTATCTTTGCAATCTTACTGAAATGTAATCTTCTCTTTTTGGATGAAGAAATTGAAGCTATTTCTAGTCATATAAAAAGATGTTCCAAATCATTATTAATCAGAGAAATGCAAATTAAGACAACCTTGAGATAGCACTACACACCTGTCAGATTGGCTAAGAGGACAGGAAAAGATAATGACGAATGTTGGAGGGGATATGGGGAAACTGGGACACTGATTGATATATTGTTGATGGATTTGTGAATGGAACCAACCATTCTGGAGAACAATTTGGAACTATACTTAAAAAGTTACCAAACTGTGCATACCCTTTGATCCAACAGTGTTACTACTGGGCTTATATCCCAAAGAGATATTGAAGAAGGGAAAGGGACCTATATATGCAAAAATGTTTGTGGCAGCCTATTTTGTAGTGGCAAGAAACTGGAAGTTGAATGGATGCCCATCAGTTGGAGAATGGTTGGGTAAATTGTAGTATATGAATATTATGGAATATTATTGTTCTGTAAGAAATGACCAACAGTAGAAATACAGAGAGGCTTGGAGAGAGTTACATCAACTGATGCTAAGAAAAATGATCAGAAACAGGAGATCATTATACACTTCAACATTTATACTATATGATGATCAATTCGGATGGATGTGATTCTCTTCAACAATAAGAGGATCCAAATCAGTTCCAATTGATCTGTAATGAACAGAACCAGCTACATCCAGAAAAAAGAACACTGAAGTATGGATCACAATATAGCATTTCCACTCTTTCTATTATTGTTTGCTTGTAGTTTTGTTTTTTTTTTTTTCTTCTCAAGTTACTTTTACCTTCTTTCCAAATCTGTTCTTTCCTGTGCAGCAAGATAACTGTATAAGTATGTATAAACATATTGTATTTAACACATACTTTAACATATTTAACATGTATGGTCTGCCATCTAGGGGAGGAAGTGGATGGAAGGGGGCGGAAATTGAAACAGAAGTTTTTGAAGGGTCAGTGTTTAAAAATTACCATCATATGTTTTGTACATAAAAAGTTATAATAATTTATTTTAAATGAAATCTTCTCACTCCCATTCCTCCAAACACTTTTTCCTCTAGCCATCCTGATATATCTATCCATCTTCTCTCTCCATGGTACATTTTGTCCTCCTCCATCTCATTTAATTGTCAACCCCTTGCTTTATTATCAGTTGTCATTTTACCATTAAGTAAGGATAACATATTTTAATACCTCTTCAAACAAACTTTTTTCCTCTCCTGGGTTTTTCCAGAAGTTGAAGCATTTTTGATCACATTGCCCACTGAATGTTGTTCCTTCTTTCATGATCACCAACACTTTTTGCCTTTCTTGTTCCTTATTGCCATTTTCAGATACAACCTTACAAGATCATAGATTTAGAGATGTAAGAGAAATTAGAAGTCATAAATTCCAATCCACTAGTTTAACTGATGAGGAAACTGAAGAACAGAGAGATTAAATTATTTGCTCTGTATAATACAGTTGGCATTTAAGTTGGAATTGATTTTTAGGTACAATGATTCCAATCTATCATTGCATGCACTACTCCCCACTGCTGAAGTTGCCATAACTATGTGATGCTTTCTTTGATCATGAATTTAGCTATTTATTTTATCCTGTCAAGATCATTATAGACATACCATATAGTCCTGGTAGTTACTTTATCTCTTCTCTTGGGAGTTTAGTATCTGACTCACAGCTTAATTATCTTCCCTTTCCCCTGCCTTCATGCTTGGAAATTTCAATATTTCACTTGAAACATTCTGGCTTCCCAGACCATCAACTTTCTAAGTTCTAATTATCTACAGTTTATTCCATCTCAGGAACTGTCACATCTTAGATTCTAGTTGATCCATTAATTTGTTACTTCTCTTTTATCTCAAATTCTGAACTCCCTTTGCATAGTATAGTGCCCTAGCCTTCCATATTTCTCCTTAGTTTTGCCTATAGTACTCTGAAAATTCATTGTGAATTCCTCTTTTCTCCTTTTCAATTAATTAATCACTCTTGCTTTGGCCTTTTCTTCCTCTGCAAATTATTGAACATACATAGTAGATTGTTTTGACTATACATTCTGTTCTTACTTCATTTCCTTGCCAGCATGTCCTATTTCCATTAATATCATTTATTTATTGAACCATCCTAAATTCCCATACTGTTTACCACTATTGGGGAAAGAAAATATTTATTTTGCTACTAAATCTAAATTTGGACCTCCTAATTGGATGTCAATTTATTTTCATTTTCCCTAAAATAACTATCGTAGTCCCTACACCAAAAATTTCTATTTTATCCACAAGCTTCCATGCCTCTCTGTTCTGTTTCAGAAAATGATTTTGTCTTCTACTTTATTGAGAAAACTGAGAATATCTGTCATGTTTTCTCATTCCCTCTTTGATACAAATCAGTGCTGCCACACATCTTTATCCATCCTCCCTATTCATCTATTTTTTTTTTTTTTTTTTTTTGCCAAGGATCCTTTTATTTTGCTCTTCATTCTATCTCTTATTTTTGCTCTAGCAGTATATTTCTGTGATAAGAATTTCTCTCTTATCTTCAATTTCTCCTTTTTACTTGGCTTTGAATAAGTCCAAAGAAAACCTATCTTTAAAAGGTTTAGTAACTCTTATACTCTTAAAGTATCATCTAGAATATCTCCTTCTTTATATTGTCAAGCTTCTAGAGTAATCCTTTCTTGCTATCTCTTCTTTCTCACTATTTGTTTATGTCTTATTCTCAGTCTTCTGATTCCATTGCTCTCCCAGAATCTTTTTTCTTCAAGGTTATCCAAGATCTTAACTCTTAAATTTAATGATTTTTTTCTTAAACATTATCATCTTCCTCATCATTTAATATATATTGCGATGAATTTATCACGTTATATTTGTTCAGTAAATTGTTATGCCAATGAATACCAAATTTATTTCTCCATTCATAGTCTCTCTTTTGAATATCATTCTTGCTTATTATTCTGTGTTTTGGCTATATTCATATAAATATGACTTAGGTTTAGGAACATAGAATTGTAGCCTTACCAGTGATAGCAAATTTAGAATGCAATCTTTAAAACCCACTAATTTTACAAAATAAAACCCAAAGTGGTTAAATGACTTGTCTGAAATTCTACTCCTTTTCATACTCAACATTTCAGTGAGCTGAACTAATAAGTAATTGCCCAATTTAGCATTCTATTTTCCATCCCATCTGATTTACATAAGCATTTCTTATGCTTGGAATCCATTCCACTTTCATCTTAATCCTGATCTTCTTTCAAGAATAGATTAAGTACAACTTTCATCATCACCTTACTTATTAAAGTTCACTCTCTTCACTTTTGTAACAGAATATATACATATATATATATATATATATATATATATATATATGTTTTTTTCTCCCCAATTCCCAGAATATTAGCTCCCATGGCACTGGCAGCATTTTATCTATGTTTTTTTGTGGCCAAGAATTAACTTAGTACTTTGCATAAAGGGAAGATATATTAGACATTTATTAAATTAAACATAATTTTGGCATTTATTGAAATGTTGACTTCTGAATTAAATTGAAAATGGTGACATAAAAACGAAGTTTTAGGTATAATTCAAAGTTATCAGTCAAGGGAAAATTCTATAGTTACAATTTATATTTCTTCTCCCATATTTGAAAGAATCTAATCTGCATTCTATTGACATATTTGTATATTAGTTCACTAAGTATGCTTTTAAAAAACTTGTGATAAACTCTTTGGATTTATGATTTGACTTTGAAAACCAAGCCTTAAACCAAAATGAGGTAAGAAGTCTCAGATTAGTTTCTCAAGATAACTTAGAGAATCAACTGAATGTCTAATGTCAAATTATAAGAGAAAACCCAGAAGAAAATTCCAAGGTTAGGAATACAGAAATATAAATTTGAAGTAATATGAGAATCCATTTATGCCAAAAGACAGAAAAAATTATGGTAATGATGAATAACAAGATGGACCATGGAAAGGAAAGAAATTTTTTATTTTTGGTGTATAATTTCTGTTTTAAGAGTTTTGTGAGTTATGGTATTTGTCTAGTCCACCATCTTGTTACAAAATCTAGGAACTGATGCTTACTGACACTGAGCTCACTCAGAATTCCTCCCTTATCTCCCATGCTAATAGCAGTGAGGCAACACTAGAAAACTTAAGAAATGATACAGATTTCATCAAACCCACTTATACTTGCAGCTGTCCCTTCCCTCCTTCTAGTGTCATTGAGACCCACTGGTATCAATAGGCTATGAGCCCTTATTATGCAAAGCTTGCCAGGGCCTGAAATTGAGGTGACTTCAACTAAAAATAGCTAGCCCTGTATGCCAGTACAGGGCTTAGTAGGCTCTGAATTATGAATGCCAGATTAAATAACTAAGGAAGAGGAATGGGACCAGTCATAAGGAAAGAATACTTTGCAAGTAGGGAGCTGTGAAGCATTCCACCAAGCCTAAAGGAAGAACACAACATCTAACTAGAGTCAGTTCTGGCCATTCAAGAGTAAGCTGGGATAGATAACTAGATTGGTGTATGGTGAATTTTCCTCAACCAGAGAGAGGAAGTCAGGAAATGAAAAATAAGGAAAATAAGGAAAAGACTAAAATACACTAACAAAAAAAATGGAGAGAATGAAATATTATATTTCACAGAGCACTAAATCTCAGAATACATGTTTATATAGAAGAGTAGAATATATTGATATTGTAATAAAATGAGATTCATAGCTAAAACAGGATACTTTCTTAGTTATAACAGCAGATTATATAAGAAAAATATATACTGAAACTCAAAAATTTGAAACAAAAATACTAGCAAGGAGATTATAGAAAGATATGGTTAAGATTATATAATACAAATGACTTAGCTGGATTTATATAAGGAATGAATGGTTCAATACTAAGAGAAAGATAATTGGCTACATTGATATTAAGAATAATATAATAATCAAATAATTTCAATAAATGCAGAAAAAAGCTTTTGTCAAAATTAAATACTAATTCCTATTAAAAATGTCAGAAAATATGGAAATAAATGAAGATTTTCTATCTAAAACTAAGAGCAATTTGGAGAAATTAGAAGCCTTTCCAATAAGATAAGGGATGAATTAAGGATACCCATTGTCACAATTACTATCCAAGCTTGCAAGAAGAAATGATAACTTCTTGTAACAAGAAAATAAAATAGAAAGAACAAACATAGACAATGCAGGAATAAAATTATCACTTTTTATAGATAACTTTATGGTAGAATACTCTTGAGAATCAATTTAAAAACCAGTCAAAACACTGAAAAACTTTAGCAAAAATTTTGGATATTTAATTAAGCCCAATCATTTTATCAGAATTTCTACACATTACCAACAAAATCCATGAGGAAGAGTTTTTTTTTGTTGTTGTTGTTGTTTTTGTTGTTTTTTTTTTTTTAAGAGAGGAATTCCACTTAAAATAATGGCAGACATGCTTAGACCAATCCAGTATAATAGAAATGAGAATACAATCTAAATTAATTTATTTATTCAGTGCTATACTACTCAAATTATCAAATATCACTTTATAAAGATAGAAAAATAACAAAATTTATTTTGAAGGGGAAATTAAATTAATGAAAAAAAAATGTGAAGGTAGGAAGCCAATTACCTGATCTCAAGTTATAATATACAGTTGTACTAATTAAAACAGCTTGATATGGAGAAGAAATAGAATGATTGATCTTTAGACTATATCAGACACACAATATATATAATCAAGTGTGCATAACAATCTAGAGTTTAATAAGGCCACCTTGTGAGTTAATAATTCATTATTTAAAAAAACCTTTTGGGAATACTGAAAACTAGTTTGGCAGAATGTGGATATAAATCATCTCACATCATATACCAAGAAAACTTAAAATGAAAACATGATTTAGAATTAAAGGATGGCATAATAAGCAAATTAGTTAGTAGAAGGCAAAATTATCTGTTAGATCTGTGGATAATAGAATAGTTCATGATCAAACAAAAGATAGAGAAATTAACAGGAGAAAAAATAAATAATTTGGACTACATTATAAAGTGTGTTTGTGTATATGTGTATGGATTCATGTGCATGGAAGGAAAAATTCAGTTAAAATTAAATGAAATGCAGGAAAATAGAGAAACATCTTTGCAGCAAATTTCTTTGGTAAAGAACTCATTGCTAACAATATATACAGAACTAAGCTAAATGTATAGAAATAAGTCATTGCTATTGAGAAATGATTTGAGAGTATGAACAAGCAGTTTTCAGAGGAAAAAATCAAAGCAACCTATCAATAGTCATGCGATAAATAAGTTGCTCTAAATGACTAGAGATATGCAAAATAAAACAAATCTTTTATACTACCTTACATGTGTCTTATTGTCTAAGATGACAGAAAAGAAAAATGGCAAATGCTGGAAGGCATGTATAAAAATATTGTTGGGAGAGTTTAGAATTTGTCCAAACATTCTAGAAAGCGATTTTGAACTAGGTCCAAAAGGCTACTTTACTGTTCATACTTATTCATTCAGCAATGCTCCTATTAGCTCTATATTCTGAAAGAATAAAAAAAAAAATGAAAGGAACTATGTGTACAAACACATTTATAATAATTCTTTTTGTGAGGACTTAGAATTGAAAATGGAAGGGATACCAGTCAATCGGGGAAAGGCTGAATAGTATCTGAATGTGATAGAACACTGTTGTAGTGATGATAAAAGTAATGATTTCAGAAAAACCCCTAAAGACATATGAACTTATCTGAGAGGTTCAAAAAGAAGAACCAGGAAAACATTCTAACAATATTAGAGTAAAGACAATCAACTGTGAAAGACTTAGTAACTTTGAGCAACACAATGACTCACTATATAGTTCAGATGAAATATGTTATTCACTTTCAAATAGAAAACTGATGGATTCAGCCTGAAATTTCTCTCTCTCCTTCTCTGTCTCTCTCTGTCTTTCTCTCTCTCTCTAGAACAGTGTTGTAGTGATGATAAAAGTAATGATTTCAGAAAAACCCCTAAAGACATATGAATTTATCTGAGAGGTTCAAAAAGAAGAACCAGGATAACATTCTAACAATATTAAAGACAATCAACTGTGAAAGACTTAGTAACTTTGAGCAACACAATGACTCACTATAGTTCAGATGAAATATGTTATTCACTTTCAAATAGAAAACTGATGGATTCAGCCTGAAATTTCTCTCTCTCCTTCTCTGTCTCTGTCTGTCTCTGTCTCTCTGTCTCTCTGTCTCTGTCTCTGTCTCTCTCTCTCTCTCTCTCTCTCTCTCTCTCTCTCTCTCTCTCTCTCTCTCTCTCTCCCTCCCTCTTTCTCTCTCTCTCTCCACACACACACACACACACACACACACACACACATATCACTCTCTTCTGTGTATGTGTATGTATTATTTCTTTTTTACCTTTTTTTTTTCTCTTTAGGAAGAATTTTGGTTTACAAGACTTTAGGTTTGTGATAGATTTTATATTTCTTATTTTCTTAATGGGTGGGAAAAAGGAAGAGAGAAAGAAAACCTATAACTGAAAATATAATTTAATGAACAAAACCAGATATTTGGGTAAGATTTTCTTGACATATGAAAATGGAAATTGTGAAAAGCCAAATATATGTTGTCAGGTGATCACTTTGGATTGTATTCAAAAATTAAGTTTGTTTTTAGAATACCCATTGAGAATATACATATTTAAGATTAATTTAATTAAACAATTGTTCATTGTGGTCTACCAATCAAGCATCAGAAGTTGCTTGGAGTTCTTTGAGACTGGTTTATACCCAGGTGACTGGGAAATAGTAAAAAAATATCCTGGGTCTTTAGTTATTTAGCCAATCAAATATTGATGATGATTCTAATGCCTTTTAATCAAAATAAATAAATAAATAAATAAATAAATGAATAAAATAAAGAAATAAATAAATAAAATAAGGAAAACCAGTCTTAGTTGTATGAATACAGTGGTAAGAATATTGATCTGACCAGAAAAAATTAGAATATTACCAATAGCAACATTTACTTAATATTGAACTGATGAGCAACACATTTAGGAATCTTTATAGTTCTCCTGACTGAGGATAAATTGTTCTCAGCATCCAGATTCAGGCTGATTCCTGACACCAAAACCATCTAAAATCAGTTCCCAAAGGCTTTGGCAAAAGTACACACACACACACACACACACACACACACACACACACACACACACTAAATAATACTTCTTTTTTCCAAGGGGAGAAAAAGATTCCAAATATATTCCTATTAAAAGGAGCATTAAAGTTAACATGTTTTCAAAATTTTAGTTTCTACAGCAACTACTTGATAGTTTGTAAATACACAAATAATGTATCACCCTACAGAATTTAATTTAGCTTTGCAGAAAGATACCTAAACATATGTTGACTAAAATATAAATATTTAATATTACACACCTATGTGTGTATATATATATATATATATATATATATATATATATATATATATATATACACACACACACACACACACACACACACACACACACACACACACACATACATCTGCGTACCAAACTGGATTTGGTCCATCATAATGATGTTTGAATGATTTGGAATATAGGAGCCTTGGAGAAATACAGGAATGTATACATGTTTATTTATTTGCACCTTCATTTGTCTCATTTATCCCTTAGTCCTTTGGACATAACCATATTTGCACATCTAATTTGCCATAGTATTTTAAATATTTACACAAATTTACCAAATCTTTGGGGCTAAATCCACATCAGTGCTTTAGATATAGTAAGGAGAATGTTGATGAGAGTTCTCTAGTTAAATCATAAGTTTCTAAGAAATGCATGCATGATTCTGATTTTTTGAGAGTGGGAAAGAATATATATTATAATTGGATATCATATGAAATTGAACAATCGCACAACATTTAGATTTGTTAGAAACTTGGTTTTCAGTTTCTTTATGATAATAACTTAGTAAATGGAATAAAATAGTGAATTTAAAATCATTAAATGAACTATAGTCTAAAATATCTGAGAATGTGACAGAAGCATCTAACTGGTTTTTATTGAAAATAAAAAGGAAAATTGAATGGGGCAGCAATTTTTCAGTCTTCCTCGTGATTATACAAATATAGAATTATAATCCCATAATTCTTGAGTTGGCAAATTATGCTGTTCAAATAAGGTATTTTTCTTCACTTGAAACTGTATGAAAATTTGGATTGCATCAAAATTTTGTATTTTTCTCTGAACTTAGAGATTATAAAAACCTATAATATTTACAGTCAATGCCCTCTCCTCTGAGAAATTATGTATGCAAAAAGGAAAAGCAATTACATCAGTTTATGACCTAGACACAGTTCTCTTAAAATATTTTTGTTGCTTAATTTTTTTTTTAAAGCTCAAACTAACATAAAGTACTAAGACATGTAACACATAAGCACTAACATTAAACCTGAAGGATTGCAGTACTGAGGATTTATTATTGTTTTGTTTATTTGTTTATTTATTTTAAGCCTTTCTAAAGGACTAAGCAGTCCTTTGCTCTGAGCATATAATGCCTTTAGCTTTTTCCAACAATTGGCAATAGTCAAGAGGCCTGTTTTAAGATGGATCCACACCATCTGGATGGTTTTTCTTTTCAGAAGCTCTGTAGGAGTAGAGGATTGTAAATCATTTCTTGACATTTTCAAAGGGTTAACAAAAGGAATCTGAGGATTTATTAAGCATTACATAAGGAAGACAGTCCAGACTCTGGTTTTACTAGTCTGGAAATTTAGATAGGATTTTGTAGGTATAAAATGAAAACCTACTTCTAAAGAAAGATAAGGATGCTGAAGAGGGGCAAGGATAGAAAATGCTAATGAAGTGATACAAAGATCTTTCTGTAATGCAGAGTTGTGCTGGAATCTCTAGGGAAAAGGAAATTCTTGGTTTAATTGTTCTTGCTGCTATGGTGTTGATACTGTTGAGATAAAAATCTGCATAATAAATGCTTGATGTTTTCTTTACATTTAGTGGTTTACTTGCTTATTTTTGTATTACTCTTGTGAGTTCATATTATGTAAGAAACTCCCAAAGAAGAAAAATTCTATCATTATTTCTGTAAAGTCTCTTAAAATATTAAAGACATGCCTAAGAAACTAAGAGATTAAAAAGACTTCCCACAGTCATAGAGGAAATTTTGTATCAGATCCTGACTGAGACAAGCTATCTAGTGAATATTTTGAAGCTTATATTTGTACCTATTCTTAACTGCTCTCCTTTGCAATTGTGGGGGGAAGGATTCATTTCAGGGTTAGTATTTTGGAGAGCATGGTTTATTGAATTTTTTTTTTTTCATTCTGGTACAATGGAAAGGGTATTGGCTCTGGAGTGAGAGGAACTGACTTCAAATATTATCTTGATCATACTATTGATGTGACTTTTTCAAGTTATTCAACTTCAATGGCCCCCAGTTTCCACATCTAAAATTTGGTAGATTTTTCTAATTTTAGTTCTATGGTAACTGTTTTATCAAAAGCTTTTTTTCTGCATATATTTGCATAATCTTATAATATTTATTATATGACCTATTACATTTATATCATTCTTCTTAGTAAAATAAATACTACAGATAGTAAAATAAATACTACAATTGTTCTTTCAAAGTTTGCTAGAATTTACTTTTAAAAAAATATGGTACTACATTGATTTTATTTGGAAGTCCATTTATGAGCCTTTTTTCCTCCCTCTAATGTCTCTGAGTTTATTCTTCCTCTGTCCCTCATTTGTATAAATATTTTTAATCTTAATTCTGCACCAATCTTTCTTTTGAATTGTACTATCGTTGATGCTAACCTTAAACATATGGTATTCAATTCCCATATAAAAAAAGCATAAGCAATTTGTGATGTTGAGTTCCTGAAAAGTGATCTTTGATAGTGGCTCTTATATATTAAATTTTCTATTAAGTTCAGGACAGAAAGTCCTGAAAATCTGCAAATCCATTGAATATCCATTTTTCTCTTTCAATATTGTGACCATTTTATAGATTATGACATTATTGGTTTCAGACCTAGTTCTTTTGATTTTCAGTACATATGATTCCAGGATCTGCAGTCTTTTATTGTAGCTGTGATAAGTCCTGTACAATTATAATTGTAACATATTTGAATTGTATTTTTTTTTTTTGTTTCTTGCAAAAGTTTCTTTTTGATCTGGTGGATCTGAGAATTTGGCAATAATGTTCCTAAGTGTCTTCCAAAAAGGATTACATTAAGGTAGTGATCAGTGTTGTGTGTTTTTTTTTTTTGTTTTTGTTTTTGTTTTCTATTTCTACCTTCACCTCATGTTCTATCACTCAAGGACAATTTTCTTGGATTATTTCTTGTATAATTATGTCAAGATCATTGTTTTTTGGTCATGACTTTCAGGCAGTCCAATTATTCTTTTATTTTCTCTTCTTGGCCTGTTCTATTTTTTTCATCCTTTATAATCAGTTTTGTTATTTCTTAGGTCTCTCATAACTTCACTGGTTTCTCCTTGCCCAATTCTAATTTTGAAAGAGTTATTTTCATCTTTGAAACTCTGTATCTCCTTTTCTAGTTGGTTAACTTTTTTTTTCATAATCTTCTTGTTTTTCTTGGATGTTTTTTTTTTAGAATATTTTCCCTCCATCTCATTTGATTTTTAATTCTTTTTTAAGTTATTCTATAAATTCTCTCTGGGCACAGAGCCATTTCACATTACTTAATTGGGGAAGAAATTATTTTTACTTCAATGTCCTCATCTGAAGATGAACCCCTAGTGTTCCCTGTTGCCATAGTAAGTTTCTATAGTGGGGGTTCTTCTTTGCTGGTTCATTTTTTTTAATAATAGGTATTAGTGGGAGTATCTCCAATCCTGAGGTGGAGGGGATGGCGCCTCTGCCTTGATCTCAGCTTTCCCCGTTGACCAAGAGCCCCAAAACTAGAGTTCCACTCTCCACCTGTAGCTAGTAGCATTCCTACCCCACTGCCTCTGCAATCACAGGTGTGCTGATTCCTTCTCTTCCAAGGCCCTGTCACTGCAGCTCACCTGGGCTTAGACATCATCCCAGATTCACTCAGTCTTCTAGGACTCAGACCCTGATTTCAGGAGATGAAAGTAACTTTGATTCCTGCAGAGGCTCCAGTCACACTCAGCTAGCCCAGGGCTCCCCAATTAATGTTTCCTTGGAAATATCCCTGAGCAGTTTTCACTTCACACAACTAGCCTGATCTTTCTTCAGATCTTCTCAGGTTGTATCAAGAAGACTGTTACTCTGCTTCCTACTCTGAGCAAAATTTTCTAGAATTTTCAGCAATGTATGTTCACCTTGAGTTGCAATTTTTTTTTTTTTTTTTTTTTTTTTTTTTTTTTTTTTGTGGAGGAAATCTGAAAAGATTGAAATTTACCAAGCTATTCTAACATCTTTCCAGAATCCTCCCCCTTTGCCTTCTTTTTAGAAGTTTGTTTTATTTAAATTCTATTTCTTGCTCTATTAATCAGAATGCTTTTATTTTTACAAATATTCATCAATTTCATTTGTCTCTTTTTTTGACATGTTCTTAGACAAAATATTTCTAATATTTTCTTTTATTGTAAATTGTCTTCATTTTAGATATTGAAATTTTAACTTTCACATCTCTTTTGTATATTTGCCCAATTATGATAAATCATTTTCTTTTAAAACAATGCTTTTTATTTTTACATTCAAAGATTCTGATAAAGGCTTCTTTTCTAAAATATATAGATAATTTACTCAAGTTTATAAGAATTCAAACCATGCTCCAATTGATAAATGATCAAAAGATATGAACATTTTCCAAATGAAGACAATTCTGAGGTTCCACTACACACCTTTCAGAATGGCTAAGATGTCAGGAAAAGTTAATGATGAATGTTGAAGGGAATATGAGAAAACAGGGACATTGATATATTGTTGGTGTAACTGTAAATGAATACAACCATTTTGGAGAACAATTTGGAATTATGCTCAAAAAGTTATCAAATTGTACATATTCTTTGACACAGCAATGTTTTTACTGGGCTTATATCCCAAAGAGATCTTAAAGGAGGAAAAGGGACCCATATGTACAAAATGTTTGTGGCAGCCCTTTTTATAATGGCAATAAACTGTAAACTGAATGGATGCCCATCAGTTGGAAAATGGCTGAATATATTTCAGTATGTGAATGTTATGGAATATCATTGTTCTGTAAGAAATGACCAGCAGATAATCTAGTGTTTGACAAACCCAAGGACTCCAGTCTTTGGGATAAGAACTCAATGTTTGACAAAAATTGCTGGGAAAATTGGAAATTAATATGGCAGAAACTAGGCATTGACTCACACTTAACACCGTACACCAAGATCAGGTCAAAATGGGTTCATGACCTAGGCATAAAGAATGAGATTATAAATAATTAGAGGAACATAGGATAGTTTATCTCTCAGACCTGTGGAAGAGGAACAAAATTTTGTCCAAATCAGAACTAGAGATAATTATTGATCACAAAGTAGAAAACTTTGATTATATCAAATTGAAAAGTGTTTGTATAAACAAAACTAATGCAGATAAGATTAGAAGGGAAACAATGAACTGGGAACACATTTTTACAATCAAAGGTTCAGATAAAGGCCTCATTTCCAAAATATATAGAGAATTGATTCTAATTTATAAGAAATCAAGCCAATCTCCAATTGATAAATGGTCAAAGGATATGAACAGACAATTCTCAGATGAAGAAATTGAAACTATTTCTAATCATATGAAAAGATGCTCCAAGTAATTATTAATCAGAAAAATGCAAATTGAGACAACTTTGAGATACTATTACACACCTGTCAGATTGGCTAGAATGACAGAGAAAGATAATGCAGAATATTGGAGGGGATGTGGGAAAACAAGGACACTGACACATTGTTGGTGGAATTGTGAATACATCCAGCCATTCTGGAAAGCAGTTTGGAACTATGCTCAAAAAGTTATCAAACTGTTCATACCCTTTGACCCAGCAGTGTTACTACTGGGCTTATATCCCTAATTCATCTTAAAGAAGGGAAAGGGACCTGTATGTGCAAGAATGTTTGTGGCAGCCCTCTTTGTGGTGGCCAGAAACTGGAAACTGAGTGGATGCACATCAATTGGAGTTGGCTGAATAAATTGTGGTATATGAATATTATGGAATATTATTTTTCTATAAGAAATGACCAACAGAATGATTTCAGAAAGGCCTGGAGAGACCTACATGAACTGATGCTGACTGAAATGAGTAGGACCAGGAGTCTGTTATACACTTCAACAACAATACTATATGATAATCGATTCTGATGGATGGCCATTTTCAACAATGAGATGAACCAAATCAGTTCCAATAGAGCAGTAATGAACTGAACCAGCTTTATCCAGCAAAAGAACTCTAGGAGATGACTATGAACCATTACATAGAATTTCCAATCCCTCTAATTTTGTCCACCTGCATTTTGGATTTCCTTCACAGGCTAATTGTACACTATTTCAAAATCCGATTCTTTTTGTACAGCAAAACAAGTGTTTGGACATGTATACATATATTGTATTTAATTTATAATTTAATATATTGAACATGTATTGGTCAACCTGCCATCTGGGGGAGAGAAGGAGGGGAAAAAATAGAGCAAAAGGTTTGGCAATTGTCAAAGTTGTAAAATTACCCATGCATATATCTGGTAAATAATAACTATTAAAATAAAAATAAAATAAAAAGAAATAAAAAAAGACCAACAGGATGATTTCAGAGAGGCCTGGAGAGTCTTATATGAAATGATGCTAAATGAAATGAGCAGAACAAGGAGATCATTGCACATGGAAACAAGATTATACAATGATGGATGCGGCTCTCTTCAACATTGATTTGATTCAAACCAATTCCAGTTGTTTAGTGATGAAGAGAGCCATCTACATCCAGAGAAAACACTAAGGGAACTTAATGTAGTTCATAACATATCATTTTCACTCTTTTCATTGTTGCTTGCTTGCATTTTATTCTCTTCTTCTTTTTTTACTGGTTTGATTTAATTTTTCTTGTGCAGCACAATAATTGTATAAATATGTATGCATATACTGGATTTTATTGGACTACTTGCCATGTAGGGAAAGGTATGGGGGAAGGGAGGGAAAATTGGAACACAAGGTTTTGCTAGGGCTAATATTAAATAATTATCCATACATGTTTTGGAAAATAAAAAGCTTTAATAAATAAAATAAAAAATAAAACAATGTTTTTATATTATTCACTTCAGAATGTGAGTGAAAGTGTTGGTTTAGGCATATATGTATGTAATGAGTGCTACTTTCAATTTTCTTTTCCATCTCTTTAAACTTAAGAATTTTTATTTCGATATTTAGCTGGGTTTTATTTATTCTTTTTCTAACCTTTAATTATATGACCAATCCATTTTCAATATGTTCTCTAACCTACAAATACTTGCGGGATTAAATTATTTAATCTTTAATTTTGAATTATTTCTTCCAAAGCTTTTATTAATTTCATATATTTTTTTTATTGTTTTGTGGTTAGCAAAGGATGTTTACTATTTCTGTTTTTTGTCATTTGTTTATGAAGCTGTTATCTGTAGTACATGGACAATTTTTCTAAATATACTATATAATGTTGACAAATTAGTATTTAATTGTATTTCCTGTCAATGACCCTTTCATTAATCACCTAAAAATCTATCACATTGAACTTTTCTAAAATTCCATACTAGTTCTTAAGTAATTTCTTGTTCATCACTTTTGAAGGTTTGAAAAAGGAATATAGAGTTTTCAACTCACATTGTTTATTTTTTAGCTTTTTTGAAGGTATGAAAAAGGAATATAGAAGTCTCCAACTAGCATGGATTTTGTTTGATTTTTGGTCTATTTCTCCTTGAACCTATGCCTCTACTCTTGGATATCAGGTTCAAACCCTGCCTATTGCTGTCTAATTTCCTGAGTTCTTGCCTCTGACTTCTACTTCTCCTTATTTATATGTGCTCAAAATTCTGGCAGCTTTTAGGTCCATCCTGATTATTTGAGTTTAGAGTACTAATGTCTTCAAAGTCCTCGAGATTATCTCAGTTCAGAATGCTGCTTACTTCTAATATCACTGGCGTTTGTGTTCACATCTGAAACATTAGAAATTCCATTCAGATATCCAAAGTTAGAGAAGCAAGCTTTGGAGATTCTGATGTTATTAGGTCACTAGAGCTTCTCTGTCTAAGTAGTCTTAGACTTTATGCCTCCAGGAACAGAAGGCTACAGGTATTAGGTGCTCCTGCAGCCTCTGTGATGTGTGCAGCTAGATTTCAGATTTATTTACTTTTGTTCCAGCCAGCTTTTGTGATGTGATGAATTTCCAAATCTGGCAGTCTTCTAGTTACCTTTTTTTTCAGTAGTCTGACCTCTCTTCCTAACAGAAGAGGCCTTCAGAATAGAGGTAACCTTATAGGCTCTCTCTGCTGTTTATTTGGCTGTTTCTTGTAGGACTCCTACCCTAGGTCTTGCAGGCCTCTGATATCTTTTTGTGCAGTCTTTTTGTGTCGTCTGACTAGAGCCCACAGGGTTATTATGGATGGTCTTTTGTGTGGGATGAATGTGCTATGGATATGCATAATTTTCCTTCAGATTTATTTTTTTTTGGTTACAGTACATTTTGGTGTTTCCTGGAATAGATGTGTGAAAGATGATCTTCTCTGAAACTGTTCATAGAGTGAAACAGAAGCCCTACCAATCTTTGTTCTGTTTTAAAGTCTTTGTAATTATACTCTTCCCCTATCCATTCAAACATTCTCCTTGTTTGCCTTGTTGCTTTGTTGGTGATCTACAATTTCTTGCTGTGTGGGATGGGTGCTAACCCCTATACCCAAATTAATTAATCAGAGACATCTTCAGATACAAAGAGAAAGCATTTATTAGTCCCTGCAGGGAGAGATCCAAGCACACCTGAAAGGCTTTTTAGCTCTCAACATGTGCTTACCTGGCAAACCTGGAATAGTAGAGCTGGTTAAATAGCAAATGACACAAGTTTTTTCATTGAATGGACTAAAAAGGAAGTAACTAGTATTGATCAGTGGTCACCAGTGTTGTCTGCTTCCTGTGGATGGCATCATTTTCTGTCACTTCCTTAATTGGGACCTAGGGTTTGACCTTTCTCACCCAAGATCTTGAGATCATGTGACTTCCTACAATTTGGGCCCAAGACCTGATCTTCTTTCTCTGCTCTGCAGACTTCTGAGAATAGGGATTGTGTGATTTAAGCCTAGTCTGACCTCTTCTAGCTCATAGACTTTTTGAGAAAACTTCACCTGGTCTCATTCATTGCCATGTACTCTCCTCTCACTTCTACCCCTTTATTTTCTGCCTTTTTAAAAACTCTTCTCTATATCTGGAAAGGTCTCCTTCCCTCTTTTTTACCTTTTGCATTTCTGTCAATCACTAATAAAAGCCCACTAAATCTTTCCGATGAAACTTTCCATGATATTCCTGATTAAAAGTTACTTTTTTTACCTCTCCCACACTTCAATTCCCAAAGTCCTTTTTCTCCTAACTTTTAAGTTATTTTATCTGATTATGCAATATATAATTATTATTTTGTGTCCACTAGATAGTAAGTTTCTCTGAGGCAAGGATTGTTTATTGTCTAAAGCTGGCATCTTGCCAAGACAATGTTTTTCACATAGTAGGCATTTGATACACATTTTCTGTTTTTTTTTTTTTTTCTTATCTAGTTTCATAAGTGTTCATAGGATAATACATTCACAGCTAGAGGAGGAATATTAGGGATACTCCAACTTTACCAATAAGGAAACTAACACAAGAATATTTACTGACTTGGCAGAAGTGGAATATGAAATCATCCTCCTCCAAGTTAGGCCACAATGCCTTCATCTAAAAAAGAAATCATTCTTGTGCCACCAATTTAGCTTCTGGGATTATTATATGGATGTTAATAGGAAAGAAAAGGCATTTTCACAGGAACTATAAATAGTCATATAACATAAATGACTGCATACTAAATAATTAGATTTTGGTAAAATGTGATACTTCTAAAATTTTCAGGTATGTGGGAATCATAAATAGTTAACTAGATGTTCTCTTTTCTTAGATTTGTAGAAAGCAATGAATTTCTCAGCACCATTTAATAGTTTTTTTGTTTCTTTTTAAGTACTGTTGTTTCCTTTTTTCAAAGAGGACATCATACCATCATACTCTTAAATATATAAAATACTACTTTACAATTCTTTTTTATATTTATATTCATATGATTATGTCAAAAATTATTTGTGCTGAATACAAATAAAATGGACGGACAGAAAATGACTGTTAGGATTACTAAGTGAGAACTGAGGTTGTCTGGATAGTGACAAGGTGAGAATTCAGGTTTTCTGGACAATTACAAGGTGAGAACTCAGGTTGACTTGATAGAGGGGGCAAGCTCATTGGCTGGGGTGGTTCTTCCCAGAAGCCCTTGCATTATCCCACGCCCATTCTCTGGGAGGATAAAAGAGACAGCACTGGGCGCAGAGAGCAGATCGGCCTGGAGAAGGATAAGAGCTGGAGGAGATTCAGAGCCAGGATTCAAGAAGGGGACTCTGCACTACATCTGGCTTGACGGGGCTCTCTGCAGGAAGGGAAGTCACTTCTAAGGACAAGAGTTAACAGCAACTGCCTGGAGACAACGGTTCACTACAGGAAGAAGAATCTGTCTGAAAGATTTGAGTAGACACAGCAGATCTCTTCCCAGAGAGCGATCCAGCAGCTTCTGGAGACGACAGCTCGCTACAATTGGCACCCAACGTGGGGCCAGGACTTTTGCTTATCCTGACAAGAGGAGCTAGACCAGACCTTTGCAATTTGGCGCCCGAACAGGGACAGACACGGTCCTGATTCCAGTGGAAAAGCCTCCCATCCAGATCTCAGTCTCTCTGACCCAGAACCGTGAGTAACGAGGAAACTTTGTTAAAGATTAAGTGAGCGTGCTAATAGATAAATAAGGAACTTAACTTGTTAAGGGCTAAACCAGGAATCTCTTATAGCTGAAATGGGGCAGATGTTAGCTATATTCAATCCCTGGACCTCAGTCGACTCATCCCCAGCCCCAGAAGCAACCTCAGCTCCACCCCCATTCAGGAGTGGTACTATAGAGAGTATAATCAACATAATTGAGGAGCAGAGTTTACTTGTAACCTGGGTACAGATTGCTAAACTCTTGGCTGCATTAAGACGCACATCCCCTTGGTTCTTAGAGGAAGAAAAGATAGATGTAGATAAATGGAAGCTAGTGGGATATGAAATGAAAGAATTTCAAGCAAAAAATGGGCCTCGTTCAATTTCTGCAGAAGTATTTTATATCTACAACATAGTTCAATTAGCCTTAAACTATCAAGCAAGTTGTAGGAGAAGGAAAAGTTCTAAAAATGAACAGAGGAGGAAGTGTGAGGAAAAAAGGAAAGATCAAGATCTTTCCCTAGAGCAAGAGGATTTAAATGAGGAATTATGGTATGATTCTCTTGAAGAAGGTAGGTAAATGAGGAAGCACATTCAAAATTCTTATGCATACTGTTTAACTACTGAAATGCTAGTTCAGATTTAACATCAGAGAAGATTTTTTTAGAGGGGGGGGTCTGAGGAGTTATTTAGTCTACCTTTGACTTAAAAATCAAACTCCTTCATAGCACTACCAAGAAATTGTGATATAATCTTCTCTTGAAAGTTGTAGTAATAAGCAACAAATACAGACCAATCCAATTCTATAACTAAGAAAGCATATATAATAGTAGAAGACATTGTATTCAGAACTATCCATTTTTTTTTCTTCTTCCTTGTAGATTTTCTTTTATTATCTACTGTACATTTTATATTTTATTCCTTTCCCCTCCCTTTCCTTTCCCCACCTGCCCCAAGAAAGCTGCAGTTTAAGCATGGATATATTTATGTATATATGTGTGTGTATATATATGTATAAATCTCTCTCTCTCTCTCTCTCTCTCTCTCTCTCTCTCTCTCTCTCTCTCTCTCTCTAGTATATTTAGATAAATACACACATATATTTATGTATCTATTTATATATACATATATAACACATATATAAACTGTATATATATGTATATATACACACATACATATTCACCTACTTACAAGCATATGCACATGTATATACATTATATATAATCTAAAACAACATTAATATGACTGACATATATATTTATCTCTTGATTGAATCTTTTTTAAGTTTGTCTTTGTCTGAGATAATTGATTATTATCCCTACTTTTTTTTTCTAATAAATTCTACTCCTGATCATTGTTATTATGTTTGTGGTCCCTCTTATTTCCTATACTTGACAAATTTTCTACCTGACTTCTACCTCCTTTGATTTGCCTTGCTATTACTATGCCACTGCTGCCATGGATTCCTCCTTTATCTTCTCTCCCCAACATTCTTTACCTCCCTCTTCACCCATTCCCAGTATTCTTTTGCTGGGTGTAGCTGGTTCTTTTCATTACTGATCAATTGGAAATGATTTGCATCCTATCATTGTTAAAGATAGCCATTTCCATCAGAATCAATCCTCACATAGTATTGTTGTTGAACTGCAAAATGATCTCCTGGTTCTAAGTCTCTCCAAGCCTTTCTGAACTCATCCTGCTGGTTAGTTCTTAGAGAACAATGATATTCCATAATATTCATATGCCACAATTTACTCAGCCATTCTTCAATTGATAGGCATTCATTCAATTTCCAGTTTCTAGCCACTACAAAAAGGGCTGCCACAAACAGTTTTGCACACACAGATCCCATTACCTTCTTTAATATCTCTTTGGGATATAAGCCCAGTAGTAACACTGCTGGATCAAAGGACATGTACAATTTGTTAATATTGCTATTATTATATTTATGAGAATAACAATTATTATTTTACATCTTTTTACACAGTTATTTTTATGCTGTCTCAACTAAAAAATTATGAGCTTCTTGACAACAGAGGCAGTTGCCCTTTTTTTTTTGTATCCAGTAAAAGCAGACCCTTTAGGAATGTTTGTTGACTTGACTATTAACCTCTAGAAGATTCTCTTTCTTTTCCTACTGAGTTCAGTGCCTAGTTCCAACACTCTCTCCTATCCTAAATCTTCATACTAGGGAACTTCAGCATATTTTCACAAATATTCTTATATCCCAATTCCTCAAACACTTTAGTTTCCATGACTAGGTTTCTTCTCAATTAAATGAAAAAATCATCTTAACCATGATTTTCTTTTAATATACCAGTGTTATACATTCATATGAATCAGCTTCAAAACAATTTATATATGATCATAATGTTTTATTACACTATCTTTCCCTAAGATTTAAAATCTTCATTTCTGTTCTTCATTTTGATCATAAACTCCACTCACTCCAGCCCATATTATTTTCCCAGACCATTAATACTAGTGTTAATTTGTTTCCTCACTTTTCTTATTTCAGCCCTTCAGTGAACCAGGTCAATGTTATATTTTCTATCAAAGATCTTGCTCCTTTATCCTATAAAAACATCCTTTGTTCTATAATGCATACATACATATGTATGCACATACACACATGTTTATATATGCATGCATTATAGCACATGTATATTTAGCATGTATAACACATTTCTGCATATATAGTATATATATATATATATGCATATATATTTCCGTTTACTTATTTGCTTATATTCAATGCAACCTCTGAACCCGAGCTATAACAATGTCTAGATTGATTTTCTGATGCTTTTGGATGCTGACAAAAGACCTCCCAGCATAGCATGCCTGCCTCAAAGAAGGAACTGTGCTTTATCAGCAAAGTAGAATTTCAATGGCTCAAAAGAAGCGTGAAAAGTGAAAAGTGAAAATCTAGAGATGTCTCTGCCTCAAATGGTCATATGAATTATTTGTGTACAACTTGTAGTAGAATATTCTGAGCTCATATTGTTCTGATTAGCGACAGTTGGATACACTGTACTTTGACACCAACATAGTGATATCATGTGATTGTCTTTGGACAATCAATTATACAGATATATATATATATATATATATATGTATATATATATATATATATATATATATATATATATATGTATATATATATATATATATATATATATATATATATATATATATATATATATATATACATATATATATATATATATATATATATATATATACATATATATATATATATATATGTATAAAATATGCATGTGTGCATATCCTTATCAGCAAGAGGATTGATGGGAAGTGTACCTGTTCAGGAAAGTTAGAGAAAATTTGAATTTCTGAAATAGTATAGGAACAAGGGTAATTGAATGAACTCTAGGATCAGAGGAAAATCTAATTGCAAGAGAAGGGCACAGATACCTTGAATTGAACATTAGCAGTTATAGGATTGCCTTCTTTACTCACCACTGCCTGAATACATTTTTAGCTTTTCTGTAGGTTATTACAACCCTTTGGTAACAAGATATATCTGGCCTTATGTTCTGGACAGCCTCAAAATTTGATCTAAGGTAAGGTGGAAGGTAATAGGAAAAAAGAGTATAACATAAAAAGCCAATGTGATGTTATTTCTGTGATTCTGTCACAGTACACAGCCAAAAAAAATCAGTTTTAGTTCCTGAACTATGATAACCTGCTTAACTCCTTTATAGTAGTGTTTATCATTAAGCAAATCAATAAGCCACCAAACCTTTGATGGGCAGGTTTTTCTACAATAAAACCCATTCACATGGCAAAATGTGTCATAGAAAATGTGTCATAATTACTCTATAAGTTGAAAAAAAATCATGGACCTACTATCCATTCCAATTATAAACATACAAATGTTTTTCAGGTATAAATAATATCATAACTAGAGCCTTATTTTTCAAACTTGAGCTAGATAATATATTCTTTTTGTTTCATTCTATGTTCTATTTCTTTGCTGGAGTCACTGATTGTACTGCAATGAATTCCTCAGGAATAACAGACAATAATAAATGAGAACTATACAATAACATAGTGAAATACATGTAAAGTGAAAACTGATGTTTGCATTTATTATTATTGCATGTTGAAGTAAAGCATAGGAGAGTGCTGGGTTTAGAATCCAGGAAAATTCAATTAAAACTCACCTGCATATACTTACTGAAAGAATGGTCTTAATCAATTAACCACCACTTGCTCCAGGCTATCCCTGGATAATCATGGTGATAAATCTAGATTTGTAGAAAGAGTTATTTCTAATTCTGTGAGTTTCCTAAAATGAAAACAAACAGAAAATAAATCCTTTTAGTCTGCTATGGATAATGTCTAAGAAGGTACTTAAGTATTTGAATTCTATTTATAAACATTTTAAGCATTTAAAATCTTAATTTTTAAGCTTCAACTACCTAGTACATAATTGATATTTTAATTCAATTTAACTTTTGATAACTAGGAAATGTGATAGGTACTGTTCTGAGTAATGGGAACTTTTAAACAAAAAGTTTCAGTATTAAAAGGATTTTACATGGTTCTTTATCAGCTATACAGCACCCAACACTTAAATGGTTATTAAAAGTAAATATTTCCTTATTCATCTTTTATCCTTTTTATGTATTTCAGATGTTTTCATTTAATTTCTATTTATTTGTAATTCCCCTATATTAGATAGTAAATTCTTTGAAGGCAAGGGCCACAGCTTATTTCATTATAAGATCATAGCGAGATCTTGAAAGGATCTTAGACTTCATCTAATAGAAGTACTTCATTTTACAGAAAAAGGAACTAAGGTCCAAATGGATTAAATGTCCTCATTCTCTTCTGGTGTCTAGTGTCTTTGACAAGGAATTGTACATAGTACATTTTTGCTGAATGACCAATGAAGGAAAGAAGAGAAGAAGTGAGGGAAAGAACAAGGGAAGGAAGGAAGAAAGGGAAGAAAAGAAGGAAGGAAGGAAGGAAGGAAGGAAGGAAGGAAGGAAGGAAGGAAGGAAGGAAGGAAGGAAGGAAGGAAGGAAGGAAGGAAGGAAGGAAGGAAGGAAGGAAGGAAGGAAGGAAGGAAGGAAGAAAAGAAAAGAAGGAAGGAAGGAAGGAAGGAAGAAAAGAAAAGAAGGAAGGAAGGAAGGGAGGGAGAAGGTGAGGGACAAAGGAAGAAAATGGAAGAGGGAAGAATGTTCTTATTTTTCCTTGTTAGTAAGGTTGAGAATGTTCCATTTACTCAAAAATCTGATTGAGGTATCCTGAGGGAGTATCCCCCTTTTCAAATTTTTGATTTTGATAGCTTTCTTCTCCTGGATAAATCATGGAAATAAAGACTTTTCAGCAAATAATGTATTGTGGGGGAAAAAAGAAGAAAAGCAAAACACTACAACGTAGTCCATTGAAAAAGAAAAAGGCCAATAAGTACCAAGTGAACAAAACTGACCTGGTAAATTTGTGTAATAAATATGAAAAACACAACATGCTCCTTGCTGTGCATGGTAACTCTAAGGAATATTATTATACTACTATGATAATCTTTATTCAGAATTCTCATACCTTGTTCCTGATCCCCTGTAGCAGCAATTTTATTTGCCAGTAGGCAGTAGTTCAGTTCTCAGTAGGGAAGAGCATAAAACTGATAAGCATAACTTTCTGTCCTTAGACACTGAAATAATAAATAACTTTGGCAGATATGTAATTAACAGCCTGTCCAACAAGTACCCTGAGCTCTCTGAACAGGGCTTCAAGTCCATCAATGAGTCCCCAGCAGATGAAAAGCACAGATGGAAATGAGAACCATTATATTATCAAACATGTGCCCCCTGCCCAATTTAGCAAAGGGCTCAGTGCATTATGATATTGCATGCTTTTATCAGGTCAAAAACTGGGATGTCTATACCCTTAGTTTGAAGATGAAGCATGATAGGCAACTACTACCTCTAGCTTTAAATATGAACTTGATCAAGACAGGAGAGAAACCTATATGAAAACATAGAAAAGCCTTTTATAGAACACACTAATAACAGGTTGCTGGTCCATGGGAATATGTAAAATCGCATAAATATGTACCTCTTGTCTCTGAAGATTACTTTCATTAACAAAGATTTTTATTTCATCTAGTATAAGGATTAATTTTTAGAAAAATATTAACATGAAGCCCAAATAAATCATCCTTCAATGGTAACAAATTCCTTAAGGGGAGGGGGACCTTTATGTCAAAAAGATAAATAAGAAGTTAATTGTCAGGATAGCCGGTACATTCAAATTATATAGCTAAGTACTAATTAATGTTCACATTTGTAAACCTGACAATGAAATATAGCAAAGTACTTGATAAGGATGCATAAATTAGTCAGAGGAGTGCCCATTAATCAGTTGGAACTGTGTGTCTATCGTTGATAAATCAAGAAATTAAAGCCAAGTCAGAGATCCGTAAATCTATACACTAAATGAGAAATAGGGTGCTTATGATTTATAAATAAGGAGCTTTAAATGTTGCATATAACTGGGTAGGAAATAATGCTGCCTTGAGAATCAGGGAAAGATTGGCCTTTATAAATCACAGCCATAAATAAAAATAAGAGTTTATATTTACAAAGCAAAGCAGAGCATGTTAACATTTTTGTCATGGCAACCCTGAGATGTAGGTATAGATGAGAGAACTGAAGCTAAGAAAGTCTACAGCTTCTTACTAGTCCACATTTTCAATGCATATCCCTCTCTACTGCAGGGATGCTCAGATTATCATACACTAGAGAACAGCTTAAATTCAATCATTCATTCATTTCATGGTAAATTCATTATACATATACATAACTACACAATTGTTTTGAGCAACACTATTACTATCTGCAATTTAATGAATTTGTATTTAGTGTCTCTAAAACACATGAGCAAAAAATAACTAATCCACCATATGCAATTATTTGTCACAATATGCCCTAAATAATTCAGATTACTGAATTATTTCAGTAGTGAAGAAGCAAAAAAGTCCCCCTTTCCTCCTTCTTCTCTTCTTCTTCCTCCTCCTACTACCAATAATAGACTAAAATTTAAATAACACCAACTATGTTAGCAGACATTGTATTAAACACTTTGGAAATACTATCTCATTTGATCCTTTCAATAACCTGAGATAATTGGAAATTATATATATATATATATGTATATATATATATATATAATTTTATACATTTTTCAGTTGAGGAAATTTAGATAAATATATGTTAAATGACTTACTCCTGATTATACAGCTAATAAATGTATGAACTCAGTTCTTTCTGATTCCAATTCCAGAGATTAATTCATCTTGCTGAGCAATAATATCTAGTATTTCTATCATGCCTACTATGTGTCAAGCACTGTTTTATACTATCTCATTTTATCCTCAAAGTCACCTGTGAGGTTGGTACTATTATTATTCCCATTTTACAACTAAGAAAAGTGAGGCAAACTGAGGTTGTAACTTGGCCAGAATTCATTTATTTCCCCTTACTCTCCTACTCCATAGTAACTAAAGTTCATTGCCCTTTCCAAGGGCAATTGTCTTGAATATTCTTTTGCTTAAAAATGTTTCTGTATAAGGAAGTACATATGACATTCTAGAAAATAAGTTGTTAAAAGTCCCAAATGACAGATTTCAGTGAGGTACATGTTGTTTCCCCAAGGCATAAGGTATTGAGAGATTCTTACTCCAGTATCTATCTATTAATAACTGCTTAGATATTTCTTGAAGGATATGGAGAAAATCATCACCATAATATAGAAGTTCTATAGAGATAAACATGGCAAAGACTTACAATTTCATATATTTGACATTTCCCTCTAACCAAACATTTCAGCTTACTTATATCTTAGTAGATAAGTCTTAAGGAGTTGCCTGCTGAAGTGATTTCTTCACAGTCCCATAGGTAGTAAATATTCAAAGTAGGATTTGAATCTTTGTCTTTTCCACTCTAACCATGATCCCTTTACATTCTTAAAGTGAAAGAAATTTGGGTGCCATGAAATCTCTAGCCAATGATTGATAGGAAGACATTTCTGACAATTGGACCTTCACTGTCTTTCTTTATACAATCTGAAACCTATTTAAATGAAAGGGCCCTGGTTGACAGATTAATAAAATGATACCTTTTTTTGTCAATAGTAACCTCCAATTTGAAGTTTGAGGAGTTTATTGGATTTAAATGGATAGAATGTGATAGAATGAGCCTTAAAGATGTTCTAGTTCAATACCATGTTGTACAGATGAGGAAATTGAGGACCTATAGCAGTTAGTTGTATAGTGAGACTCACTATAGTGAGTTGTCTGAAGCCACACAAGTATCAAGTAGCAAAACCTGAATTAAAACTTAGGTTTTCTAACTCCACATCTAGTCAGTCAAATAAGTACCAGTTAATAAGTACTTATTAAACATTGGCAATATGTTGATCAGTGGTGTTCTTTAAACCACATTAAACCTTTAAAACATTAAACATTTAAACCTTGCTCTGACTCCATATTATCACTGTTTTTCCTCCAATGAATAGACCTAGTACTGATTATAGTGAAAAGGGGGGGGGGGTGTGTGGAAAAAATGAATAACTTGTTCAGTGAATCAACATTTATAAAAAATCATCTTGGTAACTCAAGCTAGTTAGTTTTCAAGAAGAGTCTTTTTAGAGCATAGTTTTGGGATATATGACATTGCTGCTTTCATCCATTGGCCAATATTGAGCACATCAAGTGTTTTGTAAATTATCATTTTCAGTAAGTGTGACACAAAGCTTCACAGTGAAAGAGGGGAATGAGAAATCCATACTCTTCCCCCTTCATCCTTTCCTTACCCATTGCACTTCAAAGTGACCTGCTAGGCCTGTTTTGTTTTCTTTAATTCACATGGAAAATATTTTGAAAGTTTCAGAAAAAGTCTTACTGATGGACCACTCACACATACAGATGTATTCTACATTTTGAAACTTGTCAGACATGTGGGTTTCAATCAAGCTTTCATGCAATCAGTCAAAATGTATTAATTATTACATTTAAAAAAACTTTTCTAGATATCATGAGAAAAAAAAAAAAACAAGCAAGATTAAAGTACCATCCATATAGTAGTTTTAAATATATTTAGAAAGATCATAGAATAATATAAAAAACAGAATCTCTTTGGAAAGATAATAAAATAATATTTAATATGTAGTCACATATAATATAATACATATGTACATATATATGTATATATAGAGAGAATACAGTAGTATAATAGAAATAGATATTGTTCTATAAGAAGTGACCAACAGGATGATTTCAAAAAGGCCTGGAGAGACTTACATGAACTAATGCTGAGTAAAATGAGCAGGACCTGGAGACCATTATGTACTTCAACAACAATACTCTATGATGATCAATTCTGATGGATGTGGCTCTCTTCAACAATGATTTGAACCAAATCAGTTCCAATAGAGCAGTAATGAATTGAACCAGCTACACCCAGAGAAAGAACTCTGGGAGACTACTATGAACCACTACATAGAATCCCCAATCCCTCTATTTTTGTCCACCTGCATTTTTGATTTCCTTCACAGGCTAATTGTACACTATGTCAAAGTCCGATTTTTTTTTTTTGTACAGCAAAATAACTGTTTGGAAATGTATACGTGTATTTTATTTAATTTATACTTTAACATATTTAACGTGTATTGGTCAACCTGCTATCTGAGGGAGGGGGTAGGGGAAAGGAGGGGAAAAATGGAACAAAAGGTTTGGCAATTGTCAATGCTGTAAAATTACATGTATGTATCTGGTAAATAAAAAGCCATTAAAATGGTAATAGAATAAGTTAAATATAGGAGGTAGCTATCTATGATCTTTGAAAAAAATCACTTGTCCACTCTGAGACTAGTTTTTTTTTTTTCTTTTTTTTTTTCTCTAAGTTGAGAATGTTCTATGGTACTATGAGGAAGAGACTAGTTTTGGGTCAGTGATCTGAGGTTTAAATAGTTGCTTTCTTTTATGAGGTTGAATACTTCATATGACCTAGAATGACCTAGAAAAATTAATTTAACCTCTGTGCTTCATTTTATACATATGCAACCCATCAAAGGGATCTCCTTCTAACAGCCTCTACTCTCCCAATGAATCTTAAATTCTTTAGCATGGCTATATTTCCCTTTCACAGTTCTAATTTTATCCTCCACCCCTTTGTCAAATTTCTTTCAAATTCTGTACTTACTAAGGAGGTAATAACAGCAGCTGGTATACAACACTATTCCCTATAAGTACATCCAGAACCTTAGGCAAAAGTACTCAAGCTTAAACAGCAAAGAGGTTTGCTAGTAATTGTTTTAAATCTATTTTCCCTGACTCACGTGAAGTGACCATTCAAGAGGATACAATTTATTCTTTATGTTCTTTTGTGGATTTGTGAGTCTATATACAGTATTGCCTTCTCTATGTTACAAGCACTGCAACCAAAAGTGTCCCAATAGAACAATACTGATATACCAAAGAGAATGTGGAAATCACATCAAATTCAGAACCCTTCAGAATCTACTAGATTTTTCTCTCATGAAAAGGGCAGGGGGAAGGAAAGGAAAGGAGACCAATGCTAGATCAAAATGGTCTTTTGCCCTTTCTGAGGAGGATAGGATGGAATGATTTTGTTCTTGCTGCAGCTGCTGTTATTTATTTCTTTTCTTTTCTTTTTTTTTTCTTATCACCTTGATTAAAAGGGGAAAAAATGAAATATAAGGGGAAAATAGTATGCTTTAGTCTGTATTCAAACAATACTAGTTCTTTATTTAGAAGTGAATAGTGTGCTTTATCACTTATCTTTTGGAATTGTTTTAAATCATTATATTGCCCAGACTAGTAAAGTCATTCACAATTCTTCATTAAAAATGTTGCTGTTATTGTTTACAATGTTCTCCTAGGTTTGTTCACTTCATTATACATCAAATCATCTAAGTTTTTCCAAGTTGTTCTTTTTTTTTTTCTGAAATCAACCTGCTTATCATTTCTTATAGCACAAAAATATTACATTACCACATATCACGTATCACACAACTTGCTTGCCCAATTGATGGGCATGGCTTTGGTTGCTAACTTTAGCATTTTCTCCAGCAAGTTGTCTTATAATTTCAAATGCTACATTTTCACCAATAGTTCATATGACAGCTGTCTGCAGATGTCCCACAAAATCAGCAAAAGGTTCATTTGGACTTGGCACTATTTTTGTGAAGACTTCCCCTAAATCTTGTCTTTCTGGGAGGGTGTCCCATGCTTTGAGAGCAACAGAAGCAATTTGCTCATATGCTGCCAAAGGGTAATTAATCAATGCTAAAGTGTTTGCATAAAGACCTGTACCTGTTAGTTGGGTCAGAGGTGACTGGTATATGAAACTCTAGGTTGCCTCTTTCATTGGGCATGTATTCAACAAAATTCACTACACTCAGAAAGCCAAAACAAGTACGTCTCCCCTAGGTTCTAAACGTATCCTTGCTATAGCTTTCTGATCACTAGGGGTTAAATTTTAATAAGCCAAATTTTCTAATACCATCTTAACATAAGTCAATGTAGACCCATAAAGAGTGCAAACATTTTTCAGGCTTTTGATAATTTCCAGATTAAAAGAATGCATCTCCTCCTGGCTTGACTTGAAGAATCAAACTCTTCAATCACAGGTTATGCTTCTATTCTCAAATTAGATGTATCCTGTCCTGCCTCTTTAGCTTTAACTAGTGCCTTTTGTAATTGTGTCAACCTTGTTTCACTCCTGATCTTACTGGGAAAGGTTCCAGTTTATCTCCATTACATATTATGCTTACTGACAGTCTTAAATATATGATCCTGACTGTTTTAAGGAATAGTCCATTTATTCTTATAGTCTCAAGCATTGTTAAAAGGAATGGATGTTGTATTTTAGCAAATGCTTTTTCTGCATCTATTGAGATGATCATATGGTTTCTATTAATTTGATTATTAACATGGTCAATTATACTAATAGTTTTCCTAATATTGAATCAACCCTGCATTCCTGGTATAAATCCAACTTGATCATAGTGTATTATCCTGAGGATGATTTTCTGAAGTCTTTTTGCTAATATCTTATTTAAAATTTTAGCATTAATATTCATTAAGGAGATTGGTCTATAGTTTTCTTTCTCAGTTTTCAATCTACCTGATTTAGGCATTAGTACCATGTCTGTGTCATAAAAGGAGTTTGGCAGGACTTCTTCATCCCCTATTTTTTCAAATAGTTTATATAACATTGAAGCTAGTTGTTCTTTAAATGTTTGGTAGAATTCATATGTAAATCCATCTGGTCCTGGGAATGTTTTCCTGGGGAGTTGATTAATAGCTTGTTCTATTTCTTTTTCAGAAATGGGACTATTTAAGCAATTTATCTCCTCCTATGTAAATCTAGGAAGCCTATATTTTTTGGAGGTTCCATTTCACTTAAATTATCAAATTTATTTGCAGAATGTTGAGCAAAGTAACTCCTTATTTCTCTAATTTCCTCTTCATTTGTAGAAAGATCCCCCTTTTCAATTGTAAGACTAACAATTTGATTTTCCTCTTTCCTTTTTCTGATCAAATTTACCAAAGGTTTATCTATTTTATTGGCTTTTTCATAAAACCCACTCTTGGTTTTATTTATTAATTCAATAGTTTTTGTTTTTGTTTTTGTTTTTTACTTTCAATATTATTGATTTCTCCTTTTAATTTTAGTATTTCAAGTTTAGTTTTTGGTTGGGGTTTTTTAATTTGGTCTTTTTCTAGCTTTTTAAGTTGCAGGCCCAATTCGTTAATCTTTTCTTTCTCTATTTTGTACAAATAAGCCTCTAAAGATATAAAATCCTCTAAAGATATAAAATTCCCCCTTATTACTGCTTTAGCTACATCCCAAAAAATTTGGTATGATGTCTCATCGTTGTCATTATCTTGTGGTTAATTATTAATTGTTTCTATAATTTTCTATTTCACCCAGTCACTGTTTAAGATGATATTGTTCAGTTTCCAATTATTTTTTGGTCTATTTACCCCTAATTCTTATTGAATGTAGTTTTTATTGCATTGTGATCTGAGAAGAAGGCATTTATTATTTCTTCCTTCCTGCATTTAATTTTGAGATCTTTATGTCCTAATATATGGTAAATTTTTGTATAGGTTCCATGAACTGCTTAGAAGAAAGCATCCTCCTTTCTATCACCATTTAGTTTTCTCCAAAGGCCTATCATACCTAGTTTTTCTAATATTCTATTTGACCTTCTTAATTTCTTTCTTATTTGTTTGTTTTATTGTTTGACTTGTCTAATTCTGAGAAAGCAAGGTTGAGATCTCCCACTATTATAGTTTTGCTGTCTATTTCTTCTTGCAACTCTCTAAACTTTTCCTTTAGGAAGTTAGATGCTATACCACTTGGTGCATATATATTTAGTATTGATATGGCTTCATTGTTTATGCTACCTTTTAGCAGGATATAGTTTCCTTCCTTATCTCTTTTAATTAGATCAATTTCTGCTTTTGCTTGATCTGAGATAAGGATGGTAAACCCTGCTTTTTTGGCTTTACCTGAAGGATAATAGCTTCTGTTCCAACCTTTTACCTTTACTCTGTATGTATTTCCCTGCTTTAAGTGTGTCTCCTGTAAACAACATATTGCAGGGTTCTGACTTTTGATCCAGTCTACTATCCATCTCTGTTTGATAGGACAGTTCATCCCATTCACATTTACAGTTAAAATTACTAATTCTGCATTTCCTGCCATCATATTATCCCCAGATTATGCTTTTTTTCACTTGACCCCCCCTAAACCTCCTCCCCAATATTTAATTCATAGACCCCACTTGTGATGCACAGCCCACCCTTTTTAGTATCCCTGCCCCCTCCTTTTAAGTCCCTTCTCCTTTCTAGTACCCTTCTCTTATTCCCTTTTTTCCTTTTCCCTTTTCCTCTCCCCCCTTTTAACGAGGTAAGAGAGGATTCTCTGAAAAACAAATATGTCAATAATTTACTCTTTGAGCCTATTCTGATGAGAGTAAGATTCACATAATGTTTCTCCCCCTCTCTAAATTCCCTCAGATGTGGTAGATTTTCTATGCCTCTTCCTGGGATGTAGTTTCCCTCTTTTTATCTCTCCTTCCCCTTTTTCTGATACTATCCCCTTCCCTTTACTACTTCCCTTTTTCATATTATATCAGTAAAATCAAATTATCCATGAGGACTTTCTGTATATCCACAACAGAGATACAGTTCTCAAGATTTCTTTTTACCTTTTTCTGCTTCTCTTCAGTTTTGTGGATGTAGATCAAAATTTTTGTTTAAGTCTGGTTTTTTTTCTTAGAAATAAATGGAATTCTTCTGTTTCATTAAATGACCATCTTCTTCCATGGAAGAAAATGCTAAACTTAGGTGGGTAGATTATTCTTGGTTGCAAGCCTTGTTCTTTTGCCTTTTGGAATATTAGGTTCCAGGCCCTTCAATCCTTTAATGTGGAGGCAACCAGATCTTGAGTGAACCTTATTGTGGCCCATTGATATTTGATTTTTTTTTTTCGCTGCTTGCAATATTTTTTCCTTAGTATGGTATTTCTACAGCTTAGCCACTATGTTCCATGGAGTTCTTTTTTTAGGGTCTTTTTCAGAAGGTGTTCAATGAATTCTTTCAACGCTTATTTTCCCTTCTGATTCTACCGTGTTTCCCCGATAATAAGACACTGTCTTATTATTTTTTTGGGACTAAAAAACACCAGAGGGCTTATTTTCAGGGGAGGGCTTATTTTATCCTCCATCATGCCCCTTTTATCCTCCATCATGCCCATTTTAGCCTCCATCATGCCCCTTTTAGCCTCCATCATGCCCCCTGAGTGCTTATTTTATTCTCCATCGCTTACTGAACTTACCGAGTTTTTAGATGGTCCTGTCTCAGCTCTACTCTGCGGCGCTGCTCTCAGTAGCGCCAGCAAGCAAATCACCAGGGAAGAAGAGGATGACGCGCTCACTGCTGCAGCTCTGATTGGATGCAGCTCGGAGCGCGACGTGCGTTTCACCCGGGAGGGGAGGGCGGCGCTGCTTACTGAAGGTACCGCTACGCAGCATATAGCGCAGGGGATCACCATGATGACCGTTTTCATAGTAAGTTCGATAGGGCTTATTTTCGGGGGAGGGCTTATTTTAGCGGAATATTAAAGAGTATGTGGGTGTCTTATTTTCAGGATAGGTCTTATTATCGGGGAAACACGGTATTATCTCTGGACAGTTCTGTTTGATGATTTCCTTTAAAATAGAATCTAGGCTCTTTTTTTGGTCATAGTTTTCAGGAAGTCCAATGATCCTCAGATTATCTCTCTTAGATCTATTTTCCAGGTCTATAGATTTTCCCAGTAGGTATTTGGCATTATTCTCCAGCTTTTCTTTTCTTTTTTTTCTTTCTTTTTTTTTTTTTTTTTTTTTTGTTTTGTTTTGTTTTGTTTTGTTTTGCTTTGTTTTGTTTTGTTTGACTGATTCTTGGGTTATCAATGAATCATTCCTTTCTATTTGTTCAGTCCTGATTTTTAAGGAGTTATTTTCTTCATTCACATTTTTAAGTTCTTTTTGTATATGCCCAATTGAGTTTTTAAATGAATTATTTTGCTCTGTTGAATTTTTCTCTATTTCACTATTTTTTTTAGTGAGTTATTTTCTTTTTCCAATACAGAAATCCCACTTTCTTGAGACTTTTTTTTATCTTTTCCAATTCAGAAATCCTACTTTCTTGAGAACTTTTTATCTTTTCCAATTCAGAAATCCTACTTTCCTTTGATTTTTAAACCTTTTTTACTTCACAAATTTTGTTTCCCTATACCTCTTTATTTTTTTCAACTCACATTTCAGGACATTGTTATTCTCTATCAGAGCTTCTCTTTCCTTTCCCCATTTTTCTTCAAACTCTCTTAACTTTTTAATAGTCTCTTCTAGGAGAGAGTTATGTGATGGTGGGCAGGTATCATTCCCCTTTAGAGTGTTATCTGCAGACTCTCTGCTGTTAGCTTCTTCAGGGTTGGATACACACTGTTTTTCTGTGTAGAAGGTGTCAATCTTTCTCTTCAGCTTCTTACTCATTGTTAAATATCTGTTGGGGTTTGCCTTGGGGTAAGAAGTTTATTTATTTATTTACCAGCTTCTGCCCAGACTGGGTGGGGGGTAGAATGCAACCCTGTGCCTGAGGTAAGAGAGAGCTCTGGGAGAGAGTTCCCCTCTCCCCTCCCTGGAAATGCCTCAGAGGTGTTTAGCAAAGCTGGGATGTGACGAGGGCCCAGTGAAGGACCCCACTGTGTGGCCTAGTGACTTCCCTGAGGTTTATGGCTGAGCAGTGAAACAGTCACAATCCCCAGCCAATGCCTCCCTTGGGGCTGTGGATGTCAGCAGATGATGTGAAAAGCCCCTGCACTCAAACCGGAAGTGTCTTCCCGGAAACTGTGGTCCCTACTGCAAAGATTCTGCTTCTCTGGGAGTTCCACTGCTGCTAGAATTCCACTGCCTTTGGCTGAGCCCTGCACTATGTGGATTAGAAGCTGCCTCGGGCTGTGTCTCTTATGTTCAGGCTCTCAAGGAGTAGCCCCGGGCAGCAGAAGGTATATGCACAGTCTGCACTTATAAGAACCTATCATCTCATTATCTTATTATCACTTAGTAAGAACCTAACAATAGGGAATTAGGGAAACTGATGGATTTTTCTCAAAATACCTGAAAGTAACCCCTAGTTTCCTATTCACTTTGCTTTAGGCACTTCTGCCTCACCCCCTTATCCCACCAGTTCAGATTGAATTGAAAGCCTTTTCAAGAAATCCTTTTTACATTTTTACTCCTGTATTGGCTAATTATTTAAACACCCACTGGACTTGATTGTTAGTTATGCTTTACCTTTGAAACTCCTTATTTTGTTGAAATTGCACTGACAGCCTTAGTTTTGGGGACTATTTTCTGATTGCCTGTTTTTAGGAATAACCAGAAATCAGGTACTTTGTGACTTGTCAGTCTCTCTAATCTGTTTCTCCACTCCTGTAAACCCAATTCCTTAAGTGATATTTCAGCATTCTTAAAGGACATTGCAGTTTGTTATCAGGCCTCTAAAAGTTTGAGGCTTGCCTGCCTTGATGGTCTAAGTGTGCATACTCTGATAACCCTACTCAGATATCTGGATCCTTTCTGTATACTAGTAGCAGCATCTGCCTGTTCTTCTGAGCTGGGACAGTTTGGGCGACTCCAGGCCTCACCCTTCCCTCTTGGAGTCTCTGACAGATATGGGATGCCCCTCCTAGGATGGGCAGCACAACTGTCTTGAGCACGACTACTGCTGCTCTATAAGAGGAGGCTGAGTTAAGTGCACAAATGACTGCAGACCACCTAACTCAGTGACTTGTCCATCTCAAACTAGATACCCTGGCTGAGATGGTGTTCCAGAATTGAAGAGAACCTGATATATGTGCAAAAGGGAACCTTTGTACTGTTGTTAATTCTGGGGTTGTCAGAGAGAGAATTGTCCTTGTCATAAGTCCTTGCAATTTTCCAGTTTTATTTTGGTCTCACTACTCCAGATAGGGTTGGTTAAAATTATAGTGCTAAGATCTTCCAGGTATCTGGGGAAAGTAATTCAATGATTTAAATATTCAGAAGAGAAAGCATGGAATGTTGTGCCACAGTTCCTTTTTATTGTTCTGCCTCAGTTTCCCTAATGTTCTGCTTTAGTTCCTTGAATTATTCTGCTTCAATCCCCCTGATTGCAAACCCCCTTCCTACCCACTAGGATTGAAATATTTAGGGCTGGGAACCCTGACCATCAGCATTCCATAAGCAGATTATTTACTAAGAAACATCCTCTATTTCTAAATCCCAGACTTTTTATCTCTAGTGACTAACTCCTTTACTCCCAGTTTATCAGAATTTATGGTCCTCACTCCCAACCTTGTCAGAATCAGATTGATGATCTGTTTCTGGAAATTCCCATGTTCTCAATGTTTGTACTCTATCCACTGCCTTTGTCTCCCCTGATCACTGAGAGCCACATATAAAAATCATTGGAATCTCACATTCAATGCTGATGCTGAATGCTTTAAGACATCAGACCTGGGACCAAAATGGATCCTTTGGTCCCAATCTCTCCCTCTCAGAAACCCAAATAGAATAATTAAAATTCTCTAATCTCTATCTTGCCTCATTTTCTCTGGCACTACAATTTCTGATAGCATAATTGTATTCTTTTTTAATCACATTCCACAATCACATGACCTATTCTCCAATTGATGGTTTTATTTTTTAGTTGTTACTATTGCTAACTACATTTCCCTCCATTCTATGTCCTCTGATTATACTAATCTCTTTCTTTTAGCCTGTCCTTCAAGTAATGTTTTGCTTTTGACTACACTCTTTCCCAATTTGCTTCCCTCCCATTCTCTATTATCCTCTCCCCCACATACTTTCCTATAAAGTAAGAGATTATACACAATTGAGAGTATATATTATTCCCTCTTTTAGCTAATTCTGAGGAGAGCAAGATTCACCTACTTCCTTTCTCTCTTCCCCCTTCTTCTCCTCTATTGTAAAAGCTTTTTCTTATGTTTTTATGTAACAAAATTTATTCCATTTCATTTATCCCTTCTCCTCTTTTTCAGGACATTACTTTCTCACCTACCCATTTTTCTTATTTTTAGATACCATCCCTTCCTATTTAACTTTATGCTTGTGACCTCCTCTATGCATAACTTCTAACTGCCCTAATAATGAAAAAGTTCTTTTTAGTTACAGGTATCATCTTCCCACATAGGAATGTAAGCAATTTAACCTTATTAAGTCCATTATAATTTTTCTTTCCTGTTCACCTTTTTATGCTTCTCATTAGTCTTGTATTTGAAAGTCAAATTTTCTATTCAGCTCTTATCTTTTCACAGGAATGTTTCAAATTCCTCTATTTGATTCTATACCCATTTTTCCTCTATAGGATTATACTTAGTTTTGCTAGTAATTTGTGGGTTATTTTTATTTATTTATTTATGATATTTTCTTATTTACAAGATATATGCATGGGTAATTTTTCAGCATTGACAATTGCAAAATCTTTTGTTCCAATTTTTCCCCTCCTTTCCCCCATTCCCTCCTCCAGATGGCAGGTAGATCAATACACATTAAATATGTTAAATTATATATTAAATACAATATAAGTATACATGTCCATATAGTTATTTTGCTGAACAAAAAGAATCAGACTTTTAAATAGTGTACAATTAACCTGTGAAGGAAATCAAAAATGCAGGGGAACAAAAATTGGGGATTCTATGTGGTGGTTCACACTCATTTCCCTGAGTTCTCTTGCTGGGTGTAGATAGTTCAATTCATTATTGTTCTAATGGAGCTGATTTAGTTCATCTCATTGCTGAAGAGGGACCACATCCATCAGAATTGATCATCATATAGTGTTGTTGAAGTATATAATGATCTCCTGGTTTGTGAATGATTTTTGATTGTAATTCTAACTCTTTTGTTCTCCAGAATATCATACTAAAAAAACCTCCATTCCTTTAAGGTAAAACCTGCTAAATTTTTTGTTATTCTGAAAGTGGCTTCATGATACTTGATTTGCTTCTTCCTGGATGCTTGCAATATTTTCTCCTTTACTTGAGAGTTTTGAAATTTTTATTGTATTCCTAGGAGGTTGAAACTTAAAGAATCATAATATTAAATTTTATAGTACTGCTGAATAGTAATTTTTCATTTAGCTCTCACTACTACCTATGGTAGTAGGAACTTCCCTTAGTGGAGTAGAAAAAATTTGAGATACTCAAGATTTTCTATTTTCTAAAACTCAGAATATTTCCTTGAAAAACTCAAGTCTTTTTAGTAAGAAGCCAATACTTATTCCACTATATATGGTTTCTATTATCCACAGTGAACCATAGAGCTATGCTAGAGCTTATGTGTTTTCATTTATTCTTTCTAATAGAATCACTTAAACTTTAATAACTTCAAATTATACCAAGACCTTTGTAATACCTTTACATTACCCCACCTTGACTCATTGAAAGAGACATCATAAAAATATTAGGATTATTGAAAAGTAAAAATTGTGAGCTTTAAGAAGAAAGCAAAAGGGATGGTGGGCAGAGTTAGTGAGAGCAGGAAGAAATCTTTCTCATCAAAACTCATCATATTTAGTTTATTATAAACCATTTCAAAGTAATAGACATTATTAGAGAAAATAATTTCTGTTCCTATGATTCATGCTTAATTATGCATATGGGAAAATAAATTTTAAATGTCAATATTTATAAATAAGAATCTAATGCTGAGTTCACATAGACCAATTTTTAATCTTGATGGAAAGACAATAATTAACACCTCACTTCTAATAATTTTGGATGTTTTGAAAATTATACAGGAAAAAAAAAATCACATCTCATGCTACAAACATGTAAGTGTCCATTAGAGAGGTTAGGTAAGTGCAGTTGGGATGTAAATCATAGCTTCTTTCTTTGTGGGTGGGATCTCCAACTATGGCAGGAATCCTAAACACTCGGAAATTGCATCAGGAATTGGAAGCTATCTCCAACTCCAATTGGCTTATGCTTGTGACCTCATAGACCCAATATAAGCCCAGTGGAGGAAGGGCTCAACCCTTTTTCCACCTTTTTCACCTGGAGCTCAGCCTTGGGGAGAGATACTAAGAGAGTGCAGGAGGTCATAGAATGAGGTGTAAATCACATGAATAAAGTCTAAGCTTGTCTGCTAAAACTCTCCAGTGCTCTGTTGTGCTCAAACTGCGTCTGCATGAGCTAGCAGCCAGAGGATTTCTGAAAGCCTCAGGAAGAGGTAAGATTGATATTAATATTTACCAGAGAGTTCTCTGATAGTCCTGGGAATTAGGAGTGATTAGCGGTAGCAAATGCAAAAATAGCATCTTGTACAAGCATGTTCTTTTTCCTCCTTGGTCCCACCCAGAAAATCATGGAAATTTCCTAATCAGTCAATTGTAGTTTAAGCAATATTTCTGGAATCAATGAACCCCAATTCAAATCCCATCTACTACTTACTACCTGTATGAACCTGACTTAACCTGCTTAAACTTCTGTTTCTTCATCTGTAAAATTAGAAAATTATTCTAGATATACTTCAAAGATGTGTCTAGCTTTAGATATGTATTCTCTGAACCCATGATCTGGTCTATTTCTTTGGTGTTCCCAATAACACACTGAAAGAACTCTGGGTAACCAAGAGTATATAAGTATATAATGAGTTTACTAAAAGCATTTAAATAACTGACAAGAAGCTCATATCTGAGATTGATTAATAGCAGACTAATTATAGCCCAAGACTATGAATATCCCACCCCAAACTTGCTTTTGGTTATAGTACCCACCAGCTCACTCTCACAACTAGGCAAATATATCATCCTTAGAAGCATGTAACACATCTCATAAATATACACAATATCAAAAGAAAAAAAAAAAGAAAATACACATTATTCACAATAGAATATAGAACTTTGAAAACTGAGAAAAATTGTTTTTAATAAGCTTGATACTATTTGATACAAAAGCAAATTAATATACTTTTTAAATTTTTATTTTTAACATGTCTTCCATTAATGTGAATTTAAATAAGATATATTTTGCTATTTAGATTTAAACGAACATCTAAGTCAGTGCATTATAAATTTTTAAAATCTTACTTTTCTTTTATTCCAAAAAAGCATTGAGGTGGAAATATAACTTGGAGTAATAGAAGTGTCACTAAGGGAGCTAATTTGCTTTATTTTTATGGCTGTACTTCAAAGTTCCTAGCTTCAGGAGCTATAGGCTTTTGATGGCTATGGGAAAGAGTAAAGTGGCACTCAAAGGAACTAAGGGATTTGGAAAACTCTTCAATTCATTCTGTGACAGCTGAAGTAGGATTTATTTAAATGAGGTCTCCTCCTATCTTATTCTCCTCTATGCTCCTAGTGAACTTCTCAAGAGAAAAAAGGGAAAAAAACAAAAACAAAAAACAAAAAACAAAGGATGTTCTCATGTTCTCATTTAGTTCCTGATTTGTTATTGTTGTTAGTGTTGTTGTAGGGTGAAAGTTAAAAAATTAGAGTTCCTACTTTCTAGAAATGAGGGTGGTTTAGGATTAAAGAGAATTAGTAAATAGGCTCCTTTCCTGGCTCATCTATTTACAAAATACATTTAGTCTATAGTCCCACAAGGATGGATTCATTGAATCATTATCCAGTTACCTTGAGGCAGTCTGGATAATTTATCATCAAAATCTTTTGCCAAAATAATCCAGAAGACAAAGTTAATTGAATGTCCCTCTCCTTTATTTTATTCATATATTAGCTTTAATTCATATATTAGTGTCTTAGTGCTAGCATTGAATTTTTATCACTAAAGTAAAGCTTTACAGAGGATTTGTTTCTCTTACTAGTAAAGAATATTAGGCAGAGTGTCAGCACCAGCTGTTTTTCAGACTTCCAACCTCTAATACCCAATAATTAGAAAAGTATGAAAGATGCAAACACATTTAACTAAATACTAGACTTAAGTAGTCAGATTTTAATGACTTGAGAAAGAATTTGTCCACATAAGAATGTTCAAGCTTTTCCCAATTTTAGGCCTATTTGGCCACCTACAGGACTATATTTTCCAAACTCAGTTGAAAATATATCACTTGGGGGGGCAGAACCAAGATGAAAGAGAGAAAACAGATCTTTATATCAGCTCTCCTGACATACTTCAGATCAATACCAGATCAAGGCTCTAAACAGGAAATAAGAACTTTGAAAGATAGTTTGGAAAAGAAAAAAAACATAAATTATCTGAAAAAACTCCTTAGAAAATAAATTTAGTGAAATGGAAAAAATCATATAGCTCCTTATAAAATAGATTTGATGAAATGGAAAAAAGCATAAAACACCATATAGATTTGAAAAAGAAATCAATTCATTGAAAAATAGAATTTGTGAAATGGGGGAAAAAATCCAATGAACAAAATCAGTCAAACAAAACCAGAGAGAGAGAGAGAGAGAGAGAGAGAGAGAGAGAGAGAGAGAGAGAGAGAGAGAGAGAGAGAGAGGTAGAATATCTCATTGGAAAAACAAATGACATGGAAAATAGATCTAGGAGTGGAAGTCTAAGAATTATTGAACTTCCTGACAACCATGATGAAAATAAAAACAGCCTAGATATTATCTTTCAGAAAATCACTAAGTAAAACTGCACTGATATCCTAGAACCAGAAGGTGAAATAGCCAACAAAAAAAAATTCACCAATCACTTCCTAAAAGAGGTCCCAAAATGAAAATTCAAAAGAATATCATAGCTAAATTTCAGAATTATCAAATCAAGGAGCAAATATTTCAAGTAGTTAGGAAAAAAAATTCAAATATCAGAATTACTCAGGATTTAGCAGCTTCCACTATAAAAGATCAAATGGCTGGAATCTGATATTCTAATGATCAACAAACTTGGATTACAGATAAGAATCAACTATCCAGTAAAACTAAGCATTATATTTAAGGGAAAAAGATGGACATTCAATGAAAAAGGTGAATTTCACCTATTTCTCATGAAAAGACCAGAGTTGAACAGATAATTTTATCTTCAAATACAGAACTCAAGAGAAGCATAAAAAGATAATCAGGAAAGAAAAATGATCAACTTTTTCTTTTAAAAGTTAAAAAGCTTAGGGGCAGCTAGATGGCACAATGTAGTTAGGAGAAGTTGATTTCAAATCCAGCCTCAGACACTTAATCCTTTCTAGCTGTGTAGCCCTAGAAAAGTCACTTAACCCCAATTGCCTCAGAAAAAAAGAAGTTAAAAAGCTTAGAATCCTATATGTAAAGATGATATGTTTAACTATTGAGTTCTGTATCTCTATTATGGGCATACTTAGAGAATGCAGGTAAAATTTGATTTTATTGTAATGATATAAAAAGAAACTAGAAGTGGAAAGGGGATCATACTGGAAAGATAGGAAAAATGAGGCAAAACAAAGGAAATTACATCTCACAAAGAGACAAAGAAGACCTATTATAACTGTGGGATAAAAGGGAGGGGGATGAGCATTGTGTGAATCTCATTCTCATCAGATTTGGCTCAAAGACAGAATATAAAATATATTTAGTGTCACAGAGGAAGAGGAACTTGGCCCACCCTATAAGGAAGTAGGAGAAGAAAGTAGAAAGGAAAGGGTGAGGTTAATAAAATGGAGGAAAAAAAAATAAGAGAAAGGTATAAGAGGTGAGGAAGAACTACAAAAGAGGAGAGCTATTTGAGGGAGGTGATGATCAGAAAACACTAAGAAGGAGGAAAAGATGGAAAGGAAAGAGAAAAATATAAATTGGGGTTAATAAAGTTGCTGGAAATACTATTAGTAATTTTAACTGTGTATGTAAATGAGATGAATTCACCCATAAAATGGAAGCAGAGAGCAGAAGAGATTAAAAGTCAGAATCCTGTAATATGTTGTTTACAAGAAGCACATTTAAAAATAAGTGAAACTCAGGTAAAGATAAAAGGTAAAAGGCTGGAACAGAATATATTATGTTTCAGCTGAAATTAAAAAAAAAAAAGTAGAGGTAGACATCCTGATCTCAGGTAAAGCAAAAGCAAAAAAGAGATCTATTTCTTTTTCTTTTTTTTTTTATTAATTTTATAATTATAAAAATTTTTGACAGTATACATGCATGAGTAATTTTTTATATGACATTATCCCTTGTATTAATTTTTCCAAATTTTCCCCTCCCACCCTCCATTCTCTCCCCTAGATGACAGGCAATCCCATACATTTTACATGTGTTTCAGTATAACCTAGATACAATATATGTGTGTAAATCAAATTTTCTTGTTGCACATTAAGTATTGGATTCTGAAGGTATAAGTAACCTTGGTAGATAGACAGTAGTGCTAGCAGTTTACATTCAATTTTCAGTGTTCCTTCTCTGGGTATAGTTGTTTCTGTCCATCATTGATCAACTGGAGGTGAGTTGGATCTTCTTTATGTTAAAGATATCCACTTATATCAGAATATATCTTCATACAGATTGTTGTTGAAGTGTATAGTGATCTTCTGGTTCTGCTCATTTCACTCAGCATCAGTTCATGTAAGTCTCTCCAAACCTTTCTGAATTTATCCTGCTGGTCATTTCTTACAGAGCAATAATATTCCATAACTTTCATATACCATAATTTGCCCAACCATTCTCCAATTGATGGACATCCATTCATCTTCCAGTTTCTAGCCACTACAAAAAGAGCTGCCACAAACATTTTGGCACATACAGGTACCTTTCCCCTCTTTAGTATTTCTTTGGGATATAAGCCCAATAATAGCACTGCTGGATCAAAGGGTATGCACAGTTTGATAACATTTTGGTCATAGTTCCAAATTGCTCTCCAGAATGGCCGGATTCTTTCACAACTCCACCAACAACATATTAGTGTCCCAGTTTTTCCACATCTCCTCCAACAGAAAAGAGATCTAATTAAAAGAGATAAGGAAGGAAACTACATCTTGTTAAAGAATACCACGGATAATGAAATAATATCATACTAAACATATATGCTTCCTAGAGGAGAAGTTAAGAGAGCTGAAAGAAGAATCAGACAACAAAACTGCACTAGTGGGGAATCTTAACCTTGTTCTCTCAGAACTAGATAAATCAAGCGACAAAATAAATAAGAGAGAAGGTAAGGAAGTAAATAGAATTCTAGAAAAAATAGGTATGATGGCTCTTTGGGGAAAATCAAATGAAGATAGAAAGGAATATTCTTTTCTCTCAGTGGTACATAGAACCTACACAAAAGTTGACCATGCATTAAGGCATAAAAATATCAAAATCAAATGTAGCCAGGCAGATATAGTAAATCTATTTTTCAGACCATTATGCAATAAAAATTATATATAATAAAGAGTCAAGGAAAAATAGACCAAAACTTAATTGTAAATAACAAATCATAGCCACAATTGAGAATGACAATAATGAGACAACATACAAAAATGTATGGGTTGTAGCCAAAGCAGTCCTTAGGGAAAGGTTTGTATCTCTAGATGCTTACTTGCATAAAACAGAGAAAGAGAAGATCAATGAATTGCAATGCAGCCAAAAAAACTAGACAAAGAATGAATTAAAACCCTCAAGTAAACACCAAATTTGACATTCTGGGGGGCGGGGGCAGGAATGGTGAGATTGATGAAGACCAAGTTAGCATTCTGGATGCCTTAGAATCAGCCAAAGTCAGAATAAGCAAAAGTCCTTGGTCTTTATTCTTGGTCTTTAGGGGTAGAAGAGAAGGGAACATACACAGGATCTCCATGACCTCCCTTCTCCTCATCTACCACCAAAGTGACTTTGGCTTGTCTTATTCCACACCCTAATTCCTGCCACAATTCTCTGTATACACCAAAAGATGGAACCAGCACAGAATAGTGGGAAGGGCCATTTTCCAAGCATATGCAAATAAAGTATTGTCCAATTGGTAATTAGCCTTAAGTGCTCTGTTGTTTCACCCCAGTGCATCAACTCAGAGTTTCAGCCCTTTACAGACATTAATGAAATTGAAACCCCAAAACAAACAAACAACAACAATAACAGAAAATGAAAACAAACTATTGAATTATTAAAAAAACAAAATAGATAAACCTTTAATTTGATTAAAAAAAGGAAAAAAAAAAGATCAAATTATTACATCAAATATGGAAAAGTGTATTTTCCACCAATGAGGAGAACATTACAGCAATAATTAGCAGCTATTATACACAACCGTGTGCCAGAAAATCTGATAATCTTAGTGAAATGGATGAATACTTAGAAAAATATAGATTGCCCAGATTAACAGAAGAGGAAATAAAGTACTTAAGTAGTTCCATTTTAGCAAAAGAAACTGAGCACACTATCAATCAACTCCCTTAGGAAAAAAAATAATTAGGGGCAGATACATTTATTTATGAATTCTACCAAACATTTGAGGAAAAATTAATTTGCAAAGTATTTGGAAATATAGGGAAAGATAGATTCCTACCAATTCCTTTTTATGACACAAACATGGTGCTAATAGGTTACTAGATAGTATCAAATAGAGAAAGAAAATTATATCCTCTCTAAAGAATATACAAAAATAAGAAAATATTAGCAAAAAAGGTTACAGCAAGTTATTTCCAAGATAACACACCAAGAACAAGTGGGACTTATGTCAGGAAGACATGGCTGGTTTAATTAACATAATGGACTATATCCATAACCAAATTAACAAAAAAAAATCATATGATTATCTCAATAGATACAGATTTGAAAAAAATCCAACACACTATAAACACTAGAGAGTATAGGAATAAATGGAGTTTTTCTTTAAATGATCAATACCATTTATTCAAAACTATCAGCAAGCATTACATGTAATAGGGATGAATTAGAAACATTTTTATAAGATCAGGGGTGAAACAAATTTGCCCACTATTACCATTATTATTCAATATTGTATTAGAAATGTTACCTTTGACAATAAGAGAAGAAAAAGAGTTAAAGGAATTAGAGTAGGTAATGAGGAATCCAAATTATCACTTGTTGCAGATGATATGATGGTATACTTAGAAAATCTTAGAGAATCAACTTAAAAAAAAAAAGCTACTAGAAATAATTCACAACTTTAGCAAAATTTCAGGAAACAAAATAAATCTACAAAAATCATCATTTTTAAATATTTCTAACAAAGTCCAGTAGGAAGAGATACAAATAGTTATGCAAAATAACTGTAGCAATGTAAAATATTTAGGAGTCTACCTGCCAAGTTAAAGCCAGGAATTATATAAACACAATTTCAAAACTCTTTTCACCCAAATAAAGTTAGATCTAATCAATTTGGAAAATATCAAACGCCTGTTGGTAGGCTAAGCTAATATCATAACAATGACAATTCTACCTAAATTAATCTACTTGTTCAGTGTCATACCAAGACATTATTTTATACAGCTAAAAGAAATAATAACATCTGGAAGAATTAATGGTCAGAAATTTCAAGAGAATTAATGAAAAAGAAATGCAGATAAAGGTGACCTCGCTAGCTATACCAGTCTAAAACTTTATTATAAAGTACCTGTCATCAAAACTATTTGGTACTGGCTAAGAAATAGCGTACTTGATTATTGGACTAGTTAGATTCACAAGACACCATAGTCAATGACTAAAATTATCTAGTGCTTGATAAACTCAAAGACCCCAGCTTCTGGGACAAGAACTTACTATTTAATAAAAATTGCTGGGAAAATTGGAAATTAGTATGTCTGAAACTATGCATCAACTAAATTAAGACAACTATTATACAAATTGGCTAAGATGATAGGAAAAAAATAATGATAAATGCTGGAGGGAAAATGGGAAAACATATTTTTTGTGGTGTTGTGAACTGATTCAACCATTCTGGAAAGCAATTTGGAATAATGCTCAAAGATCTATCAAAATGTGCATATCCTTTGATTCAGCAGTGTCTGTCCTGGGCCTATATCTTAAAGATATCATAAAGGAGAGATAGGGACCCACATGTACAATAACATTAGAGGCAGCCCTTTTTTAGTGGCAAGAAACTGGAAACTGAGTGGATGCCCATCAGTTGGGGACTGATAACGGTATGTGAGTGCTATGAAATATTGTTTTTCCATAAGAAATGATAAGCAGGATGTTTTCAGAGAGGCTTAGAGAGACTTACATGAATTGATGCTAAGTGAAGTGAGTAAAATCAGGAGATCATTGTACACAGCCACAACAAGATAATAAGATGATCGATTCTGATGGATGTAGCTCTTTTCAACAATGAGATAATTCAGGACGGTTCCAATAGTCTTGTGATAAAGAGAGCACTCAGAGAAAAGATTGTGGGGACTGAGTATGGATTTCAACATAATATTTTCACTATTTTTGTTGTTGTTTGTTTGCATTTAGTTTTCTTTTTCATTTTTTTCCCTTTTTGATCTGATTTTTCTTGTGCAACATGATAATTGTTGAAATAGGTATAGAAGAATTTTACATATTTAGCATATATTAGATTACCTATATTAGATATATTAGATATTAGATTACCTATATTAGATATATTAGATATTAGATATATAGATATAGATATTATATATCTCTATTAGATATTAGATAATATAGATATAGATATTAGATATATTAGATATATTAGATATATGCTATATTAGCATATATTAGATTACCTATATTAGATATATTAGATTAGATTAGATGGGGTAAGGAAGGAAAAAAAATTGGAGCACGAGGTTTTGCAAAGGTGAATGTTAAGGATTATCTATGCATGTGTTCTGAAAATAAAAATTAATAAAAATACATACACACAGATATATATCACTCACAATGCCTCCGTTTAAGTTACTGATAGAGATAAAGTAATTTTACTCTTTAGAGAGTAAAGAGCAAGGTTCAATGAGAGGCATTTTGTAATTGAAGCTCCAAAAGCACAAAACATGCCTCTATTCCTTGCATTGTCCAAGGATCAGCATGGTCACTATCCTCTGTTGATCAGCTAACCAATAAGTAATGTTGTTTTATTTTCAACAAGATGCATAGCACTACATAAAATTCTTTGAGATAATATAACAGGCAGGTTTCTTGGATGGAATGTCTTAAATACAAAATCCTGCAGTGGATACAATTTCAAGAGAGCCTTATCATGGCAGACCTTGCCCTGTATGGAATTTATAGATTAAGACATACATTACTAATATAGAGGAACATACCCAACTAGAATAAATAAAAGCAACTAAATAAAAATATTCAATGTCCCATGTGAGGAACCTTGACATTTTCACATATTCATCTACCCATTTAAAACAGGTTTGGAGTAAATAGGGAAACTACATTTTGCTAAAAAAAAAAAAAATATATATATATATATATACACACACAATAATACTAAATGATAAATAAACTTTAATACTTAAGTTATATGAACAAAATAACATCACATCCAAAATCTTGCAGCAGATTAATTTATTTAAAATTTCAAAATGTTAGAATTGAATATTACTTGAAAATATAATTCAGACATTTCCTTAAACTGCTCCTTGAAGCTAAATCCATATAAGATCATTAGGAATAAATATTCATTTTTAATTTAGTATCGTATTTTTCTCCAGTTATATTTAAAAAAGCAATTTTAATAACATTGAATTCTGAATTCTCTCTCCTCCTCCCTCCCCATTCCTTATGCTGGGAATATAAGATATCCAATATTTGTTTTATATGTGCAGTCATGCAAAAGATTTCTGTAATTATCATCTCGTAAAAGAAAACAGACAAAAAACAAACCTTCAAGAAAAATGAAGTAAAAATCAGTATGCTTCAACCTGTATTCAAATACCTTCAGTTGTTTCTCTGGGAAGGATATCAAATTTTATTATAAAGCCCTAAAATTTCTTTAGTTCATTGTATTACCAAGAATATTTATGTAATTTCACAACTGATCATAATACAGTGTTGCTGTACATTTCACTTAGCACAAGGTTATGGAAATCTTTGCAGGTTCTTCTGAGTGCATCCTGCTTATCATTTCTTACAGCACAATAGTATTCCATCAATATCACATGCCACAATTTATTCATTCATTCCCAATTCACAGATGGACATGACCTTGTTTCTAATCTTTTGTCCCAGCAAAGAGTTGCTATGAATTTTTTTTTTTTTTTTTTTTGGTTTGGTTATAAGTCCTTTACCTTTCCAGACCTAATAGTTTAGTTTAACATGGTGATTAATAGTTCTCTAGTTCAGTACATATACTTAGTATTTAATATAGTTCTACAAGATACACACTTATGATGTAATTAAAATAGAGCACATAAAGCTGTGACAAATTCAGCCAGAGGCAGAGCCAGAGACAAACTGGGAAGGGACTCAGAGACAGATTCATTCTAGTGTTCACCTTTGTAGTGGCTGGAGACTGAAGCACAAGCCCTCATTCACTCCATCTCACACTACCATGGTGACAGACCTCTCCTCCTTAGCTTCTCCATTGAAAGCAAGACTCCAGAAGGTCTCTAAGAAAGTTAGCTGGGGCCCCAAGTAAGGAAACTAGATTGTGAAGGAGATAATAAAGGATTTGGACTTTAACACCTGGTTATTCTTGTAGTGATTATTGAACTGAAACAAAGGCTGGTCCAAGACTTCCAGAAAACCAACCAGAACACTACACCAGAGGTTTTATTAGTCTGGTCTTTTCAACAAGAGCACATGAGATAACCCTATTTCATTGAACATCCATTTTTCCCCCCAGGGGTTTTCTGGATAGGTGTAATCCTAGCTTCTTTGCCCCTGTGAATATCATATTCCAAGTCCTTTGATCCATTAATACATAAGCTGCTAATCTTGTGCCATCAATTTTGTAACCCCATGATACTTGAATTGTTTCTTTCATAACTTGCAATATTTTTATTTTTATTTTTATGAAACTTTATTTTTAAAATATATGCATGAATAATTTGACAACATTGACTCTTGTATAGCCTTGTGTTTCAGACTTTCTCCTCCTTCCCCTCACCCCTCCCCTAGATGGTAAGCGATTCAATATATATTAAACATATTAAATAAATATTAAATCCAATATACATAAAATATTTATGCAATCCTCTTGTTGCACAAGAGAAATCAGATCCAAAAAAGAAAAATGAAAGTAAATGAGTAAGAAAACAAAATGCAAGCAAATAACAACAAAAAGAGTGAGAATGTTATGTTGTGATCCACATTCAATTCTGACAGTCCTCTCTCTGGGTATAGAAGGCTTTCTTCATCAAAAGATCATCGAAACTGGCATCAATCATCTCATTTTTGGAAAGAGTCACATTCATTAGAATTGATCATTCTATAATATTGATATTGTGTATAATGATCTTGTTTATCTCATTTCACTTAGTATCCATTCATGTAAGTCTCTCCAGGCCCCTCTAAAATCATCTTCCTGATCATTTCTTATAGAAAATAATATTTCATAATATTCATATACCATAATTTATTCAACAATTCTACAACTGATGGGCATCCACTCAATTTCCAGTTTCTTGTCATTACAAAAAGGTCTTTCACAAACATGTTTGCATATGTGGGTCCCTTACTTCCTTTAAGATTTCTTTGGGATATAGGCTCAATAGAAACACTGCTGGGTCTAAGGGTATGCATAGTTTGATAATTTTTTTGAACCTAGTGATACATTGCTCTTCCAGAGTGGCTGGATTCGTTCACAACTTTATCAAAAATGTATGTGTCCCAGTTTTTCTATATCTCCTCCAACATTCGCTCTTGTCTTTTCCTGTCATCTTAGCCAATCTGAGAGGTGTGCAGTGGTATTTCAGAATTGTCTTCATTTATATTTCTCTGAAAAATAGTGATTTAGAGAACTTTCTCATATGATTAGAAATTGTTTTAATTTTTTCATATTAAAATTGTCTGTTTATATCCTTTGACCATTTATCAATTGGAGAATTGCTTGGATTATAAATTTGAGTCAATTCTGTATATTTTGGAAATGAGGCCTTTATCAGAATCTTTAAATGTAAAAATGATTTCCCAATTTATTACTTCCTTTCTGATCTTGTCTGCATTAATTTTGTTTGTCTAAAAACTTTTTAACTTAATATAATCAAAATTATTTATCTGGTGTTCAATTATGAATTTTAGTTCTTCTTTGGGCACACATTCCTTCCTTTTCCACAGATCTGAGAGGTAAACTACATATGTTCCTCTAATTTGCTTATAATGTCACTTTTTATGTCTAAATCATGAACCCATTTAGATCTTATCTTGTTATGTGGTGTTACATATGGGTAGAGGCCTAATTTCTTCCCTACTAGTTTCCAATTTTCTTGGCAGTTTTTGTCAAATAGTGAGTTATTATCCCCAAAAAGTCTTTGGTTTTGTCAACCACTAGATTGTTATAATTATTTCCTATTTTGTCCTGTGATCCTAACCTATTCCATTGATCAACTACTCTATTTCATAGCCAGTATCAAATGATATTGATGACCACTGATTTATAATATAGTTTTAAATCTGTGTTTGCAATATTTTTTCCTTGAACTGGTAGCTCCATAATCTTGTAATAATTTATCCAGGAATTTTCATTCTGTGATCTCTTACAACATGTGGTAAGTGGATTCTTTCTATTTCTATTTCATCCTCTGGTTCTACAAAATCAGCACAATTTTCTTTGAGAATTTCTTGAAAGATTACATCTAAGCTGTCGTTTTTTTGTTTTTTGGGTTTTTTTGATCATGGCTTTGATTCCAATCAGTTTTGAATTGTCACTCCTGGGTCTATTTATAAGGTCAGTTATTTATTTAGTGAAATATTTTACATTATCTTCATTTTTTATTCTTTTGGTTTTGTTTCATTGTTTCTTGACTTTTTAATAGTCATTACTTTCTATTTGCTCAATTATAATTTTATGCATTTATTTCCTTCAGTGAGATTTTGTGTACTTACTTTTCTATTTGTCCAGTTCATAATTGCCAATGTGATAATGTTTTGAATGACTATACATGTTTAGTCTACATCAAATTGATTCCTTTCTCAAAGAGGGAAAGAGAGAATTTTTTATTTGAAATTAAAAAAAAATGAATTGTAATAATTTTTGTTTACATGTAATTGAGAAAATAAATGTTCAAAAAACCTATGAAGAAACATTTTACCCACCTCCAAAGAGTGAACTAATTCACTCTTAATGCGTCTTAAAGTATTTTTTCTTGTTCTATGTTTAATTTTCTTTTGCAACATGATTAATATGGAAATATGTTTTCAGTGACTTCACATATACAGTTGAATCAAATTGCTTGCCTTCTCAGATATGAGGAAAGTAAGGAGAGGACAAATAAAATTTGGAACTCAAATTTTAAAATAAAAGTATACTTTATTTTTTACATGTAATTTTGGAATATTTAATGAGATAAAAGATACATTTTAAAATATGTGCACTTTTTAAAGGAAGTTAGTCATTAAACAGTTATTGATTATAATATATTGATACTTTAGAACTTTACATTGAAGTTACCAGAAATAGATCCTGCTTGACTTAGGGCACTTTTGATTTATTTAAGCTTAATTCAGAAGCACTAGATACTTGCACTAAACTTAGTATTCTTTCCAACAATCTTTACAAATATAATAAAATGAACACATAAATCAGGATGCACATTCATGATATCAGATGAAGCTAAAAATATTACATAAAATCAAAATAGTAATAGTATTCACTATATTATGCATATTATAATTTAATATAATAGTAAAATAATAAAATAATATACACAATATATTTCCAAACTATTCAATTATTAGGCAATAAAGCCCACCACCTAGAACATTCACAATATGCTTTACCCATTAACATTCTATGTGTCAACTTGGTGAGTCACTTTCCAGGCATATATTACAGGGACTCTTTTTTTAATTCCAAATCTGTGCAAATTTTCTCTGAAAAATTTCTATCAGCTCATGACCGGTGATCAAAAAAGCCCATTAATTGGATGCTAAAATGGAAAGTCTTAAACAAACAAACAAACAAAAAAACCTATCTGGAAAAATTTCAGTTAGAGAATGGAGAGAAATGTAACAGACCTCTTTGTTAGGATAAACAGCACTGTAAATACATATTACAGCTGACTTATTTCCCTACCCTGCTGCTTTAAGGCCATGCAATGATCTTACATTTGTATCTTCTGTCTCTGTTGTTTATTATTTTCCTGATTGTTGGATAATTCACATCAGACATTGAACATATCAGAGAAGAACCTCATCAGTTTAGAAATGTTCTCAGTAACTATAGCTAATACCAATGGCTGAATCCAGAGAGGAGAAATGCCCAATGTTTGATTTATCATAGGGCCAATCCAGAAATTAATTTATCCAGCATCTGGCAAACTGGGTGCTTGTGACTTGCGCATCAGATATACTAAACCTAGAAATGAAATTGATGAGACAGAGGGGTGCTTTATAATGTAGTTTTTCAATCCCCTTTTCCTAGGGACCAAGACAGTGTGCAAAATGTTTAGGAGGGTGTTCTGTTTTGGTTCTAGCTTCTCAATATAATACACACACACACACACACACACGTATAGTATTTCAAAATAGTTCATCTTTTACACTTATATTTATTAAATAGATATTCATATATTAAATTGTGTAGTAGGGATATTACTTGATAATTTATTTTTTGTTGCACAATGGTTGATCACTTAATAATTATAACATTAGAACTTGCCCATATCTTATGATCATTCCCCACCCCTATCCAGAACTTAAAGGGAACAGTAAGTAATTAGCATCATCCTTTGAATCTAGTTTGCCAACTTGAATGGGAATCTGAAAAAAGTGCAAAATAGATATATGATGCTTAGATGAACAGTAGACAGCACACCTATATCAATACATTAAATATGTGTGTATGTATGATGAATGCCATAGCATCTAATTCTATATACAAAAGGTTAATTGACTTTCAAAATATGGATAATTGCAATGTTTATAGGAAAATTTATTGTTTTTTTTTCAGAAATGGAAATTTCTAATATTAAGGTAAACCAATGGGGCAGTAGAAAGCTGAATATACTATTGGAACACTGAAATGATTATCATATCTTCTTAATTAATTTAAAGAATACATATAATCTGAGCACTATGTGGTATTGCTGTCAGAAAGGGAAAAAAGACCACAGATTGTAGATAATTAAAAAAGAAATAATAAACATATTCTTTGTAGGTAATAACATAGTAAAAACAATAAATAGTCAAAGGAGCCAAGCTGCAACACTGTCTTCTAATTAGGGAATCTGATTGCTCCAGCTTAATCTACTAAGTGAACTGCCTAGATCCTCCCCAAGTTACCCTAAAGAAGGAACACAATCAGTAAATCTCAAAAGTGAACCATGTCTGTTCCAAAACCTTAGGCTTAACATAGTACCCCTTACAGTTAGGAAGTATTGTATCACTGCCCCCTTCCCTATCCTTACAGGACAAGTAGGTAAAAGTGGCTAAGGCCAACATTCATGGCCCTTGATAATCAATAAAACTCTTTGGAGACTTTGAGCTTTATTTCATCAGCCACTATTAACAGCCAACAATTTCCCAACTTTGAGTCCTCTGCATAGCACTTTATTAAGAAATCGTCTGTACCATAATGAAAAAACTGTCCCTATACCTTAACATTTTCAACTTTGCTCAATTTATGTTCCACAGTAATTCTGCTTATTTCTTCCACTGGGTTCTTTGGAAATCTCTAATGAATAAACTTCCCTTTATCCTGTACATCTTTACCTAACACTTCTTCCATCTACTATCCCTCATTGAGATCTAGATTTCCAGATGAGACTATATCTATTGCCATCTCCATTACTGTCTGTATTTTACCTCCATTCACCAATGTATTCATCATGGAAGGAGAATTTGAATGCTCCTTTTTTCCCCATGCATTTTTCAATCTCTCCATTTGTTACCATCACTCAACAATCAGTCTTCCCTTAATGTTCACAAAATCCAAAATACATACCCAAACAATAAAACAGTGCCATTTATATCATCCCCCCAGACTCTGTTCCTTCTCTCTAATGGAGTTCAGTACCTGGCTTACCATCTTCCTCTTTTCTCCAGTTCTGCTCTTAGATGTAAAAGTTCAACATCCCTCCTAGTGGATTTGATATTGTGGCTATCCAAAAACTCCTTATTTTCTCAGTTCCTCACTCCACTTAAAATCCATGATCTTTTCCTTTATTCTACCTTAGCTACACATAGGGGACGGTTGCATAATGGATCTCAGTATCACTTTCATTTTCCTAATCACATATTGACATTGCTCTATTGTAATGTCCTGTTGTCTCTCAATTGTAATCCTTCTCTGGGAAAAGGTTTCTTTTCTGTTAATCCTTTTCTCCTTGAGCAGTTTTCTTGGGAGGCTTCTGGAGTCTCCAGCCAGAGCGAAGGTAGAATCTGGAATCTTCCTCTTCCTGAATCCTGGCTCTGAATCTCCTCGAGCTTCCCTGAAGTTCTCCTGGGAAGTTTGTCCTTGACCCAATCCAGACTGCTTCCTTCCAGACTGCCTCCCAAACTCAATGTCCTGGGAGGCAGCTTTGGTGGCTCCTTATATCCTCCCAGAGAATGGGCTTGTGGGTACTCCCAGGGGCTTGTGGGAACTCCTACAACCAATGAACTTGCTCCTTTTAAAGGTGTAAAATCCTTTTCAGAACTCTTTTGAAAGGTATGAACTAAAGGTGTGAACCCTGAGCTAGAGAATTGTTAAGTACCGACTTAGCACCTAGTAAGAACTTAACACTCTATATAATCATAATTTATCATTTCATTTTCCTTATGTCTCATTCCTTCTAATCACATTCATTTTTCTCTCTGAAACTTTCAATCTTTCCAACACTCAGTAATTTCATATGCCCAATACTCATGCTCTGATGTTATTTTCTTCCTTTTTTCCAATTAGTTAACTAAATTATCTTTTCTTGAATCTCTAGTCCCCTTATCCAATTTCACTCCTTTCTTGCCTAATATTAGTCTTACTCTTACATTCCTTTTAATGGACATAGATGAACTGATCTGATTAGATACATTATAATTCATTTTATCCAAATTCTATTAGACCCTCTCCACAATGAGTTAATCCTTTTTTCTCCTTCCATAATTCATTTCATATCTCTTCTCTGAAACTTCTCTTAGATTTTCTTTTTCTTCTCAGACTTCTTAAGACTTCTTTTTCTACTATATTTATTGGAAAATTAAAGCCATTCCAGATAAGCTCTCTTTTCTCCCCTTCAACTCAAAATCCCTTGAAATCACATCCCTTCTTTTTTCCAGTCTCCTCTAATTCTCCAATTATCTTCTTGTCAAGACCAATCTTTCTACATGTACCCTTTAGTCCATCCTTTCATGTCTCCTTTCAAAAATCACATTTCCCATTATGCCTGATTTTCCTATAATTTCCAAATTGTCCTTATTGACTAATTTGTTTCCTACATTCTTTTAAACATGTTTTAAAATTTCTGTTTAAAAAATAAACCTGAACTAGATTTTGTAATATCTGTAATCTTTTATCCTTTATTTGTTCTCCCTTTCTCAACCAAGTCTCAAAGAACTCTGTCTTTGCTTCTCCTCTGCTCAATCCTCATTTGTAATCTTTGTTCTAAGCTCATAACTCGACTGAATCTGCTATATCCAAAGTTACCAGTAATCTATTAATTTTTAAATCCATGTCTTTATCCTTATCTACAATATTTGAACACTACTGACCACTCTTTCATTATGGTTATTCCCAGATCTTTGGATCTTTGAGACTCTACTCTTTCATGATTTTCCTCCTACCTTGTCTCTCTACTCATTATTCTCTTTGTAAAATAAAAAACTGTAGCTTCATCCAGATTATGTCCCCTTAGTAGGATTATTGCTCCTAGTTCCCTATTCTTTTTTTTACAATATCTTCTTTTATAATTTTATCAGCACCCATGTGTTAAATAAGAGTCTCCATACTGATGACTCCAAGATCTATATAAACAGCCCTAATCTTTCCTCTAAATTTGAAAACATATCCCCAATTGCATACTTGACAGTAAAAAGCCATCTGCAATGAGAGAGAGGACAGTGGGAACCGAATGTGGACCACAACATAATATTTTCATTATTTTTGTTGTTGGTTGCTTGCATTTTGTTTTCTTTTTTCTCTTTTTCCCTTTTTGATTTGATTTTTCTGTTGCACCATGATATTTCTTAAAATATATATAGGGAATCACACATGTTCAGCATATATTGGATCACTTGCTGACTGGGGGAGGGAATAGTAGAAGGGATGGAAAAAATTAGAACACAAGGTTTCAGGGTTTTATAGGGGAGAATGTCAAAAATTATCCATGTATATTTAAAATCTTTAGTTTAAAAAAAGAATCAAATATATCATCCTCTATTTAGTTTTAACAACTCTCCCTGTCCCAGTCTGGCCCCAGCAAAAGTTATTAGTTTCATTGTGAAAAGTAGTCTCCTTCCTGAACTCCTAAATCCAGATAGAATATATTTTTTTTCTGTTCCTCACATACAAAACTCCAAATCTCCTAAAGTGTGTTTTTGTAGTGGCTGTCCACTTATCGTTCTAACATATTCCTTCACATTCATGGCACAGATACCTACTCTTCTTTAAAGACAATTCCAATACTCCTTTTTACTTGAAGCCTTTCCTACATCTCCTCAACTATCAGGGTTCCTTTTTTTCAAACCATCTTAACATGTAACTAGTAGCCTCAAGTCACAGAAAATCACAGTGTACATTACCTTGATTGTGATGCTTTCATATTGCTATTGCTCCCTTCCCCCTTTGCAATATGAACAGTGAAAGATAACCACAGTAATAATTAATATTTTAATAGTTCTTAATAGTGAATTATAATGACAATAATACTATCTCATACACATAGAACTTTATAGTTCATAGCTATTCTGCATTTGATCCTCACCATAGCCCTCTGAGATAGTTGTTATTACGATCCCAGACAATCTTAGATAAAAATAGGACACCAAAAAATAAAGAGGTTAAATGAATTACTTGAAAATCTCAATACTAGTAATCAAACCTATATTTTTAACTCAGGTTTTTCTGTCTCCAAATCCAGCACTGTATCCATAAGGCAATCATCAACAAACTCTCCTCTCCCAAGAATCATTCAAGTATTACTAAATACCCTTATTTTATCAATGCAACAAACAAAAAACTTGAGGGCCTGAGATTGATTTGTACAAAGTCACAAATCTGGGAAACCTTTGAAAAAAAGAATGAGAACCTTGATTTTTTTTTTTTTTTTTAGATATTAGTCCTATAATATTTTTATTAGGTCACATTCCCATGCTATTATTTTTTTCTAAGTCTTCTTTCACAATATTTTGCTGGACTGAAAAAAAAAGATCATAAAATTAGGTGTTTCTTAATCATTCTAAAACTTTTGAACTCTGAGTAGACGTATTTTAGTTTCATTTAATTATCATGGAAATATATCATTTTTGTACTAATATTTCATGAAAAATTATTTTCATTGTACATAAAATCTATGCTTGTAAAAACAAGCATATATAAAATTAAAATTATGAAGTTTCTTTTCAAGAAATAAGCTTGTAATGACTTATAATGTTTCATAATGGATTGGAAATAGTCATATTTTTAAGGTGTAGGACATAGTGATTAGCAAGAAGTGTGTTCTTTTCTATTTCATTATCCCCATAAATAGTTCCCTATTATTCCTTGGCTGAGAGAAATGATTGTGAAGCAGGTCTGATCTTTCAGAAACTCAGAATCACTGATACATTCTGACATAATAGAGACAATCATATTGTGGTAACTCTTACCATGAAGTCTATAATAAATCTGCATTTCTTTTATTTGAAACACTGAAGTAATGCTTATAAATAGTAACAGTAAATAACTTTCACAAAATGGGCAGTATTTTCACCATACTGGAGTCATTCCTGCCACTTAAGTTTGAAAAGACACTTTTAAAGAAGTTTCCAAAGTATGGATAAACTATTTTTGATATATTTAGTGAAAGTCATCAAAGGAAGGAGAGTCTTTGAAAACAAGATTCCTTGTATAAGTTTGTTGTTGTTGTTTTTCTCGTTTGTGGCTTTTTAAAATTCATATTTAGATGATTAGGAATTGATGAAAGATGAAATATGGTTCTCATAAAATTTTTAACCAGGGAAAAAGGAGTTTTTTTTAGAATACACTTGAACTTGTGAAAAGCAAATCACAGAAGCAAAAAAAAAAAAAAAATAAAGATATAGAAGAATGGCAACAATGAAGAGAATGAAAATAGGAATCTATACAAACCCAGACTTAGTCACCTATCCATGAAATTATGTAAATGTTTCTTTCATTAATTTGATGCCTCAAATACTATTTAATCTCTCAAGTGCTGTTAATGTGCCATTTAAGATGTTTTTTTTTTTTCTGAATGATTTTTTTTTTGTTTCAAGAATGTGTCCTCCATAGAGATTGTCAATTTATGATTGTGATCACCAGAAGAATGATTTCCAATTGATAGTGCTGCCCTAAAGCTTTCATTTGAATCAGTGTTTAACAAAACTTTCATATTGAGTGATCTATGTTCTCCCCTCCCTTATCCATGTTTCTTCATAGTTACTAGTACACATGACACTATTTTCCATCTTTGGCAATGATGAAAAAGCAGTTATTTACTGTAAGGAAACAACCTGCTTGCAAAATTTAGGGAACAGATCCCAGAAACTCTGTATTTTCTTTTGAATATATTATTGATTTTTTTAAACTGTTGAGTGTGTGAATAGAACCAGAAGATCGCTGTACACTTCAATGTTGTATGAAGATGTATTCTGATGGAAGTAGATATCTGCAACATAAAGAAGATCCAACTCACTTCCAGTTGATCAATGATGGACAGAAACAACTACACCCAGAGAAGGAACACTGGGAAGTGAATGTAAATTGTTAACACTACTGTCTATATACCCAGGTTACTTATACTTTCCGAATCTAATACTTAATGTGCAACAAGAAAATGGTATTTACACACATATATTGTATCTAGGTTATATTGTAACATATGTAAAATGTATGGGATTGCCTGTCATCAAGGGGAGGGAGTAGAAGGAGGGAGGGGATAATTTGGAAAAATGAATACAAGGGATAATATTATAAAAAAAATTACTCATGCATATATACTGTGAAAAAAATATAAATAAATAAAATTAAAAAAAAGAAAAGTATGCACAATTTCCAAACCCAAGGTATATCTAAGTTGTTTTACATAGAAGAAATGCCTAAAGATTTTGTCATCAAAATAATTATTAAATATGTATTAAATATAAAAAAAATAAACTGTTGAGTGTGGCTAATAATAGCAATAACCTACAAGAAACTAGTCATTACATCAGTTAATACATAGTTTATTAGAACATTAAATTTTGCCTCAGGCAGTTAACTGAAAAATTGATTGTATGTAAGTGTGGGGGGGAGGAAAGTTGGTTAATGAGTGATTTCATTGTGTAAATGTTTTAAAATGGCTTGAGCCGCTTGACAGCCAGGTATGCAGTCTTTATTCAGCTGAGTGGCTCCTTTCTTAAAAGAAAAGAAGCATACACTCCTGAAGCAAAAACTACTAAGTGGGACGGATATAAGACTTTGTCAGAAAAGTGATTCCTGACATAGTTTTGGCTACAGTTCCAAGAAAACCTCTCTTGCTTGTACACTTGCTTAATTTTGAACAAATCTCTTTCTAATCTATAGTGCCCCTTTTTCCTGTATCCTGAGGGTGGAATAGATTCTGCTGATAGACTGTGAGTCCTGATAAATTAGGGATGGCTGGGCCCAAGATGAGTTAAAATTGTTTTAGGGGATAAAAAATCATGCTTTGCTGTCTAACATTGCTTTCCTTCACTATCCTAAGATGCTATGCAGGTCGCCCCTTTCCTGCAAAAATTGAATTAACTGCTTTCTTCTTTGTCTCTGAGAAACATCTGTTTGAATTATTTGGGTTAATGATGGCTGTCCCACATGGTTTCTTGGGGGCTGCCAGGACTTGTGTTCTCTCACTGGTGACTCTCTTGTCACTCCCAAATGCAGGTGTCTGTCAGGAGAGCAACCCCAATAGTCTTTGGACTTGACAGGGAGATCCCACTATGGGAAAATAGGAGACCAAACAAATGGACTTGCCAGGGTAGAAACCAATAGAAGTTCCAACAGACTAAGAGAGAGAAAGTCCAGCTGACTAATGAGAGGAACAGTCAGCTATACAAGTATTGTAATACCAGAGAAACTGAGACAAGATAGAGATTAGAGAGTACTTAATAATTTATTTAAAGGGAGAGATTTACTGGGACCAAAAGGTTTGCTCCCAGGACTGAATGAGACTATCCTCTCCAAGAATCCAGCAAACAATGTGAGTTCTCAGTGACCTATATACACATGTCTCAGACTCAAGGGATAGATTGAGACAGGGGAGGATGCAGGGTGCTGAGAGCGGGAAAGGGACTCTGAAAGGGTAGGGTGAGCCTCTGGAGATGGGGGGGAGGAACCCCAGAGGTGGGGAGAAGCATCTGGATAAAATGGTATCTGACATTCCAAAAGCTTGGGATGAGGAGAGGCATTCTGATATTCTAAAACATAAGAGCTTTCCTTATCAAATATTCTGATAAAGAGGGAGAGGAGGTTTTGCAGGACTGAGTTTTGAGTTGATATTTATAAACTGAAGCAGAGAAACTGAGTTAGGACTGAGTCAGGATAATTAGGGAAACTGAGTCAGGACAATAAAAGAGAACTGTGACATAACATTCCACATTCTCTCTCTTCTGAAAATTCAAATCATTGAATTACCTTGCTTTAGAATGTCTTAGCACCATAATTTTGATCACCCCTATGTAAAGCAAATAAACCAAATTAAAACTAGAAAAATGCAAAGACTTATGGCAAGGACCAGTCTCTCCTGATAACCCCAGAATTATTAACAACATTCCTCATTTAAAGAGACACACAGGTCTCCCTGTTGCAGAAATAGCAGATCATCTGCAGTTGGGGAGAATCTCAGCCAGAGAATCCAAATTGAGATAGACAGTTCACTGTGAGTTAGGTCTGTGGGGATTTGTGCATTTAACTCAGGCTCTGCTGAGTAGCAATGCTCAAGGCAGTCCTGCTGCCCATCCTAAGAGGGGTACCTCAAGTCTGTCAGGGACTCCAAAAGAGGGAAAATGGGGCCTGAAGTAGCTCCACCTGTCCCCTCTCAATAGAACAGGAGTTGCTACAAGGAAACCTATTTCTGAGCAAATTATGTAGTTCGGCCAGGGCAGGCAAGCCCAAACTATTAGAAGCCAAATATCAATACTTCAAGTATACTGAAATACTAATTAAGGAACTAGGGTAACAGGAGTGTAGAAACAGATCAGAGACACTGCCATTCCCAGGACAATCCCTAAAACTGAGTCTGCCAAAGCAATTCCAACAGAATAAGGAATTTTAAAGTTAAAATATAAATAGCAAATCATAGTCCAGTAAATTTTAAGCAATGAATAAAAATGAAAAGGTCTGTTTAAATAATTTTTAATTCAATCTAAACTAATTAAATAGGGGGTAGGGAAGAAGTACCTAAGAAAAATACATCAATCTTTCCCAATTTCCTGACCAGTTTCAACCAGTTTCTTTCCTCCTTTTTTTTTTCAGGGAAAAGTAATTAATTTTTTTTAATTATAGTTTTTTTTTTTTTATTTTCAAGATATAGGCATGGGTAATTTTATAGCACTGACAATTGCCAAGCCTTTAGTTCCAATTTTCCCCCTCCTTCCCCAACCTTCCTCCCCCAGATGGCAGGTTGCCCAATACATGTTACATATGTTAATGTATAAATTAAATACAATATATGTATACATGTTCAAATAGTTATTTTGCTGTACAAAAAGAATTGGACTTTGAAACAGTATACAATTAGCCTGTACAGGACATTTAAAAATGCAGGTGGACAAAAATAGGGGTATTGAGAATTCTATGTAGTGGTTCATAGTCATCTCCCAGAATTCGTTCACTGGGCATAACTGGTTCAGTTCATCACTGCTCTATTGGAAATGATTTGGTTCATCTCATTATTGAAGATGGCCACGTCAATCAGAATTGATTATCATATAGTATTGTTGTTGAAATATATAATGATGTCCTGGTCTTGCTCATTTCACTCAGCATCAGTTCATGTAAGTCTCTCAAGGCCTTTCTGAACTCATCCTGTTGGTCATATCTTATAGAATAATAATATTCCATAATATTCATATACCACAATTTATTCAGCCATTCTCCAGTTGTGGGCATCCACTCAGTTTCTAGTTTCTGGCCACTACAAAGAAGGATGCCACAAACCATTCTTGCACATACAGGTCCCTTCCCCTTCTTTAAGATCTCTTTGGGATATAAGCCCAGTAGTAACATGCTGCTGGATCAAAGGGTATGCACAGTTTGATAACTTTTTGAGCATAGTTCCAAATTACTCTCCAGAATGGCTGGATATATTAACAGTTCCACCAACAATGTATCAGTGTCCTGTTTTCCCATATCCCCTCCAACACTGCACATTATCTTTCCCTGTCATTCTAGCCAATCTGACAGGTGTGTATCTCAGAGTTGTCTTAATTTGCATTTCTCTGATTGATATTGACTTGGAGCATCTTTTCATATGGCTTGAAATAAATTCAATTTTTTCATCTGAGAATTATCTATTCATATCCTTTTACCATTTATCAGTTGGAGAATGGCTTGATTTCTTATAAATTTGAGTCAATTATCTATATATTTTGGAAATGAGACCTTTTTCTGAACCTTTGACTATAAAAATGTTTTCCTAGTTTATTGCTTCCCTTCTAATATTATCTGCATTAGTTTGTTTGTACAAAAACTTTTCAATTTCATATAATCAAAATTTTATATTTTGCGATTAATAATGATCTCTAGTTCTTCTTTGGTCATAAATGGCTTTCTCTTCCACAGGTCTGAGAGGTAAACCATCCTATGTTCCTTTAATTTATTTATAATCTCATTCTTTATGCCCATATAATGAACCCATTTTGACATTATCTTGGTGTATAGTGTTAAGTGTGGGTCAATGCCTAGTTTCTGCCATACTAATTTCCAATTTTCCCAGCAATTTTTGTGAAACATTAAGTTCTTATTTCAAATGTGACAAACACTATATTATTAAAGTTATTGATTATTTTTTTCCTTTGAACCTAACTTATTCCAATGATCAATTAGTCTGTTTCTTAGCCAATACCAAATGGTTTTGGTAACCACTGCTTATAATATAATTTTAGATCTGGTACAGCTAGGCCACCTTCATTTGATTTTTTTTTTTTGTCATTAATTCCCTTGAAATTCTTGACTTTTTGTTTTTCCATATGAACTTTGTTGCTATTTTTTCTGAGTCATTAAAATATTTTTTGGGAGTCTGATTGGTATAGTGCTAAATAAATAGATTAGTTTAGGTAGAAATGTCATTTTTATTATATTTGCTCGCCCTATCCAAAAGCACATAATATTTTTTCCAATTGGTTAGATCTGATTTTCTTTGTGTGGAAAGTGATTTGCAGTTTTGCTCATATAGTTCTTAATTTTCCCTTGGCAGATAGATTCCTAAATATTTTATACTATCAGTAGTTACTTTGAATGGAATTTTTCTTTGTAATTCTAACTGTTGGATTTTGTTGGTGTTATATAAGAATGCTGATTACTTATGTGGGTTTATTTTGTATCCTGCAACTTTGCTAAAGGTGTGAATTATTTCTAAGAGCTTTTTAGTAGAATCTCTGGGATTCTCTAAATATACCATCATATCATCAACAAAAAGTGATAATTGATAATTTGGTTTCCTCATTACCTACTCTAATTCCTTTAATCTCTTTCTCCACTCTTATTGCCAAAGCTAGCATTTCTAATACAATATTGAATAGTAATGGTGATAGTGGGCAACCTTGTTTCACTCCTGATCTTATTGGGAATGGTTGCAGTTTAGCCCCATTACATATGATGCTTCCTGATGGTTTTAAATAGATGCTACTGATTATTTTAAGGAAAAGTACATTTATGACTATATTCTCAAGTGTTTTTAATAGGAATGGATGTTGCATTTTATCAAATGTTTTTCTGCTTCTATTGAGATGATTATATGGTTTTTGTTAATTTGGTTATTAATATGGCCAATTATACTGATAATTTTCCTAATTTTGACCCAGCCCTGGATTCCTGGTATAAATCCTACTTGATCATGGTGTATTATCCTGGGGATGATTTTCTGTAGTCTTTTTGCTAATGTTTAATTTTAAGATTTTTGCATCAATATTCATTAGGGAGATTGGTTTATAATTTTCTTTCTCTGTTTTCAACCTACCTGGTTTAGGTATCAGTACAATGTTTGTATAATAAAAAGAATTTGGTAGGATTCTTTCATGTTTATATGTTTATATAGTTCAAAATATTTATATAGTATTGGGGCTAATTGTTCTTTAAACATTTGGTCTATTTTCCAGGTCTGTTGTTTTTCCAAGAAGATATTTAATATTTTTCTCTATTTTTTTTTTCATTTTGCTTGACTGACTCTTGATGTCTCAATGAATCATTCATTTCTATTTGTGCAGTTATGATTTTTATTGAGTTATTTTCTTTATTAGTTTTTTTTTACTTCTTTTTGTATATGTCCAATTGAATTTTTAAATGAGTTGTTTTGCTCTATGAATTTTTTTTCCATTTCACTAATTTTTTTGAGTTATTTTCTTTTTCCAATTCACAAATCCTATTTTCCTGTGATTTCTTTACCTTTGTCAATTCACAAATTCTGTTTCCCTGCACTTCCTGGGAATTCTTTATGTTTTCCAATTAACTTTTCAGAAAGTTGTTACTCTTCAGCATAGCATCTCTTTCCTTTCCCCATTTTTCTTCTACCTCTCTTTTGAGATTTTTAATAGTATCTTTTAGGAGAGCATTATTTGGGGTATTGTCTGGAGGCTACTTACTATTAGTCTCCTCGGGGTTGAGAACCTGCTCTATTTCTGTATAGAAGCCATCCATTGTCCTTTTGACTTTTTTACTCATTGTAAAAAACCTGTAGCATCTGCCTTCAGGGCAAGGAAGTTACCAGCTTCCTCTGCAAAGCAGGGATAATGCCAACTGGCTACAAAGAGTGGTGAAGAAGGAACTATTCTGGGAAAGAATTCCCCACCAGAATTGGTTTAGATAACCGAGCTGTAGAAGTGCCCAGCGAAGAACCTGGTTATGCGGATTAACAACTTCCATGGGGCTAGAGACTAGTCGATGAAAATGTCATTGCCCCAAGCCTAAGCCTGCTATGGGGCTCTGGGTATTAGCATCTTGTCAGCAAATAGCCCAGCACCACTGGAAAGTGGCTGTGCCCCAGAAGCATAGTAGAGCTGGGGAAGTTCTATTGCTCCAAGCTGAACCCCCCATTTGCAGATTAGAGGCTGCCCCGGGCTGTGCCCCTTGTCGTGCAGATTTGCAACTATCCAGAGGAAAAGCCCTGTACTACAGAATGGGTCTGTATAGCTGTATTGTGGTCTGTGCAGAGCCACTTCCAGTTTTGGGTAGGTATAGCCAGGTCCTGTTAGGTTCTGACGTTTTTTTAGAGTACCCTCTGCCTTTGGCTCTAATTTCTCTGCTCTTCTGCTACTTTACAACCAAGACAGAGCAATCAGCCTATGCCAGAGTCGTCTCTATACTTTTTCTAACCACAGAGGCAAATCCTTCCCCTGTCCACTGTGTTTGCTAGCCTCTCCCACCTCTTGGTTTGTGCTGATTTGCTATGGCCCCTCAGGACAAACCTTTTCTGATTAACTTCCAGATTATCTTCATTTGGTGAGTTATACTTCTAGTTTTAGTGAATTTTGCCAGTCAAGCACTATTTTTTAGGCTGAATGTAATTATTGGTCACGAGATATGAGAAGAGCTTAGAAAGTCATATGTTCCTTTTCCTCCATCTTGGTTCTGCCTCAGAAAAGGAATTATCAAATGACATAAAAATTTCAAGAGTTAATCACAATTCCTATTCATAACAGTATACATATACTATATATTATGTACTATACATATATAGTAAGCTTCCTAAAAATCCCTCAAACACAGCAATAGTTAAACAGTTTTAACAAATCTTAAACAGAGTAATACAGTTAACATTTTAACAATAATTCAATCACTTTCCCATTCCCCCTGCTTCCTGCTGAGGAGACGCTCTGTCCATAGAAGGAATGGGTGTAGCTGTGCTGCCTGCTACAAAAGCTTCAGATGGACCAATCCATGTCTCAGAAGCAAGTCAATACCTGTAAATTTGACCAAAATCCAGAACAAAAAATGCCAATCTAACAATTAATGTTTAGAACAGACTGATGCAAAATGTGAAGAGGGCAGTATGAATTAGCCAGCAGCTTCCCAATAGATAAAATGGCAGTTAGGCTTTTGTCCTCTCATTATTTAGAAACCTTTAATATCCTGAATATCTACAGACAGAAATATTCAGTAACAGATAGATGGCCAGGGTAAATACTCATTTGCCAAGTATTCAGGATATAATGATTACATATAACCAGGTTGGAAATAGCAAGGTATAATATATAACTAGATTGGAAATAGCAAATTATGGCGTAATCAAATTGCATTAACAGTTTCATATTGATAATTGCTCTGATCATAGAAATCAGTCAGAGGAGGAAGAAATTCAGGGACACAACCACAACATAAGCAATTAAAATTTAACTTTCAGCAAAACAGGATAAAATAGCTTTAATTCATTTTTACTCCAATCAATTGTCCCACTAACTGTCAGAGGGTGGAGCTTTAAAACTCCCAAACAGCATTAATTATAAGCCCAAAGAACTTTACTTCTTATAACAAATTCCATTAGCTGAAGTTTCAAATAACTCCTAAACAGATATTTACCATAACCTTATATTTATAACGGTAAGAATTTGTCTCAGTATGTTCACCTCTTTCATATCTAAGTAGATGTTTCCATAAGCGAACTTTATATATACAAATTAGTTTGCTCTTAAAAATACCCAATACAGGGATTTCTGACCAAGATGGCTGAGAGGACACCTGCATCCATCTAGGCTCCTTCTTGCCCTCAGAATACTTTTTTTTTTTTTTCTCATGATACAGCCTCTGAAATAGTACTTGACTGAAAAAACCCACGGGTACATTATCAACAGAAAATATCCACGAAATTCCCCACAAAAGATCTGTTTTAGCTTGTGGGCAGGGACAGTTAGACCAGGCACAGACTGAAGGCAGGCAATGAGAGCACAGAAAGCAGCTCACACTGAGCAGACTGGAGGAGGTGGAATGTAGTCATTGAAAAACTTAAGGGGAAAACTTTATCCACTGCAAGCTTCTTTGCCCTGGCAGAAAGCCAGTAGATCAGCAGAGAAGCTATAAACACAGGGGGTAAAGACTTCAATCCTGAAACACTGGGGTCTCCTAACTCTGAGACCTGACCACACCCACCCAACACCCAGAGTGATTCAGAGGATTCTCAAGTCTCAGAGCACACATGTAGTACAGCCTTTGCTGTCCTGCTGCTTCATTGCTACCTCCTGCAGTCTATAGAGGAAGCTTAGTAACATCACATTCCCCCAAAAGCAGACTGCATTTACTGTTTTTTGTTTGTTTTCTTTGATTCATTTTGTCAAAATGAGCAAAAAATTAAAGCAGGCTCTAACTATAGATAGCTTCTATATGGATGGAGAGCAGAATTCAAACTCTGAGGAGACTAAAAACAGACTGTCTCCCAATGAATCCCCCAAAATGGAAAAAGTGTCTACCACAACATGGATAAAAGATAGAAGACCAAAAGATTTATAATGGTCACATCCATTTGCCAAATTTCATTAGGTCTCAAACCACAAAGGAGTGTAGAAGCATTGAAAGGAAGGCAAGCTGGACAGGCTTTTACTATGCTCCTAGCTTCTTCTCTTTTTATTCCAAATTGTAAATGTAAAGCTCGGGGAGCCTGATGATATTTATAATAAGATTCTTGGGCTTCTTGAAATAAGAGAATGATTGCATACACTTCATTCTGTTGAGTGGACTGAAAAAGAGTTGGACTGAAAAAGAGTTCTGAGTACTCTCTTTATACTTAAGTCACAAGAGTATACAGCACAAATATTAGGTTTGGATGCATCTGTAAAGATAGTTGGTCCTTTAAGAGGAACTTTAGAAACATTTTCTTCAAGAATCTATCGCCAGTTATATAATAGTCTGGTTATCCTTAGTGAAGACCTGTGTGTAAAATTTGGAGCATGGCTAATAAAATTTGCCACTCTGGGATGGTTTCACAGCACACATTAACTTGTGCATTAGTATAAAAGGTATATATCTTGTCAGGTTTTATCCCAGATAATTGTACCGCTCACTTAATGGCCTTTAATAAAATTCTAGCCACAAGCACTGGGTAAGGAGTACCTGATTGTGCTGGGAGGTTCACCCACTCTATCACACTGTCTTCTTGATGAAGGACTGCTGTGGGTGCCTCTTCTATAGCAAAAATTGATATTTCCAAGGGTTTTTGAGTGACTCTTTCAATCACATTGGATAAAGCCAGTTCAACTTGTCTCAAAGCCTCTTGAGCTTCTTTTGTAAGCTAGAGTGGTGAATTTAAAGCACTGACTTCCCTTAAAATGTCATATAATGGTTGCAATTGACAGGTAGTCAAGCCTAGCATGGGACGCATCCATTGGATATCTCCTATCAATTTGTGGAAGTCATTTAAGGTATTTTGCTTCTCTGTTCTTAAGGAGAGTTTTTGTACTGTAAGCACCTTAGGATATACTTCATATCCTAAATATTGAAAAGGAGCATGTCTTAGAATTTTTCTGGAGCTATGTGCAATTTATAATTCCTTAGTGTTTCTATGGTTTTTTGTAGACATGCTTGTAACATTTGTTCCTCAGATGCACACCCCAAAATATCACCCATGTAATGTAATAATATTACTTTTGTAATGTTTTTCTTACTGGAGTAAGAGCAGCAGCAGCATACATTTGACATATAGTAGGGCTGTTTTTCATTCCCTTTGGCAAAACTGTTTATTCATATCTTTTATAAGGCTCAGGTAAGATAACGTTGGGCACTGAGAAGGCAAATCTTTTCATATCTTCCTTATCTAAAGGTATAGAATAGAAACAGTCCTTCATGTCTATAACCTATAGAGGGCAATCACTAGGCAACTGAGAAGGAGATGGAAGTAGGTTGAAGAGTTCCCATAGGTTCCATCTGTTCATTAATTTTTCTTAAATCATCAACATCCTCCATTTTCCAGATTTCTTTCTTACTGAAAATACTGGGGAATTCCAAGGAATTAGAGAAGGTTGTAAGTCTCTGGTCAAGTTGCTCCTGTACTACATCTAATAAGACCTGAATTTTATCACTACCTAAGGGCCACTGTTCTATCCACACTGATGTATCAGTTTTCAATTGGATAGGAACAAGTGAAAGTGTTGGCAGGCCTTCAACAGCAGCCCTGCCTAAAAAACCGAAGTACTCATTTTTAATCCTAATTGTTGTAAAATGTTTCTTCCCCACAGATTGATGGGGATTTTTCAACTATAAAAGGAGTAAAAACTTCTGTTTCATCTTCAAATATCCATCTCAAAGGGGTTGCACTAACTTCAGCTGCCATTAATCCTCTTACACCAAACATGTAGGTGTCTGCCTTAACCTTTGGCCAGTGACTGGGCTAATTCTCACCTCTAATGACTGTACAATTTGCACCAGTGTTTACCAATCCTTCTAATCGTATGCCAATTATATAGATGTGAGCATAGGTTGTCAACTGCCATGGCTGCTGTCCAGTATATTCCTGGATTTTGTTGTTTGGAGTCAGAATCTGGGCACCTATCGCCAGATTGCTTATTAGGAGTCTATCAATAAACCTGATGCTACTATTTCCCCTGGTTGATAAGTCACACATTGTCTACCTATGTTAGTGACAGGGATATTATCTACACATTTCCCAGTTTCCCACATCAGTGGATGGATGGATACTGTTTTGTAAGTACACTCAGGAGGTAAAATGGTTAAGTCTATTGTGCTTGGAAGCAAGGGATCCATAGGCTGGAAAGGAATAGATTTCACCTCTCCAGGGGGTATCTCAATTGTCCCAGCTGCATACAACTCCATTCTTCCCAACTGCAATCCCTTTCTCCCATCAGGTCACTTCCTGGCTAATTAGTCATGTCTGAGTACTGAACTTCTAGGAATTCTCTGGGTGTAGCTTCGGCTGCCATCGTGCCTCAAGTATGTTTTGCCTTGGGCCCTGAGGCTGGGCCCCTCATCCCGTTTCCCTGAATCAATCTATATTCTGATGCCCAATGGAAGCCTCTGTTGCATTTTGGACATGGGGTAGGTCTTGTTCTCCCACCCTGTTTTTTCACTCAACATTGAGCTGTCAAATGACCTACTTTACCACATTGAAAGCATTGATGAGTCTCTCTAGAAGTCCCTTGCCAAAAGGGATCTGTCTTCCCATGTTGGGATCTTGCGAAGTCTGCATCATAGCCTGGCTATAAAAGGTATTTGTGTCCACTGTGGCACAGCATTTTATGATCTCCTCTAAAGGAGCATCCTAGCATAGCCCTGGTATAATCCTTCTACAAACCTCATTAGCATTTTCTTTAGCAAGTTGCCTTACCAAAGTGTCTGTTATTATATTTTTACCATTAGTTTATATGACAGCTGTATGCAAACGTGCCACAAAATCAGCAAAGGGTTCATTTGGTCCTGGTGCAATTTTTGTGAAGGCCTCATCCTTGTTTTTACCAGGGCAAAAAGCCCATGCTTTGATAGCATCAGCAGCAATTTGCTCATATGCTGTTCATGGGTAATTAAATTGTACTGAAATGTCTGCATAAGCACCTACATCAATTAGTTGATCATAGATGATTGGAGGATTAACTACTTTGTTGGGCTTGTATCCTATAGAGCTCACTATATTCAGAAAACCACAATAAGTTTTGTCAAAGTTCTAAGCATGTCCTTGCACTAGATTTCCAGTCCATAGAGATTAAGACTTCATAAGCCAAATTCTATAATAACATCTTAACATAAGCTGATGTAGTCCCATAAAAAGAGCAAGTCTTTTTCAGGTCTTTGGGAAGTGAATGAGGACCTTTATCTTTGTAGTATTCACAAAGTTGTTGTCCTACCAGCTTTCAATTATTTAGCCCTATTTCTTCTTCCTTTAAGAACCAATGGGATGTGTGTTCTAATAAGAGTCTAGCAATGTGCAAACAAGTTATAATTAAACCTTTTCCCTAGATCATCTTAAGCATGCTTTCTATAATGCCCCCTCTGAGTGGGGTTGGGGGTGGGTTGTGGCTGTGGCTGTGGGAGAATCTTTTCCTAATATCTGCCACATTTCAGCTGGAAAAGGCTACTAGTTTAGTCCTCAAAAAAGTAAGTTCCCTATTTGTCTATTAATATACTCACCCTATTTCCTGGTCCCTGAGGGCTTCTTCAGTAAAATTAGGGTACTTGGACCCGCATTGGGCACCAAATGTGGTGACCACATTAGCACCCTGGATACTTTAGAATTAGCTGGAGTCAGGATAAGCAAAAGTCTTTATTCTTGGTCTTTAGTGGTAGAAGTGAAGAGAGTGGACTAGTAGGATCTCTGCAACCTCACCTCTTCGTCTCTCATGCAGAAGTGACCCTGGCTAGTCTCACTGTACCTCCTAGTCCCTCCCACAATTCTCTGTATATACCAAATTATTGGGCCAGTACAGGATAGTGGGAAGGGCCATTTTCCAAGCATATTCCTATAAAGTATTGTTCAATCAGTAATTAGCCTCAAGTGCTCGACTGTCAAACCCCAGTGCATTGACTCAAGAGTTTCAGCCCTTTACACTTTGCAAATGATATGATGATATATTTTGAGAATCCTAGAATATCATCCAAAAACCTCCTCCAAATTAACAGCTTTAGCAAAGTTGCAAGACATAAAATTAACTAACACAAATAATCAGCATTGTGATATATTAATAACAAAGCCTAGGAGTAAGAGCCACAAAGTGAAATTCCATTTAAAATATCTGTAAGCAAAATACAATACTTGGGTGTCTATTTGCCAAGACAAACCTAGGAACAATATGACACAATTACAAATGACATAAAGAAAGTCAGATCTAAACAATTGGGAAAATATTAATTGCTCATAGGTAGGCTTAGGTAATATAATAAAAATGACAATTCTTCCTAAATTGGTCTAGTTTTTCAATGTTATACCAAGCAAAATGTGAAAAAAATTTTTTATTATTTTTATTTTATTAAAGCTTTTAATTTACAAAACTTAGGCATGGGTAATTTTTAAACATTGCATTGACCCTTGCAATCTGTTCCAAATTATCCTCTCTTTCCTCCTATCCCCTCCCCTAGATGGCAGGTAGTCCAATACATGTTAAATATGTTAAAATATATGTTAAATTTAATATATGCATACATATTTATACAATTATCTTGTTGCACAAGAAAAATCAAATCAAATCAGAAAAAATGAAAAAAAAATGCAAGCAAACAACAAAAAAAGAATGAAAATGCTAGCTTGTGAATTGCACTCAGTTTCCATAGTCCTCCCTCTGGATATATATGGCTCTCTTCATCACCAAAAAAAAAAAAAATGGAATTGGTTTGAATTATCTCATTGTTGAAGAGAGCCATGCCCATCAGAACTGATCATCATATAGTCTTATTGTTGTTGTGTATAATAATCTCCTTAGCTGATGCGTCATTTATGTCTCTCCAGGCATCTCTGAGATCATCTTGCTGATCATTTCTTACATAACAATAATATTCTATAACATTTATATGCCATAATTTATTTAGCCATTCTCCATTGATGGGCATCCATTCAGTTTCTTGCCGATACAAAAAGGGCTGCCACAAACATTTTTGCACATGTGGTCCCTTTCCCTCCTTTAAGATCTCTTTAGGATATAAGCCCAGTAGAAACACTGCTGGGTCAAAAGATATGCATAGTCTGATAACTTTTTGAGCATAATTCCAGATTACTGTCCAGAATGGTTGGATCTGCTCACAGTTCCACCAACACTGTATCAGTGTCCCAATTTTCCCATATTCCCTTCAACATTCATCATTATCTTTTCCTGTCATCTTAGCCAATATAAAAAAGACAATCTCAAAGTTGTCTTAATTTGTATTCTCTGATCAATAATGATTTGGAGCACCTTTGCATATGATTACAAATACTTTCATTTTCTTCATCTGAAAATTGTCTAATCATATCATTTGACCATTTATCAATTGGAGAATGGCTTGAATTCTTATAAACCAAAAAATTATTTTATAGAGCTAGAAAAAAATAGTAACACAATTCTTCTGGAAGAACAAAAGATTAAGAATAACAGGTAATTAATTAAAAAAATAGAAAGGGTGGTGTCTTAGCAATATCAGACCCCAAACTATATTCTAAAGCATTAGTCATCAAAGCCATTTGGTACTGGCTTAGAAATAGAGTGAGTCCTAAAATATATAAATGGCAGTTTCCAATTTATAAGAAATCAAGTCACTACCCAATTAATAAATGGTCAAAGACAAGAACAGACAATTATCAGATGACAACGTCAAAGCCATCTATAGTCATGGAAAACTGCATGAGAAATAGAAATTAAAACAACTTGGAGGTACTACTTCACACTTCTCAAATAGGCTAAGATGATAGGAAAAGGTAATGACAAATGTTGGAGGGGATGGGGGAAAACTGGGACACTAATGCATTGTTGGTGGACTTGTAAACTTTTTCAATCATTCTGGAGAGCAATTTAAAACTATGCCCAGAGGATTATGAAACTGCATATCCTTTAATTCAGCAGTGTATCTACTGACCCTGTATCCTGAAGAGATCATAAAAAAGGGAAAGAACTCATATGTGCAAAAATGTTTATGGACGCCCTTTTTATAGTGGTAAGGAACTGAAAATTAAATGGATGCCCATCATTTGGGGAATGGCTGAGTTAGTTATGGCATCTGAATGTAATGGAACATTATTATTCTATAAGAAATGGGTAACAAATCTAACCATTCTCCAATTGTTAAATGGTCAAAGGATATGAACAGACAATTCTCAGAAAATGATATTGAAATTATATCCACTCATATGAAAGAGTGTTCCAAATCACTACTGATCAGAGAAATGCAAATTAAGACAACTCTGAGATACCACTACACACCTGTCAGATTGGCTAAGATGACAGGAACAAATAATGATGAATGTTGGAGGGGATGTGGGAAAACTGGGACACTAATACATTGTTGGTGGAATTGTGAAAGAATCCAACCATTCTGGAGAGCAAGTTGGAACTATGCCCAAAAAGTTATCAAACTGTGCATACCCTTTGACCCAGCATTGCTGCTATTGGGCTTATATCCCAAAGAAATACTGAGGAGGGGAAAGGGACTTGTATGTGCCAAAATGTTTGTGGCAGCTCTTTTCGTAGTGGCCAGAAACTGGAAGATGAATAGATGTCCATCAATTGGAGAATGGTTGGGTTAATTATGGTATATGAAGGTTATGGAATATTATTGCTCTGTAAGAAATGACCAGCAGGAGGAATACAGAGAGGCTTGGAGAGACTTACATTAACTGATGCTGAGTGAAATGAATAGAACTAGAAGATCGCTGTACACTTCAATGCTGTATGAGGATGTATTCTGATGGAAGTGGATATCTTCAACATAAAGAAGATCCAACTCACTTCCAGTTGATCAATGATGGACAGAGACAACTACACCCAGAGAAGGAACACTGAGAAGTGAATGTAAACTGTTAGAACTACTGTCTATCTACCCAGTTTACTTATACCTTTGGAATCTAATATTTAATGTGCAACAAGAAAATGGTATTTACTCACATATATTGTATCTAGGTTATATTATAACACATGTAAAATTTATGGGATTGCCTGTCATCAGGGGGAGGGGGTGGGGGGAGGGAGGGGATAATTTGGAAAAATTAATACAATTGATAATGTTATAAAAAATTACTCATGTGTATATAATGTCAAAAAAATTTATAAATAAATAAAATTTAAACAAAAAACAAAACAAAACAAAACAAAAAAGAAATGGGTAACAAACTGATTTTATTTAGAAAGACCTGGAAAGATTTACTGTAATTAATGCTGAGTGAAACAAGTAGAACCAGGAATACATTGTACACAATAGCAACATGAATGTGTTATGATCAGCTTTGGAAGTGTTGGTTCTTCTCAGTGGTTCAGTGATCCAATGCAATCCCAATATATTTGGATGGAAAATCCCATCTACATCCAGAAAAGGAACTACAAAGTTCGAATGCAAATCAACACATTTTATGCTCATTTTCTTTTTCTGTTTTTTCCTTTCTCCCATAGTTTCTCTCTTTTGCTCTGATTTTTCTCTCCCAACATGATTCATAAATCAATGTGTATTAAAAATAAAGTTAAAAGAAAAGAAATAATAAAAGAAAACTACCCTGATATACAAAACCAGACAGCAAATAGTCATTGAAAAATTCCATCAATCACCTCCTCTAATTCAGGATAAGGAGTTAGTTCAAAACTTAAAAGGGCTCTCAGATATTGGGGGGGGGATCTTTATAATGAATTTATTGGAAGTCATCCATGAGTTACATGGAAAAGGAAGACATATATATATATATATATATATATATATATATATATATATATATATATATATATATATATATATGTTGCATTTATCATACACACATTTTCAGGAAATAAACTCAATCAATTAGGTCACATTAAACTTTTATTGGCTGGTTGTTGTTGCTTTTTTTCCCCAAAAAAAGGACCAAAATGACATCACTATGTTAGAGTTGAGTTACAATGTGTCCACTGTGGCCGATCAGACCAATATAAGTTCAGAATTCTCTGCCATATTTCATACAAAAAAATTCCCTATAAACATTTGGATTGGTTCTCTGTGCACATCTTGCATTTCTTCTCAATTAACTCAATTCTTCTTGGCTCAAAGAGCATACCTTCTCTGTGAGCTTCTCTCACAGCATACCACGCTGGCTAGTCTTGTGCCAGTGTCTTCCATATCAATTCTAAAGGCATTAGAAGAGATATTGAGAGTGTCCTCATATTACTTTCTCTGATCTTGTGAGTGCTTGCTCTGTGTGAGTTCTGGGAACAAAGTCTTTTTGGCAAATGTACATTGGGCATTTGAACAGTGTGGCCATCCCAATGGAGTTGTGCTCTCTGCAGCAGAGTTGGAATGCTTGATAGTTTAATTTGATAAAAGATCTCAACGTCTGGTATTTTAGTCTACCAAGTAATCTTCAGAATCTTCCTAAGACAATTTAAATCGAAGTGATTCAGTTTACTGGCATAATTTGGTATATTGTCCAGCTTTCATAGACTTGCAAAAAGACGTCAGAAAAACGGATCTGTAAACCTTTAGTTTGATAGTTAGTCTAATACTTCTGCTCTCCCACACTTTCCTTCAGAGCCTCTCACACACTGAGATAGCTTTGACAATGTGTATGTCAATTTCATTATCAATATGCTCATCCCTGTAAGTATACTGCCTGTGTAAGTGAAGTTATCCATACATTAAAAACTTCTCCATTTGCTATAATTGTTTGCTCCATGTATGGATGGTGTAGTGCTAGCTGATGAAGTACTTGTGTTTTCTTGGTGTTAATTGTTAGGTCAAAATTAACATAAACAGCAGAGAATTGATCCATACTTTGTTGCATTTCAGCTTCAGAGGCTACATGAAGTAAACAATCAAGAGCAAATAAAATTAAAAAAAAAAATCTTGCACTATCACCTTAGTTTTGGCCTTTATCTTTTTCAAGGTGAAGAATTTACCATCAGTGCATATATGAATTTGATCGCATGTTTGTCATGGCATTTGACAACAAAGCCATCATAAAAGTGATATAATATAATGATAAACTGCTAGGCAATCAAAATTGGACATCATTTTCCATAAGCCCTCATCAATGACAGAACTATAAATGTTTTATAAAGACCTCTGTTCTGTTTCTGGCATTTTCTGGAGTTATCAAGTAGTAAACAGCATTTCAATTGTTTCTTGCCTCTTCTGAAGTCACACTAGTTCTTAGATAATCTTTTCCCACATGTCCAATATGCCTATTAAGGACTCTGGTAAGAATCTTACCAGCAATGACTAAGAGAGTCATTGTGATCATCGAAGGACAATTTATTTCTTTTATTTTTGTAGAAATGGACAATGGAGGCATCCTTGAACTGTTAGGGAATAATCTCCTCTTGCCATTCAATTTGGAAAATTTCATAAAAATTAAAAAATTGCATAAAGTTTTAAAAAATCTGGAAGGAAGAATAAGAAGGAAATTTTATTACTTACCTGCTTAATATATACTTCTACCTAGCTACAAAAAAGAAACTTTTTAATATATAAACCTTAATTTTCTGTTTGCATATGTAATATTTATCATTGTTTCTGATAGTTTAGTCTATAAATGTAAGGTGGTAAAATGAAAAGAGATCTATATGAATTAATGTTGTGCTCTTTGTTTTATGAGAGGTTGTTTACAAGCTCAGCATTATTTTATTTAACTGTACATTAAGTAAAAGTTGCACCTTTTATTGTGCATTATTTCAAAAATACTGCTTTGCTTGACATTAAATGCATACATTGATTAAGGCTTTAGAATTAGCTTAATTAAAAAAGTTTTAAAAATAATTGTCCTTTTTGTTGCATACAATTATCTAAAATATTCCTCTAGATATCTAAGCAATGCATCACCAGAGGGAATCCCCAGCTTTCTACTTCTTACCCTGTTTTGTCTCAAATATATGTATTTCAAGATGACCAACATTAAATCTATCTTTTGTCCCTAAGATCAACACCATGTACTTGGAACTAGTCCAACCATTACAAAAAAAAAAATTGTCTTTTTAGGTAAGGAATCATCATTTGTTCCCATATCATATAATACTGTATCCCAATAACCAATTTTATGAAATGTTGGACTAGTTTGCTAGGAAACATTTTATTCCTTTTTCAAAAGGCAATATGGATATGAAATTCCAGGCACATTTTGAATTAAACATCACAAATAATTTAATAAAAACTGATTAATCATTTTTTTTTTCGTTTCCATTCCCTTTTTATTTAAAACATGTTGTATTGCAAGTATTTTTTTTAATTATATATATATATATATATATTTTATAATATTATCCCTTGTATTCATTTTTCCAATTTACCCCCCCTCCCTCTATTCCCTCCCCCCGACGACAGGCAATACCATACATTTTACATGTGTTACAATATAGTCTAGGTACAATACATGTGTGCGAATATCATTTTCTTGTTGCACAATAAACATTAGGATCCGAAGGTACATGCAACCTGGGCAGACAGATATTAGTGCTAACAATTTTCATTCCCCTCCCAGTGTTTCTTCTCTGGGTGCAGCTACCTCTGTCCATCATTGATCAACTGGAAGTGAGTTGGATCTTCTTTATGTTGAAGATTTCCACTTCCATCAGAATACATCCTCATACAGTATTGTTGTTGAAGTGTACAGTGATCTTCTGGTTCTGCTCATTTCACTCAGCATCAGTTGATTTAAGTCTCTCCAGGCCTCTCTATATTCCTCCTGCTGGTCATTTCTTACCGAGCAATAATATTCCATAACCTTCATATACCACAATTTACCCAACCATTCTCCAACTGATGGACATCCATTCATCCTCCAGTTTCTAGCTACAACAAAAAGAGCTGCCACAAACATTTTGGCACATATATGTCTCTTTCCGCTCTTTAGTATTTCTTTGGGATATAATCCCAGTAGTAGTGCTGCTGGGTCAAAGGGTATGCACAGTTTGATAACTTTTTGGGCATAATTCCAGATTGCTCTCCAGAATTGCTGGATTCTTTCACAACTCCACCAGCAATGTATTAGTGTCCCAGTTTCCCCACATCCCCTCCAACATTTGTCATTATTTGTTCCTGTCATCTTAGCCAATCTGACAGGTGTGTAGTGGTATCTCAGAGTGGTCTTAATTTGCATTTCTCTTATCAGTAGTGATTTGGAACACTCTTTCATGTGAGTGGATATAGTTTCAATTTCTTCCTCTGAGAATTGTCTGTTCATATCCTTTGACCATTTATCAATTGGAGAATGGTTTGGTTTCTTATAAATTAGGGTCAGTTCTCTATATATTTTGGAAATGAGACCTTTGTCAGAACCTTTGTTTTTAAAAATATTTTCCCAATTTGTTACTTCCCTTCTAATCTTGTTTGCATTAGTATTATTTGTACAGAAACTTTTTAGTTTGATGTAATCAAAATCTTCTATTTTGTGATCAATAATGATCTCGAGTTCTCCTCTGGTCATAAATTCCTTCCTCCTCCACAAGTCTGAGAGGTAGATTATCCTCTGTTCCTCTAATCTATTTATTATCTCCCTCTTTATGCCTAAATCATGGACCCATTTTGATCTTATCTTGGTATATGGTGTTAAGTGTGGATCCATATCTAATTTCTGCCATACTAATTTCCAGTTTTCCCAACAGTTTTTTCCGAATAATGAATTTTTATCCCTAATGTTGGAATCTTTGGGTTTGTCAAAGATTAGATTGCTATAGATGTACCCTTTTTTGTCCTTTGTATCTAATCTGTTCCACTGATCTACCGGTCTATTTCGTAGCCAATACCAAATGGTTTTGGTGACTGCTGCTATATAATATAGCTTTAGATCAGGTACACTTAGACCACCTTCCTCTGAGTTTTTTTTCATTAGTTCCCTTGCAATTCTTGACCTTTTATTCTTCCATATGAATTTTGTTGTTATTTTTTCTAGGTCATTAAAATAGTTTCTTGGGAGTCTGATTGGTATAGCACTAAATAAATAGATTAGTTTGGGGAGTATTGTCATCTTTATTATATTCGCTCGGCCTATCCAAGAGCACTGAATGTCTTTCCAATTATTTAAATCTGATTTTATTTTTGTGGCAAGTGTTTTGTAATTTTTCTCATATAATTCCTGACTTTTCTTTGGTAGATGGATTCCCAAATATTTTATACTCTCAACATTTGTTTGGAATGGAATTTCTCTTTGTATCTCTTGCTGTTGCATTTTGTTAGTGATATATAAAAATGCCGAGGATTTATGTGGATTTATTTTGTATCCTGCCACTTTGCTGAAATTTTGAATTATTTCTAGTAGCTTTTTAGCAGAGTCTTTGGGGTTCTCTAAGTATACCATCATGTCATCTGCAAAAAGTGATAGTTTGATTTCCTCATTTCCTACTCTAATTCCTTGAATCTCTTTCTCGGCTCTTATTGCCGAGGCTAGCGTTTCTAGTACTATATTGAATAGTAATGGTGATAGTGGGCAACCTTGTTTCACTCCTGATCTTACTGGGAAAGGTTGCAGTTTATTTCTATTGCATATTATGCTTACTGACGGTCTTAAATATATACTCCTGATTATTCTAAGGAATAATCCATTTCTTCCTATACTCTCAAGAGTTTTTAGTAGGAATGGATGTTGGATTTTGTCAAATGCTTTTTCTGCATCTATTGAGATGATCATATGGTTCTTATTAATTTGATTATTAATATGGTCAATTATATTAATAGTTTTCCTAATATTAAACCAGCCCTGCATTCCTGGAATAAATCCTACTTGATCATAGTGTATTATCTTGGAGATGATTTTCTGAAGTCTTTTTGCTAATATCTTATTTAAGATTTTAGCATCAATATTCATTAAGGAGATTGGTCTATAATTTTCTTTCTCAGTTTTCGATCTACCAGGTTTAGGTATCAGTACCATGTCTGTGTCATAAAAGGAGTTTGGTAGGACTCCTTCATCCCCTATTTTTTCAAATAATTTATATAACATTGGGGCTAATTGTTCTTTAAATGTTTGGTAGAATTCACATGTGAATCCATCTGGCCCTGGGGATTTTTTCCTGGGGAGTTGATTAATAGCTTGTTCTATTTCTTTTTCTGAAATGGGACTATTTAAGCAATTTATCTCCTCCTCTGTTAATCTAGGGAGCCTATATTTTTGGAGAAAGTCATCCATTTCACTTAAGTTATCAAATTTATTGGCATAAAGTTGGGCAAAGTAACTCCTTATTATTTCTCTAATTTCCTCTTCATTGGTGGAAAGATTAATCATTTTTAATTTAATCATTATGAATTATGTTTTTACCTATTTCTGGGACATGGTTTTCAAGTATCTATTGCATTATGTACTTATTCAGCATTTTAAATGACAATGCATAGAATTATTTACACATTGACTAGACTTGAAAGAATGTACCACATAATAAATTCCTATGAAAAAGTCAGTTCTATTAATCATGTATTAAATATTAATGGTATATTTATCAATGTTTCTGCCTGTTGAAATACTAACAAAAATACATGTTTCATTTTGGAGAAAATTGTCATTTGAAATAATGATTTTTACTTCATTAAGATTCATGCATAGCTCAAGATTGAAGAGTTTTCTTGTTGTTCTTTTTTATTCAAATATAGCCATGAGTTTGGAAGAAAAGAGCTGCCCTTGCATTTTATTAGAAATATAGCTGCCAAAGATGAAAAGAGTGAAGTAAGAGTAGAAGGGGGTTGAAAAAAATAGAAATTAAAGCAGGCAGTGTAATTTGAAAGTGTACTTTAACATGAAAAAATGGCTTCATGTTCTTTTGCTGTTTTCCTATTTATTATACACAAGAAAAATACTAATGGATGACTTCAACTAGCTTATCAGACATATTCAAATAAATAAGCCCTGACAGTCTCTGTACCACATTAGTAAATGACTTCTTTTAAAATTCTTTAAGAATCACTGGCTATTTTTTTTAATTATGAGTAGCTCTACTGGAGTATTAGAGGAATAAAAAAGGCCAACACAGTGGCAAAGGATAATTCCAAGAATGACTATCTTATTAGGCATTTTATTAAATATGCTTAGAAAAGAAACTAGGTCACATCATCAAAAATGATTAATAAATAATTAAAAGTATTCAAATTCTAGTGGGAAGGATTATGGTATGGTAGATGGAGGACAGATGTTAAAGTCTAGGAAATATGGGTCCATGTATTACTTTTTTCATAAAATAACTATGATGACCACAGATTTGTAACAATCTCTCTATATCAGATAACTCCTTATGATTACAAATTAAAAAATAATCTGTTAATCTGGATCACTATTTAAAATTTCTGTAACACAAATATAAAGAATCACATATATGCTTCCAAATCAAAATAATGGGTGAATTATATTGTGTATATATGTTTATACAAACACACACACACGCACACACACACACACACACACACACACACACACACACACACATATATATATATATATATATATATACCATTTATATATATATATATATATATATATATATATATATATATATATATATATATATATATAAATGGTGTGTATACATGAATTTAAAGTGCATATATTTACACAAATATGTACATATATGTGTCTATAATATGTATTATACATACATTATATATAGATTTACTTAAATACCTGTATATATGTATTTGGACAGATTACCTATTGCTAATTATAAAGATATATGTAGAGACACAACTGGTTATATATATGTATATATATATACACATATATTGTTATCTATATCTAAATATGGCTATAAAACATCTACCCCATCACTGCATTATATACACACACATGCATACATATATTTATACATTCATGCATGTACATAGTTACATGTGAGCGAGTAAATGGAAGTGAAGACCTAGTCTTTCATAAATGATTTAATTTCCAATTATATTAGTGATCAATCATTAAAAGGTCACTTTATTATTGATCAAGATATCTTTTGAATAATAAAATATTAAACTATCCTCAAATTAATAGTACTGAAGCAAAATATTTTTGTTATTTAGACATGTGCTCAGTGATTTCTAGGAAAAGACTGTCCCCCAAATAATTTAACATTAGCCTAATTTTTGGTTTGAGATTAGACAGGAAATTAGTCAAAATAAGGGTTTTGGTTTGAGAAAGCCTAAAGGTAGAAGATGAAAAAGACAGAAGGTTCTGATGAGGTCAAAGAATCAATTACTATCACTAAAACTTTACTAGTCAACATTGTGTTGTACTTCACAGATTTTCTGATTCATTAACAAAGCAAAAAAAAAAAAATGTGTTATCAAATTTACCCATGCTCAGATAAGATAAAGATTCTGTGGTTTGAGAGAGACAAATTAGATTAGTATATAAGCTTGTAATAAACTATAATGCATCCTATATACTTTGGCAGGGCAGGACCATCAAAACAAAGTCATTTCAGACATATTAAGGAAATTCCTCAAATTTCTAATTATAGGAACTTTGTACCATCTGTGTTATTAAAAAGGCAAGTTTTCTTTTTTCTAGAGAACATATGGAAAAAAGAATATTATGTATTAAACATTAGAAAGGCTAAAAATTAAATGTTTTACTTCCTTTATGACAGTCAATAAATGTAGAGTATTATAACGAGCTGTTGTCTCTAGAAGCTGCCGGATCACTCTCTGGGAAGAGATCTGCTGTATCTTCTACTCAAATCTCTCCGACAGATTCTTCTTCCTGTAACGAACCGTTGTCTCCAGGCAGTTGCTGTTAACTCTTGTCCAGAGAAGTGACTTCCCTTCCTGCAGGGAGCCCCATCAAGCCTGATGCAATGCAGAGTCTTCTCCTTGAATCCTGGCTCTGAATCTCCTCCAGCTCTTATCCTTCTCCAGGCAGACTCACTTTCCAGGCCCACTGTTCTCTCTTTTATTCTCCCAGAGAATGGGCGTGGGATATGCAAGGGCTTCTGGGAAGAACCACCTCAGCCAATGAGCCTGCTCCTTCCATCAAGTCAACCTGAGTTCTCACCTTGTAATTGTCCAACCTGAATTCTCACCTTGTCACTATCCAGACAACCCGAGTTCTCACTTAGTAATCCTAACATCTCCCCCTTTCTTTTGATTTAGAACATAGGACAGTCATGACCTTGAAACATAAATCCATCAATATGGGAAGTATTACAGATAATTACATAAATTACATAAGCACATAGTAACATAGTAACGTAACACATGCTAGAAGTATATAACATAATCATAAATTGAAAATTTATAAATGTCCATAAGTCCATTGTCCATTAGTCTCATCTTGTGTGAGGAAGTCCAATGATTCCTGCTGGTTTTTAAAGTTCTTTAACAGTCTTCTTATTATCCATGCTCTTTCAGTGTCAGATGTTTCTTAGATCTTCTCCTTTATTTTGAGGCCTTTCTCTTTTTCTGTCTTTCTCTGATGGACAAGGCGAATATGACTTGTTGGCACCCATCTGATTCCTTCTCCTGCTGAAGAAATACAAGCAAACCCTCTCCCCCAGGCAGTTAACCTATCTGGTCCCTTCCATTCACCACTTTCTGGATCTCTCCACATCACCTGGCGATTATCTAAGGACAGTGGAGCTGCTCGCACTGGACACTGCCCTTCTGGTGGGTTATAAAACCTGTCTGCCGGAGCCAGTGCATCTTTGTCAAAAATTAGAAAATTAATGGTATAGAGAACTAAATTTAGAAGTTCCCTAGGGCTACCTGTGGCTCCCCCTTTCTTTTGTTTTTGGAGGAGTGTCTTAATATCTCTGTTTCTTCTCTTTACTATTGCCTGCCCTTGAGGATTAAAGGGTATGCCCATGGTATGTAAAATCTTATACTGTGCACAAAAGTGTGTAAAATGTTTGGACGTATATGCAGGTCCATTGTCTGTTTTTATTGCTTGTGGCACACCCATAATTGCAAAAGCTTGTATAAGGAATTCAGTGACCACTCGGGCTGTCTCTTTTGCTGCTGGCATTGCAAATGTGAATCCTGAAAAGGTGTCTACCACGACATGAATAAAAGATAGACGACCAAAAGATTTATAATGGGTCACATCCATTTGCCAGATTTCATTGGGGTCTCAAACCACGAGGATTCTTCCCTGGAGGGAGTGTAGGAGCATGGAAAGGAAGACAAGCTGTACAGCTTTTTACTATGCTCCTAGCTTCCTCTCTTGTGATTCCAAATTGTAAACATAAAGCTCGAGCAGCCTGATGATATTTAGAATGAGATTCTTGTGCTTCCTGAAATAAAGGACTACTGGCTAACATGGTTAGAAGGCTATCTGCCTTTGAATTTCCATCAAAAATGGGACCTGGAAGTCCACTATGTGAGTGGACATGCAAGATATAAATCTTGCCTGGATGTTTTCTCACTTGCTCTTGAAGTTCCTTAAAGAGCTGATAAATATTGGAGGCTGCAAATTTTATTTGGGCTGTGGCAATTCTTTGTACTACACCTACTGAATAGGCTGAATCAGTAATTATATTTACATCTCCTGGGTAATAAGTAAGAGCTAGCATGATAGCAAATAATTCATTCTGTTGAGTGGATTGAAAAGGAGTCCTGATTACTCTCTTTATGGTTAAATCATGAGAGTATATGGCACAAATATTTTCTTTGGAGGCATCTGTAAAGATTGTTGGTCCTTTAAGAGGAACCTTAGAAACCTTTTCTTCAAAAATCCATCGCCAATTATGTAGTAGCCGGGTAATCTTTAATGGAGATCCATGTGCAAAATTTGGAGCGGTGGCCAATAAAATTTGCCATTCTGGGATGGTCTCACAGCATACATTAATCTGTGCGTTAGTATAGAATGTGTATATTTTTTCAGGACTTATCCCAGATAGTTGTGTTACTCTCTTAATAGCCTTTAATAAAATCCTAGCCACAAGCACTGGGTAAGGTGTAAGGCTTTGTTCTGGTTGTGCTGGGAGGTTCACCCACTCAATCACTCTGTCTCCTTGATGAAGGACTGCTGTGGGTGCCTCTTTTGTAGCAAAAACTGATATTTCCAAGGGTTTTTGAGTGACTCTTTCAACCACATTGGATAAAGCCAGTTCAACTTCTCTCAAAGCCTTTTGTGCTTCTTTTGTAAGCTGGCGTGGTGAATTTAAAGCACTATCTCCCCTTAAAATGTCATATAGAGGTTGTAGTTGATTGGTAGTTAAGCCTAACACTGGACGCATCCATTGGATATCTCCTATTAATTTTTGAAAGTCATTTAAGGTGTTCAACTTCTCTGTTCTTAAAGAAAGCTTTTGTACTGTGAGTGTCTTAGGATATACTTCATATCCTAAATATTGAAAATGAGCATGTCTTTGAATTTTTTCTGTAGCTATATTCAGTTTGTAGTACTTTAATGTTTCCATGGTCCTTTGTAGACATGCCTCTAACATTTGTTCCTCAGGTGCACATCCCAAAATATCATCCATATAATGTAACAATATTACTTTTGGAAAGGCTTTTCTTACTGGAGCAAGAGCAGCTGCAACATACATTTGGCACATAGTAGGGCTGTTTTTCATTCCCTGTGGCAAAACTGTCCATTCATATCTTTTATAAGGCTCGGCCAAATTAACACTAGGCACTGAAAAAGCAAATCTTTTCATATCCTCCTTATCTAGAGGAATAGAATAGAAACAATCCTTAATGTCTATAACCCATAGAGGCCATTCTCTTGGCAACTGAGTAGGAGATGGAAGTCCAGGCTGAAGAGTTCCCATAGTTTCCATCTGTTCATTTACTCTTCTTAGATCAGTTAACATCCTCCATTTTCCAGATTTCTTTTTCACCACAAATACTGGGGAATTCCAAGGACTTAGAGAAGGCCGCAAGTGTCCTTGGTCAAGTTGTTCTTGCACTATGTCTAATAAGGCCTGAATTTTATCACTTCTTAAGGGCCACTGTTCTACCCACACTGGTGAATCAGTCTTCCACTGAATAGGAACTGGTGAAAGTGCAGGTAGGCCTTCAACAGCAGCCCTGCCTAAAAAGCCGAAGTGCTTATTTGTAATCCTATCTGCTGTAAAATGTCTCTTCCCCACAGATTGATGGGGATTTTTTCAACCACAAAAGGAGTAAAAGCTCCTGTTTCTCCTTCAAATACCCATCTCAAAGGCCTAGCACTAACTTCTGCTGCTATTGATCCTCCCACCCCAGACATATAGGTGTCTGCTTTAATCTTTGGCCAGTGACCAGGCCAATTGGCACCTCTAATAACTGTACAATCTGCACCCGTGTCTACCAATCCTTCAAATGGTATTCCGTTTATATAAATAGTAAGCATAGGTCGGTCAGCTGTCACAGCTGCTGTCCAATATATTCCTGGATTTTGTTCATTGGAGTCAAAATCTAGGCGACTATCACTAGGTTGCTTATTAGGGGTCCGTAACAATAAGCCTAATGCTACTACTTCTCCTGGTTGATAAATCACACGTTGTCTGCCTGTGTTAGTGACTGGGATATTAGATACACGTTCTCCAGTCTCCCACATCAGTGTATGGATGGACACTGTTTTGTAGGCACTCTCAGAAGGTGAAATGGTCAAGCCTACTGTGCCTGGAGGCAAAGGATCCATAGGCTCAACAGGAACAGATTTCACTTCTCCAGGGAGTATCTCAGTAGTCTCTACTGCACACAACTCTATTTTTCCTAATTTCAATCCCTTTCTTCCATCTGATTGCCTTTTGGCTGATTGATCGTGTCTTAAAATTTCTGGATGTAACCTCGGCTGCCATCATGCCCCACTTGGGGGGCTGAAGCTGGGCCCCACCTGTCATTTCCCTGTGTCAATCTACATTCGGAGGCCCAGTGGAGGCCCTTGTGACATTTTGGACATGGAGTTTTAGGTCTTCTCTCACCCTGTCTTCTCACTGTATCTCCATATCTACACTGAGCTCTTAGATGCCCAATTTTTCCACATTGAAAATATCGCCGAGTTTCTCTAGAAGGCCCTTGCCAGGAGGGACCCTGTCTTTCCACATTCATCATTGTCCAGGTGTAAAAAGCATTTGTTCCCACTGTAGCACAGCGTCTTATGATCTCCTCTAAAGGAGCATCTTTGTCTAATCCCCATATAATTCTTTTGCAAATCTCATTGGCATTTTCCTTAGCCAGATGTCTGGTCATTATTTCTGTAGCTGAATTTTCTCCAATAGTTCTTTTGACAGCAGTTTGCAAACGTCCCACAAAATCTGCAAAAGGTTCATTGGGACCTTGCTGTATTTTAGTGAAAGCCTCTCCGCGATCTTTCTGTCCAGGGAGGACACCCCAAGCTTTTATTGCAGCCTTAGCAATTTGTTCATATATTGTCATGGTATAATCAGTCTTCTGAATTCTCTCCATACCGACCTTCACCAGCCAAGTGCTCAAAAGTGAATTGTGTGTTAACTCCTATTTCCAAATTGCATCTGACTTGAATTTTACATAATTCATGAAATTCTGAAAGCCATAATAAATTTTCTCCAGGTTCCAGGCATATCCTTGCTATGGATTTCCAATCATTCAGGGTTAGGACTTCATAAGACAAACCATCTAGTAACATTTTAACATAAGCTGATGTAGCCCCATAAAGGGTACAACCTTTTTTCAAATCCTTAATTTTATTCAAATCTAAAGGTGCATATCTTCTCCTTTTTTTTACCTACAGAGTCAATATTTTCAATCACAGGATATACATGTATAAAATCACTTATATCCTGTCCTTCTCTCTTAGCTTTAACCAATGCTTTTTCTAATCTTGTCATAGGCTTAGGCTGCTTCACAGGCAATTCTGTTTGTGTTTCTGCCTCTTCCTCTCCTCCTTCTTGCTCCACCCATGAAGGGTTAATTGAGGGAGGAGATGGGAGGTGCTCCTGTTGCTGTTGCTCAGAATTGTACTTAACTTCATTGTTATCTGATTCATCCTTTTCACCTAGTTTAGTTGACACTTCCCCATTTTGCTCCTTCATCTCTTCCTTTAGAATAACATTGTTTAAAGCCAATTGGATTACATTGTAGGTATGAATTGTATCTTTGGAAACTGAGTTTGGTCTGGAACCAAAGGGCAAAATGTCACAAAGGCAATTGTAGTGTTCACCTAATTGCTCTCCTACTAATTTCCACTCATCTGGATCCAATTCTTTTTCCAGAGAAAAAGAAGGACATATGACCTTCACAGTTCTTAAAAGTTCAGTAATCTCCTCTAAAATTATAATCAAGCCTTGGCTTTTCATAACCTTGATGATGCTCTCTAAACATTTTCCTTGAACAGAAGGTGTTTGCCCCATTTCACTATAAGAGATTCCTGGTTTAGCCCTTAACAAGTTAAGTTCCTTATTTATGTATTAGCACGCTCATTTAATCTTTAACAAAGTTTCCTCGTTACTCACGGTTCTGGGTCAGAGAGACTGAGATCTGGATGGGAGGCTTTTCCACTGGAATCAGGACCGTGTCTGTCCCTGTTCGGGTGCCAAATTGCGAAGGTCTGGTCTACCTCCTCTTGTCAAGATAAGCAAAAGTCCTTGCCCCACGTTGGGCGCCAAATATAACGAGCTGTTGTCTCTAGAAGCTGCCGGATCACTCTCTGGGAAGAGATCTGCTGTATCTTCTACTCAAATCTCTCCGACAGATTCTTCTTCCTGTAACGAACCGTTGTCTCCAGGCAGTTGCTGTTAACTCTTGTCCAGAGAAATGACTTCCCTTCCCGCAGGGAGCCCCGTCAAGCCTGATGCAATGCAGAGTCTTCTCCTTGAATCCTGGCTCTGAATCTCCTCCAGCTCTTATCCTTCTCCAGGCAGACTCACTTTCCAGGCCCACTGTTCTCTCTTTTATTCTCCCAGAGAATGGGCGTGGGATAATGCAAGGGCTTCTGGGAAGAACCACCTCAGCCAATGAGCCTGCTCCTTCCATCAAGTCAACCTGAGTTCTCACCTTGTAATTGTCCAACCTGAATTCTCACCTTGTCACTATCCAGACAACCCGAGTTCTCACTTAGTAATCCTAACAGAGTATGAAATAAAAGTAACCATGAGTCTACATGCAAATGAGTAAAAGATAAATCTTGTCCCTAAAGACAAAAGTATCAACTACCAAATACTATACTAGATGAAAGAAATACATGGAACAAAGAATGAAATAATCACGACTCACAAATAACATATTCTGATAAGAGAAATAGCAGGTAAAAATGCAGCATATTTAATACAGGAAAAATATGAACAACACATGCATATGCATATACATACATACACATATGTATCTGTGTATCTATTTCTGAGCACAAATAGTTAAATTCAAAAGAAATTGTGAGGAAAAGCAGTTGGAAGAAAGCAAGAAAGACTTCATCAAGGAAATAATATTTGAGCTATATCTTTGAGGAACAGAAGGACTATGTGAGGTAAAAATAAAGAATGAGTTGATTCTAAGAATAAGGCATCACTAGAACAAAAGTATGCAAATGGGAAGTGGGACATTAAGTATGAAGAACAGAAGAGTCAGTTGAATCAGTTTGCAGAATATGTGTGAAGTAGGAAGTAATATCCAATAAAACTGGAAAAGAGAATAAGGCCTGTTTGTATTGATTTTTAAAAGCCCAACATGGCAGTGTATACATTTCTTAAGAGGCAGTACTAAACCACCAGAGTTGACTGAATAAGGAAATCACATGATCAAATCACTTAAAGGAAATTATTTTGATAGTAAACATTTTGAGCAGATTGGAATACTGAGAAATTTATGGCCAGAAAACCAAATAGTCCCTTGTAGCAATACTTTAAGTGAAAGATAAGAAGTACTTGAACTCAAATTGTAACTATGTAATTATAGCAAAGGGTTCATAATCAAAAGAAGTTTCATAGGGAGGGTTTATAAAGTTTGATATTTGAAAGAAAGTGAAAAGACTAGGATAATGTCAAATTTTTAACCAATGGATGGGAAGGATGGCAGTAAAATGGGCAGATAAAGAAATATGTAAAAGAAAAGAATAGGATTTGAAGTAAAAATAATGAGTTCAGCTTTTTTTTAATCCTGAATTTTAAATGTTAATAATATACATTTTGAAATTTTTAATAGGTAATTGGTAATTCAGGATTGAAATTGTAGGGATCATATTTCTCATCTGTATATGTTATTCATCTCAGTAGAGATAGTTATGGAAGCTGATAAGCCACCTGAGAGAAAATATAAAAGGAGAAGGCTTGAAACCTTCTTGAGGAATACCTGAAATTAAGGTGCATGATATAGATTGTGACTGAAACAGAAAGGTATGAGGTGAATTAGTCTAAAATATTGCCACAAAAAAAAAAAAAATAGGAAAGAATATCCAAGGAGATCTCATCAGCAAAATCATTGTTTGAGGTTGAGGACTATGATTGAGAAAACATTATTATATCTGTCAATAAAGATGCTAACTTGGACAGCATTCCATTTGAGCTTTGAGATTGAGGAGCAAATAGTGAGTCAGAGAATATATGTGGCAATTCATATAGACAGCTTTGTTTCAAGGCATTTAGCTGAGAAAGGATGGAGAGATCTACAATTATAGTTTGAGTGGGTGGTAGATCAAGTGAAGTTTTTTGTTCATTTTTTTTAATTATGAAGGCTTGAATTGAATGTATGGATAAAAGAGTAAAAAAATAAGAAAAGGTTAAAAAAAGAGAATTGTAGAAAATGCATTATGCTAAATGAGATGGGAGGGAATGAGATCAAATATATGTATATATAATTTACTCTTTAAAAGAAACACTACTTCTTTGACAGAGACTGGGAGAAAGAAAGTGCTGGAAATTAGGTCAAGCACTTTGGAGATGAAGTAATAAGAGGAAGCTCATATAAATTTTTCTCCATTTTCTTAGTAAAATAAGAGATAAAGTCCTGAATTAAGAAAAAAGATAAAGAGAATGGGATATGAGGATATAAAAGGGGAAATAATTTTTTAATATTATTTGTAGTAAGAGAAATAAGTCAGAAAATAGAAAAATAAAATTAATGACTGCTATGCTGTAGTGAATGTCCAATTCAAGGTCCCAGTAGGTACCATGAATTTATAATGTGTTCAGTAACTAAGGTGAAGTGAGTTCTTCTGGCACATTTCAGAAGTCTAGGAAGGAGATGATGGGAATCTTCTAAGACTTTGATAAAAAAAAATCTAAGTTTGCCAAAAAAAGAAAAATTATATGAGAAATTTGCAACAGTGAATTCAAGTGCAGAGAATAGAATAAAAAATGATTTTATAATTGTTGGATTGAGATGAGGGTTGAGGGAACGTAGCCAAAGCATGGATTATGGCTTGAGAAAACCTTAATACAAGTTGGAGGGAAAAGACTAAAGATTTCCATGAGATTGGCTTAGATTAGGGTAAAGTAGAATGATGGGAGGTTATGGTTACATACATTTTAAGAATTTCTAATAGGGAAATGAAAAAATTGTGAATAATTCCAAGATCCAATATCTATCCCCATTTGAGATAGAGTAAATGGATTTAAGGACAAAGAAAAAGTGCAAGATTAGGAAATTGATGTAGCATCTATATAGGTATTAAAGGTAGAATAAAGGCAGGACTTAAGAGAACAGTACTGAGCTCTGGACATAGTCCTTTGAGAAAGGAGATTAATGATTTAAGAATTGGTATAATACAATCTCCATAATTTGAATACTATGGAAATTTTTGATTTAGCAAATACAATATATAAAATAAAACATTACTAGATTATTGCAAACATGTTTATGTATCTATGTGTGTATGTATGTATGTATGTTTGTGTTCATGTAATTTAATATTACAACCAAGTACCTTAACCTTTCAACAACTTTGACCATGTCTAAACTATTTTTCTATTTCTTTGCATTTATTACATAGTCATAGCTAATGTATATTTTAGGTTTTGTGATTTTAATGTTAAAGAATTTTAATTACTAGGATTTTGGGGAAGTAGAACCAATACCAAAGCATATAAAACTATGCTACATATTAATGCTCATAACCTTTTCCTTCTGAAAGACTTTATAAAAACACCTCAATTTTAATTCTAGCATGGCATATTCAACAAAAAGTTCTAGGTGAGACATTCTTCCAGCCATAGACAATTTAGGAAGTCAAGAAGAGAGATTCATATCATGTATGGTTATTGGCCAGTGGCTACAACACTAATTCTGAGTTTAAGAGATTGTGACAGAAGCAATAGAGAACTGGGGAAATGGTCAGGAAAAGATTGTGGTGAATCCCTATGCTAGCACTAGGCATAGGTCCACACATTGTTGGTCAATTCTATTACCTGTATTTATTTATCTATCTATCTATCTATCTATCTATCTATCTATCTATCTATCTATTTAAGACTTATCTTCCTATTTGAGAATGTTAATGTTGTTTGCCTCAATTTCCTCATCAAGTAAAAGGAAAAAAAAAAATTCAGTTTCTTTGACAAGAGAAAAATGCTTGAGAGAGGGCAGCTAGATGGCACAGTATATAGAGAAACAGTCCTGAAGGATCTGTGTAATATTCTTCTCTAAAATGTAATGTTCTCTGGAAGAAGGTTTCTTGGGGGGTTTCTCTGAATTCAAGTATGACCCCAGGCACTTAACATTTCAAAGCTATGTGACCTTAAGCAGGTCACTTAATGCTAATTGCGTGTCCCTCCAAATAAATGATTGAGAATAGAAATGAGTGTAACTTTTTCTCAAGTGTATATGATAATTAAAAATGCATTAGGCCCTAAAACCCTCAAAACAAAAACAGAAAAAAAAGAAATATTAAATGTATGCTTTTAGGACTATAGCACAATTTTAAAAATACTTTTATTACATTAGCTACACTTTTCAATGTGTCACTTCTCCCTCATGCCTGAAGAGTAATCATTTACAAACACTTATTTTAAAAGGAGAAAATTTAGCAAAAGTAATCATCATATTAAAAAATTCTGACTCCCACCTTTGCAAATTATGTAATTTGATGTCTCCTAATATAACTTATTTGGGGAATTTTTTTCGTTAAAATTTCACTATGTTCAGTTTTAATATTTTTTTTTATTTTCCTTTATATTTATACCATTTGTTCTGGAACTACTCTCTCAAATCCCAGTAATCCTAATAGGGTGAGATTTTGAGAGTATGGCTGATATATCCCTTGTCAAAACTATTGTTATACTTAAAGAATTGGGAATATCTCTTTTGATATAATTCATAAATTCCTATGGACCTACTTCCTGTTCTGATAATCAATTGATATCCGTCAGTTAGATTCAATATTTAGAAAGGGGTACTTACTAAAATGAGATAGGGAAAATATATGGTATAAAAAACTGACCCTCCAAAAAAGTGTCATTGAAGACATTCTCATCAATACACACAAAATCCAGAGGAAATTAAGCTCAAGCTTATAGCAGGTGTGGCAAATGTATAACTCTACATTTCTTTGAAGCTTACAGGGTCTTTCTCTGGGCAAAGTTAGATGAAGGAAACTGATCCCAAGACTGAAATCTAAGGATCTATTCTTCTTTCCAAATGATGTTTTATCACAGAGTTGGAAAGACCATACCATTATCTACTTGATTGAATCCTTCCTCTCTGGTACTGTGTAATACACTTACTTTTTTTGTTGAAGTCTTGTGTATGTTTTTCCCCCTTGATTTTCTTTTATTGTTTATTGAAGTTTTTTTTTTTTTTTTAATTTTCAAAACATATTCAAGGATACTTTTTTCAACATTGATCTTTGAAAAAACTTGTATTCCAGTTCCCCTCATTCCCCTAATCCCTCCCCTAGGTAGCATGCAATCCAATATATGTTAAACATGGTAAAAATATGAGTTAAATCCAAAATAGGTGAAACTATTTATACAATTATCTTGCTTCATGAGAAAAATCACATGGAAATGAAAAAGAAAATAAAATTCAAGCAAACCACAACAAAAAGTGTGAAATGCTATGTTCTAATTCATCCTCAGTTTCCACAATCCTCTCTATTATCATGTGTAGATGTATGTGCAGATAGTTCTTCTCATAACAAGGTCATTGGACAGGCCTGAATCAACTCATTGATTAAAAGAACAATTTTCAATAACTTAGTGGTTGACAAAACCAAGGACCCCAGCCTTTGGGATAAGAACTCAATGTTTGACAAAAATTTCTGGGAAAATTAAAAATTAATATGGCAGAAACTAGGCATTGACCCACACTTAACACTGTACACCAAGGTCAGATCAAAATGGGTTCATTACCTAAGAATAAAGAATGAGATTATAAATAAATTAGAGGAACATAAGATAGTTTACCTCTCAGACTTGTGGAAGAGGAATGAATTTATGTCCAAAGAAGACCTAGAGATCATTATTGATCAAAAAGTAGAAAACTGTGATTATAACAAATTGAAAAGTTTTTGTACAAACAAAACTAATGTACATAAGATTTGAAGGAAAACAATAAACAGGGAAAACATTTTATCAGTCAAAGATTCAGATACAGACCTCATTTCCAAAATATATAGAGAATTGACTCTAATATATAAGAAATCAAGACAATTGATAAATGGTCAAAGGATATGAACAGACAATTCTCGGATAAAGAAATTGAAAGTATTTCTATTCATATGAAAAAATGCTCCAAATCATTATTAATCAGAGAAATGAAAATTAAGAGAACTCTGAGATACCACTACACACCTGTCAGATTGGCTAGAATGACAGGAAAAGGTAATGCAGAATGTTGGAGGAGATGTGGGAAAACAGGGACACTGATACATTGTTGGTGGAACTGTGAATACATCCAGCCATTCTGGAAAGCAATTTGGAACTATGCTCAAAAAGTTATCAAACTGGGCATAACCTTTGACCCAGCAGTGTTGCTACTGGGTTTGTATCCCAAAGAGATCTTAAATAAGGGAAAGGAATCTGTATGAGCAAGAATGTTTGTGGCATCCCTCTTTGTGGTGGCCAGAAACTGGAAACCACGTGGATACCCATCAATTGGAGATTGGCTGAATAAATTGTGGTATATGAATTTTATAGAATATTATTGTTCTGTAAAAAATGACCAGCAGGATGAATACAGAGAGGTTTGGAGAAACTTGCATGAACTGATGCTGAGTGAAATGAGCAGAACCAGGAGATCACAATATCCTTCAACAATACTGTATGAAGATATATTCTGATTGAAGTAGATATCTTCAACATAAAGAAGATCTAAATCACTTCCAGTTGATCAATGATGGACAGAATCAGCTACACCCAGAGAAGGAACACTGGGAATTGAATGTAAACTGTTTGCACTGTTTTTCTACCCAGGTTACTTATACCTTTGGAATCCAATTCTTACCATGCAAGAAGAAAATTGGATTTACACACATATGTTGTATCTAGGTTGTACTGTAACACATTTAATATGTATGGGATTGCCTGTCATCTAGGGGAGGGAGTAGATGGAGGGAGGGGGAAATTTGGAAAAATAAATACAAGGGATAATGTTGTAAAAAAAATTACTCATGCATATGTACTGTCAAAAAATTATAAATATAAAATTAAAAAAAAAAAAAAAAAAAAAAAAAAAAAAAAAAAAAAAAAAACCTTTGGCTGACCCTGAGGCCTCCGGGGAGCTATCATGGCTTCACATTTCAGTACTAAGTATCTTTATATATAAAAAAAAGAATCACCCATAGAATTAACCTATTAGGAATATGACTAACATCTCTAATAAACGTTCTTTCTCTCAGTAGTTATTGGATGTCATAGATATTTTCTGGTGCTTAATGACCATGTCTCCATATGTAATTTGTGAAATTTATTCCATTTTTAATGCTATTATTTTGTTCCTTCAGTAACAGAGAATAGATAATCCCTTGCATTTTACATAAATTGCCTAAAAATGAGGATATTGTAAAGAATTTAATCATCTCTCCATCCCCCAAATCTTCATATCTTCATGGGGATATATTAAGGTCCAATATATGATGCTTGCTACCATATGCATGTTTTTGTGTATCTATCTATATGTATATATACATATGTATGTATATATGTGTGTGCATGAATATCTGTATAGAAATATATATTTGTATATTATATGTGTCTTTTTCTTAAACTTCTCATGCCTTGGGAAGTGATATAAATGATTAGTGGTATAAATTGCATTATGTACAAAACAATTATTCAATAGGTGGAGGTCTCTTCAGTTTTTGTACTCTTTTTTTTTTCTTTTTTCTTTTTTGCCCTATCTCTTTAAATACCTTCTCTTTTTCTGCACAATGACAACATCAGAGTTGATTGAGTTCTATTATAAACATTTATATTGCTTTTTAATGTTTATTAAATTTTAACCTCATTCATTTACTCATCTTTTTTAGCAAGATACTGTAAAGGGCTAGAACTGAGCAATGCACTTGGATAATGAAGCACATGAGACTAATTGCCAATTGGACAGTTCCCTATTAACTTGTTTGAAGGTTGACCCTACCCAGCTATTCTGTGCTGTCTTGATTGGTGGGACAAAGAGGGGGAAGTAACGTGTGTGGGAGGAGTAGGAGGAGGAAGAGGAATTGAGCTGCAGACACGGGGTCAGTCTCTCCAGGCATTTGAGGGAGGAAGGTGTGTGTGAGGTTGCTAGGTCTAAGCCCCTGACCTTGACTGTAAAAGTGATCCTTACTCCAGCTGATTTCTGGGAAGACAGAGTTCCAGCATTTTGGCGCCCAATGTGGGGCTGGCACCCTACTTCCACTGAAGTCCTCAGGTGACCAGGAGATTAAGTGAGTATTCTAATAAAAATAAGGAACTTACCTTGTTAAGGACTAAACCAGCAATCTCTAGTACCTGAGATGGTGCAGGTGTTAGCTAAAAACATTCCCTTGATGTCAGCCAACTCAGATACAGAGCCTGCTTCTGCTCCAGCCTCCCCTAGTAGTAATCCCATAGAGGATATAATTAAGATAATTGATGAGAAGAGTTTACTTGTAACCAGTCCACAAATGCATAGTCTCTTAGACTCATTGAATCTCACGTCCCCTTGGTTCTTAAAGGAAGAAAAACTAAGTGTAGATAACTGGAAGCTAGTGGGAGTTGAAATGAAAGAATTTTACGCAAAAAATGGGCGGCGCCACAGAGCAACAGGAGATTTCAGTGGCCCAGAAGTAATCTTTGTGGATATAGGACTGCCCTGTGGGTGGGATCCTGTCTATATTGAGATAGCTTTGTAATGGGTGATGACTCTCTCCCTGGTTGGCTGTGTGTGTGACCTCACAGGCTCTTTATAAGCCCACTGCAGACAGCAGTCACTCTCTTTAACCTGGCTCCCTAACCTGGGGTAGCCAAGCCAAGCCAAGCTGATGGATAGCCAAGAGGTAAGGAGTTTGGTAGAGAACACATGGGTCTTCAGACCAGGTGTTCACTAGGGAGCTGACAAGTCAGGGCATTATGTGAGTAGGTATAATAAAGGCTTTTAAGATTATACATAGCTGTTCTTGAGCATGCTACTGGTTATTAAACTATAGATTCAAGAGATCATGGCCAGAGACCTTTGAAGGCCTCAGAGGAGGCGAACCGGGTAGAGTTGACAATGCAAAGGTCAGTGGTCAAAGGTACTCTGTTGGACCTAGGACAGGCTGGTAATAGTAACTGCCAGGAGGGTATGTTACAAGATACATTACTTCAAACTTTACTGTTTAAAAAATAAAGAGGCTATAATCTCTTTTCTCCTCACACCTACACTTTACAAATGCTTTGTCATTCTTCATTGCTTCTTGAACATTGAGGAAGATGTATCCTTCCTTTGGTCACTAAAATCCCTCGCCTTTTGATTTCGCTTAAACTCTCTTATCCATGCCTACCACTCTTAGCATTTGTTAATCTCCAAATCTCTCTCTCTCTCTCTCTCTCTCTCTCTCTCTCTCTCTCTCTCTCTCTCTCTCTCTCTCTCTCTCACACACACACACACACACACACACACATACACACACACACACACACACACACACATACACACACACATACACACACACACACACACATAATTTTTCCACCCTTCCTCTTATTGCTTCTACTCCTTGAAATCCTTAAAACCATTCAAGGCTACTGTATGAAGTCACTGACAATTTTTTTTTGCATGGTTTCATTGTGTGTGGGACAAGAGTGATCACAAAAACAATCAGAGACTCTAGAGTTAAGAAAAAGCAAAAAATTGGATTTATTACAATATTGCAAGAAAGGGTAACTCCTAACAGACAAGGTGTCAGTAGAGGAATGCAAAATACAAACCTCAAAACAAAAGATTAATGCAGAATCTCCAACCCCTCCCTTGCTTATTCTCCCATTATCTGGGGGGTGGTGTCTTGGCTTACATTCTAGTAAATAAAAACTTATTTTTTTTTTCCCTAAAGACCTGCTATACAAGGAGATATTTTTGGACAAGAGAAGTTTGTTATCTCAATTCCCAAAGGCATCATAGCCTTAAAAAAAAGAAGGACTTAAATGTTGATTAAGAGGTGGTGGGAAACAAGAGGAGAAATGATTATCCAAGACAATAGAACACCTGCAGCTTCTTCTCAAGGGCATATTCCTATGAGAAATCTTCACTCATTTTCTCCCATTCAAATGAGGAGTAGATTTATTTTAAATTTAACTGTCTGACTGACAATTGAGTGGGGTCATGTATATATTCCTTGAAATCACAAACAAAATTCTCCCCAATTAATAACATTTCTAGACTGTATGTGAATGCACCTGGAAAACTCCCATCCTGTAGGAATGAAAATAAAAATAATAAATTCCTTAGGAAGTGATTTAAAAATTATGGATATGATTTCAGAGAGATTTCTATCACAAGAAAGTTGATATTGATTGATATGATGATGCATCCACCAATAAAAGTTCGGTGGACTTGGACCTTTTCTCAGCTCGAGAAAGATGAATATGATAAAGAATTACCAGCTTTTGCCCATTAGATGAACTTTTAAAAAATATTTTAATAGTTTTTATTTACCAGATATATGCATGGGTAATTTTACAACATTGAAATTTGCTAAACCTTTTGTTCTAACTTTTTTCCCTCCTCCCCCATCCAGATGGCAGGTTGACCAATACATGTTAAATATGTTAGAGTATAAATTAAATACAATATATGTATACATGTCCAAACAGTTGTTTTGCAGTATAAAAAGAATTGGACTTTGAAATAGTGTACAATTAGCCTGTGAAGGAAATCCAAAATGCAGGCAGACAAAATTAGAGGGATTGGGAATTTTATGTAGTAGTTCATATACAATATAACCTAGATATAATATATGTGTGTAAATACCATTTTCTTGTTGCATATTAAGAATTAGATTCCAAAGGTATAAGTAAATTGGGTAGATAGATAGTAGTGCTTACAATTTACATTCATTTCCCAGTGTTCCTTCTCTGGGTGTAGTTATTTCTGTCCATCATTGATCAACTGGAAGTGAGTTGGATCTTCTTTATGTTGAAGATATTAACTTCCATCAGAATACATCTTCATACAGCATTGAAGTGTACAGTGATCTTCTGGTTCTATTCATTTCACTCAGCATCAGTTAATGTAAGTCTTTCCAAGCCTCTCTGTATTCCTCCGGCTGGTCATTTCTTATAGAGCAATAATATTCCATAACCTTCATATACCATAATTTACCCAACCATTCTCCAATTGATGGACATCCATTCATCTTCCAGTTTTTAGCTACAACAAAAAGAGCTGCCACAAACATTTTGGCACATACAGGTCCCTTTCCTCTCTTTAGTATTTCTTTGGGATATAAGCCCAATAACAGCAACGCTGGGTCAAAGGATATGCACAGTTTGATAACTTTTTGGGCATAGTTCCAAATTGCTCTCCAGAATGGCTGAATTCTTTCACAACTCCACCAACAATGTCTTATTTGTTCCTGTCATCTTAGCCAATCTGACAGTATCTCAGTGTTGTCTTAATTTGAATTTCTCTGATCAGTAGTGATTTGGAACACTCTTTCATATGAGTGGATATAGTTTCAATTTCATCATCTGAGAATTGTCTGTTCATATTCTTTGACCATTTATCAATTGGAGAATGGTTTGATTTCTTATAAATTAGGCTCAGTTCTCTATATATTTTGGAAATGAGACCTTTGTCAGAACCTTTAACTTTAAAAATATTTTCCCAATTTGTTACTTCCCTTCTAATCTTGTTTGCATTAGTATTGTTTGTGCAGAAACTTTTTAGTTTGATGTAATCAAAATCTTCTATTTTGTGATCAATAATGATCTCTAGTTCTCCTCTGGTCATAAATTCCTTTCTCCTCCACAGGTCTGAAAGGTAGACTATTTTCTATTTCTCTAAACTATTTATTATCTTATTCTTTATGCCTAAATCATGGACCCATTTTGATCTTATCTTGGTATATGGTGTTAAATGTGGATCCATATCTAATTTCTGCCATACTAATTTCCAGTTTTCCCAACAGTTTTTTCCAAATAATGAATTTTTATCCCTAATGTTGGTATCTTTGGGTTTGTCAAAGATTAGATTGCTATATATGTACCCTTTTTTGTCCTTTGTATCTAATCTGTTCCACTGATCTACCGGTCTATTTCTTAGCTAATACCAAATGGTTTTGGTGACTGCTGCTATATAATATAGCTTTAGATCAGGTATACCTAGACCACCTTCCTCTGACTTTTTTTTCATTAGTTCCCTTGTAATTCTTGACCTTTTATTCTTCCATATGAAATTTTTCTAGGTCATTAAAATAGTTTCTTGGGAGTCTGATTGGTATGGCACTAAATAAATAGATTAGTTTGGGGAGTATGGTCATCTTTATTATATTCGTTCGGCCTATCCAAGAGCACTGAATGTCTTTCCAATTATTTAAATCTGACTTTATTTTTGTGGCAAGTGTTTTGTAATTTTTCTCATATAATTCCTGACTATTCTTTGGTAGATGGATTCCCAAATGCATTATACTGTCAATATCAAAAGGTAAAATAGGCACTGCAAGAATTCATCAAACACCTTCTGAAAAAGAACCTAAAAAACAAAGAAACAAACAAAGAAACAAACAAACAAAAAACTCCATGGAATATTGTGGCAAATCTACAGAGATAACAGACTAAGGAAAAAATATTGCATGCAGCCAGGAAAAAAAAAAAAAAAAACATTTCAAATACCACAGTGCCACAATAAGGGTTAGTCAAGAACTGGGTGCATTCACATTAGAAGGGCCTGGCATCTGATATTCTGAAAGACAAAAGAACTTGGAGTGCAGCCTAGCATAAAGTACCCAGAAAAGGTTAGCATTTTCTTCCATGAAGAAGATGGACATTTAATGAAATAGAAGAATTCCATTTGTTTCTAAGAAAAAAACAAAACAGCCTTAAACAAAAAAAAAATTTGATCTCCATTCACAAGACTCAAGAGAAGTAGAAAAAGGTAAAAGGAACTTTTGAGGACTATATTTCTGTTGTGGATATACAGAAAGTCCACATATATAATTTGATTTTACTGATATAACATAAAAAGGGAAGTAGTAAGGGAAAGGGGATAGTATCAGAAAATGGGAAAGAAGAGATAGAAAGAGGGAAATTACATACCAAGAAGAAGCAAAGAAAATTTACCACATCTGAAGGAATTTAGAGAGTGGGAGGAACATTGTGTAAAACTTACTCTCATCAGAGTAGGCTCAAAGACTAAGTAATTTACATAATTTGTTTTTCAGAGAATTCTCTTTCACTTCATTAAAAGGGGGGGAGAGGAAAAAGGAAAAGGAAAAGAGGAATAAGGGAAGGGTACAAGAAAGGGGAAGCGACTTCAAAGGAGGGGGAAGGGATACTAAAAAGGGAGGGCTGTGTGACACAAGTGGCGTCCATAAATTTGATACTGGGGGGCTAGGGCAAAATTAAATGCAGGAAGGCAGAAATAGTAAATGCTTTCTTCTCAGATCACAATGCAATAAAAACTACATTCAATAAGTTAGGGGTAAATAGACCAAAAAGTAATTGGAAACTAAATAATCTCATCTTAAAGAATGGGTGAAATAGCAAATTATAGAAACAATTAATAATTTCACCCAAGATAATGTTAACAATGAGACATCATACCAAAATTTGTGGGATGCAGCTAAAGCAGTAATAAGGGGAAACTTTATATCTTTAGAGGCTTACTTGAATAAAATAGAAAAAGAGAAGATCAATGAACTGGGCCTGCAACTTAAAAAGCTAGAAAAAGACCAAATTAAAACCTCCCAAGCAAATACTAAACTTGAAATTCTAAAATTAAAAGGAGAAATCAATAATATTGAAAGTAAAAAAAAAACCCAAAACTATTGAATAAATCAATAAAACTAAGATTTGGTTTTATGAAAAAGCCAATAAAATAGATAAAGCTCTGGTAAATGTGATCAGAAAAAGGAAAAAGGAAAATCAAATTGTTAGTCTTAAAAATGAAAAGGGGGGTCTTTCCACCAATGAAGAGGAAATTAGAGCAATAATAAGTAGTTACTTTGCCCAATTTTATGCCAATAAATTTGATAACTTAAGTGAAATGGATGACTATCTCCAAAAATATAGGCTTCCTAGATTAACAGAGGAGAAAGTAATTGTTTAAATAGTCCCATTTCAGAAAAAGAAATAGAACAAGCTATTAACCAAGTCCCCAAGAAAAAATCTCCAGGACCAGATGGATTTACATGTGAATTCTTCCAAACATTTAAAGAACAATTAGCTCCAATGTTATATAAACTATTTGAAAAAAATAGGGAATGAAGGAGTCCTATCAAACTCCTTTTATGTCACAGACATGGTACTGATACCTAAACCACGTAGGTTGAAAACAGAGAAAGAAAGCTACAGGCCAATCTCCTTAATGGATATTGATGCTAAAATCTTAAATAAGATATTAGCAAAAATATTCACAAAATCATCCCCAGGATAATACACTATGATCAAGTAGGATTTATACCAGGAATGCAGGACTGGTTTAATATTAGGAAAACTATTAGTATAATTGATCGTATTAATAAGCAAATTAACAAAAATCATATGATCATCTCAATAGATGCAGAAAAAGCATTTGATTGTCCTTTTCATTTACATTCTTGACTCAAATTTATAATAGTTTAAGCCATTCTCCAATTGATAAATGGTCAAAGGATATAAACAATTTTCAGATGAAGAAATTGGAACTATTTCTAGCTACATGAAAACATGCTCTAAATCATTATTGATCAGAGAAATGCAAATTAAGACAACTCTGAAATATCACTACATAGCTGTCAGATTGGCTAAGATTACAGGAAAAGATAATGATGAATATTGGAGAGAATGTGGGAAAACTGGGACATTGATACATTATTGGTGGAATTGTGAACAGATCCAATCATTCTGGAGAGCATTATTCTATGCTCAAAAATTTATCAATTTGTGCATACCCTTTCATTCCGCAGTGTTTGTACTTGGATTAAATCCCAAAGAGATCTTAAAGGAAGGAAAGGGACCTCATTTGCAATAATGTTTGTGGCAGCCCTCTTTGAAGTGCAAGAAACTGGAAAATGAGTGGATGTCCATCAATTGGAGAATGGCTGAATAAATTATGGTATATGAATGCTATATAATACTATTGTTCTGTAAGAAACAACAAGCAGGATGATTTCAGAGAAACTTGGAGAGACCTATATGAAATGGTGCTAAGTTAAATGACCAGAACCAGGAGATCTTTATACATAATAACAAGACTATCAATTCTGGTGGTCATGGCTCTCTTTAAAAATGCGATGATTCAAACTAGTTCTCCTTCCTCAGTGGTAAAGGCAACCATCTACACTCAGAGAAAGGACTATGGGAACTGAGTTTGGAACACAACATAGCATTCTCACTCATTCTGTTATTTGCTTGCATTACGTTTTCTTTCTCAATTTTTATTTTTCTTCCTTCTTGATCTGATTTTTCTTTTGCAACAAGATAACTATATATATATATATATATATATATATATATATATATATATTGTATCTAACACGTATTTCAACATTTATGACATGTATTGGACTTCCTGCCAACTAGGGATGGGTTGGTAGGACGGGAACATTTGGAACAAAAGGTTTTGCAAGTGTCAATGTTGGAAAAATTACCCATGCATATGCTTTGTAAATAAAAAGCTTTAATTAAAAAATAATATTATTACCAAATTTTTAAACTCCCAGATCAAAGAGAAATTTTCATAAGAAACAAGAAAAAGTAATTTCAATATGCTGGAGCTACAACTGGAATTTACAGGGCTTATCTGCAGCTACAACGAAAGAGAGCAGGTTTTGGAATCCTCTATACTAGCAAAAGAACTAAGCCAGTAGACAAAAGTATCACATTAAGCAAAATTATCCTTACTATTCAATGAAAAAATGGACATTTAACAACCTTCGAGATTTTTAGGACTTTCTATCAACCAAAGCAAAATTCAGTGGAAAATTTAACATATAAAAGTCAATCTTCAAGATTAATTGTTCATGTTTCCATGTGGAAATATATACTACATATTTACTGTTCACATCAGGAATTGGGTACCTCAAAAGAAAGATTTAAAATGAGATACAAAGGAAGAATAGATACAGAGTCTGAAAACCTATTCACATTGGGAATGGGTTAAATAGGCAACAATTCCATATGTTCTATGAAAAGAATAGCACCTTCCAAATATATCGTAAATATATTTATATGTGGGTGGGTGTGTCTGTCTGTGTGTGAATGTATATAGCCTGCTTGGGGGAGGCAGAGGGGATGAAAGAGGAAAAAAGAACAAAATAAAAGAAAATGCATAGCAAAGAACAAAAGAACAACCTACAAGGAAGTAGAGATGGACACTCATTAAAGTAAAGAAAAGATAGACACTCATTAATATATTTTCTTTTACTATTATATATTCTTTCTTGTTCTGGAAATTCATTGTTATATTTTTGAAAATTCCTAGACATTCTTCTGGGCAAATGACAATGTTTTGTTTTGGGTTGGTTTGTTCTATTTTTCTTTTCTGTCTTTCTATTTTCTACTAAATTACAAAATAATATTTTTTTTAAAAAAGGAAAATACCCACTACCAGATCACTATGGTGCCTAAGAATTTATCAAAATATCTGGCACATAAAGTAAACTCTTATTAAAATAGCTGTGAAGGCAATTCACTGAAACCAAAAAGGAGGAAAGGAAGAAGGCCCAACAAACTGCATTTTTTTAGTGCTCTAGTCTTTCTGATCTTGGCAGGAAAATAATGAATATATAAGGAATTAAAAATCACTATTGTTAAGGAAGAAGATAGAGGAGTATCAGGTTGGACATATTTCTGAAAGGGAAGCATCATGATTATTGTAATCTGGAGGACACAGGAGTAATTTCTAATATTGATATTGTTGTGGCTTAATGGAAATCCTCCTATCTATGAATGAAAATCTGCAGAGGGTATCTATCAGTTTCCCTTCCTCAAGAGCCCTGAATCATCCTCTATGAAGCTAAACTACCTTCAAGTCTGGATGTAGCTCTCACAATATGAACTAACTTCAACTGACTTTGTGAATTTTTTACAAATATGTGCTGTATGCCTTTTCAGCACTGTCCATCTAGTCTTGGAAAGACAGTCTGTGATCTAGCACATGCATGTCTATTACTCTTCTTTTAAATCCTCATTTTACCATCACAACAACTTGAAAAATAAGTCTCCATCTCCAAACACTGTCTTATCATGCCATTAGCCATAAGAACCTCCCTATGAGTTTCATTTGTTTGTCAGACAGGATTGATAACCATCTTAGAAACAAATGTAGCTCTTCATAAAAAATAAATTCATTTTTAAAAAGTATTAAATAATGGATAGTTCATATGAGTACAAGAATGTAAATGAAAAGGACAATCAAGAAAAAAATCATGTCAATATTTCAAAATTATAAAGAATAAGCAAGATTTAGAGAAAGACAAATGAGACATCACGCACAACCCCTGTTCCTTTGCAGAAGTGAGAGTTGCACAAATATTTTATGTTAAATATATCGGACTTTTCCATGTATTTATCTCTGATGCCGATTTTTCCTCTTTTTTGGTAGAAGGACATATAAAAATAGTATTTGTCAAAAGGGATAGCTTTCTGGGATAATGAATGGGAGGGATATTGGGTAAAATTATGGCAATGTAAAAAAAAAAAACAATAAAAAGGAGTAAAAATGTAATGAATGTGTGTTATAGGATGATTTATCTTAGATGAACTTTTTTATAATTTTAGTCAATTATAAAACCTACTTTGGTTTCACCTTATGATAAATTGTCTATACAAAATTTAAAGAATGGCAAAGGAAATCATACATTCATTGAAATCTTAGAGTCCATACAATGCAGAAGCTGAAAAGCAATCCTCTTCTAATATTTCTGAAGGAAAAAACATTCAGTCTCTACTTTTCAGTATACCTTCAGAAATATGAAATACAATACTTCATGAGGGAGACTATTCCACTTTTGATAAGCTGTTATTGTTAGAATTCCTTCTTTGTTTATTAGGGTTTATTACTTGAATTAAAGGGATGCTTCAGAATAATTCCACAAGCTGAAGCTTATCTAAGTCATTGTGTAGAAGGAAAAACCTATACATATATAGCTTAATTAGAGCTGTCCCAAGGAATAAAAAGAGGGAAGTGGGGGAAAATACTGCCATTTACCACACACCCCCAACTTGAAGACTAATACCTTCAAACTAGTCTAGGAACCTGTCCCAAATTCAGATCCAACATCTCCAAAGCATGACAAGGAAGATTGGAAGAGATATAAACTTTCATAGTCAAGAGGTGACAGATTGAGTTGAATATTGGATTTCAAGTTTTGTCTGAAACACTTTTTGCAGTGTGACTTAGGATATGTTGGACAATAACTCATTTTCAGGTTCTTCTGGGAAATGGTGCACCAATCTAATAGGAATTTTAGGAGGATAAAACATGATAACATAAGTAAAATTCTTTAGAAATTTGTTATCAAACAGTTACCTCGCTTATTTTTTTAAACCTGGATTTTCCCATAGAACCATGGCCACCATGCTTTTAAATTTTAACACAGGGAGAAAGTCCATAGAGCATCTTTAACTCATAATTAAGGCAATTTATTAATCAGAGCAGCTCAGGAGAGTAAAGGAGAGGGAAAGGAATATTGTTCATAGCAAGTTACATTACTTTCCCCACCCCTCAATCATCATGCATAAAGAAGAAAAATCAGATGGACAACTAGAACTTTGTAATCTGAAAGAAATTCCAAAGATGATAGTTTCTATTAAAGGAATAGGGGGGAAAAAGTACTGATCTGTGGAGAATGATTTGTTTGGGGAATATACTACCTGTTGGGCAGAGGAAAGCTAGGCCAGGAAAAAACAAACATATAAACAACAAAATAGTCTTTTTTCTTTGGTATACTACATGCAATCAGATCGAGGGGCAAGAAGGGAATTTTGCATCTTGATTTTATGCATTTCATTTATGTCAGAGGGAATACCTTAACCAGATGTTCTTAGTTGCCCTTTTGATGATGATCCCTTAAGAACCATTTGTAGTTCCTAAATGATTTAAATCTATTTTCAATCTAAGAATAGTATCATTTCCCTGTGATATTACACTTCTACAAACTCTTTCCTTATGTGATTTTGTTGTTTGAAAGGCTAAAAAATGGTCTGGATCATAAATTTAGAAATTGATCTAGAGACTTCCGGCCAAGATGGCAGCGTGGAGGCAGACAGCTGCTTGAGCTCCTCGTTTTCTCTCAGAACTTACTTCATGACAAGCCTCTGACTTAATGCTTGACCCAGAAAGAAATCCACAAATAATCACGAAGAGAAGACATCCTTGAAAGTTGCCAGAAAAGGTCTGTGTTTGCTCGGGGGAGGGTCAATCAGACTGGGCGCAGACTGAGGGCAGGCAGCCAGAGCAAAACAGGCAGCTCACACAGCTCAGGCGGAGGGGGAAGGGTGTGATCTCTGCCGTTTCTGTGAAAGGGCTTTTGCCCCAGTGTGGATGCTCTGTCTTGGCAGCAAGCCAGGAGCAGCAGAGAGGGTGTAAACACCGGAGGTGAAGATTAAAACCCCAGAAAGCCAGCGTCTCTCAGAGCCCGGCCACCCCCAACCCCCACCTGGACTGACTCGGTGCGTTCTCAGAGCCTCAGAGCGCAGACTCAGTACAGTCATTGCTGTTCTGTTAGTGGCTCTCTGCTGCCCTATCCCCAGTCTGTAGAGGAAGCCCATTAATACCATCCAGCCCCATCCCCCGCAAAACAGACCAATTGTTTCTTTTGTTAATTTGTTTTCTTCCATTCCACTCTTGACAAAATGAACAAAAAATTCAAAAGGGCTCTAACCATTGACAGCTTCTGTGTGGAGAGAGAGCAGACTTCAAACACTGAGGAGACTAAAAACAGACTGTCCCCAGAGGAATCCCCTAAGGGGGATATAAGCTGCTCCTCAATACAAAAGAATCTCATAGAGGAAATCAAAATGGCTCTCACAAGAGAGCTGGAAGAGAAATGGGAAAAGCAAAGGGAAGCTTGGCAAGAGAGCATGGAGAAGTCATCCCATGCATTCAAAGACAGAGTGGATAAAGAAATCAAATCATTGAGAAACAAGATTAGTGAGCTGGAAAAGGTAAACAACTCCAAGGAAAACAGGATTAGTGAGCTGGAAAAGGTAAACAACTCCAAGGAAAACAGGATTAGTGAGCTGGAAAAAGAAATAAGCTCTCTAAAAAATAAAATGGATAAAATGGAAAAAAATTCCATAGAAGATAAAAACTCAATTGGACAATTACAAAGAGATATAAAAAAAGTGAGTGAAGAAAATACATCATTGAAAATTAGACTGGAACAAGTAGAAATGAATGACTCAAGGAGAAACCAAGAGGTAGTCAAGCAAAACCAGAGAAATGAAACAATTGAAAAGAATGTCAAGTACCTTACCAGAAAGACAACAGACCTGGAAAACAGATCCAGGAGAGACAATTTGAAAATAATCGGACTCCCTGAAAAATGGGAGGAAAAAAAGAGCTTGGACACCATTTTCGAGGAAATTATCAAAGAGAACTGCCAAGACATTCTGGAAACAGAGGGTAAAATAGACATTGAAAAAATTCATCGATCACCTACTGAAAGGGACCCTAAAATCAAAACGCCAAGAAATATAGTGGCCAAGTTCAAGAACCATCAGACAAAGGAAAAGATATTGGAAGCTGCTAGAAAAAAGCAATTCAGATATGGAGGATCCACAATAAGGATAACCCAGGATCTAGCAGCGTCCACATTAAAAGAACGCAGGGCCTGGAACATGATATTCTGAAAGGCTAAGGAACTTGGTATGCAGCCAAGAATAACTTACCCAGCAAGAATGAGCATCGTTTTCCAGGGAAGAAGATGGACATTTAACGAAATAAATGAATTCCATCTATTTTTGATGAAAAAACCAGACCTACATAAAAGGTTTGATCTTCAAATACAGAACTCAAGAGACTTCTAAAAAAGGTAAAAAGAAATCTTGAGAACTATACTTCTGTCATAAAAATATGTAAAGAACATATGTACAATTTGTCTTAGAAACTAGAGATGGAAAGGAGATTATATCATAAAAAAGTGTAAAGTGGTGGTACTACATCTCATGAAGAGGCAAAGGTAACCTATTATATCTGAGAGAAAGAAAGGAGGGAGATGAACATAGCGTGTATCAATAGACATATTCAATTTATGATGAAACTTCTTCCACTTCATTGAAAAGTGAAAGGGAAAGAGTAAGTTAAGGGGAAGGGAATACAGTAATTTCGAGGAAAAGGGGTAAAATAAGGGGAGGATCTTTAAGGTGGGGGAGGGATCCTAAAAAGGGAGGGCTGTGAAAGCAAGTGGTGTTCACCAGTTTAATACTGGATAGGAGGGTAAAAGGGAAGGAAAGGGGAAAAGCATAAGCAGGGGTTAACAGGATGGCAAGCAATATAGAATTAGTTCTTCTAAACATAAATGTGAATGGGGCAAACTGCCTCATGAAGAGGAAGCAGTTAGCAGACTGGATTAAAAGTCAGAATCCTACTATATGTTGTTTACAGGAAACACACCTGAAACATGGTGAGACATTCAAACTAAAAGTAAAAGGGTGGAGAAGAATCTATTATGCTTCAGGCAAAACCAAAAAAGCAGGAGTAGCCATCCTCATCTCAGATCAAGCAAAAACAATAATTGATCTAATTAAAAGAGATAAAGAAGGGCATTATATCCTGCTAAAGGGCAGCATCAATAATGAAGCAGTATCAATATTAAACATATATGCACCAAGTGGTGCAGCATCTAAATTCTTAAAAGAGAAATTAAGAGAGCTGCAAGAGGAAATAGATAGCAAAACTATAATAGCAGGAGATCTCAACCTTGCACTCTCAGAATTAGATAAATCAAACCACAAAATAAATAAGAAAGAAGTCAAAGAGGTAAATAGAATACTAGAAAATTTTGATATGATAGATCTTTGGCGAAAGCTAAATGGAGACAGAAAGGAATATACTTTCTTCTCAGCAGTTCCTGGAACCTATACAAAAACTGATCATATACTAGGGCATAAAAACCTCAAAATCAAATGCAGTAAGGCAGAAATAGTAAATGCATCCTTTTCAGACCATAATGCAATCAAAATAACATTTAATAAAAAGCCAGGGGGAAATAGACCAAAAAATAATCGGAAACTAAAAAATCTTATACTAAAGAATGATTGGGTAAAACAGCAAATCATAGACATAATTAATAACTTCACCCAAGAAAATGACAATAATGAGACATCATAGCAAAATGTGTGGGATACAGCCAAAGCAGTAAGAAGGGGAAGTTTTATATCTCTACAGGCCTACTTGCATAAAATAGAGAAAGAGAGGGCCAACGAATTGGGCTTACAACTAAAATTGCTAGAAAAGGAACAAATTAAAAACCCCCAGACAAACACAAAACTTGAAATTCAAAAAATAAAAGGTGAGATTAATAAAATTGAAAGTAAAAAAACTATTGAATTAATTAATAAAACTAAGAGTTGGTTATATGAAAAAACCAACAAAATAGACAAACCCTTAGTAAACCTGATTAAAAAAAAGGAAAGAGAAAAAGCAAATTGATAGTCTTGAAAATGAAAAGGGTGAACTCACCACTAATGAAGAGGAAATTAGAACAATAGTTAGGAGCTACTTTGCTCAACTTTATGCCAATAAATTCGATAACTTAAATGAATACCTTCAAAAATATAGCTTGCCCAGATTAACAGAGGAAGAAGTAAGTTGTCTAAATAGTCCCATCTCAGAAAAAGAAATACACCAAGCTATTAACCAACTTCCTAAGAAAAAGTCCCCAGGACCAGATGGATTTACATTTGAATTCTACCAAATATTTAAAGAACAACTAACTCCAATGCTATGTAAACTATTTGAAAAAATAGGGATCGAAGGAGTCCTACCAAATTCCTTCTATGACACAGACATGGTACTGATACCTAAACCAGATAGATCGAAAACTGAGAAAGAAAACTATAGACCAATTTCCTTAATGAATATTGATGCTAAATTCTTAAGTAAGATATTAGCAAATAGACTTCAGAAAATCATCCCCAGGATAATACACTATGACCAAGTGGGATTTATACCAGGAATGCAGGGCTGGTTTAATATTAGGAAAACTATTAATATAATTGACCATATTAATAATCAAATTAATAAAAACCATATGATCATCTCAATAGATGCAGAAAAGGCATTTGATAAAATCTAAAATCCATTCCTACTAAAAACGCTTGAGATTATAGGAATAAATGGACTATTCCTTAAAATAATAAGGAGCATATAGTTAAAACCTTCAGTAAACATCATATGTAATGGTGATAAACTAGAACCTTTCCCTGTAAGATCAGGAGTGAAACAAGGTTGCCCACTATCACCATTACTATTCAATATAGTACTAGAAATTCTAGACTTGTCAATAAGAGCTGAGAAAGAGATTCAAGGAATTAGAGTAGGAAATGAAGAAATCAAATTATCACTTTTCGCAGATGACATGATGGTATACTTAGAGAACCCCAAAGACTCTGCTAAAAAGCTATTAGAAATAATACAGAATTTTAGCAAAGTTGCAGGATACAAAATAAATCTACATAAATCCTCAGCATTTTTATACATTACCAACACAATCCAACAGCAAGAGATACAAAGAGAAATTCCATTCAAAATAACAGTCGATAGTATAAAATATTTGGGAATATATCTACCAAAGGAGAGTCAGGAATTATATGAGCAAAATTACAAAACACTTGTCACAAAAATAAAGTCAGATTTAAATAATTGGAAAGACATTCAGTGTTCTTGGATTGGCCGAGCGAATATAATAAAGATGACAATACTCCCCAAACTAATCTATTTATTTAGTGCTATACCAATCAGACTCCCAAAAAACTATTTTAGTGACGTAGAAAAAATAACCACAAAATTCATATGGAAGAATAAAAGGTCGAGAATTGCAAGGGAACTAATGAAAAAAAAGTCAGAGGAAGGTGGTCTAAGTGTACCTGATTTAAAGCTATATTATAAAGCAACAGTCACCAAAACCATTTGGTATTGGCAAAGGAATAGACTAGTTGATCAGTGGCATAGGTTAGGTTCACAGGGCAAGATAGTGAATAAAAATAGCAATCTAATCTTTGACAAACCCAAAGATCCCAAATTTTGGGATAATAATTCATTAATTGACAAAAACTGCTGGGAAAACTGGAAATTAGTATGGCAGAAACTAGGCATGGACCCACATTTAACACCACATACTAAGATTAGATCAAAATGGGTCCAAGATTTAGGCATAAAGAACGAAATCATAAATAAATTGGAGGAACATGGGATGGTTTACCTCTCAGACTTGTGGAGGAGGAAGGAGTTTGTGTCCAAGGGAGAACTAGAGACCATTATTGATCACAAAATAGAACATTTTGATTACATCAAATTAAAAAGTTTCTGCACAAACAAAACTAATGCAAACAAGATTAGAAGGGAAGTAACAAATAGGGAAAAATATTTTTACAGTTAAAGGTTCATATAAAGGCCTCATCTCCAAAATATACAGAGAATTGACTTTAATTTATAAGAAATCAAGACATCCTCCAATTGATAAATGGTCAAAGGATATGAACAGACAATTTTCAGATGATGAAATTAAAACTATTTCCACTCATATGAAAGAGTGTTCCAAATCACTATTGATCAGAGAAATGCAAATTAAGTCAACTCTGAGATATCATTACACACCTGTCAGATTGGCTAAGATGACAGGAACAAATAACGATGAATGTTGGAGGGGCTGTGGGAAAATTGGGACACTGATGCATTGTTGGTGGAGTTGTGAAAGAATCCAACCATTCTGGAGAGCAATCTGGAATTATGCCCAAAAAGTTATCAAAATGTGCATACCCTTTGACCCAGCCATACTACTACTGGGCTTATACCCCAAGGAACTACTAAAGAAGGGAAAGGGACCTGTATGTGCCAAAATGTTTGTGGCAGCCCTTTTCATAGTGGCTAGAAGCTGGAAGATGAATGGATGTCCATCAATTGGAGAATGGTTGGGTAAACTATGGTATATGAATGTTATGGAATATTATTGTTCTATAAGAAATGACCAACAGTAGAAATACAGAGAGGCTTGGAGAGACTTACATCAACTGATGCTCAGTGAAACGAGCAGAACCAGAAGATCATTATACACTTCAACAATGATACTGTATGAGGATTTATTCTGATGGAAGTGGATATCTTCAACATAGAGAAGAGCTAATACAATTCCAATTGATTAATGATGGACAGAACCAGCTACATCCAGAAAAGGAACACTGAGAAATGAATGTAAACTGTTATTTTTACCTTCTGAATCCAATTCTTCCTGTGCAACAAAAAATTCGGTTCTACACACATATATTGTATCTAGAATATACTGTAATATATTTAACATATATAAGACTGCTTGCCATCTGGGGGAGGGGGTTGGGGAAGGAAGGGAAAAAATCTGAATAGAAGTAAGTGCAAGGGATAATGTTGTAAAAAATTACCCATGCATATGTACTGTCAAAAAATGTTATAATTATAAAATAAAATAAAAATAAAAATAAAAAAAAGAAATTGATCTAAAAACCAAAGCCATTTTGTTCAACCTTATTATTAAAAAAAGCCAAAAAACCAAAACAAAAACCTCATGGATTCTGCTTAGCAAGAATGAAGCTATAGGAAAATTTTTACTGTTTCTTTTGTAGCATTAAAATGATCTAGTTCAATCAATCACCTTATGCCTGTAATAACTTTAAGCAGTCTGAGACTCCTAGGACTTTTTCTTTCTTTCTTTCTTGTCCTGAATGCTCCAAACTCCTGACTTTTGGCATGGCCTTCATCACTACTACTATGTGTATTTTTGGACATCAGAATTCTTGCTTGTTTGAGTTTTATCTATTCTTGACACTATAAAGAGTCACTTGTCTTTTTTATCATTGTTCTTTCCTGAACTCAGGTGAATGATTATTCTGAGGGGGAGCATCTGGGTGACCTTGTGACATCCAAAGTTCTGAAAAAACAAACACACATATCCATAGATGTGTATATACATAGCTATAGATCATAGCTATAGATCTACAAGTACTGTAGTGGAAAGAACACTCAATTTGAAGTTAGGTTTAAAATTCCACTTAATTTATCAGCTATTTCCTGATTCTAGTAAGGCTCTCTTGCTATCTGGAAATGCTATTTTTTTTAAGATCTAGATTTCTAGGAGAAAGAAGCTGGAAAGAGCTCATTTAAGTTTGAAGTCACAGTTGGGTAATCTGTCCTCAATCTTGGGGCCATGTGGACAGTACAGGGTCAAACACTGGGCTGTGTTCCAAAATTTGTGCTACTTGGACTTTTTCTAAAGAGACTCTGACAGATGCTTCTACTGCTGTTACTGGTACAGCAATTAATATGAGTACTGCTGGGTTGGGCAGACAGAACTGGTAATGAAAATTAAATGCGAATTAAGAACAAGGGTTGGTGAGTTAACTCTAACAATATAAAGACAACTCATTTCATCTTCCCATGGAAAGGAGGACTATTCCATTAACTCCAAAAAGCTCAGATTTATTATTCTCCTTATTATCATGGAAACTCATATTTGAATTTTGAGTCCTTAGAAGGGCAGCTTCTAATTTATATTCTAGGGGTAGTTTTGTGGGGAGCTATTTTTAAGATTTTAATTCATGAGTCCCACATGCTGTTCTCATTATCAACAATTAGCCAGTAGGTAATTCATTTTAGCAAAGATATTTACTAAGATGACATATTAAGAACAGTTGGTACAAAAAAAAATATCTCCAGGAATGCATGTTTCCAAAAATTCCCATCAACACGGGTGTGGTCTACATCTTAAAGATAAATGATAGCAATATACCCATATTAGGAACATCTATAGCAAAGTGGATACATATAACTGCTGGCATGGAAGTTGATGCTTCATACCATTATACAATTTGTCTGGGATGCTTGACTCAAAAGGTGAACTGTTCATCGAATTTCTGAGGGCATATGCATGCCTAATATGAGTAAATAGCAATTCTTTATATAATGAAGGTTCACAGTTCTTGAAAACTGCTCTTCCTCAGATTACTATCTGTATTCTCTAGCTTCCATTTGTATGAAATATGCACAGCAATATGTAAATGTATGTATTCATGCATGCATTTGTACACATACACATACACACACGCATACTTAGATGGGTGACATATGGAGACATATTTGAAAGACCTGAGGTTTTTGATAAAGGCAACAGGAAGGAATGAACAAATGAAGGAAAAGGAAAAGAATGGATTTCCCAATGGACCATTTCCACTTGGGTCCCCAGTGGGGCACCTTTACTCATAAAGTGTGTCTGTCCTTCTTTCTCAAAGATAATCATAACATCAAGGAAGTGACATCATGACATGCAAGTGAAATGGTTTTAAGTGAGGGAAGCCATGAAAGTTTACCTGCCTCACTTTCTCATCCAGTGTTTAATAAGACCATGTCCCAAACAAATCTCAACCTGGTAATTGTTTGGGTCCTGATTGACTCAGAGTAAATGTAAATGGAAATCATCTTTTTTTTTTTAAAGAAACCCTAAAGGCTTTTCTCTCCCAGATATATTTTTTTCATTTTTGAACTAGGAGAAATTTTAAAAAAGGAAGAAAAAAGGAAGGAAGGAAGGAAGGAAGGAAAGAAGGAAGGAAGGAAGGAAGGAAGGAAGGAAGGAAGGAAGGAAGGAAGGAAGGAAGGAAGGAAGGAAGGAAGGAAGGAAGGAAGGAAGGAAGGAAAGAAGGAAGGAAGGAAGGAAGGAAGGAAGGAAGGAAGGAAGGAAGGAAGGAAGGAAGGAAGGAAGGAAGGAATAATATTCTTCTCTAAAGAATAATGTTTTCTGGGAGCAGGTTTCTTGGGGAGCTTCTGAAAGCAAACTTAGTTTCAGTTCAGAGTAATAATGACCTCAAATTCAACCAGGAGTTAAAATCCAAATCCTTTATTTTCTCTTTCCAAGTACTGTCTCCTTCCTTGGGCCCAGTTAGCTTTCTTAGAGTGCTATGTCTCTCATTGGTTCCTGCTGCTAGTCTTTTGCTTCTGCCAGCTTCTGCCTCCAGCTCCCTCTGAATGTCCCCAGCCATCAAAAAGGTGAAATATGGAATGAATTTGTCTCCACCCTCCAAGAGTGGGCTTCTGTCTTTGACTTCTGAATGTCCCAGACTGAATCCTGGTTGAAGCGCCTAGCTTATACATGTTCTCTGAAAGGTGTGAATCTTGTAGAACTCTAATAAGCACTAAGTACATTATTGAACTAGAGAACTGTTAAGTACCATGCTAAATTAGATAATTATTGCCTCTATCAATTCCAGTGACTTAGCACCTTGTAAGAATTCTAACAGGAAGGAAGGAAGGAAGGAAGGAAGGAAGGAAGGAAGGAAGGAAGGAAGGAAGGAAGGAAGGAAGGAAGGAAGGAAGGAAGGGAGAGAGGGAGGGAGGGAGGGAGGGAGGGAGGAAGGAAGGAAGGAAGGAAGGAAGGAAGGAAGGAAGGAAGGAAGGAAGGAAGGAAGGAAGGAAGGAAGGGAGAGAGGGAGGGAGGGAGGGAGGGAGGGAGGGAGGGAGGAAGGAAGGAAGGAAGGAAAGAAGGAAGGAAGGAAGGAAGGAAGGAAGGAAGGAAGGAAGGAAGGAAGGAAGGAAGGAAGGAAGGAAGGAAAGAAGGAAGGAAGGAAGGAAGGAAGGAAGGAAGGAAGGAAGGAAGGAAGGAAGGAAGGAAGGAAGGAAGGAAGGAAGGAAGGAAGGAATAATATTCTTCTCTAAAGAATAATGTTTTCTGGGAGCAGGTTTCTTGGGGAGCTTCTGAAAGCAAACTTAGTTTCAGTTCAGAGTAATAATGACCTCAAATTCAACCAGGAGTTAAAATCCAAATCCTTTATTTTCTCTTTCCAAGTACTGTCTCCTTCCTTGGGCCCAGTTAGCTTTCTTAGAGTGCTATGTCTCTCATTGGTTCCTGCTGCTAGTCTTTTGCTTCTGCCAGCTTCTGCCTCCAGCTCCCTCTGAATGTCCCCAGCCATCAAAAAGGTGAAATATGGAATGAATTTGTCTCCACCCTCCAAGAGTGGGCTTCTGTCTTTGACTTCTGAATGTCCCAGACTGAATCCTGGTTGAAGCGCCTAGCTTATACATGTTCTCTGAAAGGTGTGAATCTTGTAGAACTCTAATAAGCACTAAGTACATTATTGAACTAGAGAACTGTTAAGTACCATGCTAAATTAGATAATTATTGCCTCTATCAATTCCAGTGACTTAGCACCTTGTAAGAATTCTAACAGGAAGGAAGGAAGGAAGGAAGGAAGGAAGGAAGGAAGGAAGGAAGGAAGGAAGGAAGGAAGGAAGGAAGGGAGGGAGGGAGGGACGGAGGGAGGGAGGGAGGGAGGAAGGAAGGAAGGAAGGAAGGAAGGAAGGAAGGAAGGAAGGGAGGGAGGGAGGGAGGGAGGGAGGGAGGGAGGGAGGGAGGAAGGAAGGAAGGAAGGAAGGAAGGAAGGAAGGAAGGAAGGAAGGAAGGGAGGGAGGGAGGGAGGGAGGGAGGGAGGAAGGAAGGAAGGAAAGGAGGGAGGGAGGGAGGAAGGAAGGAAGGAAGGAAGGAAGGAAGGAAGGAAGGAAGGAAGGAAGGAAGGGAGGGAGGGAGGGAGGGAGGGAGGGAGGAAGGAAGGAAGGAAGGAAGGAAGGAAGGAAGGAAGGAAGGAAGGAAGGAAGGAAGGAAGGAAGGAAGGAAGGAAGGAAGGAAGGAAGACACCATCCCACCAAATAAGCAAATTGCCTAGAGGAAAAAAATTATGCTATAAAATTAATTTATGTGAGCCTTAATATATTACTACTAAAAATGGCATTACCTTTTTTTTCAGAAAAGCCTCTCAAAGTGTTTGCTAAAGATGAAAAAGTTTGCATATTTCAACTGAACAAAAGAGTGTTTTAGTATGTATCTATACATTACATAATTTTCCAAAGAGCCTTTAAAAAATGAAATAGATTCATTCTATAACAACATGAAAAACTGGTTGTGGCTTCTCACAGACATTTTTTTCCTGAAGGTTTTCTTTTTCTTTTTTTAAATTTTTTTATTAATTTTTATAATTATAACATTTTCTTTGACAGTACATATTCATAGGTAATTTTTTTACAACACTATCCATTGTACTCCCTTCTGTTCCAAAATTTTCCCCTCCTTCCCTCTACCCCGTCCCCTAGATGGCAGGCATTCCCATACATATTAAATATTTTATAGTATATCCTAGGTACAATATATATGTGCAGAACCGAATTTTGTTGTTGTTGTTGTTGCAAAGGAAGAATTGTATTCAGAAGCTAAAAATAATCTGGGAAGAAAAACAAAACAAAACAAAACAAAACAGTGCTCACAGTTTATACTCATTTCCCAGTGTTCCTTTTCTGGATGTAGCTGATTCTGACCATCATTGATCAATTGGAATTGGATTAGCTCTTCTCTATGTTGAAGATATCCACTTCCATCAGAATACATCCTCATACAGTATCATTGTTGAAGTGTATAATGATCTTCTAGTTCTGCTCGTTTCACTGAGCATCAGTTGATGTAAGTCTCTCCAAGCCTCTCTGTATTCCTCCTGTTGGTCATTTCTTACAGAACAATAATATTCCATAACATTCATATACCATGATTTACCCAAACATTCTCCAATTGATGGACATCCATTCATCTTTCAGCTTCTAGCCACTATGAAAAGGGCTGCCACAAACATTTTGGCACATACAGAACCCTTTCCCTTCTTTAGTATTTCCTTGAGATATAAGCCCAGTAGTAGCACTGCTGGGTCAAAGGATATGCACATTTTGATAACTTTTTGGGCATAATTCCAGATTGCTCTCCAGAATGGTTGGATTCTTTCACAACTCCACCAACAATGCATCAGTGTCCCAGTTTTTCCACAGCCCCTCCAACATTTGTCATTATTTGTTCCTGTCATCTTAGCCAAACTGACAGGTGTGTAATGATATCTCAGAGTTGACTTAATTTGCATTTCTCTAATCAACAGTGATTTGGAACATTCTTTCATATGAGTGGAAATAGTTTTAATTTCATCATCTGAAAATTGTCTGTTCATATCCTTTGACCATTTATCAATTGGAGATTTCTTATAAATTAAAGTCAATTCTCTGTATATTTTGGAGATGAGGCCTTTATCAGAACCTTGAACTGTAAAAATGTTTTCCCAATTTGTTACTTCCCTTCTAATCTTGTTTGCATTAGTTTTGTTTGTGCAGAAACTTTTTAATTTGGCGTAATCAAAATTTTCTATTTTGTGATCAATAATGGTCTCTAGTTCTCCCTTGGACACAAACTCCTTCCTTCTCCACAAGTCTGAGAGGTACACCATCCCATGTTCCTCCAATTTATTTATGATTTCATTCTTTATGCCTAAGTCTTGGACCCATTTTGATTTAATCTCAGTATGTGGTGTTAAATGTGGGTCCATGCCTAGTTTCTGCCACACTAATTTCCAGTTTTCCCAGCAGTTTTTGTCAAATAATGAATTATTATCCCAAAATTTGGGATCTTTGGGTTTGTCAAAGATTAGATTGCTATTTTTATTCACTATCTTGCCCTGTGAACCTAGCCTATGCCACTGATCAACTAGTCTATTTCTTAGCCAATACCAAATGGTTTTGGTGACTGTTGCTTTATAATATAGCTTTAAATCAGGTACACTTAGACCACCTTCCTCTGACTTTTTTTTCATTAGTTCCCTTGCAATTCTCGACCTTTTATTCTTCCATATGAATTTTGTTATTTTTTCTAGGTTGTTAAAATAGTTTCTTGGAAGTCTGATTGGTATAGCACTAAATAAATAGATTAATTTGGGGAGTATTGTCATCTTAATTATATTCGCTCGGCCTATCCAAGAGCACTGAATGTCTTTCCAATTATTTAAATCTGACTTTATTTTTGTGGCCAGTGTTTTGTAATTTTGCTCATATGATTCCTGACTCTCCTTTGGTAGATATATTCCCAAATATTTTATACTATTGACCGTTATTTTGAATAGAATTTCTCTTTGTATCTCTTGCTGTTGGATTGTGTTGGTAATGTATAAAAATGCTGAGGATTTATGTGGATTTATTTTGTATCCTGCAACTTTGCTAAAATTCTGAATTATTTCTAATAGCTTTTTAGCAGAGTCTTTGGGGTTCTCTAAGTATACCATCATGTCATCTTTGAAAAGGGATAACTTGATTTCCTCGTTTCCTACTCTAATTCCTTGAATCTCTTTCTCTGCTCTTATTGCCGAGGCTAGAGTTTCTAGTACTATATTGAATAGTAATGGTGATAGTGGGCAACCTTGTTACACTCCTGATCTTACAGGGAAAGGTTCTAGTTTATCACCATTACATATGATGTTTACTGAAGGTTTTAACTATATGCTCCTTATTATTTTAAGGAATAGTCCATTTATTCCTATAATCTCAAGCGTTTTTAGTAGGAATGGATGTTGGATTTTATCAAATGCTTTTTTTGCATCTATTGAGATGATCATATGGTTTTTATTAATTTGATTATTAATATGGTCAATTATACTAATATTTTTCCTAATATTAAACCAGCCCTGCATTCCTGGTATAAATCCCACTTGGGCATAGTGTATTATCAAGGGGATAAGTTTCTGAAGTCAATTTGCTAATATCTTACTTAAGAATTTAGCATCAATGTTCATTAAGGAAATTGGTCTATAGTTTTCTTTCTCAGTTTTCGATCTACCTGGTTTAGGTATCAGTACCATGTCAGAGTCATGAAAGGAATTTAGTAGGACTCCTTCAATCCCTATTTTTTCAAATAGTTTACATAGCATTAGAGTTAGGTTGTTCTTTAAATGTTGGGTAGAATTCAAATGTAAATCCATCTGGTCCTGGGGATTTTTTCTTAGGAAGTTGGTTAATAGCTTGTTCAATTTCTTTTTCTGAAATGGGACTGTTTAGACTACTTACTTCTTCCTCTGTTAATCTGGGCAAGCTATATTTTGGAGGGTATTCTTCCATTTCATTTAAGTTATCGAATTTATTGGCATAAAGTTGAGCAAAGTAGCTCCTAACTATTGTTCTAATTTCCTCTTCATTAGTGGTGAGTTCACCCTTTTAATTTTCAAGACTAACAATTTGCTTTTTCTCTTTCCTTTTTTAAATCAGGTTTACTAAGGGTTTGTCTATTTTGTTGGTTTTTTCATAAAACCAACTCTTAGTTTTATTAATTAATTCAACAGTTTTTTTACTTTCAATTTTATTAATCTCACCTTTTATTTTTTGAATTTCAAGTTTTGTGTTTGTCTGGAGGTTTTTAATTTGTTCCTTTTCTAGCAATTTTAGTTGTAAGCCCAATTTGTTGGCCCTCTCTTTCTCTATTTTATGCAAGTAGGCCTGTAGAGATATAAAACTTCCCCTTCTTACTGCTTTGGCTGTATCCCACACATTTTGATATGATGTCTCATTATTGTCATTTTCTTAAGTGAAGTTATTATGTCTATGATTTGCTGTTTTACCCAATCATTCTTTAGTATAAGATTATTTAGTTTCCAATTATTTTTTGGTCTATTTTCCCCTGGCTTTTTATTAAATCTAATTTTAATTGCATTGTGGTCTGAAAAGGATGAATTTGCTATTTCTGCCTTACTGCATTTGATTTTGAGGTTTTTATGCCCTAGTATATGATCAATTTTTATATAGGTTCCATGAACTTCTGAGAAGAAAGTATACTCCTTTCTGTCTCCATTTAGCTTTTGCCAAAGATATATCATATCAAACTTTTCTAGTATTCTATTTACCTCTTTGACTTCTTTCTTATTTATTTTGTGGTTTGATTTATCTAATTCTGAGAGTGCAAGGTTGAGATCACCCACTATTATAGTTTTGCTATCTATTTCTTCTTGCAGCTCTCTTAATTTTTCTTTTAAGAATTTAGATGCTGCAGCACTTGGTGCATATATGTTTAATATTGATACTGCTTCATTATTGATGCTGCCCTTTAGCAGGATATAATGCCCTTCTTTATCTCTTTTAATTAGATCAATTTTTGTTTTTGCTTGATCTGAGATGAGGATGGCTACTCCTGCTTTTTTGGTTTTGCCTGAAGCACAATAGATTCTGCTCCAACCTTTTACTTTTAGTTTGAATGTCTCACCCTGTTTCAGGTGTGTTTCCTGTAAACAACATATAGTAGGGTTCTGACTTTTAATCCAGTCTGCTAACTGCTTCCTCTTTATGAGGCAGTTTGCCCCATTCACATTTATGTTTAGAATGACTAATTCTATATTGCTCCTATTAACCCCTGCTTATGCTTTACCCCTTTCCTTCCCTCTTACCCCCTTACCCAGTATTAAACTGGTGAACACCACTTGCTTTTCACAGCCCTCCCTTTTTAGGATCCCTCCCCCACCTGAAAGTTCTTCCCCTTATTTTACCCCTTTTCCTCACAATTTCTCTATGCCCTTCCCTTTAGCTTACTCCTTCCCTTTCACTTTTCAATGAAGTGGAAGAAGTTTCACCATAAATTGAATATGTCTATTGATACACACTATGTTCATCTCCTTTCTTTCTCTTAGATATAATAGGTTACCTTTGCCTCTTCATGAGATGTAGTACTACCACTTTACACTTTTTTATGATATAATTTCCTTTCCACCTCTAGTTTCTAAGACAAATTGTACATATGTTCTTTACATATTTTTTTTTTGGCAGAAGTATAGTTCTCAAGATTTCTTTTTACCTTTTTAGAAATCTCTTGAGTTCTGTATTTGAAGATCAAACATTTTATGTAGGTCTGGTTTTTTCATCAAGAATAGATGGAATTCATTTATTTCATTAAATGTACATCTTCTTCCCTGGAAAATGATGCTCATTCTTGCTGGCTAAGTTATTCTTGGCTTCATACCAAGTTCCTTAGCCTTTCGGAATATCATGTTCCAGGCCCTTCGTTCTTTTAATGTGGACGCTGCTAGATTCATGGTTATCCTTATTGTGGATCCTCCATATCTGAATTAATTTTTTTTAGCAACTTTAATAATTTCCTCGAAAATAGTGTCCAAGCTCTTTTTTTCCTCACATTTTTCAGGGAGTCCGATTATTCTCAAATTGTCTCTCCTGGATCTGCTTTCCAGGTATGTTGTCTTTCTAATAAGGTACTTGACTTCTTTTCAATTGTTTCATTTCTCTGGTTTTGCTTGACTACCTCTTGGTTTCTCCTTGAGTCATTCATTTCTCCTTGTTTGAGTCTAATTTTCAATGATGTATTTTCTTCACTCACTTTTTTTTATATCTTTTTGTAATTGTCCAATTGTGTTTTTAAGTGAATTTTTTTCTTCTATGGAATTTTTTTTTCCATTTTATTTTTTAGAGAGCTTATTTCTTTATCCAGCTCATTAATCCTGGTTTCCTTGGAGCTGTTTATATTTGCCAGCTCACTAATCCTGTTTTCCTTGGAGTTGTTTGCCTTTTCTAATTCACTAATTTTATTTCTCAATGATTTGATCTCTTTATCCACTCTGGATAACTTCTCCAGGCTCTCTTTCCAAGCTTCCCTTTCCTTTGCCAATTTCTCTTCTAGCTCTCTTGTGAGAGCCTTTTTGATTTCCTCTATGAGATTCTTTTGTATTGAGGAGCAGCTCATATCCCCCTTAGGGGATTCCTCTGGGGATAGTCTGTTTTTAGTCTCCTCAGTATTTGAAGTCTGCTCTCTTTCCACACAGAAGCTGTGAATGGTGAGAGCCCTTTTGAATTTTTTGTTCATTTTGTCAAGAGTGGAATGGAAGAAAACAAATTAACAAGAGAAGCAATAGGTTTGTTTTTGGGGGGGATGGGGCTGGATGGTATTAATGGGCTTCCTCTACAGACTGGGGATAGGGCAGCAGTGAGCCACTAACAGGAAAGTGATGGCTGTGCTGAGTCTGCACTCTGAGGCTCTGAGAATGCGCTGAGTCAGGCCAGGTGGGGGTTGGGGGTGGCCGGTTCCCGAGAGACTCTAGCTTTCTGGGGTTTTATTCTTCACCTCAGGTGTTTACACCTTCTCTGCTGCTCCTGGCTTCCTGCCAAGACAGAACATCCACACTGGGGCAAAAGCCTTTTCACAGAAACCGCAGAGATAGTACCTCTCCCCCCTCCATTCTGAGCTATGTGAGCTGTCTGTCTCACTCTGGCTGCCTGCCCTCAATCTGTGCCCAGTCTGTTGGACCCTCCCCCGAGCAAATACAGACCTTCTCTGGCGAATTTCAAGGATGTCTTCTCTTGGTGATTATTTGTGGGTTTCTTTTCTGGTCAAGCATTAACTCTGAGGCTTGTTATGAAGTAAGTCCTGAGAGAAAGCGCGGAGCTCAAGCAGCTGTCTGCCTCTATGCCGCCATCTTGGCCGGAAGTCCCATGTATATATTTTCAGTATATCTTTTCAGTTTATTTGATTTTATGCTATCATGGCTAAATGTATTTTCTCAAAGCCAACAATCCCTTCCCCCCCCCTTTTCAGTAAGTCTCTGTAGAACTCAGGGACATTGAGCTTTTTTTTTTAACTTATATTTCTATATTTCTGTTCCTTTAGTAGCTCTACTTAGATTGTACTAGTATCATTTACCCCAGTGGATATTTTCTTCAATCCAGGTATATATTTACTCATCATGAATTATCTAATTTAGCATGATACTTAATAGTTCTCTAGTTCACTAATGTACTTAGTACTTATTAGAGTTCTGCAATATCATTTACTTTCAGAAACAAAGAAGAAAAAAAATTAATTTAAATATAATTGTTGAAATTTGCAGGTCATTTATAACCATTCTAGTGTTATTCCATTAAAATTTGACTTTCTAGAAATCAATTTAAATTGTTTAATACAGTCTAAAGAATTTGGGATTAGTAGAACTGAATTAAAATCACAAATTTTATACAACAATCTGAGTGACACTAAATAACTAAATAACTAATTCATTTACTTTCTTAGGGCCATCTATAAAATGAAGTTATTGGGTGAAAATAGGTGGTCTCTGAAGTCGCATGCATATCTGACTCTAAAGAGTGTATCATTCTATGATTCTACTTACTAAAACTAAAGACACTGAGAAATACAACAAATATCATAATACTTGACTTCCATACATTATTTATTTTGACTTTATACACTTTATTTGAAATAACTCATCTGCTTATGAAACCTTCTTAACTGAAGTTGATGTTGGCAGATCATATTCATATCAAGATTTTACATGAACTGACCTAAATTTGTCATATATGATAGTAATAATCATTGTGTTGAAGTCACTTTTTGTGGCAACAATTTTGTAACATTAATATCTTTTGTTGACTTTAATTTAAACTTTGTTTTCATTTTTAAAAAAGTAGAAGTCAGAGTTAAATTCAAAATCATATAATCATTTTGGCCATTTGGATTTCATGTTGCATACTCTGAGGAGTGTGTAACAAAGTTTTTAAAACTCTGAATTAAAAGGTACAAATTACATGTTTATGTCAATCAATAAGTATAAATTTATTACAAACCAGTGATAAGTAGGCATTGGTGATATAATTATAAAATTTACACAATTACAGATTGTCACAAAGTGACTCAGACACCCAAGATTTAGGTGTAAACAGTTCTGGCTTCCATATGCTTTTGCTGATGTTCATATGAATACATCCATATATAGTTTTATACACAGTATGCATAACAAATCATAATACTAAGTAAGCTAGTGTCATTGAAACTTGGGAGAAAAAAAAAGTCCAGAACCAGGTTATCTCTGATATATTGTAACAGACATCTGTTTCTTTTATACCTTTGTGAAAAAAGATTCATTTAAATGAAAATAACAGAGAACCTGGAGCTAAGCATTGGCAATGGTCCCATTGCATTCTCAAGAATATAAAGTTCAAAAATGGACTTCATGACCACTAAAGTAACTTCTGGCTGCAATTCCAAGTTACTATAATTTATACATGATATTATTAAATAAAATAGACAAGAATTTATAATGATAAATGAGCATTCTGATACTTTCATTTCCACAAAAGCACAATAGTTCAAAAACTCTGGTCTTGGATTCACATATTTTTATTCACAAAACTTTAAATATTCATTTTTTTCTAAGTTTTGCTAGGAATTGATCTGGCATTTAGGTCAACTAAATAAATTCTTAAAATTTAGCTGATATGAATGGCCATCTGCTGTGTACAGTACAGATGGGATTCTTGCTCTCAAAGAAGTCACTATCTTCTAGTATGGGAGAAAGGAAATAAGTACTATATACCTGTCATTGAATAATGCACATTACAAGTGATATCACAGTTGGTACTCATAACAACCATGAGAGATAAGTCCTATTATGATCTCTATTTTTCATTTGAGGAATCTCAGGCAGGCAGAGGTTAAGTAATTTGTCCAGGGTCACATACCTAGTAAATATCTGAGGCTATATTTGAACTCAGGTTTTCCTGACTCCAAGTTCTGTGCTCTATGTACTATATAATCTTGATTTCCAATAAAAAACAGTTCAAGAGTTAATAAAAAACAATTCAAAAGTAATCTTAAGGAAGAAAATAGCTTCTTGAAAACTAGAATTCAACCAATGAGAAAATTCAGGCCAATTCCATCTGTACCCAGAAAGAGGACTGTGGGTATTAAATGTAAATGGCAACATAGTTATTTTCACTTTTTTTGGTGTTTGCTTGCATTTTGTTTTCTTTCCCATTTCTCTTTCCTTTTTGATCTGATTTTTCTTGCTCAGCATGATAATTGTGGAAACATGTATAGAAGAGTTGGACATGTTTAACTTGTTGCACAAGCTTGGATTACTTGCCATTTAGGGGATGGGTGAGTAGAACGAAGGGAAAGTTTGGAACACAAGGACTGCAAGAGAGAGTGTTGAACACTTTCTATGCATGTGTTTTGAAAATAAAAAAAAAACTTTATAAATAATAATAATAAAAAGAAAACAAGAGGAAGCAACTATTATTATAAGACACTAGGAAATAATAAAGTTAGGAAAAAACAGAAAATAATTTGAAACATCTCATTAGGAAAACAACTGATAGGGGGCAGAGCCAAGGTGGTGAAGAGGACACACACATTTTTCTAAGATCTCCTTTACCCTCAAACTGTTTTTAGGAAACTCAGCCCCTGAATTAGTGTTTGACTATCAGAACCCATGTATATTGGGAGTACAATATATTACCAATAGAAGTTAATCTGGAAAGTTGCCAGAAAAGGTCTATTTTTGCTCATGTGTGGGGACAGAATGGAGATAGGCCAGGTGCAGACTCATGGAGGTAGGTAGTGAGAGCACAGAAAACAGCTCATGATGAGCAGAGTGTGGGGGGTAGGGAAGAGGGGGGTTGGTCTCCACCAGTGGAAAATCTGTGAGAAGAATTCTACCAGTGTTGGCTGCTCTGCCCTGGCAGCAAGCCAGTAGATTAGCAGAAGCTATAAACACAAAGGGTAAAGACTATAACCCCAAAACTCTATGCGGGGGTTCTCAAACTACAGCCCGTGGTCCAGATGTGGTCCACTGAGGACATTTATGTGGCCTTCCAGGTTATGGCAAATGGGCTGAGGGGCAGAGACAGAGTGTGCACTTTTGTTTTTACTATAGCCTGACCCTCCAACAGACTGAGGGACAGTGAACTGGCCCCCTATTTAAAAAGTTTGAGTACCACTGTGAGTCTCTCAGAACCTGTCCACACCCACACAGCACCTGGAGGGACTCAGCACAATCTCAGCACAACCTCTAATCCCAGCAGAGACACTGATAGCAGCACAGCTGCTGCCTTTTGCTACCACTTCTCTGCTGTTTCCTGTTGTTTGTCTCTACATGCAAACACAAAGGTACATATGCTCTGATCCCGACAACATAATGCTCTCATAGAAGAAATTAAAAAGGCTTTTAAAAGAGAGCTAGAAAATAAATGGGGAAAGGAAAGGGATTGGTTAAAAAGACAGGAAAAGATAATGACAAATGTTGGAAGGGATGTGGGAAAACTAGGACACTGATGTATTGTTGATGGAGTTGTGAACGGATTCAAACATTCTGGAGAGCAATTGGGAATTATACCCAAAATGTTGTCAAACTGTGCATATCCTTTGATTCAGCAGTATTACTACTGGCTTTATACTATGAGATATTAAAGAAGGAAAAGAGACCTGTATGTGCAAAAATGTTTGTGGCAGCCCTTTACATAGTGGCTAGAAACTGGACATTGAATGGATGCCCATCAATTAAAGAATGACTGAATAAATAGTGGTATATGAATGTTATGGAATATTATTGTTATGTAAGAAATGACCAGCAGGATGATTTCAGAGAGGCTTAGAAAGACTTACATGAACTGATGCTAAGTGAAATGAGCAGAACCAGAAGATCCTTATAAACTTCACCAACAATATTATATGAGGATCAATTATGATGCAAGTGGCTATCTTCAACAATGAGAAGATCCAAATCACTTCCAATTGATCAGTCATGAACAGAACCAGCTACACCAGTGAAAGAACACTGGGAAATGAGTGTGGACCATAGCAGTTATACTTTTTCTGTTATTGTTTGCTTGTACTTTTGTTGTTCTTCCCAGGTTATTTTTACTTTCTTTCTAAATCTGCATTTTCTCCAGTGCCATATGATTTACAAGTGAATTTTACCAAACATTTAAAGAACAATCACTTGCAATACTATGTAGACTTTATTTGGAAAAAAATAGGTAAAGAAATCTTGCTAAGTTCTTTTTATGACACATATATAGTGCTGATATATAAATCAGGAAGAGTAAAACCAGAGAAAGAAAACTATACACTGATTTCTCCAATTAATATTAATGCAAAAATTTTAAAATAAAATATTAGCAAAGAGATTACAGCAATTTATCACCAGGATATGACACTCTGATAAAGTGGTATTTTTATTTTTTATTATAGCTTTTTATTTACAAGATATATGCATGGGTAATTTTTCAGCATTGACAACTGAAAAATCTTTTGTTCAAACTTTTCCCCTTTTTCACCCTCACCCCCTCCCCCAGATGGCAGGTAGACCAATACATGTTAAATATGTTAACATATATGTTAAATACAATATATGTATATATATATATGTATACATATATATATATATGCATACAGTTATTTTGCTGCACAAGAAGAATCAGAATTTGAAATAATGTACAATTAACCTGTGAAGGAAATAAAAAATGCAAATCGACAAAAACAGAGGGATTGGAAATGCTATGTAGTTGTTCACACTCAATTCCCAGAGTTCTTTCACTGGGTGTAGCTGGTTCTATTCATTCAACACTGGTTTTGTTCATCTCATTATTGAAGAGAGCCACTTCCATCAGAATTGATCCTCATATAGTATTTTTGTCGAAGTATATAATGATCCTTTGATCCTGCCCATGTCACTCATCATTAGTTCATGTAAGTCTCTCCAGGTCTTTCCAAAATCTTCCTGATGGTCATTTTTTAGAGAATAATAATATTTTATAACATTCATATACCATAATTTATTCAGCCATTTCCCAATTGATGGGCATCCACTCAGTTTCCAGTTTTGAGCCTCTAAAAAGAGAACTACCACAAACATTTTGCTACATACAAGGCTGAGGCAGTGGAGACAATGTGAGGCTATACTGAGGTGAGGTGAGTTCCCAGGCCGGGCTGTATAGTGTGGGGAAGGGAGAGAGATGCAGAAGATGGAGAACTGATGGCCCACGGCCTTACAAAATAACGGAAGCCACCACAACAGACAGGTGTCAGGGATGTACAGTGCATGCTGCACATGTCATGGCTGCAGCAAGGGGAATATATGGGCTGTGTCTGGTATGTGAGTATAGTAACAGTTAGTACCACCAGTCCTAGCTTGACTCTATCATTTTCATTACAGCACAATGTAACCACTACTTCTCTAGAGCATGTTGCACTGCTGACTGCTATTGTCGCCTAGAGTGAGGCTCCTGGTACTAGGCTGTGACCCTGTATCCATAGTGACCTCATGTCTGGCTGTTGTGGTCATCTGTTTTATCATTGTGTGTATGTTCTGTAGTTTCATAAAGAGATGGAATATTGCTAACATATGTCATCACCTTATAATCACTGGGGGTCTGACCTTAGTGCCCCCCCATTTATTCTGAGTGTGAGGGGATGCAGAGCTGCTGTACTGCTCCATTCCCCTCCAGATTCTTAAGGTCCCCATACATTTGTGCAGCTTCAAGTCACATAATGATCTTCCCCGGAAGCCCCAATGTACAATTTGCCACTGAAGCTCATTCTGCACATTCAATATGTTGCGCAGTTATATACATATATGCACAGTCTTGCCTGCAATTATGATAAATTACGAGTGCAGCATGTACAATCATGCATTGCTGGATCATGAGAATTGATCCCAGGATTCAGAGGAAGCCAGGGCATTTGGGAGAATTTGTTAAAGAATTCTGTTGCCAAAAAGATGTGTCCAGAGAAGGCTGATTTATTTAGTATACTGAGTCTTTCAGGACCTATAATGACATGGAGGATTGAAGAAATGGGAGACAATCTTCATCAGCATTTGCAAAACTCCAAAAAAAAAATATATAGATATATGTATATAGATATATATATCTAGATATATATATAGATATATATATCTAGATATATATATCTATATATAGATATATAGATAGATAGATATAGATATATATAGATATATATATATCTATATACATATATTTTTTTTTCCTTGGCACTCGATGATAGCAATGATGTTTGTGATTCTGCACAACTTCTAATTTTTATTTGTGGGACAAATGATTATTTTGAAGTCATAGAAGAGTTTGCTGCACTACAAAGCATCAAAGAAACAACTACAGGAGAGGATATCTATGAAAAGGTTTCCCAAAGTATGAATGGTTTAGAGCTGGACTGGGCTAAACTAGCGAGTGTGACAACTGATGGTTCCCCTAGCATGGTGGGGTCTAAAAAAGGAGTAATTGCTCACATTAACCAAGAGATGGACAAACATAACAATTCTCATCCAATAGCCATACATTGCCTCATCCAATAACAAGCACTGTGTAGTAAATCACTGAAGTGGGATTCTATTATGAAAATTGTGGTATCTTGTGTTAACTTTACTAAATCACAGACAATTTCAGGAATTTCTGTCTGAGCTAAATGTTGAGTATATTACACAGAAGTGCATTGGCTGAGTTAAGGGAGAGTTCTGAAATGTTTCTATGACTTAGTTCCACAGATTACAACTTTTCTGCTTTCAAAAAACAAATAAGTACCAGAGCTCAATGATGAAGAATGGAAATGGCACCTTGCCTTTCTGACACATGTAACAGAGCTACTTAACAATTTAAATATGCAACTTCAAGAAAGGGGAAGCTCATCTGTGATATGCAATCACCTGTCAAAGCATTTGAAGTAAAATTAGGTCTCCTCATCAAACAATTGAAGGAGGAAAACTTCTGCCATCTCCCCACAACTCAAAATCTGTTAGCAGAAAAACTGCTGATTGCATTCCCAAACAAAACATGTGTGGATTCATTGGAAAAAATGCAAAAGGAGTTCCAATTTAGATTTAAAGAGCTTCATCTCCACGAAGAGGACATACAGCTTTTCTGTAACCCATTTTCTATTGACATTGAAAATATGGATACAATTTACTAAATGAAACTGGCTGAACTGCAGAATTGTGACTCTCTGAAAGATGCATTCAAGTCAAGCAGCCTTCATAATTTCTATGCATTTCTCCTCTCTGAGACATATCCTCATCTCAGGAGCCATGCACTCAAAATGGCAACCATCTTTGGCAACACTTATGTCTGTGAACAGACTTTTTCTATAATGAAACACTTGATATCTCCAACCAGATCAAGATTAAGGGATGCACACTTGCATCGCTTGTTATGACTAGCAGTGACAAATATGGAACCAGACATTGACCATCTCATTAGCCAAAAGCAGGCCCATAATTCCCATTGAAACACTGGTAAGTTTGTTGATTTAACTTTACTTCATTTTAAATGTTGTATTTGTTCCCGTTTTGTTTTTTCACTTCAAAATAAGATATATGCAGCGTGCATAGGAATTTGTTCATAGTTTTTGTTTTTACTAAATTTGCCCTCCAACAGTCTGAGGGACAGTGAACTGGCCCCCTATTTAAAAAGTTTGAGGACCACTACTATACTCTCTAGTGTTTTTAATAGGAATGGATGTTGGATTTTATCAATTGCTTTTTCTGCATCTAGATGATCATATGTTTTTTGTTAATTTGGTTATTGATGTGGTCAATTATAATAATAGTTCCCCTAATATTGAACCAGCCCTGCGTTCTTGGTATAAATGCTACTTGGTCAGGGTGTATTATGCTGAGGATTACTTTCTATAATATTTTTGCTAATATTTTATTTAAGATTTTAGCATCAATATTCATTAGGGAGATTGGTCTATAATTTTCTTTCTCTGTTTTCCACCTACCTGGTTTAGGTATCAGTAACATGTCTGTGTCATTAAAGGAATTTAGTAGGAGTTCTTTATTCCCTATTTTTTCAAATAGTTTATATAACATTGAAATTAATTGTTCTTTAAATGTTTGGTAGAATTTATATATAATCCATCTGGTCCTGGGGATTTTTTCTTAGGAAGTTGATTAATGGCTTGTTCTATTTCTTTTTTTCTGAAATGGGACTATTTAAGCAATTTACTTCCTCCTCTATTAATCTGAGAAGTCTATATTTTTGAAGGTAGTTATCCATTTCACTTAGGTTATAATTTTATTGGCATAAAGTTGAGAAAAGTAACTCCTAATTATTGCCCCGATTTCCTCTTCATTGGTGGAATGCTCTCCTTTTTTTTTTTTTTTTTTTTTTTTAAGACTAACAATTTGATTTTCCTCTTTCCTTTTTCTAATCTGATTTACCAAAGTTTTATCTATTTTATTGAATTTTTTCATAAAACCAACTGTTAGTTTTATTTATTAATTCAACAGGTTTTTTTTTTTACTTTCAATTTTATCAAGTTCTCCTTTTAATTTTAGAACTTCAAGTTTGGTATTTGATTGGAGGTTTTTAATTTGGTCTTTTTTAGTTTTTAAAGTTGAAAGCCCAATTCATTGATCTTCTCTTTCTCTGTTTTATTCAAGTAAGCCTCAGAAGATATAAAATTTCCCCTTATAACTGCTTTGGCTGCATCCCACAAACTTTGGTATGTTGTCATATTGTATCATTCTTTTGGGTGAAATTATTAATTGTGTCTATGATTTGCTGTTTCATCCAATTATTTTTTTTAGGATGAGATTATTTAGTTTCCAATTACTTATTAGTCTATTTACCCATAATTTTTTGTTGACTATAGTTTTTATTGCACCATGATCTGAAAAGAATGCATTTACTATTTCTGCCTTTCTGCAGTTAATTTTGAGGTCTATATGTCCTACTAAATGGTCAGTTTTTGTATAATTCCCATGCACTGCTGAAAATAAAGTGTTTCAGTTGTCTTCAAAGATCTATCATACCTAACTTTTCTAATATTCTATTTACTTCTTTAATTTCTTTCTTATTTGTTTTGTGGTTTGATTCTGAGCGTGCAAGGTTGAAATCTCCCACTATTATAATGTTGCTGTCTATTTCTTCTTGCAACTCTCTTAGTTTATCCTTTCGGAAGTTAGATGCTATACCAAGTAATGTTCTTCTTTAAAGATATAATTTTCTCTGTGACCAGGTTTCTTGGGGAGCTTCTGCGAGCAGCTTTAGTTTCAGTTCAGTTCAATAATCATGCCAAAATGCAGCCAGGAGCTAAAGGTTCAGATCCTTTATTGTCTCCTTCAAAATAGCCTGGTTAGCTGTCTTAGAGGCCTATTTCTCTCCTTAATTCTGAAAGCTCTTGCTGCTAGTCCTTTGTCTCTTCCAGCTTATGCCTCTAGATCCCTCTGAATCCAAAGCCTCTAGCTAGAACAAAGATGGAAGTTGGAATGAATATGACTTGGCTTGTGGGCTTGTGGGCTTCTGTAGGCTTGTGAGAGCTCCTCCTTATATATGCTCTTTTAAAGGTGTGAATCTTGTGGAATTCTAATAAGTACATTACTGAACTAGAGAACTGTTAAGCATCCTGTAAACAACCATTGTCTCTATCAATTCCACTGACTTAGCACCTTGTAAGAATTCTAACATCTCCTGCTTTCATTCGATTTAGAACTTAGGTAGTCATGACCTCCTTGACTTCTCAAGGAGGTGAGAACCCGAAAAAGAAGGTGATCACACTTTTCCTGACTGCTCAAAAAAAGGAATGAAAACACCATAAAAGGAGGTGATCACGCCCTCCCTGACATCTCAGGAAGGAAGATAAAAACACCAAAGGAAATGGGAAATCAAATCAGATTAGCAAGTTTCTGAAGGGGCTCACTTTAAACAGGTATACATAAATCCATCAATATGGGAGATACACATAATTACATAAACTACATAAGCACATAGTAATATAACACAGGCTAGTAGTCATGTAACAAATAACATGAATCCACATGAGGAACTATACATGTTCAAAAGGAATCTACTGTCCATTAGTTCATGTGCCAGGAAGCCAATAATTCCTGTAAGTTTTGAAGCCCTGCAAAAGTCTCATCTTGTGTTAGGGAATCCAATGATTCCTGATGGTTTTCAAGTCCTGCAGCAATCTTTATCAACAATTTTTCATTTCAAGGAATCCAATGATTCCTGCTGTTTTTTAAGTCTTGCAACAGTCTCATCTTGTGTTAGGGAATCCAATAATACCTGCAGATTTTGTTCTTAGGTCTTCTCCTTTGTTTCCATATTTTTCTCTTTTTTTGTTTCTCTCCAGATGCTCATTGCCACCCATCTGTTTCTTTCTCCATCTGTAGGAATATAGGCAAACCCTTTCTCCCAAGCAGTTAAGCTATCTAATTCCCTTCTATTTACCACTTTCTAGATCTCTCTTCATCACCTGGCAATTGCATTGGAGCTCTTTGCACTGGACAATTCCTTGTTGGTGTAATAAGCCTGTATTCTCCCCAATTATAATCCCTTTCTGCTATCTAATTGCTTTTTTGCCTGACTGATCATGTAATCCCTTTCTGCCAAGTGATTGCTTTTTGGCCGCAAGATCACATCAGAGTCCTGACATTCTAAAGACTCTCTGAATGTAAACTCAGCTGCCATCTTGCCTCACCTGTCTTTTGTATGATATCTTGAAGCTGGGTCCTGCTTCTCATTTCCCTGGGTCATTCTACATTCTGAGGTTTAGTGGAAGCTCTTGTGGCATTTTGGACATAGGGTTTTAGGTCTTCTCTCAGCCTGTCTTCTTACTCTATCTGTATATTTACATTGGGCTCTTAGATGTCCTAGTTTTCCACACTGAAAACATCAACGATTTCCTCTAGAAGTCCCTTGTCAAGAGTGACTGTGTCTGTTCATCACAGTCTGGGTATAATAAGCATTTGTGCCCACTGTGACACAGTGTCTTATGATCTTCTCTAAAGGAGCATCTTTGTGTATTCCCCAGATACTTCTGCATACCTCATTAGCATTTTCCTTAGCCAGATGCCTGGTCATTATTTCTATAGATGCATTTTCTCCAATGGTTCTTGTGACAGCTGTTTGCAAATATCCCACAAAATCTGCAAAAAAGTTCATTGGGACCTTGCTCTATATTTATGAAGGCTTTACCTTTACTTGTTTCAGGAGAGAATCCCAAACTTTTATTGCAGCCCTAGAAATTTGCTCATACACTGCTATGGGATAATTAATCTATGCTGAATTCACTCCATACTGACCTTCACCTGCTGGTTGATCGAAAGTGACTTGTGCATTAACTCCTGTTTGCCTTTTGCATGTGGCTTGAATCCTACATAATTCATGATACTCCGAAAGCCACAACAAGTTTTGTCCAGGTTCTAAACATGTCCTTGCTATGGATTTCCAGTCACTAGGGATTAGGATTCCATAAGACAAATTATCTAGTAACATTTTTTTTATTGAAAACAAAGTCACTTTATTATAAAAATTTTTGACAGTATATATGCATAATTTTTTTATAACATTATCCCTTGTAATCATTTTTTCCAAATTATCCCCTCCTCCACTACTTCCCCCTGATGACAGGTGATCCCATACATTTTACATGTGTTACAATATAATCTAGATACAAGATATGTGTGTAAATCCCATTTTCTTGTTGCACGATAAGTATTAGATTCCGAAGGTATAAGTAACCTGGGTAGATAGACAGTAGTGCTAACAATTTACATTCACTTCCCAGTGTTCCTTCTCTGGGTGTAGTTGTTTCTGTCCATCATTGATCAACTGAAAGTGAGTTGGATTTCCTTTATGTTGAAGATATCCACATCCATCAGAATATATCTTCATAGAGCATTGAAGTGTACAGTGATCTTGTGGTTCTATTCATTTCACTCGGCATCAGTTGATGTAAGTCTCTCCAAGCCTCTCTGTATTCCATAATTTACCCAACCATCCTCCAATTGATGGACATCCATTCATCTTCCAGTTTCTAGCTACAATAAAAAGAGCTGCCACAAACATTTTGGCACATACAGGTCCCTTTCCCCTCCTCAGTATTTCTTTGGGATATAAGCCCAATAGCAGCAATGCTGGGTCAAAGGTATGCACAGTTTGATAACTTTTTGGGCATAGTTCCAAATTGCTCTCCAAAATAGCTGGATTCTTTCACAACTCCATCAACAATGTATCAGTGTCCCAGTTTTCCCACATCCCCTCCAACATTCATCATTATTTGGTCCTGTCATCTTAGCCAATCTGACAGGTGTGTAGTGGTATCTCAGAGTTGTCTTAAATTGCATTTCTCTGATCAGTAGTGATTTGGAACACTCTTTCATATCAATGGATATAGTTTCAATTTCATCATCTGAGAATTGTCTGTTCATATCCTTTGACCATTTATCAATTGGAGAATGGTTTGATTTCTTATAAATTAGGCTCAGTTCTCTATATATTTTAGAAATGAGACCTTTGTCAGAACCTTTACTTTTAAAAATATTTTCCCAATTTGTTACTTACCTTCTAATCTTGTTTGCATTAGTATTGTTTGTACAGAAACTTTTTAGTGTGATGTAATCAGAATCTTCTATTTTGTGATCAATAATGATCTCTAGTTCGTTCTCCTCTGGTCATAAATTCCTTCCTCCTCCACAGGTCTGAGAGGTAGACTATTCTCTGTTCCTCTAATCTATTTATGATCTCATTTTTATGCCTAAATCATGGACCCATTTTGATCTTATCTTGGTATATGGTGTTAAGTGTGGATCCATATCTAATTTCTGCCACACTAATTTCCAGTTTTCCCAACAGTTTTTGTCAAATAATGAATTCTTATCCCTAATGTTGGTATCTTTGGGTTTGTCAAAGACTAGATTGCTGTAGATATACCCTTCTTTGTCCTTTGTACCTAATCTGTTCCACTGATCGATTGGTCTATTTCTTAGCCAATACCAAATGGTTTTGGTGACTGCTGCTATATAATGTAGCTTTAGATCAGGTAAACCTAAACCACCTTCATCTGACTTATTTTTCAGTTTCCTTGCAATTCTCGACCTTTTATTCTTCCATACGAATTTTGTTGTTATTTTTTCTAGGTCATTAAAATAGTTTCTTGGGAGACTGATTGGTATAACAATAAATAAATAGATTAGTTTGGGGAGTATTGTCATCTTAATTATATTCGCTCGGCCTATCCAAGAGCACTGAATGTCTTTCCAATTATTTAAATCTGACTTTATTTTTGTGGCAAGTGTTCAGTAATTTTTCTCATATAATTCCTGACTATTCTTTGGTAGATGGATTACCAAATATTTTATACTCTCAACATTTGTTTGGAATGGAATTTCTCTTTGTATCTCTTGCTGTTGCATTTTGTTCGTGATATATAAAAATGCTGAGGATTTATGTGGATTTATTTTGTATCCTGCAACTTTGCTAAAATTCTGAATTATTTCTAATAGCTTTTTAGCAAAGTCTTTTGGGTTCTCTAAGTATACCATCATGTCATCTGCAAAGAGTGATAGTTTGAGTTCCTCATTTCCTACTCTAATTCCTTGAATCTCTTTCTCGGCTCTTATTGCTGAGGCTAGCGTTTCTAGTACTATATTGAATAGTAATGGTGATGGTGGGCAACCTTGTTTCGCTCCTGATCTTACTGGGAAAGGCTCCAGTTTATCTCAATTGCCTATTATGCTTACTGACGGTCATAAATATATGCTCCTGAATATTCTAAGGAATAGTCCATTTATTCCTACACTCTTAAGCATTTTTAGTAAGAATGGATGTTGGGTTTTATCAAATGATTTTTCTGCATCTATTGAGATGATCATATGGTTTTTATTAATTTGATTATTAATATGGTCAATTATACTAATAGTTTTCCTAATATTAAACCAGCCCTGCATTACTGGTATAAATCCTACTTGATCATAGTGTATTATCCTTGGGATGATTTTCTGAAGTCTTTTTGCTAATATCTTATTTAAGAGTTTAGCATCAATATTTATTAAGGAAATTGGTCTATAGTTTTCTTTCTCAGTTTTCGATCTACCTGGTTTAGGTATCAGTTGCAGACCCAATTCATTAATCTTCTCTTTCTCTGTTTTGTTCAACCCTCACAGAGCAGTCATACTAATCACCTCTGAGCCACTTCCAGGGAAAGTGAGGGGAACTATCTCCCAGAGCTATCTCTTAGCTGAGACACAGGAACCGCTGCATCCATCTGGACTGGGAGGAAGCTGCTAAAGAAATAAATAAATAAACTTCTTATCCCAAGGACAGACCCTAAAATATTTTTAACCATGAGTAAAAAGCTGAAGAGAACTATTAATTCCTTCTACACAGAGAAAGAGCGGGTATCCAACTCCGAGGAAGTTAACAGCAGAGAGTCAGCAGATAACACTCTAACTACCTGGCCCCCATCATATAACTCTCTCCTAGAGGAGACTATTAAAAAGTTAAGAGAGTTTGAAGAAAAATGGGGAAAGGAAAGAGAAGCTATGATAGAGAATAACCACGTTCTAAAATTTGAGTTGGAAAAAATAAAGAATTCACAGGAGATGCAGGGAAACAAAATTTGTGAATTAGAAAAGGTTAAAAATCATAGGAAAGTAAAATTTTTGAATTGGAAAAGACAAAAAAATTCTCAAGAAAGTAGGATTTCTTAATTGGAAAAGTTAAAAAAAGTCTCAAGAAAGAAGGATTTCTGAATTAGAAAAAGAAAATAACTCTAAAAAAATTAGGGAAATGGAAAAAAATAAAATAGAGCAAAATAATTCATTTAAAAAGTCAATTGGGCATATACAAAAAGAACTAAAAAATATGAAGGAAGAAAATAACTCATTAAAAATCAGGATGGAACAAATAGAAATGAATGATTGATTGAGAACCCAAAAATCAGTCAAATAAAACAAAAACAAAAACAAAAAAAAAATAAAAAAAAAAGCTGCAGAATAATGTCAAATACTTACTGGGAAAATCTATAGACCTGGAAAATAGATCTAGAAGAGATAATCTGAAGATCATTGGACTTCCCAAAAACTATGACCAAAAAAAGAGCCTAGATACTATTTTACAGGAAATCACCAAAGAGAACTGTCCAGAGATAATAGAAACATAATGGAAAATAGACGTTGAAAGAATTCATCAAACACCTTCTGAAAAACACTCTAAAAAAAGAACTCCACGGAATATTGTGGCTAAGCTGCAGAATTACCAAACAAAGGAAAAAAAATATTGCAAGCAGCTAGAAAAAAGCAATTCAAATATCAAGGGGCCACAATAAGGGTCACTCAAGATCTGGCTGCCTCCACATTGAAAGATCAAAGGGCCTGGAACCTGATATTCCAAAAGGCAAAACATCAAGGATTGCAACCAAGAATAAACTACCCAGTTAAGTTTAGCATTTTCTTCCATGAAAGAAGATGGTCATTTAATGAAACAGAGGAATTCTATTTGTTTCTAAGAAAAAAAAAAACAGACTTAAACAAAAAAATTGATCTACATCCACAAGACTGAAGAGAAACAGAAAAAAAGTAAAAAGAACTCTTGAAAACTGTATCTCTGTTGTGGATATATAAAAAGTCCGCAAGGATAATTTGATTTTACTTAAAAAGGGGGGAGTAATAAAGAGAAGGGGGTAGTATCAGAAAAAGGGAAGGAGTGACAAAAAGAGGAAAACTACATCCAGGAAGAGGCATAGAAAATATACCATATATGAGGGAATTTAGAGATGGGGAGAAACATTGTGTGAATCTTACTCTCATCAGAATAGGCTCAAAGAGTAAATAATTGACATATTTGTTTTTCAGAGAACTCTCTCCCATCTCATTAAAAGGGGGGAGAGGAAAATGAAAAAAGAAAAGGGGAATAAGGGAAGGGACTTGGAAGGAGGGGGAGGGATACTAAAAAGGGAGGACTGTGTGTCACAAGTGGGGTCCATAAATTAAATATTGGGGAAGGGATTCAGCAGATTCAAGGTAAAAAGCATAATCTGGGGATAATATGATGGCAGGAAATGCAGAATTAGTAATCTTAACTGTAAATGTGAATGGGATGAACTGTCTCCTCAAACAGAGATGGATAGCAGACTGGATCAAAAGTCAGAACCGTACAATATGTTGTTTCCAGGAAACACACTTAAAGCAGGGAGATACATACTGAATAAAAGTAAAAGGTTAGAGCAGAATCTATTATGCTTCAGCTAAAGCCAAAAATGCAGGGATAGTCATCCTTATCTCAGATCAAGCAAAAGCAGAAATTGATATAATTAAAAGAGATAAGGAAGGAAACTATAGTCTGCTAAAAGGTAGCATAAACAATGAAGCCACATCAGTACTAAACACATATGCAAAAAGTGGTATAGCATAAAACTTTCTAAAGGAAAAGTTAAGAGAATTGCAAGAAGAAATAGACAGTAAAACTATAAGAGTGGGAGATCTCAACCTTGCACTCTCAGATTTAGACAAATCAAACCACAAAACAAATAAGAAAGAAATTTAAAAAGTAAATAGAACATTAGAAAAACTAGCTATGATGCACCTTTGGAGAAAACTGAATGGCAATAGAAAAGAATATACTTTCTTCTCAGCAGTTCATGGATCCTATACAAAAATTGACCATATATTAGGACATAAAGATCTCAAAATTAAATGTAGGAAGGCAGAAATAATAAATGCCTTCATCTCATAGCACAATGCAATAAAAGCTTCATTCAGTAAGAAGTTAGGGGTTTATAGACCAAAAAAGTAATTGGAAACTGAATAATCTCATCTTAAAGAATGACTGGGTGAAACAGCAAATTATAGAAACAATAATTTCACCCAAAATAATGACAATGATAAGACATCATAACAAAATCTGTGGGATGCAGCTAAAATGGTAATAAGGGAAAATTTTATATCTTTAGAGACTTATTTCAACAAAATAGAGAAGGAGAAGATTAATGAATTGGGCTTGCAACTTATAAAGCTAGAAAAAGACCAAATTAAAAATCCCCAATCAAAAATCAAACTTGAAATACAAAAATAAAAGGAGAAATCAATAATATTTGAAGTAAAAAAAACAAAAACAAAAACTATCGAATTAATAAATAAAACCGAGTGGGTTTTATAAAAAAGCCAATAAAATAGATAAACCTTTGGTAAATCTGATCAGAAAAAGGAAAGAGAAAAATCAAATTGTTAGTCTTACAAATGAAAAGGGGGATCTTTCCACCAATGAAGAGGAAATTAGAGAAATAATAAGGAGTTACTTTGCCTTACTTTATGCCAATAAATTTAATAACTTAAGTGAAATGGATAACTTCCTCCAAAAATATAGGCTTCCTAGATTAACAGAGGAGGAGATAAATTGCTTAAATAGTCCCATTTCAGAAAAAAAAGGAATAGAACAAGCTACTAATCAACACCCCAGGAAAAAGGACCAGATGGATTTAAATGTGAATTCTACCAAAAATTTAAAGAACAATTAGCTGAAATGTTATATAAACTATTTGAAAAAATAGGGGATGAAAGAGTCCTACCAAACTCCTTTTATGACACAAACATGATACTGATACCTAAACCAGGTAGATTGAAAACTGAAAAAGAAAACTACAGACCAATTTCCTTAATGAATATTGATGCTAAACTCTTAAATAAGATATTAGCAAAAAGACTTCAGAAAATCATCCCAAGGATAATACAATATGATCAAGTAGGATTTATACCAGTAATGCAGGGCGGGTTCAATATTAGGAAAACTATTAGTATAATTGACCATATTAATAATCAAATTAATAAAAACCATATGATCATCTCAATAGATGCAGAAAAATCATTTGATAAAACCCAACATCCATTCCTACTAAAAATGCTTGATAGTATAGGAATAAATGGACTATTCCTTAGAATATTCAGGAGCATATATTTATGACCGTCAGTAAGCATAATAGGCAATTGAGATAAACTGGAGCCTTTCCCAGTAAGATCAGGAGCGAAACAAGGTTGCCCACTATCACCATTACTATTCAATATAGTACTAGAAACGCTAGCCTCAGCAATAAGAGCCAAGAAGGAGATTCAAGGAATTAGAGTAGGAAATGAGGAACTCAAACTATCACTCTTTGCAGATGACATGATGGTATACTTAGAGAACCCAAAAGACTTTGCTAAAAAGCTATTAGAAATAATTCAGAATTTTAGCAAAGTTGCAGGATACAAAATAAATCCACATAAATCCTCAGCATTTTTATATATCACGAACAAAATGCAACAGCAAGAGATACAAAGAGAAATTCCATTCCAAACAAATGTTGAGAGTATAAAATATTTGATAATCCATCTACCAAAGAATAGTCAGGAATTATATGAGAAAAATTACTGAACACTTGCCACAAAAATAAAGTCAGATTTAAATAATTGGAAAGACATTCAGTGCTCTTGGATAGGCCAAGCGAATATAATAAAGATGACAATACTCCCCAAACTAATCTATTTATTTATTGTTATACCAATCAGTCTCCCAAGAAACTATTTTAATGACCTAGAAAAAATAACAACAAAATTCGTATGGAAGAATAAAAGGTTGAGAACTGCAAGGGAACTAATGAAAAAAAAGTCAGATGAAGGGTGTGTAGGTGTAACTGATCTAAAGCTATATTATAAAGCAGCAATCACCAAAACCATTTGGTATTGGCTAAGAAATAGACCAATCGATCAGTGGAACAGATTAGGTACAAAGGACAAAGAAGGGTATATCTACAGCAATCTAGTCTTTGACAAACCCAAAGATACCAACATTAGGGATAAGAATTCATTATTTGACAAAAACTGTTGGGAAAACTGGAAATTAGTGTGGCAGAAATTAGATATGGATCCACACTTAACACCATATACCAAGATAAGATCAAAATGGGTCCATGATTTAGGCATAAAAATGAGATCATAAATAGATTAGAGGAACAGAGAATAGTCTACCTCTCAGACCTGTGGAGGAGGAAGGCATTTACGACCAGAGGAGAACTAGAGATCATTATTGATCACAAAATAGAAGATTTTGATTACATCACACTAAAAAGTTTCTGTACAAACAATACTAATGCAAACAAGATTAGAAGGTAAGTAACAAATTGGGAAAATATTTTTAAAAGTAAAGGTTCTGACAAAGGTCTCATTTCCAAAATATATAGAGAACTGAGCCTAATTTATAAGAAATCAAACCATTCTCCAATTGATAAATGGTCAAAGGATATGAACAGACAATTCTCAGATGATGAAATTGAAACTATATCCATTTATATGAAAGAGTGTTCCAAATCACTACTTATCAGAGAAATGCAATTTAAGACAACTCTGAGATACCACTACACACCTGTCAGATTGGCTAAGATGACAGGAACAAATAATGATGAATGTTAGAGGGGATGTGGGAAAACTGGGACACTGATACATTGTTGATGGAGTTGTGAAAGAATCCAGCTATTCTGGAGAGCAATTTGGAACTATGCCCAAAAAGTTATCAAACTGTGCATACCTTTGACCCAGCATTGCTGCTATTGGGCTTATATCCCAAAGAAATACTGAGGAGGGGAAAGGGACCTATATGTGTCAAAATGTTTGTGGCAGCTCTTTTTGTTGTAGCTAGAAACTGGAAGATGAATGGATGTCCATCAATTGGAGAATGGTTGGGTAAATTATGGCATATGAAGGTTATGGAATATTATTGCTCTGTAAGAAATGATCAGCAGGAGTAATACAGAGAGGTTTGGAAAGACTTACATCAACTGATGCTGAGTGAAATGAATAGAACCAGAAGATCTTTGTACACTTCAATGTTGTATGAAGATGTATTCTGATCGATGTGGATATCTTCCACATAAAGAAGATCCAACTCACTTCCAGTTGATCAATGATGGACAGAAACAACTACACCCAGAGAAGTAACACTGGGAAGTGAATGTCAATTGTTAGCACTATTGTCTATCTATCCAAGTTACTTATACCTTCAGAATCTAATACTTATCGTGCAACAAGAAAATGGGATTTACACACGTATATTGTATCTAGGTTATACTGTAACACATGTAAAATGTATGGCATTGTCTGTCATCTGGGGAGGGAGTAGAGGGAGGGAGAGTATAATTTGGAAAAATGAATACAAGGGATAATGTTAGAAAAAATTACTCATGCATATATACTGTCAAAAAATAAAATAAATTTTATATACTTCAAAAAATAAATAAAAATAATGCTGATGATTAATGTGGGTTTATTTTATATCCTGCAACTTTGTTAAAGGTGTCGATTATTATAGTTTTTTAGTAGAATCTTTGGAGTTCCCTAAGTATGTGATCATATCATCAGCAAAGAGTGATAATTTGGTTTCCTCATCACCTACTCTAATTCCTTTAATCTCTTTCTCCTCTCTTATTGCCAAAGTTAGCATTTCTAATACAACATTGAATGGTAATGGTGATAGTGGGCAACCTTGTTTCACCCCTGATCTTAATTACTGATGATTTTAAATAGATTGTATGGATTATTTTAAGGAAAAGTCCATTTATTCCTATACTCTCAAGTGTTTTTAGTAGGAATGGATGTTGGATTTTAGCAAATGCTTTTTCTGCATTTATTGAGATGATCATATAATTTTTTAAATTTGGTTATTAATATGGCCAATTATACTGATAGTTTTCCTAATATTGAACTAGCCCTGCATTCCTGGTATAAATGCTACTTGATCACGATGTATTATCCCAGGGATGATTTTCTGTAGTCTTTTTGCTAATATCTTATTTAAGAATTTAACATCAATATTCATTAGGGAGATTGGTCTATAACTTTCATTCTCTGTTTTTAACCTACCTCATTTGGATATCAGTATCATGTCTGTGACAATAAAATTATTTTAAAGAATTAGGAAAAATAATAACAACTCATCTGCAAGAACAAAAGGTCAAAACTATCTAGGTAATTAATGAAAAAAATTCAGCATATGGTGTCTTAGCAGCATGAAACTTAAAACTATATTAATATAGTAGTAATCAAAACTATTTGGTACTGGCTAAGAAATAGAGTGGTGGATCAGTGGAATACATTAGATACATATGACAAAATAATCAAGGTTTATAGTAATCCAGCATTTGATAACCCCCAAACTCCAGTTTCAGAAATAAGATTTCAGTATTTGACAAAATTTTCTGGAAAAACTGGAAAAGGATACGTCAGAAACTCAGAATAGACCTACATCTCACACCTCATACCAAAAGATCACAATGAGTTCATGATTTGGGCATTAGGGATGAAATCACAAACAAATTAAGAGAACAAGAGATAATTTACATATCAGATCTTTGGAGAAGGGAGGATTTGAGGACCAAAGACAATCTAGAGTACATTATGAAAGGGTAAAATGGACAACTTTGATGATATTAAATTTAAAAAATGCACAAAACCAACAGAAACAAGATTAAAGGGATAATAGAAAACCAGGAAAAGTCTTTATAGCTAGTGTTTCTGATGAAGTCCTCATTTCTAAAATATATAAAAAAAACACAATGTCAAATTTATGAAAATACAAGTCATTCCCCAGTTGATAAATGGTCAAAATATATGAACAATTTTCAAAAGATGAAATTAAAGTCATGTATAGTCAGATGAAAAAATGCTCCATATTGCTATTATTTAGAGAAATGAAAATTAAAATAACAATGAGGTACCACCTCATGCCTCTTAGATTAGGTAAAATGATAGGAAAATATAATGCTAAATATTGGAAGGGATGTGGGAAAAGTAGGACATGAATGCATTGTTGGTAGTGTTGTGAACTTATTCAACCATTCTAGAGAGCAATTTGGAACTATGCCCCAAAGCTAAAAACCTGTGCATAACCTGTGACCCAGCAATGGCACTATTGAATTTGTCTTCCAAGGAAATCATAAAAAAGGGGGAAAAGATCCACATGCGCAAAACTGTTTGTAGCAGCTTTTTTTCTATGTTAGCAAAGAATTAGGAAATGAGTTGATGCTCATCAGTTTAGTAATGCCTGAACAAGCTGCTGTGTATGAAGATAATGGAATAGTATTGTTTTACAACAAATGATGAACAAACTGATTTTAGAAAGATCTGGAAGATATTCATGAACTGATGCTGAATGAAACAAGAACTGGGAATACATTGTACAAAATAACAGCAAGAATGTGTGATTATTAATTATGAAAGATTTGGTTCTTAGTGCTTCAGTAATTTAAAACAATTTCAATAAACTTTGGACAGAAAACACCATCTGTATCCAGAGGACAAAACTGTGAAGATTGAAAGTAAATCAACAAATGCTATACTCACTTGTTTTTTCTGTCTCATCATTTTTCCCATTTGTTTTGATTTTTCTCTTCCAAAATTATTCATAAAGCAATGTGTACTAAAACGAAAATTTTTAAAAATTCTGCTTCATAAAAAAAAGTAATAAAGAAACATTAATTAAGAGTATAAAAATGGCATGGAAACACTTGCATAAACTGAAACAAAATTACACTTAAATAGAACCCAAAGAATAAGTTATGCTATAACAACAATTTTATAAGAACAAACAATTTTAATACTTGTGCAAGACCAGGTGATCAATATAATATCATAATAACATTGTAATTACAACCAAACTTTGAATGCTTTTTTGATAAATAAAATTACCACCTATGACTAGAAGACCTAGGCCAAAATAATTGTTCTACCTCTTCACAGTGAGATTATGATTTATAACAGAATGATATATTTTTATATACAGCAAATGAGAGAATCTGTTTTAATTTTCTATGCATATTGTTACAAGAAATTATTTGCTTTTCTCTGAGGTGACAGGTGGGAGAAAAAGAATTAGATTTCTTACTTAAAAAAAAAATAAAGGATGGTAGATACTACATATGTGGGATGTAGCCAATACTTTTGGATGAAGTCACTTGTGATCATGTTACAAGAGCTCTCTTAAGGAGTAGGGTAATCTGCAAATGTTTATTGAGTTCAATATATATATATATATATATATATATATATATATATATATATATATATATATATATTTTTTTTTTTTTACAAATTTCTCTAAAATATTACCTTTTCCCCTCAAGTTTTCTCCACAACAAAAATTTGCTTTATTTTGTAATAGCTTCCATCTAACAAGAAATGATGGCTGTTTGGATGAAATAACAGCTTTGTACTTTGTGAACATTTGATTATCTTTTAAAAGGAGGCTCATGATTTTTCTCCTAAGAAAGAAATATATCCCAGGGAATTAGTAGTGTTCATTCAATTAGTAAAGGATAGTAATCTATTTTTACTCTCAAACACACAAGAAGTATTAAAATATACAACCAAAGTTATTATCAGAGACTGAAATGAAAGTGACAGTGAATTGGAAGAAAGATTCAGAACATTATGAGAAAAATTCCAGCAGGTAATGTTGAAAAGAATATATTGGGGAAAATGGGCTTCTCTCCATGCATTAAGGAATTGAAGGTATTCTGTTTGATCACAATTGGTAATATTATGTCAAGAAATACAAAAGAATCATCAAAAATCACAGCTTCACTTAGTTCACCATGGAACAAGATTAGGTAAACATACGATAGTTCTGTCAATCTTCCTTTTTCTATAGAGTCCTGAAAAAATTAGTCTCAGCAAAGATTATTTATTTTTATATCTAAGTTATTCACTATAGTTATCAATTCCTTTTAGTCTATAAAATAAGAATAAAGAATCTATCTCTTATTTATTTAGTACTTACATTCAATTGAACTATCATAACCTATAATTTTTGTTATTTTTTTGCATTTTACATTTTTTACATAAAATGTACCTCAAATATTTTAGCAGACTATTCATTCTCTTGTATGACATTTTCTAAAGCTTAGCTGACTTCCCATATCTTGTGAAATCCATCTTCCTTAATTAACAAAATCTATTGTTTTTTTCTTTATCAGTCATGAAGATTTTATTTGCTTCCTCAGCAATCATATTGACTTACCTAAGAAAAGGAATTAAAACAAGGTTTAGAAAATAAACATCTAAGTGGAGCAGAAAAAAAATCCCTATATTTATAATTTATTTCTCTTCATATCCTTCAAATCCTTGCACTACTTATAGTCAGATTTTTTTTAGTCCCCTGTTTCTTTCTAGTTGTTCTTAATTACTTGTTTCTGAGCCAGTAAGGAAAATTATGGATTGGCAATCTATTACTTTGGGAATCTTAATTAAATTTATTTGAGGCCTTTCCAATATGTCTCAAAAATTGTACTTCTGCCTTTTATTTTTGAATTCCCAATTGTTTGCTCACCTGTTGGAATAATCCCAGAGTACACAAAAAGGAATTTTAGAAAAGAGGAAGAGATTACTATTTAGAATCAATTCTTGAGGAGGTGGAGCTAAAATAGGTGAATAAAGTCAGTGAGTCCCTGAGTTCTCCACCAAAACTTTCCAAATACCTTTAGATAATGACTCTAAACAAATTCTAGAGCAGCAGAACCCACAAAAAATGGAAGGAAACACTTTTTTAGCCCCCCAAAAATGGTTGGCAAGAAAAGCGTATTGCACTTTGATGAAAGAGAAACAGTCAAGAACAGATTACTCCAGCACAACTATGGCCCGGAAAAGGAGGAGCCTGCCTGAATCAGCAATGGCCTTGGATGCTATCAGCCCACAGGTATTAAAGTAGTCTGACCAGAAGGAAATTACAGAGGTCTCTTTTCTAGCACTGTGGCCAGATTCTGTTGTTTTTCCAATTCAAATCTGCTTCACAGACCTGAGTGGTATTGCCAGAACTTGCAGTCACAAGTCTCAGGACCCCTCCTCACAGTTTCAGGAGCAAAAATGGTGCTTTTGATTGCTTACAGAGCTGAGTACATGCCAGAAAAGTAGGAAACACACTTCTCTTTAGATCATATTACCTTAGAAGAAATGAAAAGTTGTAGGTCCCTTGAATTATTTCTCAAAATACTTGCACAAAACTCTGAAGCTTGGGACAATGTGACCACCATGCTGTAATTAAAGCCCTACTTTAACAAAGAGGTAAAAGAGGGCTGGGAAATTGAGAAAAGAAGAGGAAAAAGCTCTGACTATGGTTATTATGGTAACAAGGAATATCAAAATGCATACTCAGAAGATAACAAAATTCAAACTAAAGCCTCTAAGAAAATTTAAATTTGTCTCAGGTCATGGAAGAGCTCAAAAATGATTTTGAATATCAAGTAAAGGAGAGAAAAAACTGGGAAGACATATCAAAGTGATACCAAAAAGAATCATGAAAAACAAGTCAATAGATAGACCAAGGAGACACAAATGTATATGTGCATATTTACATGTGTTTGTGCACACACACACACACACACACACACACACACACATTCAAGAAAAGCAAATGTGACCTAATAAAAGCAAAAAAAGCCAATGAGGAAAAAGAATGCCTTAAAAAGCAGAATTGGTCAAATGGAAAGAGGAACAAAAATAAACTGAAGAAAAAAAAATTGACCAAATGGAGAAAAATCCACTAAAAACAACTCATTTAAAAGTTGAATTAGAGGAGGGCAGCTAGGTGGTGCAGTGGATAGAGCACCAGCCCTGAAATCAGGAGGACCTGAGTTCAAATCTGGTCTCAGACACTTAACACTTCCTAGCTGTATGATCCTGGGCAAGTCACTTAATTACAATTGCCTCAGCAATCCAAGTTGGATTGGACACCACATACTTCTAAGATTTGCTAAGATGACAGGAAAATATAATGATAAATGTTGGAGGGAATGTGGGAAAACTGGGACACCAATACATTGTTGGTGGAGTTCTGAACTGATTTGGAACTATGCAATTTGGATACTAGAGCAATTTGGAACTATTCTCAAAAGACTATCAAATTGTGTATATCCTTTGATCTAGCAGTGTCTCTCCTGGGTGTATATCCCAAAGATATCATAAAGGACAGAAAAGGAACCACGAGTGCAAAAATGTTTGTGGCAACCCTTTTTTGTAGTGGCAAGAAATGAGAAATTGAGTGGATGCCCATCAGTTGGAAAATAGCTGAATAAATTATAGTATACAAATATTATGGAGTATTATTGTTCTATAAGAAATGATCATTAGGATGATTTCAGAGAAGCCTGGATAGACTTACATGAACTGATACTAAGTGAAGTGAGTATATCCAGGAGATCTTGTATACAATATTATATGATGATCTATTCTGATGGATGTGACTTTTTAACAATGAGATAATTCATACCAGTTCCAATGGTCTTGTGATGAAAAGAGTCATCTACACCCAGAGAAAGGACTATGGGGACTGTGGATTCACCACATAAGTATTTTCACTCTTTTTGTTGTTGTTTCCTTGCGTTTTGTTTTCTTTCTCAAAAGCTAGTAAAGTAGGCCCATCATAATATAATCAAAGAAGAACCCTGCTTCTCACAAGATGCAAAAAAGATATATAAAACTGAAGAAGGGAATGATATAAGATATTGAGTAAAGATTAGTTGATGGAAATATGTCTAACATATAGGCCAAAGGTACCTATCACATTAAGTCAAAAAAGGTTGAAATCTGTCCCATTCCTAAGTTTTAAACATATCTATGATAGTTTTTTTCCAGGTTCAGTTCTCAGGAAGCCTTTCCCCAAATTGGGCTGTTGGTTCTCCAATCTCCATTAATTAGCCCATAAAATATCTATCTTAATTACACAGAAGACAATTATATTTTAATCTAGATTTTTTTCTCCAAGGTTGAAGTCTCAGTAAATAATTATCTAAAGCATACTACAAATAAAATATATTACGTAGAAGACCATCATATTTTAATCTAGATTTTTTCTCAAAGGAGAGATCTCAGTAAATAATTATCTAAAAGCATACTACAAATAAAGTATAATAAGTCAGGTTTTTTTCCTATGGAATGCAATAGTGAACATAAAGGAAACAGCACTCATTAACAGAAATTTAAAACATTATTTAGTATCTTACCTCATTTTTACTAGGGAAGTCATTTAAAATGGCAAAATTAGTTTTATTAGAGCATGAAAGTTTTTACAAGACTACAAATAAGCTGTATCAAGATACATATCTTTCAGCATTTTCCAATTTGTCAAGTTTGATATTTTGGAGGTCTTTTTTAATGCTAACTCTTCCTAATGAGTGAAACTACTCTTGCATCTGCCTAGGTACTTTCCTCACTTTGTTTGCGAAGTAGGGAATTAGAAGTTACCAGTTCTGAACATTTCAATGCTCTTAAGATCAATATTACAAGGAAAGAAACAAAGAGAGGCAAAGTGTACCAGGAACCCTCGTACAAATATAGCTAGTTACATCAATAGTCTACACACTATTATTTTGAGGTAGAAATAACTATTACTCACTACCTCTCACTGAAGTTTTATCTAATCACTTAGGTAATTATATCCATGAATGCTTCCACTGAGAAATTGTCTTTTCTTGTATCTAGCTCAGCAAACATGCAAGGGACTCTCAGAAATTAGGATGCCAACCACTCATACTTCTCACAAGGAAATGGAAAGAGAATATTTTTACATATTTTAAAGAATATACAATTTCAGGTAGGCAAAGATGGGCACTCATTAAGAGTGGCTAACACTATAGGATTAAAATAGTTTGGGCCAATTGATCACAAGAGATTTGGAAATAGATGATTTATTTCTGAATTTTTCCATTTTCAATGCTAACTTTGACACTAATATGCTAATCCTGCATCTTTTCTCTCCCTAAATTTTCTTGCAAAGGCCTAAAAACTTTCCTTCCAGGCACAAAGAAACCATATGTAATTTTATTTTATTTATATATGTAGATTGTCTTTATAAACAGCATCAACTATAAATCTTTGGTAGTATGGAAGTGGTTATAAAAAGTACAGTTGAATAAAAGCAGGTAAAGACTAGGGTATTTCTTCAAGGGGAAAAAGACATGAGAAATAGAAAGACACACAATTGAGAAGGAAAGACAGATATAGACACTCAAAGCAACACAAAGAAAACAGAGACTGAGAGTCAGAGATATAGTCAGAGGACAGAGTGTCAGAGAGAGTCAAAGGCAGAGAAAGTCAGTGTGGCAAAGAGAGACAGAGACAGAGAGAAAGAGATAGAGATAAAGAGAAAGAGAAACAAAGGTAGAGACTGAGACAGGACATCAGAAAAACAGAGATAAAGATATTCAGATACATAGAATGACAAAGACAACCAGAAAGATGAAGAGACAAAGACAAAACGATAGATAGACAAATGATAAAGTCAGAGACATGAAATCAGGAACACAGAAAACAATGACATACTGTGTTGGAATCATCTTTTTGTAGTAACATCCAAAAATAACTAAATACATAAATTAGAAAATAAAGCAATTAATTTCAAAAAGCATAAAATTACCAATTCTTTTAATAAAAAGTATTCTCAGAGCAGAGTAGGGTAATTCATATCAGGCAACTTTTCCTGGCAAACTGTCAATGATAAGAAGATATATGTAAATAGAAATGTTTACATAACACTATCCAACACATCCACCTGCACAGAGACCTAAGAGGTAGGATTTGGCCCAGCAGTAAAAAGCAGAAATCTGCACATCTTATTTTGTTCAGAGTTTCCTGTGGAGGATGCATTAGAAACTACAAGGGATTCAGAATAGAAGACAAAATGGGATTCCCTAATGACATAAACAGAAATGAAAAACTTATAGTGGATAAAGAGTCAGTCTGAATACTGCAAAGCTCCAAGTTCAAGTTTTCCAACTGACAGACTGTTCCATTGACATTAAGCAAGTAACTGATCTTCTCAGTACTTTAGGAAACTATAAGCTTACAATTTTGAGCAAAAATGCCAACCTTCATTGGTAGAGAGGATTTCCTCACTAGGAATTTTCTATGCTATTGAAATCATGACCAGCTCAGTTATCTCTCTCTGAAGATGAATAACACAGTCCCTCCATCTTGAAGATCATATAATAAATAATTATTGATTGGGTATTGAATTTCCTGACCCCTAGTGGCAAAAGAAAATCAGTTAGGAGTGACAAAGAAAAAGAAAATTGATTAAAGAGGGCAAAGGCTTAAGATCAAAACGTATATATTAATATTGCTAGTTCTGACTTTTTTGTGGGTCTACCTTTATATAGTTCATTATGTTTTGAATAAACTGACATTTGAATTTGAAAACCTCCTAACATATCATGCAATACTACTGATTCACCTCATAGACATATTTAAAAGGTGAAATATAGAGATGAGAGATACAGCAAAATGAAAAATTCTTTATAGTTTTTGCCCTAACTTATATCCTATAGAAATGCTGACATTTAAGCCTATCTTTTGGGAAATCCAGCTGAAAATCATTTTTCTATATTTTTAGGTTAAGTATAGTACTTAGTATAAATAGCCTCTGCTACTATTTCTATTTAATTCTTTTTTGATTTTGCCTCCCCAGTTATATTTTAAATTGATTTGTAATTAAGATATATCACAGTGTTAGGGTTGATTTTCTCCTTTATATTCACATAGGCCTTGACTATAAGTACTTCAGAGTTCAAAAGGAACATTACCTATTTTCTAATATGATAAAAAAAAAAATCTGTGATTGACACTTTTAGACTTAATTCTCAACAACACCTAGGAAAAAGATACCAGATATATTTGTCTTTGAGAATGAATCATTCAACAATAAAACAATAAAAATAAATCTGTGATAATTGTCATGAATCAGCATGATAAAATGAAGATAACACTAAAATGGTAAAAACTGAAATTATGAGCATTAAATTAATCAAAACTTGTTAAATTTAATTGAAATGAGATTGGAATAAGAAGCACCAGGTTCAAATCTACCTTTCTGGAGATAGACTGAGTGAGTCACTGGGAATTTCTGTAAGAAAAACTTTCATCCTCTATATTTATAAATGACAATTTTACCTAAAATAATTTACATGTGTAATGCCTTTACAATTAATTTACCAAAAATTATTTGACTGAATAAGAAAAAGCTAATATCAAAAGTCTCTTGAAACAGCAAAAAGCCAAGAATATGAAAGGAACCAATAAAACAAATGTAAAATAAGGAAATTTAGTACTACTAGATCTTAAATTATAAGGTAGATCAGAGTGACAGAATAGATTTTTTGCAGTAGCAAATAAATGTAGCAACTTTATATTTAACAAGTATAATGACAAATTTTGGGGATGAGTTTATTATTTGGTAAAAATTTGCTGGGAAAACTGGAAAGCAGTCTGGCAGATATTAGGCATAGATCAATAACTTATACCGTTTACCAAAATAAAGTGAAAATGGATACATGACCGGAGTATAAAGAGAGAGTACACCAAAAAAAAAAAAAAAAAAAAAAAAAAAGAACATGGAACATAATACCTATCAGGTTTATAAATAGGCAAATAACTTATGAATAAATAAGAGATAAAGAGCAATATTAGGTGTAAAATGAATGATTTTGTTCATATTAAATGAAAGACAGATGTAGCCAAAATTATATGGAAAACAGAAAATTTGGAAATCAATTTTTGTAGACAATTTCTTAGATAAAGTCTTTGGACTCAAATATATAAAGAACTTTTTCATTTATCAGTTAATAAATGGGCAAAAATTATGAACAGATAGTTTTCTGATGAAGAAATCAAAACAAGGTACTCATAAAAATGCTCTAAATCATTTACATTTAGATAAATGCAAATGCAAATCAAAACAATCTTGAAATAATATTTTAACTCATCAGATTGGCTAAAATAATTGAAGGGGAAAGTGACATATATTGGAGGGGACATGAAAAGAAAAGTTGGGATACTAATTCACTGTTGATGTAATTGTGAACTGATCCAACTCTTTTGAAGAGCAATCTGAAATTATGTCCAAGGAATTATTAAAATACCTGCATTATTGTTTGCTATATCTCCAAAGATGATTAGAGAAAAAAAGGAAAAGAACCTATATGTTCTAAATTATATATAGCAGCTCTTTTTGTGGGGCCAAAGAATTGGAATTTGTGAGAATGACAATTAATTGTGTAATGGCTGAATAAATGGTGGTATATGATTATGATGGATGACCACTGTTCTATTAGAAGTGATGAACTCATTGATTTAGGAAAAACAAACAAACAAACATGGGAAGACTTGCATGAAATAATGAAGACTGAAATGAGTAGAACCAAGAAAATTATATACAATAATAGCAATATTGTTTAAGAATAAATTTTGCCTACTAAGTCACTGTGTCTATTATAACAACTAAGTTAATTATGAAGAACTCATGAAGGAAGATATTATCCATATCCAGATAAAGAATTAATAAGTAGAAGCAATTATAAAATGATTTATGTTTATGTCTGAGTGTGTGCAAGCACATATTCACACACACATATACACACACTTTTGTGTCTAATGGTAGCCATCTTGGAGGGGAAGAAAAAAAGCCTGAAAAAGAAAGTCACATGATAACTTTATTATACATTTAAAAGGAATAGTAAGTTTGACATAATAGTTTTGCAGTTTCATGTGCAATCATCTTTTATTATCATGTTTTGGGAGTGATTGTTTTATTTCACAAATTAAAAATCAACAAAAATTTAAAAAATAAATGAACAGGATAATACTTGCAATATGTAAATCATGAGGATGTTTTGAGAAATACATGAGATAACAAATGTGAAAATATCATTAGAAAGTGTTTTATAAATATCGACTATGATGGATCTACTATTTCAATTTCTATTTGTTGTATGAACATGGTTTTACATAAAAATTCTATTGATGATTGGATATCTAAAAAGCCATTGGATATTTTAAAAGCCATGATAGTACACTGACTTATGCATAACCCTATTCCTGGCTCTGTTTAGTGAAATATGGAAGAGATAGCTTAAATAATAAATTTTGGTCTCCAAATTCAAGCCAAGAAAACTAACACTAAATATACCACACTCACCCAATTTAAATGGTGAATGAAGTTGAATGAACACATTCATGGAAACATCCCCATAAATATTTTCTCCATTTCCATAGAAATTTATACTTTATTTCCTTCTGAGATTGTGGCTGAGTCAAAGCACTTGCACTGTCAGTTCCAAAAAACTGACCACTCTTATGCTAATGCTCTCCATCCTAAAATAAGCTGCCACATTATCAGTCATTCATCCTGACAACTAATTTATTTTCAATTCATTTCATTGTGAATGGAACTTTTCATAGAAATGTTAACAACTAAAACATATAGCAAGACTACACCCTTATTTCCTAAAAAAAGCCATTCAATTTTTCAATTAACTAAGTCTTCCTTAAAAGTAAGGATGACATTTCCAAATCAAAAATGATATGAAAATAACGAGGAATTTCAATTATAAGGCATTTTGATCACTAATAACAAGATTTTTCTACCTACTACTAGAATTGAATACTGCATAAGTGTACATGTTAGAGAAGTTTTTTGCCTTTAGGGGAATGCTTTTGAAGAAATTTAAATTTTAAATAAAGTTGAGTAAGACATATAGAATTAATACCATTAGGAAGATTTTTACTTCCCTATATGGTTACCTTCCAGACATCTGAATTCCTTTTGTTACTATCAAGGTATCTAGTTTGAAACTAATCCTCCTTCTCTTCTAGCACTAAGGTTCCTTAATGTTTTCACTTCTATGACTGATTCCCTTTCTTTGTGGGTAAATGAACTAACACAGCAGATATCACTCTGAAGTAATCATTAACTGCTTGTCCAAAACCAATAATTTATCTTAACAGCAAATGCAACATTAGCTACTTAAATTCAAATGTTATTTAATTGAGTTAGAAAATTCAGAAATACAAAGAATCTGTGAAGAAGAACTATAAAATTATGAGAATCTTCTTATATATTAGAAACATATCCTAAATTTAGATTTGTTTAGGGGAAATTCCTAGATTCTAGAACCTTGCTATAACTTAACCTTTGGGTATCACTTAGATATGTTAATTATCAGGATGATCTCATTATATTACAATATCTATTTTCCAGACCAACACAGTTTTCCGCCAAGAAGACTCAAGAAGATATCATTATAATATTGAAAACACTGAACTTTAATTATGTTTCTGTTTCTGTTTTTGCTTTTGTGAAAGTAATTAGATGTTAAATTGGAAGGAAGGGTTCCCAACTATTTAATGACTAACTCACTATCTTTCTAGACAATTTAGCTTCTTCTTTACCAACTTTCCTCTTTCCTGAAAGCACATAGATTTATAATTTAATATAAAATAATAGCAACATATTTGGAATATAAGTATTGTTTATGATATTTGTAAGACATTGTTTCAAAGGGATGGGAGAGTCATGAGTAAAGATAAATAAAAGATGACTGCTGCTATATTCATTTTCTGGTCTTTTCACAAAATAAGAAATTAAACTTGTTAGCATGCAAGGTCATGGACAAAAATCCTGGAAATCTATCCACAAACTGGCTATTACCATAGGTTCAGATTAGAAATGGACAAAGACTAGTAGGTGTGGTTGTGGTGATACTGGTGGCAGTGGGGGTGGGGGTGGACATTGCTATTGACTGTTGCTCAAGGCAACAAAATCATTACTAGTTATTAACAAATAACACCAAAGGTCAATGTCAATACTTTGTAAACAAAAACAAGCTAAAAGACATTTTCTACGATAAACATGATTTTGGAATTGAAGAGCCAAAGCTTGAGCCTAGGTTTTCTCCATGCTTTGTAATTCCCTTAAAATGTGAGGTTCATTTGCTTAATCTGAAATAGAAGGGGTTTTTTATTGAAAGTCTCTTTCAACTCTAAATGTCACAAGTTATATTTTTATGCAGGAAAAGATAACACAGAAACATGTTTTAAGACATGTGTGGCTAGAAAAGGACATGGGTCAGTTATATAGCAAAATTGAGATATAATATGTAGACATCCTGAAGATTACATCAACATCTGAAATATATAGAAATAATTAAAAGAAGTCCTCCAGGACACTGAATAAATTCTCGTGGAGGAATTATGAGAAAATTGGATAAGAATCAAAAAACTGAAAATGCATAGAATTATTAAAATATATTCATATTTATGTATCCACTATAGTTTCAATGTATAAAGTAACAAATACTGAAAAATCACAGGGATATAAAATTAAAGTTAATGGAATTAATTGCTTCATGCTTAATATTAAAATTTCCACTAACTTTAAAACTTTCTGAGTCACAACTTTCTACAACTTTTCCATCAGAACATTAGAGCTAAAAGGAATCTCCCATTAAATATCATCTATTCTATCCCCCTCATTTTGCACATGTGGTTACAATCATAGTAAATGGCTCCTTTAAGAATACTGATTTAGTGAAAAAACAGAGGAGAAGAAAATTTAAAATACAAAGGGATTTTTTATTTCATTTTATTTAGTACCTACCATGTCCATGTGAATGAATGATTAAAATATTATTAATCCTATATTTCCAATAAGGAAATAGAGATCAAGAGAATTTTTTTATTTTTCTTTGTGTGAATTTTCATTGCTAAAGGATTGTCAAACTGTGTTCTACTATATTCTGAAAAGTTGGTGCAGTAATGCTTATCATCTTGAGCACCTAATGGTTGCTCAAGATAAAAATTTGAGTTCCCAGAAAAATTTTGAAAAACTCTCCCTGTCAACAACAAAATGATGTTTCTTCATTTTTCCATGCAGGGTTTCAATTAGTACAATACCTGGAACACAGTAGATGCTTACTAAATGCTAGTAGTGCTGTCCTATAAACCATCTCTTCATTACAATGTAACAGAGCTATTGTCTGGATTCTCATCCCAAAGGGAAAAAAAAAAAGATCTACTGGAAACAATTAGCATCTTTAGCAAAGCTGAAGAATATAACCCCCCCAAATCATCATCATTTCTGTATATTACTGACAAAGACCATCAACAATACACTGAAAGAAAAATTCCATTTAAAATTATTGTAAACAAAAATAAAATATCTGGGTTTACCTGCCAAAAACAAACCAAGAACAGTTACAAAATACTTCTCACACAAATAAAGTCAGATCTAAACATGTGGAAAAAAATATAAATTACTCATAGGTAACCCAGCTAATATAAAAAAATAACAAATGTGACTAAATTGGTCTACTTTTTCAGTACTATACCAATCAAACTGCCAAAAATATATTTTAAAGAATTAGAAAAAAAATTATAAAATTCATCTGGAAGAACAAAAGTTCAAGAATATCAAGGCAATTAATGAAAAAAAAAAATTACAGTGTGGTGGTTTAGTAGTACCAAACTTAAAATAATTTTTATAAAGCAGCAGTCATCAAAAGCATTTGGTAATGGCTAAGAAATAAATGGTAGATCAGTGGAATAGATTAGATACACATAACATAATAATCAAGGCCTATAGTAATCTAGCATTTGCGAAATCCCAAAACTCTATCTTCTGTAATAAGAACTCACTATTTGACAAAAATTGCTGGGAAAACTGGAAAATAATATGTCAGAAACTTTACATAAACACTTCATACCAAGATCAAAATGGATCCATGATTTGGGCATAAAAAATAATACCATAAATAAATTAGGAGAACAAAGGATAATTTGCCTATCAGATCTTTGGAGAAAGGAGGAATTTATGACCAAAGAAAATATAGAGAACATTATGAAAAGTAAAACAGACAACTTTGATTACATTAGATTAAAAATAGTTTTTGCCCACACACATTCAGACACACACACAAACAGAAGGAAGATTAAAAGGAAAGCAAAAAGCTGGGGGAAAATCTTTACAGTCAGTGTTTCTGATAAAGGCCTCATTTCTAAAAATATGTAAAGAACTGTGTCAAATTTATAAGAATACAATTCATTCCCAACTGATGAATGCTCAAAGGGTATAAATTGACAATTTTCAGAGGATAAAATTAAAGCCATCTATAGTTATATGAACAAATACTATAAATTACTATCAATTAGAGAAATGCAAATTAACACAACTCTGAGGTACCACCACAAACCTCTCAGATTGATTAAAATGATAGGATAAGATAGCAATACATTTTGGAAGGGATGCAGGAAAAGTGGGATATTAATGCATTGTTGGTGGAGTTGTGTGAAATGATCCAACCATTCTGAAGAGCAATTTGAAACAATGTCCAAATGGTTATAATACTGTGAATAACCTTTGACCCAGTAGTGCCATCACTGGGTCTGTATCCCAAGGATATCATAAAGGAGTGAAAATGACTCACACATGCAAAAAATGTTTGTAATAGATGTGGTAAGAAAGAATTTGAAAGTCAATTGGGGAATGGCTGAGCAAGTTGTGTTATATAAAGGTAATGGAATATTATTGTTCTATTTTAAAAAATGAACAAGCAGATTTTAAAAAGGGCTGGAAAGATTTACATGAACTGAGGCTGAGTGAAACAAGCAGAACCAGGAATACATTGTACACAATAACAGTAAGGATGTGAGATGATCAACTTTGAAAGACTTGTTTCTTCTTAGTGTCTCAATGATTCAAAGAAATCCCAATAGATTTTGGACAGAAAATCCCATCTGCTTCCAGAAAAAGAACTAAGGAGACTGAATATAAATCAACATATGATATGCTCACTTCTTTTTTTCTGTTTTTTTTTTCTCCCATGTTTTTTTTTTTCCTTTTTGTTCTGATTTTTCTCTCCCAACATGATTCCTAAAGCAATGTATATTAAAAACAACTAAATTTACTAGAAATAAAGTGAAAGAGCTAGCAGAATAGAAAATAAGAGATATGCACAAACACAATAATAATAATCTCCTGACCATTGCTATTTATTTGAAATTATTGAAAAAAAGTAGATATAGTAATCATTGATCTTAAACAAAGTCAAAATTTAAAAGATTCATTAAAAACTGAAATACCTTGTTATATATCAGATTTTAATTTTATCTGAGATGATTTGAACTTAGGTCCTTCTGACTTCAGGGATGGTGCTCTCTCCACTGCATCACCTAGCTACAGCAGATAGGCAAAGTTTTAAAGAAACACAACTTTTAGGAATTAAGATCCTTTTTTCCCTTTTATTAAAGCTTTTTATTTTTCAAAATTTGTGTGTAGACAATTATTCAGCATTAGCCTTTGCAAAACCTTGTGTTCCAATTTTTCCTCTCCTTCCCCCATCCCCTCCCTAGATGGCAAGTAGTCCAATATATGTTAAACATGGCAGAATATATGTTAAATTCAATATATACATACATATTTATGCAATTATCTTGCCGCACAAGAAAAATTAAATCAAACCAGAAAAAAAAGAAAAATAAAATGGAAGCAAGCGACAACAAAGACAGTGAAAATGCTACATTATGAACCAAATTCAATTCCCAGAGTCCTCCTTCTGAATGTAGATGACTCTCTTTATCACTAAACAATTGGAAATGGTCTGAATCATCTCATTGTTGAAGAGAGCCATGTCCATCAGAATTGGTCATCTTAGAATCTTGTTGTTGTATAGAATGACCTCCTGGTTCTTCTCTTTTCACTCAATTTCAATTCATGTAAGTCTCTCCAGGCCTCTTCGAAATTATCCTGCTGATAGTTTCTTACTGAACAATAAAATTCCTTAACATTCATATACTATAGCTTATTTAGCCATTCTCTAATTTATGAGTTTCTTGCCACTACTAAAAGGGCTGGCACAAACATTTTTGCACATATGGGTCCCTTTCCCTTTTTTAAGATATCTTGGGGATATAAGTCCAGGAGTAGCATTACTGGATTAAAGGATATGCACAGTTTGATAATTCTTTGGATATAATTCCAAATTGTTCTCCAGAATGGTTGGATTCAGGCATAGTTCCACCAACAATGTATTAGTGTCCTAGATTTACCACATCCCCTCCAACATTAGTCATTATCTTTTTCTGTCACCTTAGCCAATCTGAAAGGTTTGTAGTGATATCTCAGAGTTGTCCTAATCTGCATTTCCCTAATCAATAGATATTTAGAACACATTTTCATATGACTAGAAATAGTTTCAATTTCTTCATCTGAAAATTGTCTATTTGTCCTTTGACCATTTATCAATTGGAGATTGGCTTGAATTCTTATAAATTTGAGTCAATTCTCTATATATTTTAGAAATGAGGCCTTTATCAGAACCTTTGAATGTAAAAACGTTTTCCTGATTTATTGCTTCCCTTTTAATCTTGTCTGCATTAGTTTTGCTTGTACAAAAACTTTTTAAACTTAATATCATCAAAATTATCTATTTTGTGATCAATAATGATCTCCATTTCTTCTTTGGTTACAAATTCCTTCCTCTTCCATAGGTCTGATAGTTAAACTGTCCTGTTCTTCTAAGTTGTTTATAATATCATTCTTTATGTCTAGATCATGGAACCATTTCACCCTTATCTTATTATATATTGTTAGTTTTAGGTCAGTTCCTAGTTTCTGCTATACTAGTTTCAAATTTTCCCAGAAACTTTTGAGATTTTAATATTCTAATAAATTAAAAATTGAGATTTTAAGATTCTAATAAAGAATAACCAATTATATCTCTAAAGGACAAATGTTGGATGTCACCTACCATCTGACAGAGAGGTAATGGACATAAGATTAAAAAATGTTTTTGAACACTGCCACCATGAGGATTCATTTTGATTAACTATGTTTGTTATAAATATTTTTTTCCTTTTTTTTTTTTAAATTTATTTTTTATTATTTTTTTTTGTCCTTCATTCTGTTCATTGTTGTAGGTGATTCATGATGGCAGGCCAAAGAAATTATCAATAGTAATTAACAAAAACTTAGATTATTGAAACTTTTTTGAAGGCAGAGAAAATATGCAAAGTAATATCAGAAGAAAACAAATATAATGCTTGCCTTAGTGGATATAGGATGAAAAAAAAAAAGTAGAGAATTTGAAACTTAAAATTTAAAAATAAAACAATGCTAAAAATAAAGAATACATTAAAATGTTTTTTAATGAGATCATTTGCTGAGAACTCTCTCTTCCTCTCTTCTCATCTCACATTACCTAGATAACTTCTGCTACCATCTCCTCCTTGACTTTTGTCTCATGTTATGAGGTGGTACTTCTTATTGACAAGGCAAACATCATTATATGAACAAGTGACCCTATTCCATCCAGTCTTCTATAGCTGATTTTCATCTCTATGACCCCATTCCCCCTTACCTTTAATTTCTTGATGTACATTGGCTGCTTCTCTACTGTCTATTGATATGCCCATATCCCCTCCACTCTTTCTCTCTTTCCTCCCTTCCCACTCCCTCCCTCTCCTCTTTTTCCTCCCTATCCCTGTCCTTCTCTCTGTCTCTCTCTCACTCCCTTTGTCTTTCTGTCACTCTCTCACACACACAAACACATACACATACATTTCTCCCTTATTATATTCATTACTGCTATTATCCCACATATCACATGTCTCTTGCTTGTGTCTAGACTGAAGAAGCCAATATCCAAAACATCTTCACTTTTTTTCTAATTATTCTTAACACAGAAATGTATAATCTAATTTATCATTCAAACAAGATCATTTTCTCCAAAATTACTAATGAATTCTTACTTGCCAAATCCAAACAGCTTTTCCGATTTCACATTCTTTTTTTGATTTTTTAGTAATTTTTGACAATGTTTATTATTACCCTCTTCTCCTTGGTACTTTCTTCTCTCTAGGTTTTTACTAATCTACTCTCTCCTGATTACTCTTCAACACATTCAACAGCTTATTCTCATTCTCCTTTGTTGTATCATTTTGCAGATCATACTAGCAAACCATGCAATTCCCCACAGTCTCAATCTTAGATTTTGTTCTCTTCTCTATTTATACTATTTTCATTGATGATCTTATTAGCTTCTATGGATTCAATTATCATCTGTATGCTGATGATTCTAAATCTAATTATCCATCCCTGATCTCTCTGCAGGTTTCCTGTCTGGTATTTCTATTACATATAACAATTCGATGTTCTATAGCTATCTTAAACTATTTGTCCAAAATTAAACTCATTAGCTTTCCCTGTTACCTCTCCCCAAACCATCCCACTTTCAAAATTCACTATGAAGGACATTTCCATCCCCCCATTTCCCCAGACTCACAATCTTGTGGACATCCTCTCATTGTCTCCTATCTCTCATATTCAAACTATTACCAGGGTTTGCCAATTTCACCTTTATGATATATCTCCCTGTCTCTCCTCTGATACAGTCACCATCTTGATGTAGGACCTAATCATCTCATTTCTAGATTATTGCAATAATCTCATGATTTGACCTTGTGCCACAAATCTTTCCACAATCCTGTTGGTCCTTCAATCAATTGTAAAAATTTGTTTTGTTTGTTTTTTTTTTTTGTTTGTTTTTTGCTAACATACATACTTTATTATTACTCTCCTGCTCAATAAAGTCACATTATTCTGTATAGCCTATAAGACCTTTGACTTGGCATTCAAAAACATTCATAATCTAGCCTGTATCTCCCTCATCCCTAATATTTCCAGTCTTCTTATACTTCATATCCCCATATGTACTCTTTAATTTAGTCATCCTCATTTCATTGTCTACCATGTTGTTGTTTTTGTTGTTGTTATTGTTGTTTTTCAAACAAGATCCTCCATCTCCTACCAAGAAGTTTCAGTGGCTATCTTGCACACCTCTTATGCTCTCTCTTCTATTCTTTACCTCTTAATTTCCTTTCAGTGTCAGCTAAAATAACACCTTCTATTCAAAGTTCTTAATAATCCCTCTTAATTTTAAAGATTTATCTTATGAATATTTTGCATACATAACTTGTTTCTCCCTAGTTATTTGAAAGATTGTCTTCCCCCAATAGATTGTGAGCTCTTCAAAGGTAGATACTTATTTCTGTTTGTTTGTTTCTTGTATGTGCAGCCATTGGCAAAATGATTAATTCATAGTGGTTGCCTAATGTTTCTTTGACTGACATTGCTAGCTACTTCAAGCAAATATAGAAAGCATAAAGAACAGGCTTTGTTTGTTTGTTCTCATGAAGTATTTTCTTTACTTTTTGTTTTAAATTTTCCATTTAAGAATATCTGTATCTGGAAAATGATATAATTATTTTAACCTGAGACTGGCAGACTATCAACATTTAATGTCTGTAGCTCAGGTATTCCTTAGATAGAGAGATATCATCAAAAACAGAAGAATGTTATTATCATGTCAGAATTATTTATGGCTTTAATAGTTCAATGGAACTTTTAAAATTAATTTAATTTTAAATACTATTCTTTTAGTCTGAATTAAACAATTAGACATAATATTTCAATGCAAACAAGAAAATGAAAATGAATTCTATATGAAAGTATGTATATCCATTTTTAATCCATAGACTATCTTGATTGTAGCATTATATATCATTATAGATAGATCTGATTTCTTTTTTGATAACTTTTTGTGAATATCTTTTAAAAATTGGGGCAGCTAGGTGGCACAGTGGATAGAGCACCAGCCTTGAATTCAGGAGGACTGGAGTTCAAATCTGGTCTCAGACACTTAACACTTCCTAGCTGTGTGACCCTGGGCATGTCACTTAACCCCAGCCTCAGGAGAAAAAAAAAAAGAAAAGGTTAATAATTTACTAATTGGGGAATGGCTAATTTGAAAAATTAGGCCTTTATAAGAAAAAATTACTAAATTAATTTTTTATCATTTTTGTGGTACGTTTTAGAACAATATAGATTACTTGATTATCTCTTTTAACTAGGCTTATTTTTACTTTTGTTTTGTTTCCAATCATGGTTTTTTTCTTAAATTTTAGCTGATGAATACTGGATTCTGTTTCAGCCTTTTATTTTTCCTCTTTCTGTTTCATGTGTGTCTCTTGTAAATGGCATATTATTGGATTCTGATTTCTAATATCTGCTGCTGCATCCTTCCATATTTTGGATAAGACCATCCTAGTAACATTTCTGATTTCTAATTGTCAGTTTCACTCGGTCCTTTTCATTCGTTTTCTTTCCTCTTTCCTTCTTCTTCTTTCTTTTCTTCCTTCCTTCAGTCTGTCCTCCTTGTCTTCTTGCTCCTTTTTTTCTCTCTCTCTGTCTCTTCTTTTGTTCTCACCTGTCTCCCATCAGAAGTACATTTTGCTTCTAACCACTGCCCCCTCCATTATTCCTTTTTTCTCTTATCATTCCCCTCCTGTTTCCCTATTAAGTTATATTTCTATATATAACTATTTGTATATGTATATGTTTATGTGTGTGTGTGTGTATGTGTGTGTGTGTGTGTGTGTGTGTGTTTTAGGAATGTTTTAAAATTCAGTATCTCATTAAATAGCTATTTTCCTCCAAAGGATTGCATTCAGTTTTGCTGGCTAGGATATTTTTGGTTCTAATCCTAGCTCCCCTGTCTTCTGGAATATCATATCTCGAATCCTTTATTTTTTTAATATGCGAGTCATTATATCTTGAGTGATCTTGATTGTGGCTCTGATATTTAGTTTGTTTCTTTCTGATTACTTGAAGTGTTTTCTCTTTGACTTGGAAGATCTGGAAATGATATTCCTTTTCTTTTAGTATCACTTTCGGGAGGTGATAGAGGAATTCTTTCAATTCTTTCAATTCTACTTAATCCTCTGGTTCCAAGATATTAAAACAGTTTTCCTTGAAACTTTGTTGAAATATTATGTCTAGGTTATTTCTTTAAACATGACTTTCAGATAATCTAATAATTCTAAATTATCTCTCCTTATTCTATTTTCCAGTGAGATATTTCACAGTTTCTCCTATTTTTTTTTCCATTCTTTTGACTTCATTTTATTATTTCTCTGTATCTCACAAAATTATTTACTTCCACTTATCCAATTTTAATTTCTGAGGAATCATTTTATTCACTGAGCTTTTGTGCCTTTTTTTTTTCATTTAGTCAATTCTGTCTTAAAAAAAAAAAAAAAAAAAAAAACTCTTCAGTGAATTTTTGTACCTCTATTTCCATTTGTACAATTCTGAGGGTTTTGTGGGGGAGAGGGGATGTTGGGGGGTTATTTTCTTCAGCCTTTATGTGTGTGCTTCTCTTGCCAAGTTGTTAATTCTCTTATCATAATTTTCCTTTATCACTTTAATTTCTTTTCCCATTTTCCTCTCTAAAACTCTCATCTTTTTCTTTAACTATTCCAGGAATTCTTGGTGGGTTTTTGTTCAAGCAGCAATTTTGAGGCATTTTTCTTCTTCTGAGTTTATATCCTAGTCTCTCCTGTCACTAAATAGTTTATAATGATCATTTTTTTTTTTTTTTTTGCTCATTTGTTCAAGTCTACTTCTTAACTTTGAACTTTTTGTTCAAAGCTTCACTCTATTTACTTAAGGATGGGAAAGTATTGTCCTAACCATTTTCAAAGTTTGTTTTGGGGGTCAGTAAATTTTTGATGCTTTCAGGGTGGTATTGATGAAGGGATCCCAAAACTCTCTGAAAACTGTTTCAAGGAGAAATTCTCCTTGAATCCTCCTCTGTGAGATTCATCCCAAGGAAACAAGATAATAGTGGTTTATCTTGGTGGAACTAGTTGAAGTATTAAATTCCAAGATTTTCTACCCCTATGTTGGCTCAAAACCACTCCCAGAAAGTGGTCTCATCTAGACCTGGGGGCAGTGACAGCATTGAGGAAATCCCATTCAATTGAAACTTCTGTCTCAGATTTCCTTATCAAAATAGCACCTTGGGCCTCAATCTTTGCAAAGGACCTAATATGCCATGCCAAGGAAACTCTCTCTTCCATATTCTCTTTCCAGTATTACCCTCTATCTCCCTCATCTATTTACCTAAGAGACTTTATATTTGTCTGTCAGGATTTCTCTACTAGAAACTTTACTTCTCTGCCAGGACTCCTCCACTACTTTACTCTCCAGTTTCAACCTTGCCACAAAGGAATTCAGCCTTTCTATTCATGCATAGCAAAAGTGACTTACCAAGGCCTATAATAAACTTCTTTTTATCAGTCTAGCTTTTCTGGTTCATAAATTCCTTTACAAAGGATCTCTGTGAAGTCAGAAGTGGGGGGGTTCTCAAAACTCCCTACTCATTCACTGAATCCCAAGGGAATTTAGGGGAGCCAAACTTATTTATTTGGTTCCCTGAACCCCAAACCTGCCACTAACCTCATCATTTAACTCCCTGACCACAAGAAACTCTAATCTCCTCATTTTGATTCCCTGAATCTTCTCTCATCATTATGATCCTGGGACAAGTATGGTCACTGCTCTCCTGGTCTTCACTCTAATCTTTACCTGGAAAGCTCCACTATTCTCCTGAAATTACAATTGTTAGTACTCCTCTTTGCTTTGGAACTATGACCAGGGATCTTCTCCCTGTAGAACAATCACCAGTGCTCCTCTCCACTGTGGAGCTGTGACCCAGGACTATGTATGGAAAACTGAGTTTCTAATCATCACCAATTTTACCCAATTCCAGCAAAGTATCACCTGTCATCACTTTTTGACTAGTTATTTTATCCTCTTACTATTTCTGTGCTGAGAGTTCCTAAAGCAGCAATATCAACTGCTGCTGCTACATCCAGTTGTGTGAACTCTGGACAGGCCTCCACTCCCATATCAGAGACTTCTCCTGGTTATTTCTTAAATTTTCCTAGCCTGGAAAAATGCCTCACTCTAACCTTTTTGTAGTTGGGTCACTATAAAATTTATTTGAGACATTATTTTAAAAATGTTTCCTGAGGAACATCAGGAGACAGAGGGTGGTTGCCCTTAATCTGCTATCTTGGTTCTGCCCCTAATCTTGCTCATGACTTTTTTTTTCCCTCCAGTAAAATATGAGATAAAGTTCTTAATTGAGATCTAGGGGAAGAGATAAAGGTTTGAGAAGGGATAAAATGGTTTGAGGGAATTTATGTGTTCAGTGTATGAGTTAATTAGGGACAATTTTTTAAATTGTCTAGTAGCAGAGAGGTCCCAGCTGAAGTTTCATAACCTAAATTTGTATGGAATTCAAAAGTTGTATGATTTTTTTTCCACCTTCATTCAGCAAGCAAGTGTGTAGGTAAAGGCAATGAATGATGGTAGTGATCTAAGCAGAGGTTTGACAAGACAAAATGCACAATTTGCTAAGGAGGCAGTGGACTCAAGAGGAGATTATTGAAGTGGTTCACCAAGGGGTCAAGTTGGGAAAAGAAGAGTGTTTTTAGAGCAAGAGAAAATTTCGAAGGTCAAAAAGGTCAAGGAAATCACTTTATAGATGAAAAGAAAGGTGTGAATTTGGAAGACATTGAAAGTGACTTAAAGCCTTTAGATTGTTTCAGATAAAGGTATTTTTAAAATTATGAACATGGAGGTAGTGCATTTAGAGATGATAGCAAGTTAAAAGGACATCTTTCTGTGTGGCTAAAGAGGGGTAGAAAATTAACTCATGAAAAAGGAGCAAGCTGAGCAATTGAAAAATTAGAGTGTTTGAGGGAGTGTCTAGTATTTTTACTTATCTTCTGAGATATGAGGGTTACAATGGTATGATACTTACCACTACTCCCACCCACAACTACCTAAGCCTGGAAACCAGACAGGTGACTTATGGACATCAGTCAGAAAAGGAGTGAGGTTAGAGTTTAAGACACAGGAGTATTTGGTGGAATAGGGTCAATCAGAACTGAAGAGGATAACAGATACATTTTCTTTTCTTTCTTTTTTTTTTTTTCCTTTTTTTCATTTGTCACTAAGTTCTTTAAAGCAGAAAGTGCATAATAGAAAAGGATACATCCCATTGCTTAAATGTTTGCAGGGGCTCCCCATTACCTATTACATAAAGTTCAAACTCATTTAGCCTTCATGTTTCTCCACAAGCTCAAAACTTTATCTCATTCTTCAAATAGTTTAAATCTAGTCATCGGGGCTCCTCCCAAATCCCAAGTACTTGAAGTTAGGTTTATTTCACTCATTTCCAATACCCTAAATGCTCTCTTCCTACTTAACCTATTAGTATTCTAAGCAATCATCCCAAACCTATCTTAAATGTTATTTTCTCTAAAGCCTTCACCCATGCACTTTAAAGAATAATCTTCGTCTGTAGGTGTGGACAAGTTATAAACTAATTTGTATTATAGTTAATTTGCAAATATTCTGTCATTTTTTCAGTTCCCTGAAGGCAAAGCGCTCTTTATATCTAGCTTCCATCTTCACCCCACCCCCAATTTCCTTTACTCTTTGAATTTAGTAAATTCTGTGGAGTAAATGAACTTCGCAGACTAGCTCACATATGGAACTTTATGCTGAATAAGGATACCCTCCTTTGTTTCTTTTCAAAAGCAACTGGGACATCTGTTATAGTTAGGTGCCTAAGAAAAAGCAAATCAAAAGAAAGAGCATCAGATCAAAAGAGAAAAGACATATGCTGTGGGGAACAGAGAGATGGGGTTTGGGAAAACAAGATCGAGTCCTGGGTTGGAAAAATAGGGGAAAAAAATGCTACCAACTTTTCTTTTATATACTAAACACCTCTCCATCACACCAGAGGATAAGTGGGATGACTGAATCCTGACAGTGCAGCTGATAAATCTCTTGCCAGCAACAGCTGCGGATAGGAAACCTAGGAGGAGTTAAAAATCTGACGCCTTCTAGAAAAGGACCCCTCCTTCCCTGCTATAAAAAGAAAAACCACATGACATGGTTTGGGGGAGGGCGAGGTGACAGAGAAAGTAAAGGGTTGGTGGGGGATGGGCAATGAATCTTCTAGGAATTGTCCAGTAACAGCTCAGTAAGGAGCCTAGTAAATGAGAGAGAAAGAGTTTGTGGCCGAGACCCCACCCCACCGGCTGTTGCTTGCCTTGTCAGGCTTGGGGGACTACAGAGTTATAAGCCTTTCTCTAATCTATCCTTGGCAAAGCCCGGACAGTGACGCGGCCGCCCTTTCCTCCCTCTCTCCCTCCTTTTCTCCTCCCCGCCTCCCTGCAGACAGGAGGAGGGGAGATGGGAGGAGTAAGCGAGCTGGGCAGAGCTGGAAACTGGGCACTGTACACAGTGAGAGAGCTAGAGAGCTAAGCGCTGGGGAACTGGCAGCCAAACCTCGGAGCTGCTGATGCCGCGGTTGCCTTCAGTGGCTGCATCACCTGGAATAGAAGCAAAAGGACACTTCTACACCCTCTATTACCTTTTACAGCTGCAGCATTCCAGACCATTCTTCCTATCCAAGCTGCTAGATTTGGGGGGTGGAGTAAGGGAAGCAGGAAGGAAAGTGTAACTCTTAACAGGATTGGCTTGCTATTTTTATGATTATTTAGTGGAGTTTAATTTAATTTAATTTTGTGCGTATTTTCGCCCTCCATCTCCCGGAAGCGTTGTTGCATTGTCTCCTAATCCCAAGAGGGGGCCAGAGTTGCTGGGGGACAGATTTGGTGGCGGCTCCCCTGGGCATGGCTTCAGCTGGCAGCGGGATGGAGGAGGTACGTGTGTCGGTGCTGACCCCGCTGAAGCTAGTGGGGCTGGTATGCATCTTCCTGGCGCTGTGTCTGGATCTGGGAGCGGTACTGAGCCCGGCCTGGGTCACAGCGGATCATCAATATTACCTGTCCCTGTGGGAGTGCTGCCGGAAACCCGCCAACGTAGACATCTGGCACTGCGAGTCCACTCTGAGCAGCGGTGAGAGCTCTTCTGTAATGTACCTCCTCCTCCCCGCCCGCCCCGCGCTCCTCCCTTTGCTCCTATCTGTCCCCCTACTAAAGAGAATGGGTTCCCTCCCCTACTTCTGTTACCCACGAAGTGCTTCCCCCGCCTAACCCCGCTTTTCCCCAAATGGTATCTGGTTTCTCACAGGCTAACTCCTGCAGGCACTCGTGTGGGTGATTCTCCCAAATAATCTGCAAGCCCTTTCCCAACTCTAATCCTGGGTCTCTGGCTTTCTCCCATCACATATCCCAAATCTCAAAATTCCACCCCAGGCCTTGGGCCAAATTTCCTCATACTAAACTCTCCTTCAAGTGCCTCCCTCCACCCCCCCACCCCCATCACTATTGCTATGTTCATTTAGCCATTTCTCTAACTCAAAAGTAACACGTTATTTTCTGCTAATTGGTATAATTTGTGGTAAGGACCATGTGGAGGTTTAAAAACTATACGCCTTCTCCACTCCCATTTTTTAGAACGTGGAAAAGCAAAACAAAACACCCCCCCAAAAAAGACCTGTGGTCTCCCTAAATTCTGTGTTCCACTCTATATCCTTTCTTACTCTGAAAGTCATTTTTCTGAGTTCATTTTCTTTTCCTCTCTCAGTATCCACCTTTACATTATCTTGGATTTTCCCAGCTCAGTTTTTGTTTGGGATTTTATGCCTCTGTAGATTTGGAAGAATAACATTAGCTGGAAGAGTGAATGGTTTGTTTCCTTTTTTGGTAGCACAGTAAGTGATTTTTCTGGATTCCCCCCTTCTTTTCTCCTCTTCGTCCATCATCTCCGAAAAATCCTCTTTTCTTTCTTTGGGGTGAACTAGAAAGTTGTGACTTCCAGTGCCGGTTGTTTATGTAGGCTGCAATGATTAGCCTCCTTTTATGGGGTAGGAGGTGAGAGAGAGGAGAGCAAGAGTCAGTGACTCACCCTCTTCTCTGGTAAACCCCTCTGCCTAGGGATGTTTAGCTTCCACGCCTGCATATGCACTCTTCCTCCACCCACTCACTCCCTTGCTTCTCACCACCTCCACCACGCGACCCTACTGGACCCCCTAGCTTTGGCCTAAAGTGTATTTCTCTCTGTCATGGGCTACAGTCCTCTTTAGCCGCCTCTTACTTTCTTGTTGCTATACTATTGTTATTCTGGTTTCTTTCACTGTTGGTTTTAAGCCGTAAGAAAGATGATTACAGTCAAAAATGATTTTACTATTAAGGAAATACAACGTTGGGCATTAAATACTGAGATGGGATGGAACTCGTTAGTTTTCATTATATATGGTTTAGATTAGGCTTTCTTTAGACAACTTGTGAAGCTTCACTACACATGTTGGCAAGTTATGCCCCAAACTCACACCAGCACAAAAACTGATTCCCTGGGATTTGTCTTTGTCCTCGTTTCCTTGACATTGAAGAAAGTAATTTTAATTGGTCGACTTTCTTGACTTACTCTTTCTTTTTCACTTGGGTCCCAGAAAATATCAACTCAAAATAAACTAACAATTTTTTGGTGGTGGTTATTTTAATTGACCATCTAGGGAACTGGCAAGAGAACATTATGTAGCCTCTTTTTCAGTGAAGATAGTTTGCAACTGAAGACCCAGACTAGTTCTTTAAAGTATCTTCTTTAAGTAACAACAAACTTTTGAAGAAAATACCTTTTATTTCTTCTCTTCAATATAAATGGAAATTTATGTAGGAATGTCAGCTTCATCATGTTTCCTTAGCAACGTGAAGCGTTTGCCCCTTTCTCACTCTCTCCTGAAATAATACCCCCTGATTGCATAAAGACTTTTTCCAGAGAGGTTAAAAAAATAACAGCTTAAATCCCCTTTTTATTTTCACATTCTTCCCTCTTTATACTTCCAAAGAATGTGGGGAATGGAGAGCAGCCAGATTGGGCTTGTTGAACTGTATGCAGTGTTGGTTAATCTTTCCTTAATTGCCTCAACAGACATGTATAACTTAATTAAATAATAATAACAAATTTAAAAAGAGGATAGGGAATAAGGAGACAGGAGCATAATGTAAATGTAGGTAAGTGGCACACTTCAAGGTAAAAATCCAAGGAAACTATTGTCCTTTTCAATTCTACTGGCTCCCCCCCAAAATTCCTAAGATTAAATTCATTTCTGTTAAAGTTCATAAGTATCAATTTGGCTTTATTTTAATTAAAAAAAATCCCAGAAGAGCTACATTTAACAAGGTTCTGGAAAAAAAAAAGTGGTAATTACTTTATTTTAAGGAGACCTGAACAAGCTCTTTATGCTGGTCATCTACTGTTCATTCTTTACTAGTTTAGGAGAAGGAGACATTTAAGAAAACCACTCTGTCCCTTCTGTTCCTCAAATTATTACAATATGTGGGTAAGAATGTGTGTTTTATTTCAAGTGAACTTCTGAGAATGAAAAAAAAATAATATTTCTAACTATATGAAAAAGGTAGAGAGAGCCAGCACAGAAGCTGGCAGTCCTTTGCTCTGCTGTTTGTGTTCTATAACAAGCTGCGTTTTAGCTGGTTGGTTGTGAGAAACTGCAGAAAGCAGTGATAAAACATCTTTTCTGGTGCTTTGAAGAGATGGACTTCATTGTTCCTTGAAGTGGATTACTTCAGGAGGCACTATCAAGGACAGTTTTCTTAAAGGCCCTCAACAGCATCTTCAAAGCTTAATTAAAAACTTTGTCTTAATTAGAACTGCCATGAAATGACAAGTTCATTTTTTGTTTTGTTTTGTTTTGTTTTTGCAACAGGAAATTTTCAAGAATATTTATGCTGGCAGCAACATGCCCTGTTTCTGTTCATGCCCTATCTGTATATCCCTTCTATTTCAATGCAGTATTTTAATTTTGATAAAAATTGTGCATCCTTTGTTGTTTGCAACCCATTTTGCAGTTTTAACAGATAAAGCAATGTCTCTGTTTACATGGGCCTGCTGAAGCCAGCTTCAGCACTTGTAGTATGAATTATACTCATCCTGAGAGTGGGTTAATCAGCCATAATGTTTCTCAACCATAAGCTCTCCTCTTCTGATGTAGGAATTCAGATTGTTGAGTGATCAGTTCTAAAGCAATATTTCTATAAGTGTCCTAAAGATTAGCATGAAATTTAGCATGAGGTTCAATGTGGAGAGGAAGAAAAACATTTCAAGTCTACAAACTTGGTATTCACGTTTATGCTCATGAGAGTACAAGATATTATATTCAGAAGGGTATGACTCACTGGATTTCTTCAGAAGTGTAATGAGGCAGACCTCTTGTTTGTAGGTAGTCTTTTGCAAAACATTTTCATATGAACTTATTGAGAATAAAGACAATAACTCTTTTACTTGATCATTTTGTTTTGATCTTTTTGTTAATAATCTTGAACTGAGAAGAGATCAGATATGCCAACTAACTATATATTCTATGTGTATACACACACAGAGAGTATTCCTAAAATTGTAGCCTAGTAGCTTATTAAGTCATAAAAATATTACATTGTGACTTTTTGAGAAATGTGTATATTGTGAGTATGTGGTATTTTAAATAGCTTTTAAAAAATAAACCCAGACTATTCTTCTGAGGTCAGAGTGACCTATTGAGTAAGCAAAAATCAACAAAAGATCAGATCACCATAGTTAACCTCTGTTGTGCCTCTTTTGAGACAAGGAGTACATTTATCTATATTCAGACTGTGGATTGATTTGGTAATCCCTTCCCCTTCACCTAAGGAATATATTTATAACTATTTATGAGAAATTCTAAATATAGCCACTTTTTAAAAAAAATGTGAATCATTAACATAGTTTTGGAAGTTTCCTAAAGTATATGTTAATTAGGCAAAAAAAATTTTTCCAACCATAAAATAAGAATAAAAAATATTTTAAACTGTAGTTTGAGGTATCATTTTGCCCAATAATCTTTTTTCTTTTAAACATGTAGAAACAAAAATCTACTTTCAGTGGCATACTGCTAAATATTAGTCAACCACCTTGACAGAGTATCTGAACATTTCTAAATTTCTGAGATTTGATGGCCTCATGTCCATAAATGCAACATCCATATAGGCGTTGAAACTAAAGCATCCTTGTGAAACAAAATTGCCAGCTCAGAAGGTGTCTTCCTCCAGGGAAGCTGTGGCTCATTGCTTTAAATGAGTTGATATTGACTAATGTTTACAAATAGCTCAGCAAGATTGGTAGGACAATATTCTCTCCTACTGGAAAATAGCATAAGCAGAAGAAATGCAATTTTGTTAAGTCCAAAAACAAATGAAAAAAATTGATAAACAACAATTTCAGTTAGTATCAACTACTTTGAAATTAATTATATATCTTAAAAGCAATTCTTCAAAAAATACAGTGTGGATAAAGAAAATCAAATAGTTCATTTCAACTTCATCAGAACTTTGTCTTGCCATAGTCTCTCAGACTTCCAAATATCTATATATCTTAATTTATTCCAGCATAGAATTTAGAGTTTCTAAAGAGCATTAGTATCCCAGTTCAAACTTCATATCAGCAGAAAATCTGAGATTCAGAGAAATTAACTTTCACAATATCATACAAGTACTAAATGGAGAATAATAAGTTGAATTCATGTCCTTTGAATCCAGTGTTTTCTTCCCTCTAGCATACTGAGTCACCTCCTGTAATTTATTGAGAAAAGAGATGGATACTTTTTTGGGGGGAGTATTTTCTTTAGAAACCTTCATTTCCAGCTCCATAATCAACTGGAGACAGCTAGATAGTATAATTTATAGCATTCTGGACCTAAAGTTAGGAAGACCTGACTTCATATCAGATACCTATTAGCTGTGAGGTCTTGAGAAAATAATTTAATTACTTTTTTCATTAGTTTTTTTTTTTTTATTTGTAAAATGGGGGTAATAAGAGCACTATCTCCCAGAATTATGAGGATAACATGAGTAGATATTTGTAAAGAACTTTGCAGATTTCAAAGTGAGATACAAATGCTAGTTATTATTATTCCTGTAAAAAATCCTTACTTTAAAATATGAATATATGAATTTCATCTACCTATACAAGTATACTTCAGCAGTTTGCTACAAGTTAAAAGTTGAATGAACATGAGTAATGGGGAGTCCACAGAAGCATGCATATTCAAAGGCATGCTGTTAAAGAAAAAAAAAGTCTGTTATTGTCATTTTTTTTCAACAATTTATGGTTGATGCTTATTTTAGAAAGTGTGTATCAGATTACAATCATGTTTTGTTTAGTATGATTCCATACACAATACATTTCACAACATTTCATAGATGTGTATGCACATACTCACACAAATTGGGATTATGATATTGTTTTCCTATCACATCTGTAGTAAAAACCATAGAAGTCTTGTATAACATATTGCACTTATAAAGTGGGCTCTAATTTTGTTTTCTAATGGTAGCTTATGAAAGAGTTTCATTGTGTTTTCTGTAATATAAATCAAATGAAAGGTAAATCTTTGGGACAAGTAATTTAAGTCTTCTTTCATAAACAGCAGATTTTTGAGAGTGCAATAAAAAGAATTTCTTTACCTTAAACTTTGTGGTGCTTTTTAAGCTACACAATTACATCTGAGTATTACATTCCTTGGCAATTTAATATCTACAATCTAACAAGCACATATTAAGGGAATGTTAAATGCCATTAAGGCAGTAAGGTAACAAAGATGAATGAGAAATGTTCTTTTCATGAGGAGGAATTACTGTCATCCAGGGAACATACAACATTTATAACAATTGTAATATATATGATGTACAGGAGAAATATAAAAAAGTTGCCTTGGAAAAATTTTGGGGGGGAAGATAACACTTCCGATTATAGGGATTAGGGCATACTCTCTAGAGTAAATACATCTTAAACTTAAGGAAAGAAGGCAAGGAAAACAAACGAACACCCCCCCCCCAAAAAAAAAAAAAAAGAAAGAAAAGAAAAAAAAACATGACCTGGAGAAGATGAGAAAGGAGTGCATAAGGTAGCACAGTTCAATGGAAAGAGTTGAATGTGGAGTTGGAAGACCTGGGTTCGAAATCTGCATCTACTGCTTAAATGAATTTAGGCAAGTTGATTTATCTTCTCTACTACTCCTCAGTTCCTTCCAGCTCCAGAGTTATGGTCCTATAATTCTATTAGTTTAGCCATGGGGATTGACTACATTTGCTAGGGGTGAAAATTGCCGATTGAAATTAATTTTTTGTAATATATAACATTTAGGGAAATAATGGAAAAAGTAGGATGAACATCATGTTGTGAATGAATTTAAGTATTAGGCTAAAATGTTTACAATTTATCTTATTCTGCTAAAATTTATCATTACTTTTTTAATGTCAAATTTTCTGCAAAAAAACAATAAAACTACAATTTTAGGTCATCTACCAATCTGTCACCTCAAATGCTCAAGACAATTTAAATAAAATGAAAATTGTGATATTGGATACATAGTTTGTTCTTGTCTTCATTTTCCAAAATAACAGAAAATAATATTCTATTTATGGAAACATGTTTTTAGGGCATCAAAAACTTTTAAAATGAAAAGACAATTTACAAAACATTTATTGGACACTTATTAAATGTTAGGCATTATCTGATCTACAACTATAAAAACTTATGCTCCCCAGTACTTTATATTTTCCTGGAGTGAAAAAGATATAAAATGTACCAATTTAAATAAGTATAAAAGAACAGAGGAATTTCAAAAGAGAGCACTAATTACATGGGGTATCAAGAAATATTTCAAAAAGGGTCATTTTTGGCAGAAATTAAGGCATTCTGTGATTACAAACTGAAGAGTGATGGCAATTTATAACTGCAAAAATATGAGAATAGGAATGAAAATGCTGTCTTTGTTGAGTAGTTTTAATTCATTCATTCTACAAATAAGTATTATTCCTACTCTGTGAAAAGCATTGGTAGGCCATAGTTTATTCATATGAAAAAATAAGCAAATAACACAGATAGCAATGTTTAAAAATAATTGAAATTGTAGTTACATTAAGTGGGATATATCTGATAAATGATTTAAAAATGGTTCCTAGGCATTTTCTAAGCATCATATGACAAAACTTGAAATAGATGGTATTTCTTATAATCAAATGAGATCTGATCACCTCAACTTTGAACAGAGGATAGGTTACTTGCCTTTTTTTATATTTTATATGAATGCCAAAACAAGGCTAATTACTCAATGTAGTGCTCCAGAAGGCTTCATTTGTTTTCTTTTTTGTCTATATTTGTGGATACTGATACTACTACTGATATCTCTTAGTAATCAAAAAAAAAATCTTGTTTGGATAATATGGCATATGGATAGTGTGACATATTCTCTTTTTGAGGCTGGGGTTAAGTGACTTGCCCAGGGTCACCCAGCTAGTAAGTGTTAAGTATCTGAAACCAAATTTGGACTCGGGTCCCCCTGAATTCAAGGTTGGTGCTCTATCCACTGCTCCCTGACATATTCTCTTTAATAGGAAAGTTCAACATTATATAACAAGTATTCCTTTTGCAAGAAAAATATCCTCTCATCATTCAAGTAAAATCCCATGTGAATTTTAAACTGCTTGCTCAATAAATTAAACAAAATCTGTTTTATAAGAGATAATCTTTAGTTATTCAGGTTAATTATTCATTTTGACTGTCTTTATTGAAAGCTGCCAAAGTGTAATATGGTAATACTATATAAACAGAATGTGTGTACTTATGTATAAAAATGAATTCCTTAATTCTTTTACTTCTTTCTATCATAGGACGGTTTGACAAATTTTTTGTTGTTGTTGTTCTAAAGTTAGAAACATCTTCAGATAAAGGAAAGTCAGTCACAAGAGGGATACAGGTAAACATAGGTTCAGAGACAGAGAATACAGGGAATTCATGTTAGACTTATTGCATTCTCTCTTAGTAAATTTATAAATATACTTAAATCAGATAGTCCTTTTTCATCACCAATATAAAAAACTTTTAATATAACAATCTAACAAACATTTCTTGAATACATTTATGTTCAAATAATTGAAATGGGTGCAGCGGGTCATAAAGAGATGAGATCCCAACCTCAAGTAAATTAGAATCTCAAGATATATGCAATATGAATAATTATAACTGTAACACATGTTCTCAGACAAATCTCTGAAATGACATCAGGGTCTCAAGACCCCTTAAGGCTCTAGATTAGCCTTGGATGGTTAGAATGGTCTCATTTAAAAGTCTTACAGTTCGTGCATTTTTCCCCACTGTTCTTTTCTTTCCTATGAAGGATGTTCAAGAAGGTCAACATATAGCATATTTGTAGAATTGTGAAGGTATTGATAAGAGATGTCTCCCCATCTGATTAAGGTACCAGAATATTCCATTCTATGATCTATTGTCTGTGGTAAAGTGATTTGATTGATTTACCCAGTCAACCCCATCCTTATATAAATAGAAGACTATAAAGTGATAAATATAACATGAGAAAGAGAGATTACTTGAAACTGGGAAAATGAGGAAAAGTTCAAGGAAGAGTTGACATTTGAGTTGTCATTTTAGTAGATATATGGAATATGTTGATGTTTTTATTTATTTATTTAACTCTTTGGGGGGGCTTTCCCAAGAATTTGCCATAATATTTCATTTATCAAGAAATTCTATTTGGAAGAAATGGTATGGCTCAAATATAGGAAAATAAGGAGCAAATATAGGAAAACAATGAATAGTCCAATTTGGCAAATTAATGGGGTTCATGAATGGTGCAAAACGATAGAATGCAGCTTTATATTAGGCTTTTTTTCACACAAAGGTAAATTAATATTAGATTTTGGAGAGTGTTGAATACTATGCTAAGAAGTATGGTTACAATTTAGTAGACATTGAGGAGACACTAAAGGTGTTTCAACACCCATGACTGCAATTTTTCACTAAAAAAAAAAATCAATTCTGCAGGACTATGTAGTTTAGAAAATGTAATGATTGCGCTCACGTAAATTCAACACAATGTTAATGAGATCTTGGAAAGAAAGAACAAAAGTGTGAAGTGAGGCAATCAAATGGAAAGGAGGACATATATATTGGAAACATTATTAAAGCACAATTAATAAGATTTGCCAACCAAACTGAATTTGGTAGGGGAAGGGAAAAGAAGGAAATAATTATTTATATAGTGACTATTATGTATCAGACATTGTACTAAGTGATTTTACAGATATTTCCCTTAATTCTCACAAAACCCTACAAGGTTGGTTTAATAATTATCCCCATTTTACAGTGGAAAAGAGTAAGGCAACCAAAGGTTGAATTCTCTACCAAGAGTCTGAGGATAGATTTGAACTCAACTATTCCTAGCTCTAAAGCCAGCATTCTATTCACTAACCTCAAGCTGCCTCTATGGAGGTTGTTTTAGGGAAATGGAAAGCTGTAAGACAACAAAAAGTGTTTGTGCCTGTGTGACTGAGTTCATGGTGTAATGTTATTGACAAAAATTGGGGAAGACCAGGTAACAGCAACTTTATGAAAGAATACATCTATTTCTATTTTAGAAAGAAATATATTATTACAATATAATAAGTGTATCATTCAAAAAGTTTTAAACTATTTATAATAATAATTCTGTTAAAGTTTTTAGAAAGCAATTTTTTAAAATAATAGTCATGTAAATAGATTTCTTTGCATATACTCAGAACTAAAAAAGTATATATACTTAGAAAATTTTTCTTTTCAAGCATTATTCTTGTTGCTGTTGTAAATAAAGCAATTTATGGGAAGTTCCATTACTTAAAAAAATAGTGATAATATGGATAGATTTCCAAATAACAACTAAAAAAATAGTTTGAAAAAAATACTATCAAAAACAGTTGAAGTGGTGTTTTAGTAGTCATTAAAACATTTTTCACAGAAACTCAATATTCAGCAATATTAATTTAACCAATGTGATTTTTAAATATCTCACCCCAGTTTAACTCCCACTTCAGAATAGGTTACATGCTTGCTAACTAATTGATTAATGGTAGACTACTGTTCTAAGGAAACAGCTGCTCTCTTCTTGTTGGCCAGAAGATAAAAGCAGGGAGAATCAGTCTCTGGACTGATATTTATAAAGAAGACCAATTTTTCTTTTGTGACAGACCCAACTTACTTAGACTAAGAAAAATATAATGACCTAAGTGAAAAGTTTTATAGGCCAAAAAAAGTATGAATCCATTATTTAAAAGTGCTTTCGCCAGTGTTCCTCAGGGTTATGCATATTTCTGAGGAATTCTTTCATATTAGAACTTATAGAATGTAAATTCTCAGGCAAAGAGAAGAGGGAAGGAATATGATATCCATAAGGTTTTTCCCTTGCTTTTTTCAGTGGAGGAAGAAGGGAGAAAGATTAATTTGAAAATACAATACAACTTAATGAAAACAAAGCATTTTAAATGTAAATTTAATATCATCTTTGTTGAAAATAGCATTTTATTTTTCCCAATTACATTTAATGATAGTTTTCAACATTCCTTTTGATAAGATTTTGAGTTCCAAGTTTTTTTCTCTCTCTCTTCATTCTTCTCCCATCCCCAAGATCACAAGCAATCTAACATAGGTTACACATTTGCAATCATGGAAACATATTCCCACATTAGGCACATTGTGAAAAAAGAAAAAGAACAAATTGAAAAAGCCACACAAAACAAAAATGAAAATAACATGCTTCAATTTGCATTCAGACTCCACAATTCTTTCTTTGGATGTGGATAACATTTTCCCTCATGAGACTTTTGGAATTGTCTTGGATATTTTGTTTTGCTGAGAATAGCTAAATTTATCATAGTTGATCATTGTCTGTTATTATGCACATTCTTCTGGTTCTGCTCACTTCACTCAGCATCAACTCATGTAAATCTTTACAGGATTTTCTGAAATCAATCTTCTCATCATTTCTTATAGAACAATATTATTCCATTATATTTGTTTATCCCAATTTGTTCAACTATTCCCCAACTGAAGGGCATTCCTGCAATTCCCAATTCTTTAACACCACAAAAATACAAATACTAAAATATTACTGTACACATACATTCTTTTTCCATTTTTATGATCTCTTTGGGACATAAACCTAATAGTGGTATTGCTGGTGCAAATGGTATACACAGCTTTATAGTCCTTTAGGGCATAGTTCCAAATTGCTTTTGAGAATGGCTGGATCAATTTACAATTCCACCAGCAATGCATAAATGTCCCAAATTCTTATTTGTTGTTCAATCTTTATCATTTTATTTTTCTTCATATTAGCCTATATGATATGTGTGAGGTGGTATTGTTTTAATTTATATTTTTTCAATCAACAGTGATTTATAGCAGTTTATTTTTTTGACTATAGATAACCTTACATTTCTTCATTTTAAAAGTGGTCTGCTTATATTCTTGATCATTTATTAATTGGAGAATTTGTAGTCTTATAAATTTGATTCAGTTTTCTCTGTATGTGAGAAGTGAAGCCTTTATCAGAAATACTGGCTCTAAGAATCGTTTCCCATCTTTCTGCTTTATTTCTAATCTTGCTTTCATTGGTTTTGTTTGTGTAAAACCTTTTTATATTAATGTAATAAAAATTATCCATCTTGTATTTCATAACATTCCTTGTCTCTTGTTTGGTCATACATTCTTCTTTTCTCCATAGATCTGACAGGTCAGTTATTCCTTATTCTCTTAATTTGCTTATGGTATCACTCTTTAGTCTAAATCATGTACTCACTTTTATACAGTGTGTAGTGTTGGTCTATTCCTAATTTGTGCAATTCCTGTTTTCCAATTTTCCAAGTAGTTTTTGGTCAAATAGTGAGCTTTTATCCCAGAAACTGTAGTCCTTGTGTTTATCAAACAGCAGATTGCTATGATCATGTACTACTTTGTCTTATGGATAAACTGTATTCTATTGATTCATCACTCTATTTTTTGGTCAGTAGCAAACAGTTTTTATGATGGCTGTTTTGTAATATAATTTTATATCTTATATGGCTAGGCCACTTTCATATTGTTTAAATTAACTCTCCTAATATTCTTGGTCTTTTGTCTTTCCCAATTTATATTACTATTATTTTTCTACCTCTATAAAATAAAATTTCAGTAGTTTGTTATGATAGTCAATACATTAGTTTAAGTATAATTGTTATTTTTTATTATATTTATTCAGCCTACTCATGATTTTTTGCAATTATTTAGATATGACTTTTTTCTATGAAAAGTGTTTTTAATTGTATTCTTATAAATTCAGGTTTTTTCTTGGCATGTAGACTCAAATATTTTATGTTGTCTACAGTTTTAAAATTGAATCTACATCTTGTTGCTGATTTTTGTTGGTAATATATTGAAATACTGATGATTTATGTGGGCTTAATTTTGCATCCTATGATTTTGCTAAAGTTGTTAATTGCTTCAAGAAGTTTCTTCAAGTTCATCCCCATTTATAATGCTTGTTGATGGTTTGAAATAGTACTTATCATTTTAAGAAATGTTCCACTTATTCCTATGCTCTCTACTGTTTGTTTTGTTTTATAGAAATATATGTTACATTTTGTCAAAAACTTCTGCCTCTATTGAGATAGTTATATGGTTTCTATTTTCTTATTGATTTAAAATATTTACTATATCAATATTTTTTGTAAAATTGCTCTTTAATTTTCTTTCTCTCTTTTGGCTCTTCCTGACTTAGATATTAGCACCATATTTGTGTTATAAAAGGAATTTGGTAGGACTCCTCCTATTTTTCCAAGTAGCATATATAGAACTTGAAATAATTGTTCCTTAAATATTTGGTAGAATTCATGTGCAAATCTATCTAGCCCTATAGAGTTTTTTTCTAAGGAAGTTAATTGATGACTTTTTAAATCTCTCTCTCTCTCTCTCTCTCTCTCTCTCTCTCTCTCTCTCTCTCTCTCTCTCTCTCTCTCTCATAAATGGGAATTCTTTTAGAGACTTGGCTTAATATTGTTCCTGAGGAATACTGGAGAGATCTCAGACAACTTCCAGGCTCTCCTCCATTTTTGCTCCACCTCCATCCCCAGCCGTCTTATTCTTTCTAGAGTTATTCTTTCAGTTCAGTAGACATTGAAAGTCAGAAGCTGTGGGATTCTCAAGGAAGTGAGGAGAATTCAAGACCTGAAATGATTTGATTCATTTCTGGGTATTATATTCCTATCACCAAGGACAATGAGTCTTGCATAATAGCTACTTCAGTAATATTTGTTGATTGATTGCTTAAATGGCCAAGTGAATAAATATTTTCAATGAATCTTGTAAAATTCTCACAATAGTCTCTCAGTCTTCACAAACTATTTTGAACAAAAGAGATGTCTTGAAGACTAAAATAGTCCAACTTTCTTATTTTACAGATGAGGAAACTGAAACCCATTAAAAGCAAACATTTGATCCAGGGTCACAGGAATAGTTATAACTGTTTGGATTGGATCCGAAATTTCACAACTCCCAATTTAATTTTCTTTCCATTACACTGCAACATTATCTCTCTGAAAGAATCAACTAAGAAAGAATAATCTGTTGTTCAAGTAATTATTGTTACTGCCAAGTGCTCCCAAAATAGGTTATTCCCCAAAATATTTGTCAAGAGTTCCTTGCAGGCCCTACAACTAGATTTTAATTATGAATGTTATCTTTCCTTAATGAACAGTTGAAAAACTTGAAGAAAGAAATTGATTCTTGCTATTTCCATTCTTCTTTCTCGTCTCCTTTTTTTTCTTCTCCTTCTCCTCCTCGTCTTGCTCTTCCTCTTCCTCTTTCTCTTCCTCCTCCTCTTCCTGCTTCTCCTTTTCCTGCTTTTCTTCCTCCTTCTCCTCTTCCTCTTCTTCCTCCCCTTCTTTCTCCATCTCCTCTTCCTCCTCCTCCTGCTCTTCTCCTTCTCCTTCCCCAACACATTCAGAAATGACTTGGTTATTGTATTCATATCTTTGGTCATACTAGGATGTTTTATCTGCTTGTTGAGAGTCTGTCTCATATATGATCTCCATCAATATAATTATTATGAGCAGCCTCTTTATGAAAAATGCTTTTCAGAAACTGACAGAAAATGTATCAACAAAATTCCTCTTCCCCTGTAGTCTAGTCTTGAAACTTGGTTTTTCTTTGCTTTCTATCATGATAATGGACTCTAGAATAGTTACAGTCTGGTGTCAATCTAAAAATTGAAAACAAAACAAAACAAAACAAAAACAAATCTCTGTTTCTCTGTCCTTGGCTTTCTGCTTGCTTCTATCTCTCTCTTGTCTCTTTATCTATATGTCTCTCTGTATGTGTGTGTGTCTGTCTCTCTGATTTTCTCTGCCTCTCTCTGTTTCTCTCTCTGTGTGTCTGTCTGTCTCTCTCTTCTATAGGAGGAATTTAATAACATTTTCATAATTTTGGAAAGCAGTTATGAATTATTGCTTGCCTTGATGGAGGGAATATTTCCATCAGTGAGATTGCCTAGTTTAATTATTTGACTGATACTGTAATTACCATACAAGATAATTATTTGATTCAAGGCCAAAAAAAAGATGAATTTTAAGATTGAAGTTTCTTTCCCTGAATTTATGAGAGAAAGGAGACTGATTTCGTTTCTTTCCTGAATATCATTCGTCTTATTCTTCTATATTTGTGTGAACTAGGCAAATGGACTTTGACATTTGGAACAAATCTGTTCAAAACATACCTGAAAATGAACTATTTGAAGGTTTGTAAGATACTTCTTTATCTCTACATCTTTTATCTTCCTTCTTCAATCCTACACTAACAAACAAATATTATTACAAATATACTTTATACTTTTATAAAGAAGATATATATTTTAGTATGACTAACAAACTTTCTTAAATATTGTTGCTAAAATTAGTCATTAACTTTGATTTTTCACTTTTTCATCTACTGTTTATTTCAGTAAAAACCTTGCTTTACTGCAACAAATGCAGTTTAATTTAGAAATTTTTCAAAGCCTCTATAAGAAAGTAGACCATTGATTTTTATATATTTGTTCAAGTTACCTTGGAAAAAGCACACTTTTGAAGCACTCCCACCCTTCTAAATAAATTATTATGATACTTCAAATTGTTGTAATTCTTCGTTAACATTTTGTTAAGTGTCATGCAAAATAATTATCATGTAGTAATATCACATGTTTATAAAGTTTAAATATAAAACTAGAAAGAACTTTAGAAGCCATCAAATCCAAATCTTTCCTTTGATAACTGAGGAAGTTGAAGGCCACTGAGGTTAATGTCTTGTCTAAGTTTATAGGGCTAGAATACGGCAAAGCAGAGAATACTCACATTATCAATGACTATTTCACCTCTTCTTCATGAGGCAGAATTATATGATGAAATATGTGTTTTCTTATATTTAAATAATTATCTTTAAATTCTGTATTATCTTTTTTCTCAATTTTTTTATTTTTTTCAAATTCAAAAAAATTCAAATATCTTTCAAATATAAATTCTTTTCAAAAAAAATTCAAACTTTTCAAATATGTTTTCAGAATTTTTCAAATATTTTTTCAAAGATAGTTTTCAACATTTATTTTTGTAAGATTTTGTTCCAAATTTTTTCTCCCTCCTTCCTTTATTTTCCCCTCCCCAAGATAGCAAGCAATCTGATATAGATTAATCATGAGGAATCCTTTTAAACATATTTCCCTACTTGTCATGTTGTACAAGACAAAGGACACCAAAGGGGTAAAAATACATAAAAAAGAACAAGGAAACAAGCAAAAAAGTAAAAATACTATACTTTGATACACATTCAGTTTCCATAGATATTTCTATGGATGTTGTTGGCATTTTCTATCTCAAGTCTATTGGAATTGTTTTGGATCACTGCATTGCTGAAAACAGAGCTAAATTCATCACAGCTGATCATCACATAATCTTACTGTTACTATATATAATGTTCTCCTGCTTTTGCTCATTTCACCTTGTATCAGTTCATATAAGACTTTCCAGTCTTTCCTGAAAATCACCCTGATCATCATTTTTAAAAAAAAAACAACAGTATTTATTATTATTTCTGGTTCTTCCCACATTGACAAATGAGGAATAATATATTGTATTTGGATTTTCCTTGAAAACCTAAAGCATGTTTTTTTTTTTTCAAACTTGGATGATCATTTAGCTGCCAATTTATATTATTACATTAGTATCTCAGTGATCTCTATAATTTATGATATTTCAATGATTGGGATTGTAAAGGAGATGAAAAAAATCAGTCAATCAAATTGTTACCAGTTTGCTACTATTTCATACTTGTGGGAATCTATGCACAAAATAAAATATGCCTTTGATTATTGTTGTTCCAATAAATATTTTGATAACTACCAGTCCAACAGAAAAAAAGTTAGCTAATATAGTCCAGAAATATATTTTATGGTGAAATACTTGGAAAACTGAGATTGTTACCTCACTAGTTTTGTGATATGGGAGCCACTTGCCAGTCGCTGCTGGAGGTCTAACTCAGACCTACAGAATGAATCTCTTCATGTGAGAGGATGATGATGGTGATGGTGATACAAGGAGACTGAGAGGCAGTTGCATTACCTGACCTCTCTTCTCTTTCCTTTCTCTTCAATTTATTTCATTTCCAGTCTACAAGCAACACGTGTATCAGTAAAGGCTGTTTTGCAACTCCTTCAGATGTTATGATCCACAACTGTGGAGATTCTCAGAGAATTGACCTGCCTCTTCACTTAGTTAAATATCATGTTTGAAATTCTGAGAAGCAAAATATCAATTATTGTTATACATAGAAATTATATAGTGAATTTGAAATTTTTTGTTAAGGAAATAGAATAGTTCTAGTTCTGGCTTGTAAAGATTTTCATTTCTTTATGATAGAGTTATAATTGAAAATGGGATCTTTTCATTCCAATTTAGACGTATGTATCTTACACATCTTAAGTTGCATGTGAGGAGGATAGCAATCATAGAATCCAATTATGGACTAGAAGAAAAAGATGGTTCTTCAGTGAATTTTATTATTCTCAAAACTTGTTAAACTGACTTTATGCCTTAATAAGATATTTAGCTTATGATTCTAGATGATCAAAATGGGATTATCCAAGCAACATCAATCTATTTTTATTATAATTTAAAAATATAAAATATTTGTAATAAGAATAAGTAAGATACATAGGAAACTATTGGGTACAGGAATTTTCTGTGCTTATTATAGTCTTCAATATCTAAATAGCTTTAGAAAAAATCAAATGACTACATTTATAGATAACTAAAGGGAGACATTACAAATAGATAGGAAAAATAATTTTATTTTGCTAAATGAAGCAGAATGATCAGTTTAGGGACATCATTTTTGTTAATGTGTTATGCTTGATTGTTTTTAGACAATGAAAATGAGAGCTAATATTTCTATAATGCTTTAAGGGTAACAAAGCATTTTCCATGCAAAGTCCATTTAAAATGATGTTTTACCTGACAATTTTTAGAAAGCAAATATTATTTTTTAAAAATTTTTAATAGTTTTTATTTACCAGATATATGCATGGGCAATTTTACAATATTGACAATTACCAAACTTTTTGTTTTAATTTTTCCCCTCCTCCCCCCCAGATGGCAGGTTGACCAATACATGTTAAATATGTTAAAGTATAAATTAAATACAATATATGTATACATGTCCAAACAGTTGTTTTGCTAACAAAAAGAATCGGACTTTGAAATAGTGTACAATTACCCTGTGAAGGAAATCCAAAATGCAGGCAGACAAAATTAGAAGGATTCGGTATCCTATGTAGTGTTTCATAGTCATCTCCTACAGTTCTTTCTCTGGGTGTAGCTGGGTGCAGCTAGTTCTGTACATTACTGTTCTGTTGGAACTGATTTGATTCATCTCATTTTTGAAAATGGCCACATCCATCAGAATTGATCATCATATAGTATTGTTGTTGAGGTATACAACTATCTCCTGGTCCTACTCATTTCACTCAGCATCAGTTCATGTAAGTCTCTCCAGGCCTTTCTGAAATCATCCTGTTGATCAGGAAATGTTCCTTTTTTTATTAATTTTATAATTATAATTATTTTTTCACAGTACATATGCATGGATAATTTTTTACAACATTATCCCTTGTATTCACTTTTTTAAAATAAAATTTATTTTTTATTAATTTTTATAATTATAACATTTTTTGACAGTACATATGTATAGGTAATTTTTTTACAACATTATCCCTTGTACTCTCTTCTGTTCCGAATTTCCCCCCTTCTTCCCTCCACCCCCTTCCCTAGATGACAGGCATTCCCATACATATTAAATATCTTATAGTATATCCTAGGTACAATATATACGTGCAGAACCGAATTTTGTTGTTGTTGTTGTTGCAAAGGAAGAATTATATTCAGAAGGTAAAAATAATCTGGGAAGAAAAAAAATGCTCACAGTTTACACTAATTTCCCAGTGTTCCTTTTCTGGATGTAGCTGATTCTGTCCATCATTGATCAATTGGAATTGGATTAGCTCTTCTCTATGTTGAAGATATCCACTTCCATCAGAATACATCCTCATACAGTATCATTGTTGAAGTGTATAATGATCTTCTGGTTCTGCTCATTTCACTCAATATCAGTTGATGAAAGTCTCTCCAAACCTCTCTGTATTCCTCCTTTTGGTCATTTCTTACAGAACAGTAATATTCCATAACATTCATATACCATAATTTACCAACCATTCTCCAATTGATGGACATCCATTCATCTTCCAGTTTCTAGCCACTACAAAAGGGCTGCCACAAACATTTTGGCACACCTTGTATTCACTTTTCCAAATTTTCCCCTCTGTCCCTCTACTTCCTCCCCTAGATGACAGGCAATGATATACATATTAAATTTGTTACAGTATATCCTATATACAATATATGTGTTTAAAACCAAATTTCTTGTTGCACGGTAAGAATTGGATTCTGAAGTTATAAGTAACCCGGATAGAAAGACAATAGTGCAAACATTTTACACTCAGGAAATGTTCCTTTTTAAAGAAAATCACTTAGGGTCAATGTTATATTCAAAATGCATAAGGAAAAAAAAAAACCTTATACAATTTTGGGATTTGGCCATTAAAACAGTTTTTAAAAGAAAAAATATTTAGACTTTTTATATAACTAAGCTAAACACATTTAATAAAATAATTGGAGAAAACTTCTGATTCTTAATTGATATCTATTTTAGTTCTCAGTCAGGAGCTCACTATTAGACATTCAACTACAGTGATAACTTTAGGTGTAACTTAGAAATGAATGAAAGGGTATTTTTTTTTTCAATTTTAATGAATTGAAAAAGAATAGACATAGCAACATTTTTGGAATAAATATTTATGGTCTTGAAGAAATCATCATTGACTCATTGACTCTGGTCTCAAAGTCCAGAAGAGATTAATTTTGGGACCTTATTGTTAATTAAAAATGCCAAAAAAACAAACAAAACAAAAAAAAACAAACCTTTTCCTTCATGAATTCTATAATCAAAAGTGCATTCTCCATTGAGCCATCAGGAAGTTGTCCCAAAGAAAATTGTAGTTTTTAGATTGGACCTCACAGAAGGTTACATTGATTATATTTGTTTAAGTAAGTCAATGATAAAATTCTATGTGATTCAGAAATATCAATCAATATCAGTTTCCTTTTCCATCTAGAAATATGCCATGATAGAAGTCTATTGTTGTGTTACTGAGTTGTACTTCAATGGCAGATTTTAATGGATTCTTATGAAGCCACATCAAGGGGATAGCTAGCTTGTTTTTGATTCTATTTTATCTTACCTTTTGTTGTTCACTCGATTTTCATCTCAGTCCAGGTCTTTGTGACCCTTTTGGTAATTTCTTACTAAAGTGCTGGATTGACTTGCCATTTCCTTCTCCATCTATTTAATAGATGAGGAAATGAAACAAACATAGTTAAGAGACTTGTCCAGAGTCAAACAGTTAATAGTTGTTTGAGGCTGAAATTTAACTCAATAAGAATTTAATGGATTTCATAATTTCCAGTCTATTCATTATGCCATCTAGCTATTCTACCTATCTGTCTATCTACTTATCTATACATCTATTTAGCTATTTCTTCATTCATTTGTTCACTATTCAATCATTCTCTCACATCTTCATTAATTTGTTCATTTTTTTCATCCATTCACTTATTGGGCATTTATTCATTTATTTCTTCTTTCAAGTTTTTTATGTATTTCTTCTTTTATTTAATTTTCTGTGAGATAAAGCAAGAGGTTTTTATAGCATTACTCTAGAAGGGCAATATTTGGTTTTCATTTCTCCTCTTTCTAATAATATTCATGTCTCTACTTTGTCTCTGAACCTATCTGGAAGAAGTTTTTGCTTTGAGATTTATGCAAAGAATGACAGCTTTGTTTTAAATTTGATTCCCAGCTAGGAAAGGTTCTGGAACATTCTTAACCTAAATAGATTAATCACATAGTTTAATTGCTTCAGTAGCTCATATTACTTTCCTCAAATTTCCACTGTTCATTGCAGTTAAATCAACAAAATTCAAATTTCAAATGAGGCAAGTTGATAATGAGCAACTACTAGTTTTAAGAGCACTGAACATATTGAGTCTGGTAACTACCATAGCTAGATCATTTCTATACTACTTATTATAGTGTAATGATTGTAAATGGCATGATTATAAATACAAACATTTAAGTATAAATAGTAGGTTTTCCAGAACTCGTATTACACATATTGCAACATACTATAATACTAGCAATTGGAAACTTGAATTTTATACAGAATTAAACTGATTTTAATCATTTAAAATATATCCAAGATTTCAGAATTAATAGAAGTGAATAGAAGTAATATTTATTTTCTTGCTGTGAACAATATTTATATAGTATTAAATATGTATGAGATATAAGATTCATAAAGTCAATAGATTAATTGAAATTTTTAATTGCTTTAGATCTGAATAAAGTGTTTTGACCATTTGTCATAAATGTCAAAGCTATATCACAAAGTAGTTTAATGAATTGCGAAGTTGTGCTTAATATATAAACTTCTCATTTTAAGATTTATTTTTCAGTTTGTGAGGTAAATATACTCTCTAGTTTCCATTTTAATGTTATCTAGGTATAATATTCATCTCTAATATGTAATCTTCTCTGGGAGCAGGTTTCTTGGGGGGCTTATGGGAGTAGCCTTCTTTTCAGTTCAATAATCACCAGTGCAGCTAGGGATTAAAGTACAAATTCTTTATTGCCTCCTTCAAAGTCTTGTTTCCTTCACTTGGGGATTGGCTGGTTTCTCTGCAGGCCTATCTCTCTCTTTGGTTCTGAGATGCTTATCTTCTCAGGCTTCTTAATCTCCCAGACTGAATCCTGGCTGAGGCTCTGAGAGCTTCTAGTGGGCTCCTCCTTATATGTTCCACACTGAGTATACACCAACCATTTTATCACTAGGAAACCATTATTTGTTGTAGGATTAAATCAATGCTGAACTAGATTTAACCACTGTCTTCTCAATTTCACTGTCTTAGCACCTTGTTTCAAGTTCTGGCCCATAATATCTAGGTTTTACACTATTCTTTCAAGGCATTTAAAAGTGAGTGGGATAGAAATTATAATTGGAAAATAAAATGGGCACTGCATCACTTATTGGCCACAAAAATTCATTTTTACATATGCTTCAGATTCAACCAGGAAAGTAACTAAAGTTTTGAAGAAAATTTTGGACCTAAGAATTATTATAAGCACCAGAAAGCCACCTAACTCTGTGTGCTAGGATACCTTGACTACACACACACACACACACACACACACACACACACACACACACATATCCATACTCACACACATCTGCATGTGCATACATGTGTATACATGTGTATAGATGTATATCAATGCATATATATGTACATAGTATATGTATATAAATCCTCTCTCTATATATGCATATATACATTTTTACATATGTTTTATATGTATGCATATATCTAATCTTGTTAATTTCTTGATTTTATAACATTGATTCTAAATATACCTTTTTTCTTCCTTTCCCAGAAAAACATTCCATATAACAGTGATTTAAGAAAAAAAATAGCTTAACTTCATAACTAACACATTGATTATTTATGATAATATATTCAATATTCCATATCCAAAGTACCCTACCATGAGGTAAAGGGAAAGAGATGCATTTTCTCATCTCTTATCTGATGTCTTGCATGGAATGCTTGACTCTTGGCCACTTTTCCTAACTATCTAGAATACTCAGTTGCCTTTAGTCAATCAGAACTGGGGTTATATTTAAAGCCATAGCTATAGAGAATGTTGCTATGGCACTGCATGAAAAAAGCTAGTCAAGACTTTGACTTTAAGCATGGCACTTCCTGATAAGATTTAAATAAACATTGGTCATTTCCTCTCTCTCTATCTTTTTCATCTGTTTGTCTATATCTGGATATACTTAAATATACAGTATGTGTTTTATACACACACACATATATTACAATATGTTTATATGTATCTATATGTAGATTTGTATTATAGAAAATGACCACACATCTCTTGTGATTATAGACCAATTAAGTGAAAGTTAGGATGAGATCCTAACTATTTTAGACAAGGGCTTAAACAAATACAATTTGTTTGTATACAATTAATTAAAACACAAAAATCAGTGAGCATTTATTATTAGGAACAGTTTTTTTTTTTAATAAAACACAACTAGAAATGAAAAATCTCAGTTGAGTAGAGAAATCACATAGGAATTCTTAACATCTGCAGGCAAATAACAATAGTTAAATCTGTACTGCTTCTTCAATCAGCTCATGGAGTAACAACAGCCTTCAGCTACTGTCCCAACAATTCCTATCATTTTTTTTTAATTTAGTAAAGCAGGGAATGGTCATACACTATCTGAATTCCCATTATGATCTGCCTGAAGGGTATTATCCAATCTCTCTCTGACTTTGTATCTACCTCTATCTCTCTGACTCTATGTCTGTCTGCCCGTCTTTCTGTCTCCCTGCCTCCTCTCTGCCCCTTTTCCCCCATTCATCAACTCCTTCTTCACCTAAAATTTAAAAAAAGCCAAAATATGACAAAGATAAAAACATGAGAAGTGTGTTCTGTGGTATCATACTGGAGTAAAAAGGAAAGGGGCTTCAGGCGCCTCCCCACTAGGGGGAGAGGCTTACTAAACAACTTTGTTTTTTTTTCTTCTGCATCCATATGCATCCAAGTTGTAACTCTATAACCAATTAAAAATGTTCTTCTTCCCTATATAGTTACTGAGTGGAACTACTAATAGAATGTCTACATATGTTTCAACTGTTTTGAATACATATCCATTACACATCATCATTTCTTCTGGTAGGAGAGAAAGGGGAAGAGGAGAAGGAAGAGGAGGAACCAGTGGAGGAGAAGGAAGAACACAAGTAAATTACTGTAGTAATCTACTTTTGATAAACTCGAAGACTTCTGGAATAAGAACTCACTATTTGACAAAAACTTCTGGGAAAACTGGAAAATAGTGGCAGAAACTAGGCATAGACTAATATCTCACACCCTATGCTAAGATAGGATCAAAATGGATACATGACTTAAACAGCATTCTACCCATTCTTTTGAAAATAATGAATGCTACTTTTGTTAAAGGAACATCTGCAATGAAGAAATCAAAACACACTACTTCACCCATTCTGAAAAGGGTGATGCCATAAACAAATTAGGAAAACAAGGAACAGTTTACTTGTTATATTTATGAGGAAAAAAAGATGTGACCAAACAAGAGATGTAGAACATTCATTATGCATACATAATGAAAAATTTTGATTACATTAAATTAAATTTTTTTTGAATAAATAAAAGCAATGCAAATAAAAAGTCAGAAAGCTGGCCTTTAGTTTTTACATCCAGTATTTCTGATAAAAGCCTCATTTCTCAAACATAGGGAACTGAATCAAATTTATAAGAATGTAAGTCTTCCCTGAATATATAAATAGTGAAAGCATACTAATAGGCCGTTTTCAGATGAAGAAATGAAAGCTATAATCTTATGAAAAATTCTCTCAATTTTTTTAATTAAAGCATTTTATTTTCAAAACATTAGTAAGGGTAATTTTCAAGATTCACCCTTTCAAAATTTTATGTTCCAATTTGTTCCTTCCCTTCCCCCATACCCCCATGCAAATAATCCAATATATGTTAAATTTGTGCAATTCTTCTATACATATTTCCGCAGTTATCATGCTGCTCAAGAAAAATCAGACCAAAAAGAAAAAAAAAAATGAGAAAGAAAACAAAATACAAGCAAATAACAACAAAAAAGTGAAAATGCTATGTTGTGAACCAAACTCAGTTCCCACAGTCCTCTCTCTGGGGGCAGATGTCTCTCTTCATCACAAGACCACTAGAACTGGACTAAATCATTTCATTGTTGAAAAGAGCTATGTCCATCAGAATTGATCATCATTTAATCTTGCTGTTGCCATGTATAATGATCTCCTTGTTCTGCTCACTTCATTTAGCATTAGTTCATGTAAGTCTCTCCAGGCCTCTCTGAAATCATCCTGCTGATCATTTTTTATAGAACAATAATATTCCATAATATCCATATGCCATAACTTATTTGGCCATTCTCCAATTGATGGACATCCATTCAGGCTCCAGTTTCTTGCCACTACAAAAAGAGCTACCTAAAACATTTTTGCATATTTGAGTCCCTTTCCCTCCTTTATGATCTCTTTCATATACAAGCCCACTAGAAACATTACTGGATCAAAGGGTATGCACAATTTGATAGCCCTTTGGAGGCAGTTCCTAATTGAGATGAATTTCAAATAATCTAAAAAGACTTACTTGAACTGATGCTGAGTGAAGTGAATAGAGTCAAGAGAACATTATATACGTTAACAGCAATATTGTATGATTATCAACTGTGATAGACTCAACATTTCTCTGCAATACAGCAATCCAAAACAATTCCGACAGACTTATGATGTAAAATGCCATCCACATTCAGAAAAAGAATTCTGGAGTGTTAATGCAGATAGTAACTTATTATTTTCACTTTTTTTCCTTTCTTGTGATTTTCACTTTTGTTCTGCTTCTTTCACAACATAGTTAATATGGAAATATGCTTAACATGCTTTGCATGATTTACATGTATAATCTATATCAGATTGTTTCTTGTATTGGGGAGAGGAAAGTGAGAGAAGGATAATATTTTTTTTTGATTTAACAATTTGTTTATTTATTTATTTATTGCAGTTTTCTTCCCCAGTAGACTGTGAACTCATTGAGAATAGCTACTGTGTTTTTTAACTTTATCCTACTGTTTAGTATAATCTCTGTTACATAGTAGCTATTCAATAACATTTTTATTTAATGACTAAAGAAAAGCAAAATAAAAGGAAATACACTAAGAAAGAAATGAGGAAGAAAGAATAACTTGTTTTTCTTCAGAATAGATCATAATTTTCCAATCTCTTCCATATAATACTGAGACCATCATCTCCACTATTTCCTCAGTAGAATTTTGAACTATAAACTTAGAACTAACGTGCTGTCATAGACCATCTCTTTCCCTATCTTGTCAATACAAGACTTTCTTAATACTTTCTCTAGCTACATACACAATAAAGGATAAGAATTTGTAACTGGAAATCTTACAGAAATAAATATTAAAAAGTAACTTTACATGTAATTGGAGAAACATAAAATGTTATTAAATGAAAAAGTGAAGTATATATATATATATATATATATATATATATATATATATATATATATATATATATATATTTAAAATCATGTCATTTGGTAAGATATACATTTTTCTTTGTTTAAAGACTTTATTTATTTGATTTATTTAATAGTGAAGAGTCCTGGTACAATGTAATTTAATCCTTCCTAATAATGGGAGGCTGAGTATGGTAGATTACTTTTAAGCTCAGTTCTTAGACTGTTACTATTATAAGTTGCACCTCAAGGAGGAGAGGTTTCTTAGATAACGTTGAACTGGCCAAGGGGGGGGAGGGGAAGAAGAAGGTCAAAATTCCACAAATTAATTCTTGCTGAGTAGCTTCTGCATTTCCAGCCTGAGTTAAGTAATGAGATCCATTCTCAAATAGTTCAATTAAACAATAAAAATAAATACATAATAAAAATATGCAAAAAACACCTAATATAAAAGAAAGTATAAGAACTAGTAATTTCTCTCTCTCTCTCTCTCTCTCTCTCTCTCTCTCTCTCTCTCTCATTCACTCTCTCTCAAAATCATCTCAAAAATCGTAAGATCTCAAAAAATAGAAGTAATCTGAATACCTTCTGCTCCTACTTATGGATCACAAGCCAAGATGTTAATTTTCTTTCCTTTCTCTGTAGATGGTGGATGAAAACAAGGAGGAAAGAACTTAGAGGAAACTAATAAATGACTTCAACTCTGACAAATATTGCAGTCAGAACTCAAGACTGGTCAAAAGGGAGCATTTTTATTTTCTTCTCAGGAAAACTATATATAAGCAGGAAATACCTAAACCCAAAATTGAAAGGACAAAAAAAACAAAAAAAAAAAAAGTTTTCAACTTCCTCAAAACCTAGAGGTGGTGATAAAGTGGTGATAAAAATGGAACTACTTGAATAATTAAAATTGTAAAATGCCTAGTTTTTATACTGAGGATGTGCCTTACAAGCTGTTTGCTTTTCATTCAGCATACAAGGATACAAAGAACTAACATCAGTCCTAGACCAATTTTGAATATCTTTAGTGATCACCACTGAGTGAAACATCTTTAGTGATTACCACTGAGTCAAACAAGTAGTTTTCCTGAAACAAATGAGTAGTGCTTTCCTACTTTTAATTGGATTTCTGGTTATCAACCTTGTTCCTCTATGAGGAAAAAGGTAACTTAAAAAAACACTAGAAATTTGTCTTTGCTATCTTTATTTTTATATTTACCTGTATTTTGAAGTATCTCATTGGTACATACTTCAAAGAAAAAGATGCTGCATAAACATATATGCCAAGAAAGAGAGATTTTTGACATAGAAGAAGACAAATATGATATGACAAAGAAGTGCAAGACTGATATTTTTTTCCTAAAGTAAACTCCCAGTAACTCCCTTAAATGAAGAAATTTTTCAGCACCAAGGTTAATTGAAATCAGTAGTATGTCACTCCAGTGGGTTTTATCCTCCAAAAATAGTTTTAAATAAAGGAATCATTAAAATATTGACAATTAGAAAATTAAACCTTTTGCAAAGGAATACATAACAAGTAATTATCCAAAACTATTTCAAATTCATTTTATAGGCAATATGTAGATTAGGTTTCATTTATTATATGGATTATGGTACAACAAAAACCTTAGAGAGGATATCAGGTGACCTGGGTTTTGCTTCTCTCTTTTTAAATAGTGTAGACCTATATAAATTTGTACAAGATATGTACCTTGTTTGGCTTTCAGTTCCCTCTTCCATATAATAAAGGTTATGAGCAAAATGATGTCTGAATTCTTTGGCAACTCAAATATTCTAAATGTGTTAGAAAAATGACTTACAAATGTGTTGCATATAAAAGTCAGGATTAAAAATAAATTAAGTCAATGATAATATAAATGATCCCTTACATTTATCTTGTCCTTTTAACTTTTATTTTTTATATAGGCTATTTATTTCCTCAAATAACTCATGGAATGGAAGGCTTTCTCTTGATCTTTTAATATTAAGTGTAGTTTACTACAATATTTATACTGTCCATCTGGTACCCCTTAACCTCACTACATGACTGATTCGCTTCTTTTTATCAGTGATTAACTTCCATGAATCTATATTTTATAATACTTTTAATATATAAGTTATTAATAATTTGGTGCAACTTGTTTATATCTGCCTTATATCTTTTGCATAGCCCTTTTAATGGATTTAACATATTAGTGGAATCCTTGGAAAAAACATTTTTAATGGGGAAAATGTTGTCCTAAGGGTCATAGGAACTCTGATAAGTTAAATTATTCAAACAAAATGAGGGATATATTATCATAGATCTAGGGTACAGAAGAGAACATTGAGTTTCATGGATGAGTGACTTAACTGAAGATCACATATATAGTAATCCTCAGATGTAATTTGAAACCAGATCCTTTAACAGGAAAGTCAGTGCTTATTCTACTCTATCGTACTAAATAGCTGTAATGTTTTTTTCTCAGTTCACAGTTTGGTTAATTGCTAACATTTAACTACACCTTGATGTTGTTTGTGGAGCATTATCCTGTTTTATACTCTTCAGAGTTGCATGTTGACATCATTTACTTTATTTTCCTCTTCTAGATTGGCAGATTGCTACATTGGCCTTACTCTTGGGTGGTGCTGCCATAATTCTCATTGCCTTCTTGGTTGGTTTGATATCGATCTGTGTGGGATCTCGGAGACGTTTCTATAGACCAGTTGCTGTGATGCTTTTTGCAGCAGGTAAATATCTTAACATTTTCCTGTGTGTATTATAAACCTTCATTGTCTATACAGAGATGTAAATTATTATGTCTGTGTTGGATTCCATACAAATTTGGTGACACTTTTTATATCTTAAAATAAATTAGATTAGAATTCAGCAAATTATTATTTTTTTTTTTAGTTTGTTAAATATCTTAAGTTACAGGTACAAAACTTTTAAGCAAAATATGAATAAATAGCACTTGAAAGTACTGTTTGCCTTAGTAACTGTAGCAGATTTGTTCACAGTTTCTTTCCCCCCCTCAAAGATCATTTTTATTTATTTTTTTTCCCCTATGACTTGAAGCTAGGAAATTAATTCCAAATTCTATGTCATCATGTGCAATTCAGTATGAAAATAAATCAAATTAGTTTTAGGTTTTGCTGTTTATACCATATGCCTCAAATAAGTTAGTTGTGAAATGTGAATTAATATGTGCTCATTATTTTAAAAGCTATCAAAATATGAAACTGTCCAGATTAAAACACCAATGAAATAGATGCTAAAATATCACAAGGAAATATTCAGAAAATGCCTCATGGACTAAGAAGACGGTGAACTATTTCTTTAATGAGAATAGCAACTCCCATTAACAATTACTTTGTTAAACATTATGATTTGATCTGAAATATATACATTTGCATCTTGAGCTAACTTCCTTTCATTCTGTCAATCTCATCTGTGCCAAAGCTCACAGAATCACCTATCCAACAGAGAATAATGAATACAATGATAAAACCATGTAAACTGCTAGATGGATTTTGAAAAGTCATTAATGTGATTGGGATAGGTGATTATTAAATGTGAAGGGTATTAAGAATATAAAATTTTTTAAAAGAGAGAAAAATGATGAAGTTCTGCTGCCCCCTGCTGTTCATGTTGATGTTTTTACTTAGACAACAGGACAAAAAGGAAATCCTTTGTGTTTCAGGAAAAATTCTTGGACAATCAATCAAACCACCACATTTTACAGAAAAGAAAGTTGAGGCCCAGAAATGTAAAGGCACCACTTTCAGATCATAAATATGGAAGAACCCTAACAATGGATTTATAATATTTCAATCTAGAAGAGTCTCAAGATTACCTAGTCTAATACCCTTATTAGAGATTAAGAAACTGAATTTTAAAGATTTTAAGTCATTTAACTAAGGTCACACAGATGATATATAGTGGACTAAGGAGAGAAAGTCATGTCATCCAGGGTTCAACTTTCAAACAAGGGAGTTGACTGCTAACTAACTTTTATATATCATATATTTTTATTGTATTGTTAATAACTTTGATAATTTAATTATTGTTTTTCAAAAACAGATTCTGTTTCACTAAACAAATAGTAGTGCAATAGAATTCCTAGTTAAAAAAAGAAACATTTCTAATTTTCAGGAAACAAAATTCTTTCGTGACTCATTTAATAGAATGTTAATATGCCCTCAAAGTCCCTAAAATTGCAGCTTAGTTTTGGCTTTGACACTTATTCTGGGTATAGCACTGGTGAGTAAAATGAAATAATCTGAGTATCCCTGACAGTCCCTTTTAATTGATATTATCTTTAGAATTGTGTTTTGCTTCCTTAAGTATTTAGAGGAACAGTTATTGACACCATTAATGCCATAATGATATATATATATATATATATATATATATGTATACATACATATATATATATGGAATATATACACACATATATTTCCCATGTTAAGCAAGTAATTAAATTGTATGTATGGTGACAGGGTCTAGAATCATCCTCATCTTCATGAGTTCAAATCTGCCCTCAGACACTTACTAATTATGTGATACTGGGAAAGTCACTGATCTTGTTTAACTCATTTTTTTTAATATATAAAAGGAAGTATAAAAGAAAATAAAAATAGCAAACCACTCTGGTATCTCTGCCAAGAAAATCTCAAATCTCAGACATGACTGAAATGAACAACTACAACAAGGCTATCTATATAACATGGCTAATAGAAAGTACTAGCTGTGGTCTTAACACCTGGTTTCAAATTCTACCGTATAATATTTAGTAGATTGTAATTATGGATAAATTATTTTCCTTTTTTGTACTTTCATTTTCCTCATCCAGCAAAGTTCTCATGAAGAAGTGTTGTCAAAGTCTAAATATCTAGATATGTATGTACTGCTAAGAAAATAAATCTCTTTAAAAATAGTTTAATCAAACTTTTGTGGGAATAAGAACTATAACTAGCTGCAATAAATTTTAATTGTAAAATTCTGGTAATTAAAAAATTACAACTAGAATTTTTTAAACTACTAAAATCCCAAATCAAAATTATAATATCATTCGATATAGTATCTTAATAATGCTGTCACTTCATTTAACTTAATCTCTTTTGACATGCTGTGACTATATGAGCTCTTGAAAGAATCATTAACTTCAAGCTCATTATGCATTTAAACAGGGTAGATCTTCATGGTTATTTGTAACACAGCAGGTCAGTCTTTCCCTTTCTGTTTGGAGAATATCATTAAAAATATTTGTAGCTGATTTCTGGAAAATATAGTCATTAAAATAGATCCATCATGTTCCTCTGTGCAAAATAAAAGAGAGAAATGGAAAATTTGCTTGCTAAAAATGGGACAAGTTTGAAAAAAAGAACACTACCCTAAAGGACCTAAAGTAACCTACCTGGATGTTACTGAAATGTGGAAAGTATTAAGTTTGCAGCACTTCATTGATATCCTGTCTGACTCTTCCTAGCTGTGTGACTATATATATCCCTTAGTTTTCTCAATCTTTGATTTCTCAATGGTAAAATGAAATGATTGAGCTAGTTATCCGTCCTCCAAATATCTTTCATCTCTTGACTTCCTGCATTTTCATTTGCTTCCCCTGTGCCTCATACTAGGAGACTTCAACATATTGACAACTCTCTCTCCAACAAAATGTTTCTTCCATTCTTCAATCTACTCACCTTCACACCACCTCAGCCACACACATTGATGATCATACCCTTGATATTTCTGTCCTCCAAAAATGTACCATGACCATACTCAAGAATTCCAAAGAGTGGTTCTATGACCATAATCTCTTGCCTTTCTACCTCTCCTTCTTTCTTTCCTTATTAAACCATAATAAGTAAACAGAATGTAATTTTTAATCACTCAACCCCTTAATTTTCTCCTAAACCATCTCCTCTTCATGATCCACTCACTTCTCTTTTCTCTATCTTGCCCCTTTGGTAAATGACTTCAACTCTACCTGTTCTCTTAAGTAACTTGTCTCCTTATTTTATAACTATCTGCATTCTGCCAAGTCTCAGGCTTGGATCATTTCCAATATCCACTACATTTGTTCCCATACATGTGCTGCTGAAGGAAGGTAGAGAAGATCTCACAACTTCTGGCTAAAACCTTTGAGAGGAGTATGAATAATTGGTGCCTCTATTTTCTTTTCTTTTCTTGTTTTTTTTATTCTCTTCTTAATCTCCATACATTCTAGTTTTTGACTTAACCATAATAGCTGTGTTCTAAACACCTGATGTTCTCTTAACTATCAATTACTCCCTTGGTCTTTTTCTCAATCATTACTCTTCTTGACTTCTCTTTAGTCTCTATCAGTCTCTTCTCTGGGATATACATTTCTTTTGATTTTTTTTTCTCCTGTCAGACTGATCCTTTGCTTTCCTGAATTCTTCTCTGGTTCATGATCACTAACAACAGGTGTCAAGAAATGACTAAAAATATCATATGAAATGAGTTGAGCTGTAAATCAGGAGGCATTAAGATCTAATCTGAATTCTATTTCATATAAGCTTCAGGTAGTTGAATATATTTCTCTATCAGAAAATTAAGTTTGAGTTGAATGATATTGAAAGGTCCTTCAGTTCTAAAAGTAGACTAATGAATAAGATTTCTTATGAACTGGTTCTCTTCTTATAAGAAATAATTATTTAACTATATTAAGTGTTATAGTCAGTCAGTAATGAGCTGTGTTTATCAATGAGGTCTCTAAAAATAAACTTATAAATGATTTAATCTCCATTGCTATTTTCCATATAATTTTCTTAAATATAGAGAATCAACAATAATTCAAGTTTTGATTTATAATGTTTGCCCAGGTATCAGTTTTAGAACTAAAATTTGAGAAACAGCTCTTATGAACCTATTTGAACTGGTTCCAGGCCTGAGAGTTACAACTGATGTCAATTCTGCTCTCATGATTGGATAATAAAATACAAAATATTAATAGTATTAGACCTTTTTATGGGAAACAACACTGACTCATTTTGAAGCCTATTTTCCTTGCCCTGCTATCTATCCTATTTCTAAAAACTTTTAAGAAAATAAAGTGACAATTTATACAAGCAAAATGGATGGATCTAAATCTAAATAAAAAAATAATTAAATAAAAAAGAATCAAAATAAGAAAATTATTGTCTTCAGCATTGATTTTATTGTGTATATTTTTGCCTGATTTCAGAAAGAATAGAATAATTCAAGGCCATAAAGCTTTTTAAATATAATTTTAATTTGACATTATAATAAATAGCTTTAAAGTTATTTGTATGAATTGACTCTTTTGTAGGTGTGTTTTCTCTTTTTCCCTTAAGAGGAAATTGTATGGCCATATTAATGTACCTCTCAAATATTTGCTTAAGTGAATTAAAGCACACTGAAATATATTTTAAAAACACCTTACTCTAAGGGCTAGTCATTTCATGGAAAAGAAAATGAGACATAAAATTTCATATTCTAATCCCTATTCTATATCCATATCTTTTGATAGCCAGGTAATATCAGTAATGATTTTAAGTCATCATATGAATGTTTTTCCTAGATTCTATGTGGAATGTGCTTATTCATCTGAGTTCAGTATGTATTGCACTTAATAACTAAAGAAATACATCTTTGTTGCAAGATTTTTTTTTTGTTATTGTAACTATTTTGAAGATAGTAATGGTAAGCATTATGTGATTTCATTGCTGTAGAGGAATTTTCTAGGTATAAGAAATTCTCTTCAATGATTCAGATGAACAACTTAAATATGAATCTAAGAGATTTCTATGGTGGTACTACTAGATTATGTAACCTGTTTAGGATTATCTATATGTGTCAAAATCACTGAGTCTAAATCTTCTTGTAAAGTGACAACATCCCCCCCCAGTCAACCCAACTACTATGCTTCTAATTATAATTATAATTTGTCATATTTTACTCAATTTTAATTTAAGACCATGGACTATAAATGTGTCTTCTTTCATATTGAGGTTCAAGTCTGGTTGGAAAACTTAAAGAAAAAGATTGTTTTTTAAAAATACTTTTTATGCTGTGGTATTTGGTTCTTTAAATAATAGTCATCATATTAGCATACATGAAATCTAAAATTTGTCAGAATTTCAGAAACACAAACAAGACAATTTGTACTTTTACATTTATTTTAATACACAAGCTTTCTGAATCATATTGGGAGAGAAAAATCAGAACAAAAGGGAAAAACAATGGAAGAGGAAAAAAACTGAAAAAAGAATGTATTGATTGATTTACATTCAATTTCTTTAGTTCTGTTTCTGGATGTCAAAGGCATTTTCTGTCCAAAGTCTATTGGAATTTCTTTGGATCACTGAACCACTGAGAAAAACCAAGCCGTTCATAGTTGATCATGGCACCCTAGCTTGTGCCATTTATTTTCCTAAAATTCTACTATTTAAGTAATTTGTTTTCTCCTCTGTTAATCTGGGCAATTTATATTTTTGTAAATATTCATTCATTTTGTCAAGATTGCCATATTTGCTGTCATATAGTTAAATAAAATATCTGCTCATTATTGTTTTAATTTCTTTTTCATTAATTTTAATTTCACCCTTTTCATTTTTGGTGCTGGTTATTATTATTATTATTATTATTATTACCTTCTAATCAAAGTAATCAAAGTTTATCTATTTTTGTTGTTTTTTCATAAAACCAAATGTTAGTTTTAATAATTACTTCAATAGTATATATATGTATACATATATGTATATATATACATATGTGCATATATATATATACATATGTGTATATATATATATACATATGTATATACACACACACACACACACACACACATATATATATATATACACACACACACACACACACACACGTTTTCTAGGATCCTATTTACTTCTCTAGCTTTTTTTTTTTTTTTTTTTTGGATCAGATTTGTCTGATTCTGACTGGCAAAGATTGGGGTCTGCCATTAGTATAGTTTTATTGTATATTTCTTCATTTAACTGGCTTAAAATCTTCTCTACAAATTTGGCTACTCTGCCATTTGGAACATATACATTTAGTATCAGTACCACTTCATTGTTTACAGTACTCATTATCAAGATGTACTTTCCTTCCTTATCTCTTTATTTAGATCTCTTTTTACTTTTTTTTTATCTGAGATCACAATTGCTGCCTTTGCTTATTTTTTTTAAACTTCATCTAAAGCTAATAAATTATTTTCCTTTACTCTGTATGTGTCTCTTCGTGTCAAATGTATTTCTTGTAAACAACATATTGTAGGATTCTGTTTTTTTAATCCAATCTCTTATTCACTTCTATTTTATGGGAAAGTTAATCCCATTCATATTCATAGTTATTTCTCTTATTATTATTTTTATTTTCTCTGTATTTCTCTTCAACCTATTTTCTCACTTGTATATACTTTTGTTCTCCCTTTCCACCCTATCCTTAATAGTGTTTTTTTTACTCCCCCATCCATTACCTTATCTCCTATCACTCCTCCCCTACTCTTAGTGTTTTTTTCCTACTGTTTTTGTTCTCCCTTCTACCCAGCTCCTCCTTTTTATTTCCTTTTTTTCTCCTACTTCTTTATACGATTAGATACATTTCTATAGCCAACTGAATGATTAAGTAATTCTCTCTCTTAGAGACAAAACTGATGAGATAAAGCTTCAGACAATGTTTATCCCCCTACCCTTTTTTTCTCAATTTTAGTAGGTCTTTTGTGTGATCTAATTTGTCCTAATTTTTCCTCTCCTTTCCTCTTCTAGTACAGACCTTTTCCTACCCCTTAATGTCTTCTCTTTGATATAATCACATCAGAGTTCATTCACAACCACACCCTCCATGCATGTGATGCTCCATTATGTCTGCCCCCAGTAACAGATATAGTTCTCAAAAGTTACAGTTATCATTCCCTTCTAGGTATGTAAATAGTTTAATTTTTAAGTAATATATATTTTCCTATTTACCTTTTCATGCTTCTTGAGTCCTGTCTTTGTAGATTAAATTGTCTTTTTAGTACTGATTTTTTCAGTAGAAATGAGTGAAAATCTCTTACTTCATTGAAGATTCAAAGTGTTCCCTGAATGATGATGCTCAGTCTCTCTGGTCTGTTAATTTTTTTGTTTAACTCTAAGTCCTTTGTTTTCTAGAATATGGTATTCCAGGCCCTATGAACCTTTACTGTAGAAACTGCCAGATCCAGGGTAATCATGGCTGTTGCACTTTGATATTTGAATTGTTTTTGTCTGGCAGCTTTCAGTATTTTTAACTTGAGATTGTTTTCTAGAGTTTTGCTACAATGTGCTTAGGGTTTTCATTCTGGGAATGAAGATTCTTTGAATCTTTCAATGAATATTTCCCCCTCTTTTTCTAGAATATTGGGGCACTTTTCTTTGATAAGATCTTGAAGAATCCTATCCAGGCGATTTTTGGTCATGGCTTTCAGGTAGACCAATAATTTTTAAATTGTCTCTTAAAAAAAAAAAAAAAAAAAAAAGGAAATCATCTATTTTCTAGGTTAGCTGTTTTTCTAATGAGATATTTCACATTTCTTTCCAGTTTTTTATTCTTTTAGATTTGCTTGACTAATTCTTCATGTCTCATGGAGTCATTAGTTTCCATGTGCTCCATTCTCATTTTTAATTTGTGATTTTCTTCACTGAGCTTTTGTATCTCAATTTCTATTAATTAATTAATTAATTAATTAATTAATTTTTAACCATTTCATTATTTATACTTTTGAAAGTGTTAAAATCTCAGTGGATTTCTCTTTACATTTGGCCACTTGTATTTTTTAAGAAATTGGTTTTCTTTCCCAAATTATTGTGTGTAGCAAATCTATCATTTCTTTTCTCATTTTTTCTTCTGTCTCTCTGTTTTGCCTTTTATGAGCACTTCCAAGTAGCCTCTTTAGGTTTGAGACTAATTCATATAGCTCTTTAAGATTTTCTTTGTGAACATTCTGTCCTCAACTGAATTGGTGTTTTTGTCTTCCTTCTCATCATAGTAGTTTTCTATGGTCAAGGTTCCAAGGCTCTTTTCTGTTTCTCGCTCATTTTCTTTCCTTTTCTTTTGAAATTTCCTTTTTTTTTAATTTTTTTTAAATTTTTTTTTAATTTTATGGTTGATTTGTGCTCCTAGGATAAAGGATGTGCCATCCTGTGCAAATCTTAGCTTGGACTTTGAATGCAGGGGCTTCTTATGTTGCAGGGATTAGTTTTTCCTCCTTTTTTAGGGGACATCCTGGTTTCCCAGAGTTTGTCTTCTGAGCTGCGACTGGAGGTTATCCCACTGATCTTATCCTCTATTGAGCCAGGACTGAGGGTTTCTGTTGATATTTTTCTTTGACTAAGACTCTTTCATGAGCTTTCCCAGAGTCTATCTGAACTGAACTGGACACTCTTTCCACCCCGGTGAGACTGACTTTTCTTGAAGTTTTTCCAATCTATCTTAAACTAGAAAGTGGTTTCTTTCCATTATCTTCTATTCAGAGACTTTCTGTGGTTTTCCAGGGAAGAGACCTTGAGCAGCTTCCTGGTTTCACTCTGCCATTTTGACTCCATCCCTTCAAGTCTTCTTCATTTGTACTTTAAATAATTACTTGGAATGGAGAGAGAATCTTGAGTTCTAGGAAGAAATTTCCCCATTTTCCTTTAGCTTGATGTCATGGGAGTGGCTAGGTTGAACTTTTCAGAAGAAGCATGAGCTATTTGTTTTTTGTTTTGTTTTGTTTTGTTTTGTTTTTGTTTGTTTGTTTGTTTTTTGTTTTTTAGTTCTGTATTCCTTTTTAGTGAGAATTTTTTTTCATACCTGTCAGAAAGTAATGCATTTTAAGCATTCCATCCATGTGATCAAGGGAAAAAATGATTTATTTTTTTCAGCTAGCTGATTACACAAAATCTTGCCACTTTGGTGACAAGTCATTCTGAAATCTTACAGTAGACTTTCTAAGAACACAAATCACAAGAAATTTGGAATGATGGAATGATGACCTTTTGCAGACAATTTGAGTGAATAGAAAATTCAGCACTCTTATATGATTAAACAAGCTTATTTTCATACTTTTGTCCCTTTTGTAAAGGTTAATAAAATGTGTCCATTGTTAGATTGCAATTTGCTTTCCTGGTCTCCTCTCTTTGAAAGAGATTCTTGTTATTTACTCACCTGAGATTTATGTGCTCTCATAGAAAAGTTAACACGCTTCCCAAATATTTATATTGTGTATTTATTTCAGAAAGTTTGTGTTTCTTTAAGAATCATAAACAAGTTGGCTTTCACCTATGTAGGGCAAGGATCCCTTTATAACAAAAGTATACCAGATATTAAAATACAGATGGAAGCTCTGACATCAGTGCACAGTGATTTCCTAGCAGAAGGGACAGATTTCAGATGTTTGTAGATTTAGAGAGACTACATTCCATAGAAGTCAAATAGAATGTAGTTGGCATTCAAGAACAGAAATCATTCTTGTGAGAGAGATGACCTATTTGGTGTCAGAAATGAGACTAGATGGAGAGTAGCATTTGATGTAAATTTCACAGTAAGTTCTTATAATTGCAGATCTTTAAAGGTTTTTCAGAAGGGTCTCTTCAGAAAAGAGCCCTTACTCACATCATTCATAGGCAAACCAAGAAAAACCAAAAAAGTTCTCTCCTTCTCTCTTGCTCCAACCTTCTTACTATCTTATGAAGCAGGTCTTGTGTCAGAATGAAACCTTTAGTGATACAGTGTTTCAGCCTCTGATAATACCTATCAGAGTATTATCCCTGATATCCCCTATCAGAGTACTCATTGCCATTATCTATAATTATTATTATTATTATTTTTTAAGGAGAAGAACATAATTCTTTGGAGGGCAGAGACTGTATTAGTTCTGTTCCTTATTTTATTTATTTATTTATTTATTTATCTATTTATTTATTTATTTATTTATTTATTTATCTGTTTGTTTTGCACAAACTAGGTCAGTAAAATGTACATATTTAAGTACACATTGAATTGAATTGAATAATGAAGAAATAAAATATAAACATACTGCCTATGAAAAGCTTGGGCTTTCATAGATAACACAAAGCTTACAAACTAATTTTTGGGGTTATAATTGGCCTTTATTTTAACACATTCCTAGAACAATTTTAAAAATAATCTTGGGTAAGCATATAGGAAATCTAAAATGTGTGTCAGAGAATTTCATTAGCACAAACTAGATTTGATTTTTATTTTAAGTAAATTCTTTGGGGAGAGGGTCTCATTTTCTATGCAGAAATCTGCTCTTTCAATTTAAGTATAATTAATAAATCAACAAAAACAATGTAATACATAGTATAAGAAAGAATATGGACTGATGACATCAAGGAGATTTCCTCAAAAGGTGAGTTTGGAGCCTGGTTTTGAAGTAAGTAAATGGCAAAAATTGTAATTCAAAAAATAAAAGATATTTTAAGGATGGGGTGGAGCATGGAGAAAGGCATTAAGGCAGGAATTTTGCAAGTCATGCATATTGGGAAACCAGTTAAATGGATTATCTTGGTTTGAAATAGCTTCAAAAGAGGATATGAGAAGAGATTTAAATAAACAATAATTGAAAGTTATATGACAGACTAAGCAGTTTGGTTTTGTTCCCTGAGAGTAAATTTGAGTTCCTTAATTTCTGAATAGCATAAAATAAGGACAGGGATTGTGGCTGGACTTTATCCCTTAGCAATCAGGTCAGTATTTCTTAAGTTTTTCCTTCATTTATGGCACTGTTAGCTTCTATGAATATTAATTCAGTAAGCGAAGGAATCCCTATTTGTAAGGAGTTTACATACTAATGAAAAAGATAACAAATATATGTATGGGTATGCATGTATACATATATGTGTGTGTGTGTATCTATATATAGAGACAATGAGATTGAAAGACAGAGACTGACAGACATATACACACATAGAGCACTAGCAGTTGAGAATATTAGGAACTACTCAGTGTAAAAGATAGTGAATGAGCTATACCATAAACTAAGGGGAGGCATTTTATAATGTAGATATAATGTAGACATAGGAAAGAAATGCATTCCAGGCTTGAAGAATGGCCGGTGACAAAGTCTGGATAAGATAAGGAGCAGAGAGAAGGCCATTTGCCAAGATTGTTCTATATATGAAAAGGTATCATACCCAATGAGAATGGAGAGGTAGTTAGAGTAAATTTTGAAGTACTTTGAAAAATAAACAGAAAAGCTTTTATTTTGATCCTGGAACAAAATGGAAAACATTTATTGAGTAGAAGAGTCACATAGGTTAAATCTGTATTACAAGGAAAATAAACAAAGAGGCTCCTGGTAGAATGTTAGGATTACTAAGTGAGAACTCAGGTTGTCTGGATGGTGACAAGGTGAGAATTCACTTAGTAATCCTAACAGTAGAATATATAGAATGTACTCCTGGTGAGAGATTTAAGGTAAGGAAACCAATCAGGAAGCTGTTTCCCTAATCGGGAAGGAGGGTTGAAGACCAATTGAGCTAATGTAGTAGTTGAGAAGAACTTGAATCGAAACAAAACAAAACAAGAAAACAAAAAACAAAAAACAAAAACTGGACATACTTACACTTATTTAAAAATATGAAGCTATTTAAAATTAATTTTGTTTTTAAAATTTCATACACCATGAAACATTGGAGACATTGAGAAAGGACAAAATCAAAAGTGATAATTGTGAATTTGATTACATCTTATTCTTTGAGATGAATGTATTGTGTCTTAGTGAATTGTGGGCTAGATCCATAGTATGGATAAGGGTTGAAACTTGATGTCACTAACTCTGTAAATTATAGATGACTATAATTAACTAACTATATGTGTGAATAATTTATGTGTATATACATTTATATATGAATAAATTATATGTAGTAATATATAACTGAATTAATTAAAGATAAATTACTTATCATTCTTGTCAATTTCCCCTAGATGTAAATTGGAACTCTCAGCTAGGTAACACAGTGAATAGAGTAACAGGCTTCCTGCAGTCAGAAGAACCTGTTTGAAGTGTGGTATCAATGCTATCAATTAATAAATATTTATTAATCAGAAGTGCCAGGCACTGAGGATACAAAAAAGAGACAAAAGATTGTCCTTTCCCTTAAGGAATTTACAATCTAATGGGAGAGATAGTAAGTAAACAAATATTTATAAGCACAATCTATGTAAAGGGTAAAGATGGAATAATTAATGGAGGGAAGGTACTAGAATTAAAAGGGACCACATTTGAACTCCGAGTCCTCCTGACTTCAGGGCTGGTGCTGTATCTAATGCACTATCTAGCTGCCACCTGGAAGTTTCATTTAGAAGGTTTTTAGCTGTATTCCCTTGGGCAAATAATAACCTTCATCCCAGTTTCTTCATCTATGAAATGGGGAATGAAATAACACTGATTTCTAGGGTTAAAGATAAAATGAGTAAATGTTGTAAAAGCATTTTTGCAATCTCCAAAATGGCATATTAATGCTTACCATTATGATGATGATGATGATGATGAGATTAAATATTTCTTCAGGTAGCTAGATATGTAGTGAATAGAGTATTGGAAGAGTCAGAAAATTGGAGTTCAAATCTGTCCCCTATCACTTATTAGCTGGGTGTCTTGGGCGAGTCACTTAACACTCAATTTTCTCATCTCTAAAATGAGTTGAATAAGGAAATGGCAAACCTTTCCTGTTGCTCTGCCAAGAAAATTCCAAATGGAGTGACAAAAATCTGACTCAATTGAACAGAAACAATAAATTTTTTATTGAATTCAATTAATTTCTTGTCAAGTATGACATAACAAAATGATTAGTATCACATAACTCACTAGTTTAATTTATTCAAATATTTTATTATTCATTAATATCAGATAAATTTATGTTACAAAGTCAAATGTTTTATTGGATAAAAAGTAGATTATTTCAACTTTTTTTTCTATTTTTTTTAAATTTGTTTCTTAGAAACTTAACAATACCTCGTCCTAATTCAGACTGATTTTCTTTCAGTTGTTCTACAGGTGTGCAGCCTTGTCCTCTACCCAATCAAATTCATTGAAACCGTGAGCCTGAAAATTTACCATGAGTTCAACTGGGGTTATGGTCTGGCTTGGGGCGCAACTATATTTTCATTTGGGGGTGCCATCCTTTATTGCCTGAACCCAAAGAACTATGAAGACTACTACTAGAAACAAGTCTCCAAAGAAAATATAAACAAAGGATTATTACATCTTTTCTAACATGATTTTCTAGAACACTTGCGGAGCATCAAAGCAGTTTGATCTGTTGACTTAAAATCCTCTGCCCTTTGGCTACTGACATTATAAACAGCTTTTACATATGTTTTGGGGACCTGCAGAAATTAAGAGAGCTGATTAAACTTAAGCAAATGCTGCAAGCTTCCTATATGTTAACATCATTTTACTTAACAAGTGAAGGATCTATGTAAAAGACCATTGCAGGAAAACTAGTGGGGAAAAAATGCCAGCATCTCCTTTTGCTTGTGGGGGAGCAGCTGGCAGAAGCTCCATTTCAGAATTTCCTAACAAGGACAAGGATTTAGCTGTTAATAGTCTTCTTTTGCAAGCTTATCCTACCCAATCACTTCATTAGTCCTTAGTCACTAGCTTAATAATTTCTTGAAGAATGAGCTTCCTTTTAATATCTACTGAGAGTAATGAATGTGACCAGTTAATAACTCAAGTTCCACACTGAAGAATCTTCTTAGTAATGGGAATTTATGCATTGGCAATCAGCATTTCTCTGCTAGTTGTGGCAGAGCAGAGAAGTCAAAACTTGGAGACATTTGTTTTTAATTATGTGGTTAAGAGTTGTGCCTCTGCCATAACTAGCATAAGGGGAAAATGGAGGGCCTCTTCTTTTCCCACAGGCAAGCAGAAAAGGAAAAAAATTGCATGGATTGCAATTGTTCTAAATAAGCTCTCAGTCATTTTACAAATATTGCAGTAAGGAAATGTGCACATCTAACAAGTCTAATTATTTTTATAGAAGGTGATCATTTAGTACAAATTACAATGATATATATCCCAACTCCCTTGCACACAGACTTCTATGACATATAAAATCCAATATTAGCAAAGAAGTTTGAGCATTAACCTAGTGCACCTTGTTAAGCATATTGGACTGGTACTCCCTTCTTAGCTGATTTGCCAAAATCCATCTGCTTAAGTTATTTACTATATGCTCCCTTCAAGATGTCATTATCAGGAGAATTTTCTTTGAGATGTAGGAACAGAATGTTAAACCTAAATGGGGTTTATAAAATAAAGTCCTAAAGTAGTACAAAGTAGAGTAGATATTAGGATTACAATTTTTTTCTTTAATGCCTTTAAAATAGACGCTGCTCTTTTAATTTCAGGAACCTCAAATATCTAGGTGCTTTTTTTTTTTCTTAAAAAGCAGAGAGAATTATATATAGGCTAAGATTGGAGGACTAGAGTTCATCTGATAATTATATTGTCCTCTGAATGTAACCAATTGGCTGACAATTTCATGCCTTCAAGTATTCTAATACATATTTAAAGTGCCCCAATTTTAATCCTTCATAGACTGTTTAAGTTAAGGGAAGTGCCAACAGAAGAAGTAGATTTGCAACAAAGTTCATGTTGCAAATTGCTATATTTATTTCTGTTTAATGCTTTCTAATTTGGGTACTTAAATTAATTATAAACATATTTTTATATCATATATACAGTTCTAATATAAAAGTTAAAATACTTATTTTTGTTAACAAAGACATGGATATGAACTAGTTGGATCTGTTGCCAGAAGAGACAAGGAAAATCTTTTGAAATGCTCCAGTGTGCTGTTGTGTTCCCCCCACAGAGGGACTGCAGAATCCATTAACAGCATGACTACATCTCTCGTATTAAATGCATTGGTCACAGCTCACAAAACAGGGCCCCTGCTTCCAGCTTGTCATGGTTTAAGTACTGTTGCCAAATAACAAAAGCCCAATCCACCACAACCCTCTACTTTCCTGTTTAAATACAGAACTTTTTGTTGAATTTTCCAGTATGCATCTTGTAGAAACACAGATGAAATAAGAAATGAGAAGTGGAAGGCTTAGTCTATTTCAGCAAAATCAACCAAACTGGTTAAAAGTGCCTCAGGATGACATTCTTTGGAAAATTTTAGGAGATGGAAGAAAATTTAGTTTGATTTCCATGAAAGGCACTCAAAAATCTTTTCAACCAGTTTTCTCAGAAATACTACTATTTCTGGCATAGACAACTTTGCAGCTAATTAGATATGATCGTTAAGCAGCATGAAGAACACAAACTTTGTAGGGCTATTTAAACTACTCAAAACAATAACCCCCCTCTATTGTGAGAGGATGCCTTTTTTATTCTCAAATAATGAAAGAACAGATCTGTGGTGCTGGCATCAATCAGTAAGGCAATTAGTTATTCAAAGAGGATGCAGTGTGCTCTTAGACCAATATCACATCTACACATTTTACCAAGATTTCATTCTCTGTCATTATTTCAAGCAAGCAATGACAGAGAACATGTGTTATGGGCTAAAGCACGCATAGTTTCAGATTATTGGTACTTTTCTAACATGATTTCTTTTATCTTTCCAGTGAAGAGCCCCATGTTCTATTTCAACCAATGCCAATATTTGGAAATATTTTATACTGATCCTCAAGTTCAGTGCATAATAGAATACCCAAGGGTTTCAATGCACTCAATATGATATGCTTAGTTTCAGAATAAATACAACAAAAATAATTATCTACATCATTCTTATCATGTCTGCTCTTACTTTGTTTTCTCTTACAAGTAATGCTATTTTCCTTGCACAAATCCAATGTTGTATCTTCTAGTTATATGTATACAAACACACACACACACACACACACACACACACACACACACACACACATACACACACTCATATTCACATACATTAAGCAGGGCTAGTTATTTGTATTTCTGAAGCTTAACCTATTCCGTCCGGTGCTGACCTGTACAAAGCACCTTTCCTGGATTTCTTGCACAACTATGTTTTAGCTTTTGTAAGTTCAACATGTAAATTTTAAAGACATAAATATAGAGAGACTTATGTATTTGAAATATAAATGATATATATGGATTAGCATGTAACTGTATATTATTAAACATGCAATGAAATGACTGGTAAGTGAAGTCTAATCTTATGACTAGCGATGTAATTTATTCAGACCGTATTTTTGTACAGAACTGTGCACACTAACCTATTGCCTCTGTGTCCTCTTTAAAGCCTAAAACTGTGCCTAGAGATTTCATCTGTCTTTAAAAAAATTAAATCTATTTCATGCTGTTAATGGTATTAGTTTCTCTATTCTCTATTTATTTTGTTTAAAAATATGGTGTGTTTATTACTTAAATGTGAATTCATGGTCATTCATTTTTTAAAAATCATCAGTGAGAAAATTATCTATACTATGGTTTTATTTGAAAATACACATCTAACTAAGCTTTTCACAACTTTTTTAGCTGACATGAATTTATCCATATGGGAAAAAATAAAAATAAAATTGATCACATAGACATTCTATTGCATTCTGCACTGTCCAGATTTCTGGTGTTTAATGGTCCACAGTGCATTTGCTACTACAAAAATATATTATTTATATTAATATTTTCGCTTAAATACATTTTAAAAATGTGTCCTAATTTTTCTCTTCAAAATAATTCTTTTTTTGGCTTTGATTTCAATTCCTTTCCATTTTTCTGTATTGTCTTTGACTGAATGAAAATAAAAAAAGAATTTAAAGTCTTAAAAAATAGTTTTAACTTTCTCAGGAAGACAAAGAAAGAACTTTCACATTAGAGCAATTTATGGTGTTTGTATATACATATAAGTATACATGTATATTCATGAATATGTGAAGATACATGTCTCTTCCTTTTTATTTTTGTATATGTGTAACTCAATGTGCATAAAACCTATATATGTGCAGAATATATAAAGATGTTTATACATATAAATATATACATATTTACATATATACATGTATACATTGTTCTACCTTATAGTTCTTGCTATGCTTCCACAAAATGGATAGGAATTGCCTTGGGTGAGCAGGCAGAGGTCAATTGCCCTTTTTCCCTTTGAAATCATATATCATTTGTACACATATGTGTGTACATATGTGTATGTATTATAAATATATAGGAATAACAAAACAAGAGGAGGAGTAGCAGATATTTGTTATATCTTATTCTTATTTGGGAGGATTATAGCAATGAAAAAACATTTAAGTACTCTTGCCTTAGAATTTTTTTAAGTGACTTAAAATAAGAATTTCTATAGGAAAAAAACAATATCCATAAATTTTGAGCATACTTGGAATCAAATCAAATTTTTTATATAATAAACATTCACTTGAACAAAAGTCAAGCTTTCTATAAAATAAAAAAGAAGTATTTATTTATTATGAAGTAGGAATGCATGATTTAAAGTTGATTTCACTAATTTGTTTAATAATTAAAATTTAAATCCAGTAGGGACTTTTATGTTTTGAGTTTAATTGGATCTTTTAATGAACAAAAATCTGTTTTCTTTTTCAACCATCATCCACACAGCATTGGGGGGGTGGAGGGAGGAAGAAAACAAATATAACCTCATAACAAAAATGCATACTCAACAAAACAACTTATCTCATTTTCCTATTCAAAAAATTAAGTCTCATTCTGCATCCTGAATCCATTACACCTCTCTCAGGAGATAGGTAGGATATTTTGAACTCAGTCATCTGGAAACATGTTTACTTATTTTGATAAGAGTTCTTATGTATTTTCATTTTTAAATATTTATAATACTGATATTTTACAAATTGTTTCCCTGCTTCTGTTTACTTCAGTCTGCATCATTAAAAAGACAAGTCTTTCTAGGTATACCTGAAATCATCCCATGAAAATACTTTTAGATCATCTAATTTGACCTCATCATTTTATAGCTTAATGAAGTTAATTAAAATATAGAAATATGACTTTTTAAACATTAAATTATTTTTGTCATATTTCATATCCTTGGATTTCTGAATTTGAAGGACCTATGTCTTTATTTCAATGTTTTCTTCATCTTGCATTTTCCAATTGCTTAAATCATAATGGGAATTTTGACCCTTTGATGAAATGTGATTGAGTAGAAGATTCTGAGGTATTGGTATATCAGGATCAAGTTTTTGCTGCAATACCTAGTGTGACCTTGAATGGACCATCTTTCACCTTTGGACCTCATTTTTCTCATCTGGAAAAGCAAAATGTTCAACTAACTTATCCCTGACGTCCCTTCTGGCTATAATTTGGTGATTTACCAAAAATGAAACATTACATTTTTATACTGAAATGGATTCAACAAAAGAAAATTAGCATATGGTTATTTCATTTAAATTCACAGAGGCCTTATGAAGTGGGAAGAAAACCTATTTATTGTTTTACTTTTAAGCTAAATGGGACTTAAAGAATTAGAAGTATTCTGATACAACTAGATTCTGATTAGTTTAAATAATGAATTTCATGAATACTCACATTATTTGAATTGTGTGGATGTGGCTTATTCAATCTATACTTTTCATTTCACTAATGAGAAATAACTAAATTAAGGTACCTAACTAAGGATGAATGTTAAATCTGACCTAAATTTTTCTTACTCTCAGTACTTAACTTTGTTCTTTAGAAATCACATTCCTATAGTTTATTTAGATTTATGGGCTATTTTTCTTAGCACAATCTTTGAAGGATTATAGTACTGGCATTATTAGTCCCTTTTTGAAGGAAATTGAAGAAGAGCTTTAGGTTGAAATAATCTGGCCCAGTACTGATGACTTGTGAATGGTGAGGTGATATTGGAGCTAATATTTTCTGTATCTAAATATACAGTTCTTTACAATGATCCACCCTACACAGCATCCAAAAGCACTCAGAGAAGTATAAAAAAGAGGACAGGAGCAGGGTGATAATTTAAATTTTCTGAGTGAAATGCTCTTTCATGGAAACAAAATATATTTTCAATGTTAAAAATGCTCCCTTTCCAATGGCAATTGTTTTTGATATCTGTTCTCCAAAAGTCAGTAGAAATAAATTATAATTCTATAAGTTGTCAATGGAAAATATGATAACTTTAAGAAAATATATTGAAGTATGCTTTGTATAAGAGGAATAGTGGGCTAGTTATCAGTTTATATTGTTTATTCACAACCAGACATTATAATATTTTGTGTGAACATTTGATAAATTCATTTCAAAGTAATCAACAAATCCCAGAAAATTAATTAAGCTAATAGTTGTATAATAATATGGAAAAATCAGCTTAAGAAACTTTTTCCACAAAAGATATAATATCTTTTTGACTTCATGGAGAAGTCATAAGGAGCTATTAAGTAATTTGGCTATTATAAATGGGTTGTTAAATGTCAGAAGTGGTATTTTAACATATTTCTTCCCAATTCCATATATTATTTAGTTTCATGTGTTGTCATCATATAGAAAAATAAAAAGGATGATTAGATTTTTCACTTTGACCCTTTGTCCAAAGTTCATAACTTCCTATTATTAGCTCTGTTGAAATGAGACCTGAAAAATGTAAACTGAGATGGAAGGGCAAAGAGATGAGATCATGTCTGAAGTTCATTTTGTTGGGTTTTGAAATATCTCTTTAGAAAGCATTGTTTTAGTTCAACTTTCTCATCTTTTTACATGTTCTATGTATGAAGATACAAACCTTGCATTGAGGTTTAATCTAATAAAAATATATATAGAAAGAGATCCAAAGTTTTGTTGAGAATAAAATTACAAAAGTCAGCATCACTCATATAATACTTTCATTAATTCTAAGACTGATGTGTCAGAATGAATGTAAAAATAATAGCTAACACAGTATTTTAATTTTAGAGATTGTGGAGACTTTAGAGATCATCCATCTACATATATATGAGAGATGATATTTGAAACCAGGTCTCCTGACTCTAAATACAAAGCCCTTTTCATTCATGTTTATAGAGCTTATTCTAAAAGTTTTAGTGCTACAAATGTATTAAGACTTTTAGGACAATATTTTTATCCTTTAAACAATTTTTATTCATTATCTAATTTTGCCTTGAAACAATTCTGTGTTTTTTGGATGAAGAACTAAAACTCATAATTTAAGGGACTCATCTGTGGTCACATAACTATTTAGTTCTAGGAGTAGAATTTGAACACCACTCTTCTGATTTTAAAATCCTGTTATTTAATTCCTTTTTTGTGAGAATAGAAAACCTGAGAAATCATAACAATTAATTATCCTGCCCCCAAATTTTGTCAGAGATAATCAGTTTTAATATCATTACAAGATATAAACTAACTGCAATGTTTTTATTCAAGACAATGATCCCTTTACAAAAACTTCTTTAAGACACAAGTCAGACACTAAACACTTACTTATTCAGTATTTACAATTTCAGGCACTGTACTTAAAAGCAGATGCTATTAATAAAGAAAAAAAAAAGTGAGTCTCTGCTTTCAAGGAGCTCAGAGTTTAAAGGAGATAACATTCAAATAATTGTTTCCTGCCTCCCCTTACCCCTGCCCAAAAAAAAAAAAAAAAAAGTTACATACAGTGATAATGAATGGTAAATGAATAATTGAAGGAAGGACAAGGGAATTATATATATATATATATGTATAATTTTTTTTTAATGTTTGTTTGTTTTTTCTCCTCAGTCTCACTCACCACAACATCTAGCAGAAATTTACTAGATGGGCATACTCTGTCCATTAATTTCAGAACTTTATATCTCTGTACACAATAATTAAGTAATCTCAGTATATTTTTGGGTTCTAAACATTCTTTTGGCTTGCTAAATCATTCTTTGTCCCTCGAATAGAAAAGAGCACTTTTTGATAATCAAGCTTAGGTCTTTTTGAACTCTGAATCCATATGAAAACTGCTTCCTAGCATAAATAGAAGGGGGTTGCATAGAATTGGGAACAAAAAGGAATATTACATCCCAATACTGCCCATTGAAAGCAGCAAGGTATTTCCTGGGAAAATTATACTTCCCTAATTATAGAAGAAAGAGGAAATATAAAATTATGAGCTACCAAGACAACTTCTTTGGAAAGTAAAGACTTTTAGATATATACAAACATAGCCTAACAGTTTTTATAGCATAACCTAGTTCAGCTGAGAAGGCTAATATGTTGTCTTTTTGGACCAAGGTTATCAGAACTTTATGAACACTTTGTTTTTATTATGCCAGAGCTGAGATATATCATGGCCACCCAGCAGATTATAATTCTGGCAGTCAAGTTCTTCCAAGTTAAATGATTTGACTTTATTTTTAATTATGATTTCAAATGGTTCTTGGAAAAACATTTGGAAATAAAATGTCATTGAACTATTATTGTTTCAGGATGACTATCTTGGCACTAAAATATCTTGAGAAATTAATATAATAAGCAGAAATATTAAAATGTTCTCGCATTTCCTTCATCAAGGTAAATTATATTCTTGATTGATTCCAACTTGTAATGAGAACCATAGACTTAGGGCATAAAGTATAGAAGCCAACCTTTTGGTGCATATCATCATCACCATAATATTTAGCATTTATATAGCACTTTAAGATTTGCAAATGGATAGATATGTACATATATATACATGCATATATGATATATATGTATACATATATATACATATATATTCCTATATACACATATAACTATACATATATGTACACACATCCATATGTGTGCATATGTTTGTAAAATCTAACAGTCCTCACCATGTGAGTTAAGTGATATCATTATACCCATTTTAAAATGTGAAATTAAGACTGATATCTGAATTAAATGACTTTTCTGTAGTCATACAGCAAATAAATGTCTTAGCTAAGATATGACCTTAAATCTTCTTGACCCTAAGTCCAATATTATGTTTATGAACTCTTTCCATTCTGACTTTCCATTCATTTTTTAAAATTCAGAAATATAATTTCTAAAAGAGAAGTAAAGGAATAGAGATTTTATCTTTCTTTGAAGCCCCAGTAGTTATCACTTAGTAGATGCTTAATAGATGTTAATTAAGTGACTATATGAAAGATAATTGGCTAATCAAATGCCATAAATTCCAACTGACTGTCAGATGAGGTAACTTACCAACTTGCTAGAAATGAGTTAATACTCCAGTGGTCATTGATATTTTATATTTCATAGACAAATTTCATAGATATATTTCATAGATAAATAGATAATACTATCACCAATTCCATCCAAGTTCTGTGGCATCATAATTTTTTATTTTTATTTTTTTAAGAAGAAAAGAACTAGAATCCTTTAAACGCATTATCACTGAGTGACAGTTCATCTTTGGCAGTTTCTAACATTAAGAGAATGATTTTTATTTCCTGCCTTTTTTTTTTTTTTGGCCCTATTGTGTTCTGAAAAATGCATATTTAAAGATAACCTATATGAAAAGTTTTATAGGTGCTTTGAAAAAGAGATCCATGCCTGGCTATAAGTTTTATAATTCAATAGTCACCTGAATTTGGGGACATTGTAGTGGGAGATTTTAGGTTTCACATGCAATCATTAGATTTATTACAAGAAGATCTTAATGACTTCTTTGAAATTCTATTTAACTAAACACATTTTTAAAATTTCAGAATGAAATTATATTAAAATAAAAGCTCAAATACTTTTTGTCCCCACAGGCAAATTCTAAAAAGGAAATCCTTACCAATGTTTTTAGCCAACTTTTAAGTCATGAAATATCTTGGGTTACTGTTCTTTAGCGCTATAACTCGGGATAAAATTAGTCTTTTTTTTCCCCCCATCTGTCTTTGAAAATCAACAAACATTAGGACACATTTAGCCTAATATTTGAGCTGGGAGAAATTTAATTGTGGTCCAAAAAATGACAATCAAGACTTTACAAAATATATCGTGTCTTTTCTGAGTCATAAATGTTCTACAAATGTACAAAACAGGAGAAAGTGGGTGAGACTTATGGCTTTAATTGACAGAATTATTTTATTTCTTTAAAGAATTGGGAGAAAAGAAAAATGTATAACATTAGATTCACCACTTGTAATAAGTTGGATTAGTTGTTTACATTAAAACAATTGAAATGATTTACATATCAGTTAAAACACAAATTACTATTACTTCATCCAATTTAAGGTCAATAATATTTTGAGTTTATTATGGAGCCAACAAAAAAAAATGCATTGAAATATATTACTCGAATCAGAGTAAGAATAGGAAACACAACTTAAAAGTCCAAAGATAGGAAATTCTTCTTAAATGAGTTTAGTTGTGTTTCTATAATGCCTATAATGCCATCTTCCTGGCTCATCTATTTAGCTTTGCAATCCTTTCACTGCATGAATCCAACATGTTGTTTTATTCATTCCTTTTCTATAGTCTATGAACAAATCAAACTGGACTTCACTCTCTACCATTAAATAATGTACAGCATCTTTTATCTTTATGCTTTTGCAAAGAATTATCTATCATTTCTGAAAAGCACCCTCTCCTCACCTCTGCTTCATGAAAACCTGTTTCTTTTAAGATACAGTATAAATGCTATCCAAGCAGCTAGGTGGGCTTTGGTCCTGAAGTCAGGAAGATCACATTCTAATTAATACAAATTCAGGCATTTACTATCTATGTGACCCTGTACAAGTCATTTACCTTTGTCTACCTCAGTTTTCTCAACTGTAAAATGAGCTGGAGAAGAAAAATGGAAAACTATTTCAGTGTCTTTGCTAAGAAAAAGTTTAACAACTGAAACAACTGATAAATAACAAAATACTATAGCTCAAATGAAGAGATATCTGATCCCCTCACTGACCTCCTCTAATATTTTTCATTAAGTAGGAGTTAATAGCTTTAATCTCTGTTTATTCTGTCTCATTATATTTTCTGGGTCTGAAGTGAGAAAGAGGGAGAGCAAATCAAACTTCAAGCAGTTATTAGCTCTTTCATTTTTATGCCTCTTACGACTGAATTAGTGTTTACAAAATTCTTATTTATTGACTGGTTTCCAGGTGTTCTAAAGTAGTGATTGGGGGGAAAGCACTTCTGCTCCCCAAACAATTCATTTAGATCTTTAACCATGATAAATTCTCTACATACTAAGTAAAAGCAAAAAAAAAAAAAAAAATGTTGGAGGGAGTTGGAATTGTAATCACCCAATGGCTGACTTTGGGTTTGTTATCATAATAATGGAGATCTTGGCTTTTTTATTAAGAAATATTCACATTTTCTATTAAAAATATGTTTACAAAGGAAGTATGGTATTCACAGTTGGAAAACAACTAAATAGCAAGCACATAAACATAAGCAGTAAGGGAATGCTGATTATGGTCACAAACCAGACACTACAAGATGAATTTTAGAATTTACTGTTGTTGACCTTGCCACACCAAAAGAAAGTCAATAGCAGAATCAGGAATTAAGCAAATCTTTTGGTTCCAAATCCAGGACTGCTTATTCTGCCTCTCACAAATAAAATGTTAAAATCATTGTCTGTTTTCCAATTTCCTCTCAAAGACTTTCATTGACGTGTCTGAATAATAGTACAAGAACACATTTTATCAGAGTTCTGATGGTCCTCAAGGTAATTCTGACTGGTAAGAAATGTTCACAAACACCTGTTAGAATAATTGACCAAAGAAAGATTGCTTTCATCATCCACAAAAGATGTTTCAAATATATTCAGCTCATATAATAAGTGCAATTTAAAATAACTGAAAAAAATAAAGGTTGAGCTTTTTAGCATATCTATTTATTAAACAATACAAACCAATTGTATAACAAATCAGGACCAGGACTTGGCCCTCAAATGCAGGAGGTGACAGAGTTTTACACATTAAAGCAATTAACAGGATATAATTTAGGTTACCAGATTAGGTAATCTGATTTCTAATTGGAGGAGACTTTCTGAGTTAGGATAAAAAGAGCAAACAGGGGAAATGTTCAGAAACTAGAAAAAGTTGCTTTCTCTACACCCATACCCACTAAATATCTGTATAAGTGAATAGAAAAAGAAGTGAACTAGATTCTGAACTGAATGACAAGATAGAATCAATTTGGTTCAGTTTTCACAATTCCAATATCCCCCCATCCCAAACCTGATTCTTAAGGCCAGCCCTCTCTCTCTTATCTACAAATCAAAATTTTAATGTGCTTATCATCAATATTATATACCAAGAAAAGACCATTGAGAAACACTTTCTGAAATAGCTTAAAACAATGGCCATAGGGTTTAAGAATAATCATGATGATAAACCTTGTTAAGTAGATTTTATAGTCAATCTAAGTCATGCTACTGATAAAAATAAGGTTAAAGTAATACAATAATAATATTAAATAATAGCAAATATCCTTGTATCCTAGTAACCCAATACCAATATCCATTTAGTGTTCACATATTATCTTTAGTATCAGATGGCCTTTTTCATAAACTTGGAGATACTCTTTCTTACACATTCTGGAATATGCCTTATTCTCAGGACAGTTCTAATGAAGATTCTGTTTCTTTGCTTCACAGACAATTATGATAAAATTTTCCAGAAACAAGACAATATAATTTATTATAAGCTACTATATTTAGCTTTCAAATAACTATAGTTCATGTAGTAAATACCTATTCAAGCCTTATTGAGATAATCCCATTACAAAGCTATTAAAAATATAGGAACCTATAATTTACTCAGGTAAATTAGGTAGATAATTTCAACTTGATTACTGTTTTATCTTGTTCTAAAATATTGTATGTGATATAAGAAGCTAAAAAAAATTATGTGGAGATATAACTTGTACAACCATTCTGTCTTTTAAAACTATCAGACAGAAATTTCAAAATGGGAAAATCATTTTACTTTGTTTACAATGATCAGGGCAACTTTATATGTAAAATCATTAATCCAGTTTTTGAGAATTTATCATTTAAAACATGCACAAAGCCTGAATGTCCACATTAGAGACCTTAGGATGTCAATCATATACATATGTGTGTGTATCTGTTTGTGTGTATGTGTGTGTATATCTATCTATCTATCTATCTATCTATATCTATATGTATATATATATATATACATATATATATGTATATATATGTATAGTTTTTAGAAAAAATAAATAGTCTAATCTTGTTGCTTTCATAAGTAACTATTCCATTTAATTAGAAAACTTTTACATTATTTTGCATTATGTCTTCAATAAATTACTTTTTCTAATCACCTCTTTGGAGTTATAATTTGCCCACAAGAACCAATTGAAAACATGTTTTTCAGACTTCCATCCTAATATAATAACTCAGAGTTCCTGTAGTATCAATCTATTAACTAATAGACTTAATATTGCACTTACAAAATGTTTAATGTTCACTTCTCCTGGTTATAAAATTTTTGCTATGACAGGAAAAGGAGGGGCACAGTTATAAAAATATCAAGACTGTTCTCTCAATGATATACTGTCCTGACAAAAACTATAATAAGAAAAACTCCCTTAGCTCTGTTTGATTCAGGTATAAATCTGACAGCCAATTGCATAGTAAAGCTTGACATTACAGGTTAAAAAGTCTGGCTTAGGTAAAGCCAACTGGGAAAATTTCCTGTTCAAAAAAGAACAAATACACACACATACACACACACACACACACACACACACACACACACACACACACACACAAGGGAATACCAAGTCAAGTGGTCTTATTTAAGCCACACCAATGTTTTCTCTCCAAACTATCTCAGGAACAAATATCCTCCTAAAGCATTTCTCAGACTGAAGCACATGCCATTTTCTTACAATGGCTTCATGGCATTCAGACAACTCTTCCCATAATCAAAACTCAAAACAATATAAAATTATAGTTCCAGGAGTTTTTACTTTAAATTTTTTTTAAACTGCAGCATAAGTTTTGTGCATTATTAATTTTTCATGTTTTTCTAAAAGTTACATGTCATTTATCTTATTAATTGAAATTGACCACATTCTGTAAATCTGCAAATTATATCTATAGGGAATACATGATGGTTGTCTCATTTTACTGTGTTAAAATTACATATTTAAGCCACCTTATCCATTTCATAATTTTTATAAGTGCCAGCCATCATTTTGAAATGAAAACTCACTCTTTATTATACTAAACTTACCATATTTCCCTTCTGCTTTGACAAGGAATGGTAGGTGAGATTCTCTTTTCTCAGATCTAGATTCTCAATCTTAAGTCCTTTAAAATATTATAATATATGATAATGGAGTTGATAGCATCTTATGACCCTGCTTCAATACAAAGTCTTGTGGTACTTTACAAATAAGGATATCTTAAAACAGCTATGCTGCATTTTTTCCCTAAAGAGTAAATTATTTTTATAGTTATTATGATTATTTTGTCTTAAAACAAACTATACCCCATTAAATGTAGAATTGCTTACAAATACATATCTTCATGACAAATTTTTAACTACTCAAATAGGCACAAAATACCTATAGTTATATAGCTCTAATAAAAGAAAGAGAGAGAGAGAGAGAGAGAGAGAGAGAGAGAGAGAGAGAGAGAGAGAGAGAGAGAAGCGCATGCTGGGGGGAAGAAAGGGGGAGGAAAGGAAGGAAGGAGACAGAGAGAGAGAGAAAACCAGGACAACCTCTTTCAAGAAATCAACAAGGAAAACTTCTCTGATATTCTAGAACCACAGAGCAAAAAAAAAAAAAAAAAAAAAAATTGAAAGAATCCATTGATCACCTATTGAAAGACATTCCAAAATCAAAGCTCTAAGAAATGTTGTAGCCAAATTCCAAATTCCAAAATTATCAGGTCAGAGAGAAAATACTAGAAACAGCAAGAAAGAATCAATTAAGCCACAATCAGAATTACCCAGAATTTAACTTCTATATTAAAGAATTGAATATGATATTCCAGAGGGCAAAGGAACTTGAATTACAACCAACAATCAACTATCCAGTAAAACTGACAAAAAAATGAAGTCATTGAAATTGGGGGCTTTCAATCATTTCTGTTGAAAAAAAAAAAAAAAGAAAAAAAACCCAGAAAATTCAATCTTCAAATCCGAGACTCAAGAGAAGCTTAAAAAAGTAAACAGGAAAAACAAACAAACAAACAAACAAACTCAAAAAAACATGTTATTCCCCTGTTAACCAGTTCACATTACTACATTCTTTAAAGAGGCACAAAATACCTATTATAGTAAAGGGGAAAAGGGGAAGGAATGCATATTGTTAGAACCTTAATTTCATCAAATTTGGCTTACAGAGAGTAACTCAGAGGCATATATATATATATACACATATATACTTTATCTTAATCTATAGAGAAATAAGGAGAGAAAGGGGAAAAAAGGGGTTCGAATGAAGAGAAGCAGGAGGAGTAAAGAGGAAAGAAAAGGGAGTGGGCTGATAGAAGGGAACATAAGTGGTTGTGAGAAGTAAAATACTGGCAAAAAAGGATTGCTGAAGAGAGAGAAAAAGTATAAATGGGAAAAAAATAGAATGGAGAGAAATATAAAGTGGTCAATCATAATTGTGAATGTGAATAGAATGAATTCTCCCCCAAAATAGAAGTGGTTAATAGAGTGGAATAATAACTAGAAAGCTACAATATATCAAGTACAAGAAAAATAAATGAAGCAGAGAATCACACACATAGGAAAGCTAAGGGGATGGAAAATAATCTTTTATTCTTGAACTTGTATTGCTGGAGAAACTGAGGCAAGATAGAAATTAGAGAGTATTTAATATTTTATTTGAAAGGGAGAGATTTTCTAGGATCAAATGGATCCATGGTTTGGTCCCAGGGCTGAAGGAGACTATCATCTCCAAGAATCCAGCAAACAATGTGACTTCTCAATGACATATATATATATATATATATATATATATATATAGTGACACAGTTCCCTTTTAATGTCCTAACACAGTTTCCCTAATTGTCCTATTCAGTTACTCTGCCTCAGGTTGTAATCATTCCCTCTTAATGTTTAGATAAAAATCTCATATCTTAGATCTTAGGCTATAATCATTCCCTCTCAGTGTTTGATGGGATAAAGGTCTTTATACATTTTAGATATCATTAGAATATCAGGAGCCTTTCTAGTAACTCCCTCCATTATGTCATCCTAAGTGTCTACCTCCATTATATCATCCTCATCATGGGTTCCTCCCCCAATTAGATCATCCCCATCCAGGTACCTCCCCTATTATGACATGGTTCTTGCAATCCTATAAAATAATTTTGTATCTGACATTCATTGCTGGATTCTTGAAAACAATAGTCTCATTTAGCCCTGGGACCAAATTATGTCTCCATTTGGCCCCAATAAATCTCTCCCTTTCAAATAAATTATTAAATTCTTCTTTAATCTCTATCTTGCTCTGTTTCTCAGGCATTACATTTATATATACACACTTGTGGTTCAGATATAGGGGTAGACCAAGGCAGGGGTGGAGTCAGAGCACTGAAAGCAGGAATATAGGACTAACAATCTGGTTCTGACAGGGTAGGGAGAGGCATGGGGGACATTTGATAAATTGGGATTACAGAATGGAAAGAGGCATCCAACATTCTGATGATGTCTAAGATAAAAGGTCTTTCTCCTTATCTAAATTATCATGACCAGGAGGTAGGGGTGGTGCAGAACAATTAGGAACTGAAGCAGAACACTTCAGGGAAACCCAGTCAGGACAATTAGAGAAACTGGGTCAGGACAATAAAAGAGAACTGTGGCACAACAAGCTGAAGTTAAAAAAAGTAGCAGTATCAATAGTGATTTCAGTAGTCCTAATTAAAAATTAATTAATTAAAATAGCCCTAATTAATTTGATACCTAATATATCAAAATAATCCTAATTAAAAAGGATAAAGAAGGAAACTAAGTCTTGTCAAAAGGTATCTTAATACTAAACATAAATGCTCCAAGTGGTAAAGCTGAATGCTCTTCTTCTTAGAGGAAAAGCTAGATGATTAACGGGAAGAAATACAAAGCAAAACTATATTATTGGTATATTCCCACCACAGAACTGGTTAAATATAAATTTAAAAAAAAAAAAACTGACAAGAAAGAAGTTAACAAAGTTAATAGGATTTTTAAAAATTAGATAGACTACACCTCTGGAGAAAATTGAATGGGAATAAAAAGATTCCCCCCCCAGGAGTCCATGACACCCACAAAAATTACAGTGCATTAGGGAATAAAATCAAATCAATCAAATGAAGAAAGGGAGAAATATTAAGTGCATTCTTTTCAAATCATGATTCTATAAAAAAATAAGTGTATTAAAAGAAATTTTAAAAATACAGCAAAAAATAATTGGAAACTGAAAAATAAAATCTAAGCCTAAAGAATGAATGGGTCCAACAACAAACAAGAAATCAAAAAAAGAAAAATATGATTGTATCAAAGAGAATGATGATAATTAGACAATATAATACAATTTATGGGATGCAGCCACCACAGTTCTTAGGTAAAATTTCATTACTTGAAATGCTTACATAAATAAAATAAAGGGGAGATTATGCAAGAAAAAAAACAAATTAAAACCGCTCAAATACAAAAGTAGAAATTCTGAAAATCAAAAAAGAAATTAGTAAAATTGAAAGTAAGAAAACTGTTGAACTAGCAAATATTGTTTTTAAATAAAATAGATTTTTGGTTACATTGATTTTACAAAAGAAAGAAGAAAATCAAATTACTAATATAAAAAATGAACCACCAAGAATAAGGAAATAAACACAATAATGAACAACTATTTTGCCCAATTCTATGCCAATATCTCTGCAAATCTATATGAAATAGATGATTTTTTACAAAAATGCAAATGCCCAGATTAACAGAAGAGAAAATAAATTATTTCAATTATCACATTTTAGAAAAATAAATTGAACAAGTCATCAATGAACTTACCATGAAAAAAATCTCTAAGGCAAAATGGATTTACAAATGAATTCTATCAAACATTTCAAGAATAGCTAATTCCAATACATATAAACCATTTGAGGAAAAAAGGTGAAGAAGTGGTCTTATCAGATTCTTTTTATAACACAAATATGGTGCTGATATTTTAATTAGGAAAAGCCAAAACAGAGAAGGAAAATTCAGTTTCCTTAATGAACATCAATGTAGAAATTTTAAATAATATATTAGCAAAAACATTACATCAATTCGCCATGAGACTAATATATTGTGCCTACATGGGATTTATACCAGGGATTCAGGACTGGTTAAGAAAACTATTGGCATAATCAATCATTTCAATAACAGAAATTATATGATTTTTCACTTGATGTAGAGAAATACATCACCTATTCATATGGGAAGGTGGACTAGAGAGTATAGCAATAAATGGGGTTTTCCTTAAAATGATAAGTAGTATATCCATAAAGCTATAGCAAACATTTTATGTAATAAGGCTAAGATAGAAATGTTCCCAATAAGATGAAGGGTGAAGCAAGGTTGTCCATTATTATATCTATTATCAAACATTGTATTATAAATTTTAACTTTAGCAATAAGAGAATAAGAAATTTAAAGAATTAGAATAGTAAATGAGGAAATAAAACTATTATTCTTTTTAAATGACATAATGATATGCTAAGAGAATCCTTTAGAACCACTTGTTTAAAAAACTACTTGAAGTAATTAGCAGTTTTAGTAAAATTTTCATATATATATATAGATAGATAGATAGATAGATAGATAGATAGATAAATAGATAGATATATAGATAGATAAACCCATATAAATCACTGGCATTTCTCTATATTATTATCATAACCCAGCAGCAAGAGATGGAAAGAAAAATTCTACTTAAAATAACTTTAGACAATATAAAACATTTGGGAGTCAATATACCAAGACAAACCATGGAACTGTATGGACAAAGTTACAAAATTCTTTTCACACAAACAAAGTGAGAGCTAAACATTTGGGAAAATAACAATAGCCCTTAAGTAGGCCAAACCAATATAATAAACATGAAAATTCTACATAAATTAATTTACTAATTCTCTGTCATACTAAACAAACTATAAAAAATATTTTATAGAGCTAGAAAAAAAAAAAAAAAACAACAACAACAACCAACAAAATTCATCTAAAATAACCAAAGGTCAAGGATATTAAGGGGAATGGTTAAAAAACAAAACAAAACAAAACAAAACAAAAACAAACAAACAAAAAACAAAACAAAACATTCAAAGGAGGCATAGATATACCAGATCTAAATCTATGTTGCAAAATGACAGTCATCAAAACTATTTGGTATTGGTAAGAAATAAAATGGTACATCAGTGGAATAAGTTATTTACACAAGACACAATAGTAAATGACTATAGTAATGTATAGTAATAAATCCAAAGATTTCAGCATCTGGGATATAAATTTACTAATTGACAAGAACTGCTCAGAAAACCAGAAAATAGCTTGGCAGAAATTAGATCTGGACAAAAATTTCATATCATATATGATATGATATGATATGATATATAAATATATATATATATTTTTTTGATAAGGTCAAAATGAGTACATGATTTAGACATAAATCATAATACCATCAGCAAATTAGGAAAGGAAGGAATGCTTTACCTTTGAGATCTATCAAGAGAAGAATGTTGACCAAACAAGAGAGAGAAAACATTATGAGATGCAAAATGGATAATTTGGGTTATACTAAACAAGCTTTTTCACAGAGCCCATACAATCAAGATTAGAAGGAAAGCAGGTATCTAAGAAAAAATATTTATAGTCAGTGTTTCTGATAAAGTCCTCAATTCTCAAATATATAGATAATTATGTCAAATTTATAAGAATAAAACTTTTTCCCCAAATGATAAATGGTCAAAGAATATAAGCTGGCCATTTTTTTCATATTAAGAAATTAAAGGTATTTATAGTAATATGAAAAACTATTCTGGATCATTATTGATTAGAGAAATGCAAATTAAGAAAACTCTAAAGTACTACTTTATACCTACTAAATTGGCTAATGAGACAGAAAAAGAAATGATAAATGTTGGAGAGAATGTAGGAAAACTAGATCACTAATGCATTGTTGCTAAAGTTGTAAACTTCTTCAAATATTCTGGAGGGCAATTTGAAACTATAACCAAAGTGTAATTGAACTGTGCATACCCTTAGTCAACTTTGTTTCAATATTTAGAGCCAAAAGTTAAAAATTAACCCATTTTCATATGTTCAAATACTGCTTTTACCTTTTTTTTATTTTAACATCATCCAAAGAGTCAAACAACTTTTTTTCGTGTTCATAACCTAGCATCACCATCCATGAGACTTTTCAGTTTTAACCCCAGGAAAATATAGGGAAAGATTTCAAATGCCAGACTAGTATTCCTATCTCCTTGATTTGGATGGAGCTCATGAGATTTTGAAAATTAGAGAAGGTATTCTTTAAGGGGTAGAATATTGCATTTCCTAATCAAATCCAAACTTATTTAAATAACCAGTCTTTAAATTATAGAATTTCTCCTTTGAAATTTAGCACCACTCTAATGAATTATAATACTCATATTCTTTAGAGTATTTATTCTTTGGGGTTCCTAGGATCTTAAAAATATGTTGTTTCTTTCTAGTTTTCTTTGATAATTGCTTCTAGTTTACTTAACTCCTCATTTCTATTACTTCATTAAATTTTATTTATTTTAAAGTTGCTTCCTCATTTAAGCAAGCTTTTCTCTTTTCATGGTCAAGAAAAACAATCTGCAAACTCCATATTTATTTTGACCCTTAACTCTGGAATTGCTTTCAATATAGCTGCTATTTAGTTATTACTTTTTTTTTTCTTCCCCCTTTTTATTGGAAGAGCAGAAGGGCAGATCAGAGCAACTTTGTATTCCAAACTCCTTCATCAATGCTAGGCGATTGAAATACCAGGCCACTTTCTGAACATATGACTTGACATTATGTATTAAGAATCTTGTAGCTTATAAAATGCATAGAAAATTTGAGGATAAGAATAGGGCCTTAAAATACACCCCAGCAGAATTTGTTCTCTTTCTCCTTCTCCATCTTGAAGTACAAGTACATATGCTCATACAGCTATCAGAAAAATATCCCTAATGAGAAATTCTCCTTTTCCCAGAGGGTACCTCTGCCATCACCTATTTATGGAATAATAGCTGGGTCCCTACTTCATTCTCACACAGTATGTTTAAAAGAGCAATTTTCATTTGTGAAATACTGCTGAAAGGAAAGAAGTCATCTTTTATCATAGTCAGGAAAGGTCAGCAAGTCAGTAATCCTCCATTCAGTTGCTGACAAAAATATCCTTTTCTCTTCTGCACCAGACTTAAAAAATTATTTATTCATGATTGGCATTAATACATAAAATGGCCAGTACACAAAGCTATGCCTTGTCAGTCCTTTACATAGTCCAGGGGCTTCTTTTATTACCTGCTTAGCCTATGAATTAAATTTGTTGAAGCAGGTACTGGAGATAGCATTCCCAAACCTCTCTTAAGTCCTTTAGTATAATATCTAATCTTGGTAAGGCTGTAACATTTTCATAATGAAGACCAGCCATGAAGACTTATTTCCCTCCTTCCCCATAGGCTGTTAAATTTTGCTAATTTTCTTCTTTCCTTTGCATGTGCAAGTGTGTATAGAGAAACATTCAGAAATGTAGACACGTACATGCAAAGACATTTCACAAGAGTTAAAAATAAGAAGGTATGACTGGAACCTTACTCCCAGGGAACCAAATTTGGAGATTTCTAATAATGCTTGTGGTCCTCAGTGGCTAGAAACAAACCCACTTGACACCTACTTACCAATGTTTGTTTTTTCCTTACCCTGAGGTGGGGTGAGACGTGGCACATTGTGAGGTACTGGAGCTTTGAATTCACAGTTATAGAAAATTGTTTCTGGGGGAATTTCATCTAACAAATAATACAGCTACTGCTCTTCTATTAACTAAGGAAGCTGTCTAGGGGTATTGAAAGGTTAAATGTTCTGCCTTTATATGTCACAAATGCTAAATTTGTCAGAGGCAGGACCTGAAACCTGGTATTTTTTACTCTAAGGCTGATTTTTTTTTACTCTTCTATCCTGCTTCACATTAGTAAAAATAGATAAAATATGAAGTTCATATTAAAAGAGAACATATATACTTAATCCCTTTATGTTAAAGATAAGGAAACTAAAGCAGTGGGGACTTGAATAATATTCAAGCTCATTGAGGTAAAAAGACTGAGAGTAAGGATTGTACTCGATCCTCTGACTTTAGAGTCTAGGAGAAGGTGGATAACCTTTTCTGCTTTGCTCAACTCTCTGTGACTATGACAACATTACAAATACAAATAGAAAAGAGCAAAGAAATATGTTTTGCCAAATCAAAGCCAAATAGAAGTGGAAAATATATACATAGGAAAATATTTGACAAATGATAAAAAATGACTGTGAGTGAGATATCTTAGCTCAAATAATATTAAGAATTCTAGATTTAATGCAGGAAGTTCTCTACTGTAGATATCTTGCTCATTCCAACCATGCTTTCCCAGAATCATTTCCTTTAGTAACCTGAAGTCGGGTTGGCCTTTTTCACCCTTCTCTCAAGACTGGAAGTCAGAAACCTAAAATGACTGAACACTTGAAAAGTCTCGAAGAAGAAGACTAAGTGAGAACTTTTCTCTCCCTCTTTCTAATTTAATCATACTTCTCATCCAGGACAAGGCATTCATCTTTACTAATGAGGACAGAATCTCATACCAATGGAACTGTGGAGAGAAGGTACCTGGAATGAAAGGATATCGCTTGTTAGGAATAAAATATGTCTTTTGAAAAAATCAGTGTGCAACTTTTAAGGTTCAATCAACAATGATTTTGCTTCGCCAATATTCATTGCCATGACTGCCCTTCACTAATCTATATTGAGTCATGTCATAATTAGGATCATAGGATCATAAATTTATGAGATCTTAGTGGCTATCTAGTCCAATCCAATTTTTTTATCATAACTCTGAAAACTCATAAAGATGAACATTTAAAGAATTATGTGTTTCCACCTGCTTTCCATTAAAATGATACAGTAAAAATAAAACAAAATTTATTACTGGTATAAATATGGCAATTATTTATTATGCTGTTAGTGTTGCAGTATGATTTATCTCTATGGATATCAGTGAAACTTGGTGATATATTTCTCATAGGAGAAGTAGTTATTAAATATCATACATCATTTAATAAGAATAGATTAAATTAGATAAAGTGTGTAATATAACAGCATTGTATATTAAGAATACATATTTCAATGAGGATGTCCACAAGAAAACAGAAGCATACTGGTAAGCATTTAGGCTGAAATCTTCAGAGTAAGAGGTGATTGTATCAACTACTTAATATTTTATGAATGATAGATAGGAATTGGTATTAAGGTTTATGATCTCTGGGATTCATTACTCCCTTTTAAAATTTGAGACTTTTAATCTCTTTTTCCTCCCCTTTTCTCTCCTTTATCATGGTCCCTCAAAGATTCTTCAGTGTTTCTTTTTTAAATTTTAATTTAATTTATTTATTTTATAATTATGACTTTATTTTTTGACAGTACATATGCATAGATAATTTTTTACAACATTATCCCTTGCACTCACTTCTGTTCCGATTTTTCCCTTCCTTCCCTCCACTCCTTCCCCTAGATGGCAAGCAGTCTTAAATATGTTATAGTATATCCTAGATATAATATATGTACAGAACCAAATTTCTTGTTGCACAGGAAGAATTGGATTCAGAAGGTAAAAATAACCTGGGAAGAAAAACAAAACTGCAAACGGTTAGCATTCATTTCCCAGTGTTCCTTTTCTGGGTGTTATAATGTTTTTTTTTTTGTTTTTTTTTTTTGTTTGTTTGTTTGTTTGTTTGTTTGTTTGTTTGTTTTAATTACAGTTGTTCTCTTGGAGCAGATTTCTTGGGGAGCTTCTGGAGGCAGCCTTAGGATCAGTTTAGTTCCATAATCCCAAATGCAGCCAGGAGTTAAAGTCCAGATCCTTTATTGTGTCCTTCAAATATTGTCTCTTCCAAAATCTTATCTCCTTCACTTGGGGCTCGGCTAGTTTTCTGGAGGCCTTCCTCTGTCCTTTTTTCTTGAGAGCTCTTGTCTGAATGTCTCCAGCCAGCACAAATGTGGAAGTTGGAATGACTCTTGATTCCTTCTCCCAGAGAGTGGGATTGTGGGTATCTGCCTTGTGAATCTCCCAGAAGTTAATCTTAGTTCTGAATCTCCTGGAAGTCCTTGAGAGGGCTTTTCCTTTAGACTTGTGAATCTACGGGACTTGTGAATCTCCCCACTGAATCCTGGCTCTGAATTTTCTCTCAGAGGGTGAACTTGTCGTTTTATATGGTCTGAAAGGTATGAAATCTAATGTGTGAACCAATAAGTGAACACCTTTAAAAGTATGAACTCCTTACAACGTGTGAACTAAGTACATAAGTACCTTGTCTCAAGTTCTGGCCCATAACATCTCCTTGTAGGATCAGATCAACCATGCTAAATTAGGTAATTATTGTCTTTTATCCATTCCAGTGACTTAGCATCTTGTAAGAATCCTAACAGGGTGATTCTGTCCATTATTGATCAACTGGAATTTTGTTGAAGATAGCCAGTTCCATCAGAATACATCCTCATACGTATTGTTGTTGAAGTATATAGTGATCTCTTGGTTCTCCTCATTTCACTCAGCATCAGTTCATGTAAGTCTTTCCAAGCATCTCTGTATTCATCCTGCTGGTCATTTCTTATAGAAAATAATATTCCATAACATTCATATACCAAAATTTACCCTAACCCTATAATTATACAGTTATATTATACAACAATGTATACAACAATTTGTATACAAGTATACAAATATAAAAAATACAACAAAAATATTGTTGTATTATAACAATAACCCTAAATTTACCCAACCATTCTCCAATTGATAAGCATCCATTCATTTTCCAGTTTCTAACTACTACAAAAAGGGCTGTCACAAACATTTTGGAACAAACAGGTCCCTTTCCATTCTTTAGTATTTCTTTGGGATATAAGCCCAGAAGTAACACTGCTGGATCATAGGGTATGCATAGCTTGATAATTTTTGGGGCATAGTTCCAAATTACTCTCCAGAATGGTTGGATTCTTTTATAACTCCACCAACAATGCATCAGTGTCCCAGTTTTCCAATATCCCCTTCAACATTCATCATTATTTTTTCCTGTCATTTTAGCCAATCTGACAGGTATGTAGTGGTATCTCAGAGTTGTCTAAATTTTCATTTTTCTGATCAATAGTGATTTGGAACACTCTTTCATATGGGTGGAAATAGTTTCAATTTCATCATCTGAAAATTGTCTGTTCATATCTTTTGACCATTTATCAATTGGAGAATGGCTTGATTTCTCATCAATTAGAGTCAGTTCTCTATATATCTTGGAAATAAGACCTTTATCAGAACCTTTAATTGTAAAAATATTTTCCCAGTTTGTTACTTCCCTTCTAATCTTATTTGCATTAGTTCTATTTGTACTAAAGCTTTTTAATTTGATGTAATCAACATTTGCTATTTTGTGATCAATAATGATCTCTATTTCTCCTTTGGTCACACATTCCTCCTCCTCCACAAATCTGAGAGGTAAACCATCCTATGTTCCTCTAATTTATTTATGATCTCATTCTTTATGCCTAAATTATAGACTCATTTTGATCTTATCTTGGTATGTGGTGTTAAGTGTGGGTTCATATCTAATTTCTGCCATACTAATTTCCAGTTTTCCCAGCAGTTTTTGTTAAATAATAAAGTCTTATCCCAAAAGCTGGGATCTTTGGGGTTGTCAAACACTAGATTGCTACAGTTGTTCACTATTTTGTTCTGTGAACCTTAACTATTCCACTGATCAACTAATCTATTTCTTAGTGAATACCAAATGTTTTTGGAGGCTCCTGCTTTATAATATAGTTTTAGATCAAGTAAAGTTAGGCCACCTTTATTTGATTTTTTTTCATTAATTCCTTTGAAATTCTTGACTTTTTGTTCCTTCATATAAATTTTGGTGTTATTTTTTCTAGGTCATTAAAATAGTTTCTTGGGAGTCTGATTGTTATATCACTAAATAAATGGATTAGTTTAGGTAGTATTGTCATCTTTATTATATTTGCTCAGCCTATCCAAGAGCACTTAATGTCTTTCCAATTATTTAAATCTGACTTTATTTTTGTGGCAAGTGTTTTGTAATTTTGCTCATATAATTCATGAATTTCCTTTGGTAGATAGATTCCCAAATATTTTATACTATTGACAGTTATTTTGAATGGAATTTCTCTTTGTATCTCTTGCTGCTAGATTTTGTTGATGATGTATAAAAATGCTAAGGATTTATTCTATATCCTGCAACTTTGCTAAAGTTGTGGATTATTTCTAATAGGTTTTTAGTAGAATCTCTGGGGTTCTCTAAGTATACCATCATATCATCTGCAAAGAGTGATAGTTTGGTTTCCTTATTACCTACTCTAATTCCTTTAATCTCTTTCTGGACTCTTATTGCTGAGGCTAGAGTTTCTAATATAATATTGAATAGTGATGGTGATAGTGGACAACCTTGTTTCACTCCTGATCTTACTGGAAAAGGTTCCAGTTTATCCCCATTAAATATGATACTTACTGATGGTTTTAAATATATGCTCCTGAGTATTTTAAGGAATAGTCTATTTATTCCTATACTCTCAAGTGTTTTTAGGAGAAATGGATGTTGGATTTTATCAAATGCTTTTTCTACATCTATTTAGATGATCATATGGTTCTTGTTACTTTGATTATTAATATGGTCAATTATACTAATACTTTTCCTAATATTAAACCAGCCCTGCATTCCTGGAATAAAACCTACTTGATCATGGTGTATTATCCTGGGGATGATTTTCTATTGTCTTTTTGCTAATATCTTATTTAACATTTTAGCATCAATATTCATTAAGAAGATTGGTTTATAATTTTCTTTCTCAGTTTTCAACCTACCTTGTTGAGGTATCAGTACCATGTTTGTGTCATAAAAGGAATTTGGTAGGACTCCTTCATTCTCTATTTCTTCAAATAATTTATATAACATTGGGGCTAATTTTTCTTTAAATGTTTGGTAGAATTCACATGTAAATCCATCTGGCCCTGGGGATTATTTCTTAAGGAGTTGATTAATAGCTTATTCTATTTCTTTTTCCGAAATGGGACTATTTAAACAATTTACTTCCTCTTCTGTTAATCTGGGAAGCCTATAATTTTGGTGGTAATCATCCATTTCACTTACGTTATCAAATTTATTGGCATAAAGTTGGTCAAAGTAATTCCTTATTATTTCTCTCATTTCCTCTTCATTGGTGAAAAGTTCCCCCTTTTCATTTTTAAGACAAACAATTTGATTTTCATCTTTCCTTTTTCTATACATATTTACCAAAGGTTTATCTATTTTATTGTTTTTTTCATAGAACCAACTCTTAGTTTCATTTATTAATTCAATAGTTTCTCTTTTTACTTTCAATATTATTAAGTTCTCCTTTTAATTTTAGAATTTCAAGATTAGTATTTGATTGGGGGTTTTTAATTTGGTCTTTTTCTAGCTTTTTAAATTGCAAGCCCATTTCATTGACCTTCTTTTTCTCTATTTTATTCAAGTAAGTCTGTATACATATATAATTTCCCCTTATTACCATTTTAGCTACATACCACAAATTTTGGTATGATGTCTCATCATTGTCATTATCTTGAGTGAAATTATTAATTGTGTCTATAACTTGCTGTTTCCCTCAATAATTTTTTTAAGATAACATTATTTAGTTTCCAATACTTTTTGGTCTATTTACCCCTAACTTTTTGTTGAATGTAATTTTTATTGCATTGTGATCTGAAAAGAAAGCATTTACTATTTCTGTCTTCCTACATTTAGCTTTGAGACCTTTATGTCCTAATATGTGTTCAATTTTTGTATAGGTTTCATGAACTGCTGAGAAAAAAAGTATACTTCTTTCTATCACCATTCAGTTTTCTCCAAAGATCTATCATACCTAACTTTGCTAGTGTTCTATTTACCTCTTTAATTTCTTTCTTATTTGTTTTGTTGTTTGATTTATCTAATTCTGAGAGTGCAAGCTTGAGATCTCCCACTATTATAGTTTTGCTATTTCTTCTTGCAACTCTCTTAACTTCTCCTTTAGGAAGTTAGATGCTACATCACTTGGTGCACATTTGTTTAGTATTGATATTGCTTCATTGTCTATTGTATCCTATAGCAGGATATAGTTTCCTTCCTTATCTCTTTTAATTAGATCAGTTTTTGCTTTTGCTTCATCTGAGATAAGGATGGCTACCCCTGCTTTTTTTCACTTCACCTCAAGCATAATAGATTCTGCTCCAGCCTTTTACCTGTAGAAGGCTAGAACTGAGCAGGTGCAAGGTAACCTGGCACTTGAGGATAATTACCAATTGGACAATTCTCTATTACCACATGTTTGGAGGATCACCCTACTCAAATATTCTGTGCTGGCTCGATATGTGGGTGTGGACAAAGAATGGGGAAGTGAGATCAGTGGGTGGTATAGGAGGAAGAGATTGATTCATTCTCTTGGCAGTGGAAAGAGAGGAAGGAGGTGTGGAGATTGCTAGATGTATTCTCCTGAGCTGGACCACAAAAGACCAAGAATAAAGACTTTTGCTTATTCTGACTCCAGCTGATTCTAATATATCCAGGGATTCAACATTTGGTGTCCAATATGTCGGCCAAGCACCATACTTCTACTGAAGTCCTCTGGTTACCAGGAAATTAGGTGAGTATTTTAATAGACAAACAAGGAACTTATGTTGTTAAGGGCTAAACTAACAACCTCTTATAGCTGAAATGTGGCAGATGTTAGGTAAAGATTCTCCCTAGTCCCCATCCCCACCTCCACCCCCATCCCCACTCCAAAGTGGTGCTATAGAAAGCATGCTTAAGATAATTGAGGAGCAAAGTTTACTTATAACCTGGGTACAGATTGTTAGACTCTTGGGCACATTAAAATGCATGTCCCCTTGATTCTTAGAGGAAGAAAAAATAAGTGTAGCTAATTAGAAACTGGTTGGAGAACAACTTAAAGAATTCCATACAAAAACAGATTCTCATTGAATTTCCACAGAGGTATTTTATATATACAACATAATTCAATTGACCTTAAACAATCTTGCAAGTTGTAGAAAAATGAAAAGTTTTAGAAACAGCCAGATGAGGAAATGTGAGGGAAAAAAAAAACACAATAAACAATTTCAAGACTTTTCCAGAGCTCAAGGGGACTTAAATGAGGTTCAAGGGCATGGTGATTCTGGCTCACTTGAGGCAACTTCAACCTTGCCTATTGACAGGCTCACATCAACTCCACCTTCAGGGATTGAGGAAGGAGAAGTGGGAAGGGTGGTGATATCACCAGCACCTCCCCCTCCTATGACTAGATTGCAAAAGGCATTAATCAAAGCCACTGAAGAAGGGAGGAATGTAGGGGGCCTGAGAGTTCAACTTTTCCCCATGATTCAACAGTTTAACTCTTCAGGTCAAGAAAATAGAAGATACACTTTTGATATAGACATCCTCAAAGACTTGAAAAAATATTGCACTCTCTATGGGGGTACGTCAGCTTATGTTAAGATTTTATTACAGAATTTGGCTTATGAAGTCTTAACCCCTAGTGACTGGAAATCCATAGCAAGGATGTGCTTAGAACCTGGACAAAACTTATTGTGGCTTTCTGAATATAGTGAGCCCTGTAGGATACAAGCCCAACAAAATAATCAATGTGGAGTTAAAACTTCAATCACCTGTAACCAACTAACAGGTGTAGGTTCTTATGCAGAAGTTTCAGTACAGATTAATATTCCATAGCAGCAGATGAGCAAATTGCTGCTGCTGCTATCAAAGCATGGGCTTCTCTCCCCAATAAAAACAAGGGCGAGACCTTAACAAAAAATTGTACAAGGATCAAATGAACCCTTTGATGATTTTGTGGCACATTTGCAGACAGCTATCATATAAACTAATGGTGAAAATATAAGAACAGACACTTTGGTAAGGCAACTTGCTAAAGAAAATGCTAACGAGGTTTGCAGAAGGATTATACTAGGACTATACAAGCATGCTCCTTTAGGGGAGATCATAAGATGCTGTGCCACAGTGGGCACAAATACCTTTTATAGACAGGATATGATGCAGACTTCCCAAGATCCCAACATGAAATGACAGGGTCCCTTTTGGCAAGGGATTTCCAGAGAGACTCATCAATGCTTTCACTGTGGTAAAGTAGGACATCTGAAAGTTCAATGTTGGCATAGAGACATAGTGAGAAAACAGGGTAAGAGAACAAGACCCAATACCCCATGCCCAAAATGCAACAGAGGGTTCCATTGGGCATCAGAATGTAGACTGATTCAGGGAATCGGGATGAGGGGCCCAGCTCCAGGGCTCCAGGCAAAAAACCCTTGGGGCATGATGGCAGCCGATGCCACACCCAGAGAGTGCCTAGAAGTCCAATACCCAGACATGGCCAATCAGTCAGGAAGCCATCTGATGGGAGAAAGGGATTACACAATCAATCAGCCAGGAAGCAACTTGATAGAAGGGATTACAATTAGGGAGGATAGAATTGTATGCATCTGGGACAACTGAGATACCCCAGGAGAGGTGAAAATTGTTCCTCTCCAGCCTATGGATCCCTTGTCTCCAGCCACAGTAGGCTTGATTTTCCTTCCTGAGAGTACTTACAAAACAGTGTTCATTCATACACTGATGTGGGAAACTGGGGAGTGTGTAGATAACATGCCAGTCACTAACAGAGGTAGACAATGTGTGACTTATCAACCAGGGAAAGTAGTAGCATCGGGGTTATTGATACAGACCCCTAATAAGCAACCTGCTGATAGTCACCCACATTCTGACTCCAAGCAGCAAAAACCCAGGAATATACTGGACAGCAGCTGTGACAGCTGACCGATCTATGCTCACCATCTATATAAATGGCATACCATTAGAAGGACTGGTGGACACAGGTGAGGATTGCACAGTCATTAGAGGTGCCAACTGGCCCAGTCACTGGCCAAAGACTAAGGCAGACACCTACATGTCTGGGGTAGGAGGATCAATAGCTGAAGTTAGTGCTACCCCTTTGAGATGGATATTTGAAGGTGAAACAGGAGTTTTTACTCTTTTTATAGTTGAAAAAAGCCCCATCAATATGTAAGGAAGAGACATTTTACAACCATTAGGGCTAAAAATGAGTACATTGGTTTTTTTAGGCAGGGCTGGTGTTGAAGGCCTGCCAACACTTTCACCTGTTCCTATCCAATGGAAAACTGATCCACCAGTGTGGATAGAACAGTGGCCCTTAGGTAGTGATAAAATTCAGGCCTTATTAGACATAGTACAGGAGCAACTTGACCAAGGATACGTATAGCTTTCTCTAAGTTCTTGGAATTCCCCAGTATTTGTTGTAAAAAAGAAATCTGGAAAATGAAGAATGTTGACTGATTTAAGAAAGGTAAATGAACAGATGGAAATTATGGGAATTTTTCAACCTGGACTTCCATCTTCTCAGTTGCCTAGAGAATGGCCTCTTTGGGTTATAGACATGAAGGATTGTTTCTATTCTATCCCTCTAGATAAGGAGGATATGTAAAGATTTGCCTTCTCAGTACCCAGCGTTAACTTAGCTGAGCCTTATAAAATATATGAATAAACAGTTTTGCCGAAAGCAATGAAAAACAGCCCTACTATGTGTCAAATGTATGTTGCTGCTGCTCTTACTCCAGTAAGAAAAGCATTTCCAAAAATAATGTTATTACATTACATGGATGATATATTGGGATGTACACCTGAGGAACAAATGTTAGAAGCATGTCTACAAAAAACCATAGAAACACTAAAGAATTATAAATTGCACATAGCTCCAGAAAAAAAAATTCTAAGACATGCTCCTTTTCAATATTTAGGATATTAAGTACATCCTAAGATGCTTAGAGTACAAAAACTTTCCTTAAGAACAGAGAAGCTAAATACCTTAAATGACTTCCAGAAATTGATAGGAGATATCCAATGGATGCATCCCATGTTAGGCTTGACTACCATTATATGCCATTTTAAGGGGAGACAGTGCTTTAAATTCTTCACGCCAGCTTACAAAGGAAGCTCAAGAGACAAGTTGAACTGGCTTTATCCAATGTGTTTGAAAGAGTCATTCAAAAATCCTTGGAAATATCAGTTTTTGCTACACAGGAGGCACCTACAGCAGTCCTTCATCAAGGAGACAGTGTGATAGAGTGGGTGAACCTCCCAGCATAGCCAGAACAAAGGTTTACTCTTTATTCAGTGCTTGTGGCTAGATTTTTTTATTAAAGGCCATTAAGTGATCAGTACAATTATCTGGGATAAGACCTGACAAGATATACATCTTTTATACTAATACACAAGTTAATGTGTACTGTGAAACCATCCCAGAGTGGCAAATTTTATTAGCCATGGCTCCAAATTTTACACAGGGGTCTCCATTAAAGATAACCAGACTGTTACATAATTGGCAATGGGTTCTTGAAGAAAAGGTTTCTAAAGTTCCTCTTAAAGGACCAACTATCTTTACAGATGCATCCAAACATAATATTTGCACTGTATACTAATCGTGACTGAACTATAAAGGGAGTAATCAGAACTCCTTTTCAGTCCACTCAGCAGAATGAATTGTATGCAATCATTCTAGCTCTTGCTTATTAAACAGGAGATATAATATAATATCTGATTTGGGCTATTCAGTAGGTATGGTGCAAACAATTGCCACAGCACAAATAAAATTTGTAGCTCCCAATATATATCAATTCTTTAAGGAACTTCAAGAGTGAGTGAGAAAGCATCCAGGTAAGATTTATATTTTGCATGTCCACTCCACTAGTGGACTTCCAGGTCCTATTTTTGATGGTAATTCAAAGGCAGATAGCCTTCTATCCATGTTGGCCAGTGCTCCTTTATTTCAAAAAGCACAAGGATCTCATTCTAAATATCATCAGGCTGCCCGAGCTTTATGTTTACAATTTGGAATAACAAGAGAAGAAGCTAGGAGCATAGTAAAAGCCTGTACAGCTTACCTTCCTTTCCATGCTCCTACACTCCCTCTAGGATCTTAGTTTAAGACCTAATTAAATTTGGCAAATGGATGTGACCCATTATAAATCTTTTGGTCATTTATCTTTTATCCACGTGGTAGACACCTTTTCAGGATTCACTTTTGCAATGCCAGCAGCAAAAGAGACAGCCCAAGTGATCACTGAATTCCTCATACAAGCATTTGCAATTATGGGTGTGCCACAAGCAATAAAAACAGACAATGGACCTGCATATACTTCTAAATATTTTGCACACTTTTGTGCACAGTATAAGATTTTACATACCACTGGCATACCATTTAATCCTCAAGGGCAGGCAATAGTAGAGAGAAGAAACAGAGATATTAAGACACTCCTCCAAAAACAAAAGAAAGGGGGAGCCACTGGGAACCCTAGAGAACTTCTAAATTTAGTTCTCTATAACATTAATTTTTTAATTTTTGATAACGATTCACTGGTTCCAGCAGACAGGTTTTATAACCCACCTGAAGGACAGTGTCCAGTGCGAGCAGCTCCATTGTCTTTAGATAATTGCCAGGTCTGTAGAGAAAGTGGTGAATGGAAGGGACCAGATAGGTTAACTGCTTGGGAGAGAGGGTTTGCTTGTATCTCCACAGATGGAGAAGATATCAGATGGGTACCAATGAGCCGTATTAGGCTTGTCCAATTAGAGAGAGACGATGCAGACCCTTGAAACAAAGGAGAAGAGCCAAGAAACATCAGGTCTTTGATTCATGGACATCAAAAATTGTTGGACTAGAAAACCCTCAGGAATCACTGAATTAGCTGAGAAATGATAAGACTATTGTAGGACTAAAAGTCCTCAGGAATCATTGGATTCTCTGAGACATCATAAGACTGTTGTAGGACTTCAAAACCTGTAGGAATCATTGGATTCCCTAACATATAAAAAGACTGTTGCAGGACTTCAAAAACTTGTGGGGATCATTGGATTCCCTGACACATGAAGCAATGGACAATAGATTGGTTTTGGACTATCTCTTGGTTGCTGAAGAAGACATATGTGTGACTAATGTTTGCATACCCTCCTTCTAGGACTTTTGGAAATCTTTTTACAAGACCATGTTGATTTATATTGTTTATTATATCACTACTTGCATGTACAATTCATGTTTGTTACACCACATTGAACCTTCACTGACTGTGGGGAGATTGATCACTAATAGCCTGTGCATTATTATTATATGCTTGTGTAATACCTCCCATGCTGATGTGTATACCTGTCTCTAATAAGATCCTTCAGCCCAGAAACCTGCTAGCAATCCCTCCTTCCCTTTGGTGCTTTTCATCTACCTTCTTGAGAAGTTGGGGGAGGCGTGATCACCTCCTTTTTGGTATTTTCACCTCTATTCCTGAGAAGTCAAGGAGGGTGTGATAATCTCTTTTTTGGGGTTCTCACCTCCCTGACAAGTCAGGGATGGCTTGATCACATGTGTTCTAAAACAAAAGAAAGCAGAAGATGTAGAGGGCTTGAACTGAGCAAATGCAAGGTAAGCTGGCACTTGAGGCTAATTACCAATTGGATAATTCTCTATTACCACATGTTTGGAGGATGACCCTACTCAACTATTCTGTGCTAGCCTGATAGGTGAGTGTGGACAAAGAAGGGGAAGTGAGATTAGTGAATGGAATAGGAGGAGGAGATTGATCATTCTCTTGGCAGTGGAGAGAGAAGGAGGTGTGGAAATTGCTAGATCTAATGCCCTGACCACAACTGCAAAAGACCAAGAATAAAGACTTTTGCTTATCCTGACTCTGCCTGATTCTAATATATCCAGGGTCTCAACATTTAAACCTGCTATAAATGTGTTTCCTGTAAGCAACATATTGTAGGGTTCTGACTTTTGATCCAGTCTGCTATCTGCCTCTGCTTAATGGGAGAGTTCATCCCATTCACATTTACAGTTAAAATGACTAATTCTGTATTTCCTGCCATCATAATATCCCCATATTATGCTTTTTTTCCCCCTTACCCTCCTTGAGCCCCTTCCCCAGTAGTAAATGCATGGGGATGTCACGCAGTCCTCCCTCTTTAGTATTCTTCCCTCCACCCTTTAAATCCTTTCCCCTTTTTTGTTCCCTTCCCTTATTACTCTTTTCCTTTTCCCTTTTTCTCTCCCACTTTTTAATGAGGTGAGAGAGAATTCTCTATGAAACAAATATGTCAATTATTTTCTTTTTGAGCCAACCCTAAGGAGAGTAAGATTCACACAATGTTCCTTCCCCTCTATAACTTCCTTCAGATATGATAGGTTTCTTTGCCTCTTTGTGGGATGTAGTTTCCTTCTTTTTATCCCTCCTTTCCCCTTTTACTGACACCATGCCCTTTCCATTTCTACTACCCTTTTTTATGTTATATCAGTAAAATCAAATTATACATGTGGACTTTATGTATATCCACAACAGAAATACAGTTCTCAAGAGTTCCTTTTGCTTTTTTCTGCTTCTCTTGGTTGGAGATCAAACTTTTGGTTTAGATCTTTTTTTTTTTTTTTTCCTTAGAAACAAATGAAGTTCATTTGTTTCAATAAATGTCCATCTTCTTCCATGGAAGAAAATGCTCATCTTAGCTGGATAGCTTATTCTTGGTTGCATTTCAAGTTCTTTTGTCTTTCAGAATATCAGATTCCAGGCACTTTGATCCTTTAATGTGGATGCATCCAGATCTGGCGTGACCCTTATTGTGGCACCTTGATATTTGAATTGTTTTTTTTTTTTTTTTCTTGGCTGCTTGCAATATTTTTTCCTTATTCTGATAGTTCTGAAATTTGGCCACAATATTCTGTGGAGTTTTTTTTTTTTTTTTTTTTTTTTTTTTTTTTTTTTTTTTTTTTTTTTTAAGGGTCTTGTTCAGAAGGTGTTCGATGAATTCTTTCAATGCCTATTTTTCCTTCTGGTTCTATTACCTCTAGGCAGTTCTCTTTGATGATTTCCTGTAAAATAGTATCTAGGCTCCTTTTTTCATCATAATTTTCTGAATGTCCAATAATCCTTCGATAATCTCTCCTAGATCTATTTTCCAGGTCTGTTGTTTTTCCAAGTAGATATGTAATATTTCTTTCTTTTTTTTTCATTTTTTTGGTTTTGCTTGACTGATTTGTGATGTCCTCAGCAATCATTCGTTTCTATTTATTCAGTTTTGATTTTTAATGAGTTATTTTCTTCATTAGCTTTTTTTTTAACTTCTTTTTGTATATGTCCAATTGAGTTTATATATATATATATATTTTTTTTTATAATATTATCCCTTGTATTCATTTTTCCAAATTATCCCCCCCTCCCTCTATTCCCTCCCCCCGATGACAGGCAATCCCATACATTTTACATGTGTTACAATATAGTCTAGATACAATACATGTGTGTGAATATCATTTTCTTGTTGCACAATAAACATTAGATTCCGAAGGTACATGCAACCTGGGCAGACAGATATTAGTGCTAACAATTTACATTCACTTCCCAGTGTTTCTTCTCTCGGTGTAGCTACCTCTGTCCATCATTGATCAACTGGAAGTGAGTTGGCTTTTCTTTAGGTTGAAGATTTCCACTTCCATCAGAATACATCCTCATACAGTATTGTTGTTGAAGTGTACAGTGATCTTCTGGTTCTGCTCATTTAACTCAGCATCAGTTGATTTAAGTCTCTCCAGGCCTCTCTGTATTCCTCCTGCTGGTCATTTCTTACAGAGCAATAATATTCCATAACCTTCATATACCACAATTTACCCAACCATTCTCCAACTGATGGACATCCATTCATCTTCCAGTTTCTAGCTACAACAAAAAGAGCTGCCACAAACATTTTGGCACATATATGTCTCTTTCTGCTCTTTAGTATTTCTTTGGGATATAAGCCCAGTAGTAGCGCTGCTGGGTCAAAGGGTATGCACAGTATGATAACTTTTTGAGCATAATTCCAGATTGCTCTCCAGAATGGCTGGATTCTTTCGCAACTCCACCAGCAATGTATTAGTGTTCCAGTTTCCCCACATCCCCTCCAACATTCATTATTTGTTCCTGTCATCTTAGCCAATCTGACAGGTGTGTAGTGGTATCTCAGAGTTGTCTTAATTTGCATTTCTCTGATCAGTAGTGATTTGGAACACTCTTTCATGTGAGTGGATATAGTTTCAATTTCTTCCTCTGAGAATTGTCTGTTCATATCCTTTGACCATTTATCAATTGGAGAATGGTTCGGTTTCTTATAAATTAGGGCCAGTTTTCTATATATTTTGGAAATGAGACCTTTGTCAGAACCTTTGTTTTTAAAAATATTTTCCCAATTTGTTACTTCCCTTCTAATCTTGTTTGCATTAGTATTGTTTGTACAGAAACTTTTTACTTTGATGTAATCAAAATCTTCTATTTTGTGATCAATAATGATCTCTAATTCTCCTGTGGTCATAAATTCCTTCCTCCTCCACAGGTCTGAGAGGTAGACTAATCCCTGTTCCTCTAATCTATTTATGATCTCATTCTTTATACCTAAATCATGGACCCATTTTGATCTTATCTTGGTATATGGTGTTAAGTGTGGATCCATATCTAATTTCTGCCATATTAATTTCCAGTTTTCCCAACAGTTTTTTTCCAAATAATGAATTTTTATCCGTAATGTTAGTATCTTTGGGTTTGTCAAAGATTAGATTGCTATAGATGTACACTTTTTTGTCCTTTGTATCTAATCTGTTCCACTGATCTACCGGTCTATTTCTTAGCCAATACCAAATGGTTTTGGTGACTGCTGCTATATAATATAGCTTTAGATCAGGTACACTTAGACCACCTTCCTCTGAGTTTTTTTTCATTAGTTCCCTTACAATTCTCGACCTTTTATTCTTCCATATGAATTTTGTTGTTATTTTTTCTAGGTAATTGAAATAGTTTCTTGAGAGTCTGATTGGTATAGCACTAAATAAATAGATTAGTTTGGGGAGTATTGTCATCTTTATTATATTCGCTCGGCCTATCCAAGAGCACTGAATGTCTTTCCAATTATTTAACTCTGATATTATTTTTGTGGTAAGTGTTCAGTAATTTTTCTCATATAATTCCTGACTTTTCTTTGGTAGATGGATTCCCAAATACTTTATACTCTCAATATTTGTTTGGAATGGAATTTCTCTTTGTATCTCTTGCTGTTGCATTTTGTTAGTGATATATAAAAATGCCGAGGATTTATGTGGATTTATTTTGTATCCTGCCACTTTTTTGAAATTTTGAATTATTTCTAGTAGCTTTTTAGCAGAGTCTTTGGGGTTCTCTAAGTATACCATCATGTCATCTGCAAAAAGTGATAGTTTGATTTCCTCATTTCCTACTCTAATTCCTTGAATCTCTTTCTCGGCTCTTATTGCCGAGGCTAGCATTTCTAGTACTATATTGAATAGTAATGGTGATAGTGGGCAGCCTTGTTTCACTCCTAATCTTACTGGGAAAGGTTGTAGTTTATTTCTATTGCATATTATGCTTACTGACGGTCTTAAATATATCCTCCTGATTATTCTAAGGAATAGTCCATTTATTCCTATACTCTCAAGAGTTTTAAGTAGGAATGGATGTTGGATTTTGTCAAATGCTTTTGCTGCATCTATTGAGATGATCATATGGTTCTTATTAATTTGATTATTAATATGGTCAATTATATTAATAGTTTTCCTAATATTAAACCAGCCCTGCATTCCTGGAATAAATCCTACTTGATCATAGTGTATTATCCTGGCGATGATTTTCTGAAGTCTTTTTGATAACATCTTATTTAAGATTTTAGCATCAATATTCATTAAGGAAATTGGTCTATAATTTTCTTTCTCAGTTTTCGATCGACCTGGTTTAGGTATCAGTACCATGTCTTTGTCATAAAAGGAGTTTGGTAGGACTCCTTCATCCCCTATTTTTTCAAATAATTTATATAGCATTGGGGCTAATTGTTCTTTAAATGTTTGGTAGAATTCACATGTGAATTCATCTGGCCCTGGGGATTTTTTCCTGGGGATTTGAATAATAGCTTGTTCTATTTCTTTTTCTGAAATGGGACTATTTAAGCAATTTAACTCCTCCTCTGTTAATCTAGGAAGCCTATATTTTTGGAGGAAGTCATCCATTTCACTTAAGTTATCAAATTTAATGGCATAAAGTTGGGCAAAGTAACTCCTTATTATTTCTCTATTTTCCTCTTCATTGGTGGAAAGATCCCCCTTTTCATTTGTAAGACTATCAATTTGATTTTCCTCTTTCTTTTTTCTGATCAAATTTACCAAAGGTTTATCTATTTTATTGGCTTTTTCATAAAACCAACTCTTGGTTTTATTTATTAATTCAATAGTTTTTTTTTACTTTCAATATTATTGATTTCTCCTTTTAATTTTTGTATTTCAAGTTTAATTTTTGGTTGGGGGTTTATAATTTGGTCTTTTTCTAGCCTTTTAAGTTGTAAGCCCAATTCGTTAATCTTCTCTTTCTCTATTTTCTTCAAATAAGCCTCTAAAGATATAAAATTTGCCCTTATTACTGCTTTAGCTGCATCCCACAGATTTTGGTATGATGTCTCATCATTGTCATTATCTTGGGTGAAATTATTAATTGTTTCTATAATTTGCTCTTTCACCCAGTCATTCTTTAAGATGAGATTATTCAGTTTCCAATTACTTTTTGGTCTATTTACCCCTAACTTTTTACTGAATGTAGCTTTTATTGCATTGTGATCTGAGAAGAAGGCATTTATTATTTCTGCCTTCCTACATTTAATTTTGAGATCTTTATGTCCTAATATATGGTATATTTTTGTATAGGATCCATGAACTGCTGAGAAGAAAGTATATTCCTTTCTATTGCCATTCAGTTTTCTCCAAAGGTCTATCATACCTAGTTTTTCTAATGTTCTATTTACTTTTTAAATTTCTTTCTTGTTTGTTTTGTGGTATGATTTGTATAAATCTGAGAGTGCAAGGTTGAGATCTCCCACTATTATAGTTTTACTGTCTATTTCTTCTTGTAATTCTCTTAACTTTTCCTTTAGAAAGTTAGATGCTATACCACTTGGTGCATATATGTTTAGTATTGATATGGCTTCATTATTTATTCTACCTTTTAGCAGGATATAGTTTCCTTCCTTATCTTTTTTAACGAGATCTACTTCTGCTTTTGCTTGATCTGCTTTTTTGGCTTTACCTGAAGCATAATAGGCTCTGTTCCAACCTTTTACCTTTACTCTGTATGTATCTCCCTGCTTTAAGTGTGTTTCCTGTAGACAACATATTGTAGGGTTCTGACTTTTGATCCAATCTGCTATCCGTCTCCGTTTGATGGGAGCGTTCATCCCATTTACATTTACAGTTAAAATTACTAATTCTGTATTTCCTGCCATCATATTATCCCCAGATTATGCTTTTTCCCGTGACCCCCCTGATCCCCCTCCCCGATATTTAATTTACAGACCCCCCCTTGTGACGTGCAACCCTCCCCCCCTTTTTTTTGTATCCCTCCTCCCTCCCTCCAAGTCCCTTCACTTATTCTCCTTTTCCTTTTCCCTTTTCCTCTCCCCCCTTTTAATGAGGTGAGAGAAAATTCTCTGAAAAACAAATATGTTAATTATTTACTCTTTGGACCTCTCCTGATGAGAGTAAGATTCACACAATGGTTCTCCCCCTCACTAAGTTCCCTCAGATATGGTGTATTTTGTATGCCTCTTCATGGGATGTAGTTTCCCTCTTTTTATCATTCCTTCCCCTTTTTCTGAAACGACCTCCTTCCCTTTACTACACCCCCCTTTTTTTCTTTTATATCAGTAAAATCAAATTATCCTTGAGTGCTTTTTATATACCCACAACAGAGTTACAGTTCTCAAGGGTTCTGTGTACCTTTTTCTGTGTCTCTTCAGTCTTGTGGATGTAGATCAAGTTTTTTGTTTAAGTTTGGTTTTTTTCTTAGAAACATATAGAATTCCTCTATTTCATTGAATGACCATCTTCTTCCATGGAAAAAAAGATGCTAAACTTAGCTGGGTAGTTCATTCTTGGTTGCAGTCCTTGATCTTTTTCTTTAGGGAATATCAGGTTCCAGGCCCTTCTATCTTTTAATGTGGAGGCAGCCAGATCTTGAATGACCCTTATTGTGGCACCTTGGTATTTAAATTGTTTTTTTCTAGCTGCTTGCAGGATTTTCTCCTTTGTGTGGTAATTCTGCATCTTAGCCACTATATTCCGTGGTGTTCTTTTTTTAGGGTCTATTTCAGAAGGAGTTCGATGAATTCTTTCCACATCTACTTTCCCTTCTGTTTCTATTATCTCTGGACAGTTCTCTTTGATAATTTCCTGTAAAATAGAATCTAGGCTCTTTTTTTGGTCATAGTTTTCTGGAAGTCCAATAATCCGCAGATTATCTCTCCTAGATCTATTTTCCAAGTCTATAGATTTTCCCAGTAAGTATTTGACGTTGTTTTCCAGCTTCTCATTTTTTTTGTTTCGTTTGACTGATTCTTGGGTTCTCTGTGAATCATTCATTTCTATTTGTTCCATCCTGACTTTTAAGGAGTTATTTTCTTCTTTCACAGTTTTAGTTCTTTTTGTAAATGCCCAATTTCATTTTTAAATGAATTATTTTGCTCTATTGAATTTTTTTCCATTTCCCTAATTTTTTTTTGAGAATTATTTTCTTTTTCCAATTCAGAAATTCTATTTTCTTGAGAGTTTTTTATCTTTTCCAATTCAGAAATCCTACTTTCCTGTGTTTTTTAACCTTTTCTAATTCACAAATTTTGTTTCCCTGCATCTCCTGTGAATTCTTTATTTTTTCCAACTCCAATTTCAGGACGTTGTTATTCTCTATCATAGCTTCCCTTTCCTTTCCCCATTTTTCTTCAAACTCCCTTAATTTTTTAAGAGTCTCTTCTAGGAGAGAGTTATGTGATGGGGGGCAGGAATCATTCCCCTTTAGGCTGTTATCTGCTGTCTCTCTGCTGTTAACTTCCTTGGGGTTGGATACCCGCTCTTTCTCTGTATAGAAGGAATCTATGTTTTTTCTGGCTTTTTTGTTCATATTTTAAAAATCTTTTGGGGTTTGTCCCTGGGGTAGGAAATTATTTATTTACTTCTTTATCAGCTTCCTCCCAGACTGGATGGATGCAGCCGTTCTAGCGCCTGAGCTAAGATAGAGCTCTGGGAGAGAGTTCCCCACCCCCTCCCTGGAAGTGCCTCACAGGTGATTAGCACTGCTGTGCCCCGAGGGCGTAGAATAGTAAAGACAGCACAAAGCCCAGCCTATGTGTCCGGGTGGGGAGTGGATGTCTGCAGCAGGTGATGTGAAAAGCCCCTGCACTCACACTGGAAGTGTCTGCCAGAAACCGCGGTCCCTAGTTCAAAGGTTCCGCTTCTCTGGGATTTCCTGGAGCTGAGTTCCACTCCCTCTAGCTAAACTAGGCAGTGTGTGTTGCTCTGGGCCGTATCCGCCCACTTGTCAATCTCTTAACTAGTCTCAGGAGGTAGCTGAGGCCACGCCCCCTGGTGCCGAGATCTGCTGAGTCACCTCCAGGATCCGGGGAAAATCTAATCTATCTGAATTTTTAAGGTATTTCAGCTTTCTCTTCTGAACTGCTATATAATAAGCAGAGAAGAGCTAACAGCCTGTGCCAGATTTTGTATCTCAGCGGCTTCTCTGATCCCAGAGCCCTTCCCAGCGCAATTGGTGCAGTATGTTAGCACCCAGCCGTCTGTGCTGGCCTCTCTTCTTCCTCCCCTGGGAACTGACCTTTTCTGTTGAAACTCCAGATTCTCTTCAGCTGGTAAGTCGCGCTTCCAGTCCTTGTGGTATCTATCAGTCCTGGGCTTATTTTGAGGCTTAATTTATCTAATTGTTTGTGAGGGAGTGAGGACGTTCACAGAGTCGTGTGTTTCTTCTCCTCCATCTTGGCTCCGCCCCCCAATTGAGTTTTTAAGTGAGTTCTTTTGTTCTATGGAATTGTTTTTTTCCATTTCACTAATTTTCTTTTTTTCTTTCTTTCTTTTTTTTTTTTTTTAAAGTGAGCTATTTTCTCTTCTAATTCACAAATCCTACTTTCCTGGGAGTTTTTTACCTATTCCAATTCATCTTTGAGAAAGTTATTACTCTCTTACATAGCTTCTCTTTCCTTCCCCCATTTTTCTTCTAGCTCTCTTTTCAGATTTTTAATTGTCTCTTCTAGGAGAGCCTTTTGAGTTGGGAACTAACAGTTGTCTAGAGACTGTCTGCTATTAGTCTCCTCAGGGTTGAAAACCTGCTCTCTTTCTGTATAGAAGCTATCAATCCTTTTAAATTCTTTACTCATTTTTTAAAAAGCCTTTAGAATTTGTCTTCAGGGCCAAGAGGTTACTAGCTTCCTCTGCAGAACAGGTGTATGGACAGTCTGTCAACTAGCTACAAAGATTGACCAGGTATGGGAGTGCTCTGGGAAATAGTTCCCCAATTGAAGTGACTCAGGTCTGCATGGCCCACCTGCTGGATATGCTCTGCTAAGCAATATGTGAATTAATGACTGCCCTGAGGCAAGAGTCTGAGCAGTGAATGTGTCACTACCCCAGTTCAAAGCAGGCTGTGGGGCTGTGAGTATTAGCAGCTGACCAGCTGAATAGCCTTGCTCTGACTGATAGTGTCACTACTCGGAAGCACAGTTGCATTGTGGAAGTTCTGTTGACCCAGGCTGAGCCCCCCACTGTGCATATTAGAGGCTGCCCTGGGCTGCACCCACCTACCATTTAGATTTGCAGCTGTTCTGGCCTGCTTTGGTGTGCAGCTGCACAGTTACAATGGTCTATGTTGAGTCACTCATGGTTTGGGGGGAGGGGGATACAGCCAGATCCTGTTAGGTTCTGGAGTTTTTACAGTAGAGTACCTGTACCTCAGATTCTAATATATCTGTGATGGTCTCTTGCTTTACAAGGCAAAGCAGTCAGCCTGTAGTAGGGTCATTTCCACTGCTCTTCTAGCCACAGAGACTACCCCTGTCCATGGTCCAATCAAGATGCCAGACTTTCCTCTCTCCCTGCCTGCTGCTGGTCTGTTCCCGCCCCTCAGGACAAACCTGCTCTGGCGGTCTTCCAGATTATCTTCAGCTGGTAAATTGTTGCACCTTTAATTTTAATGAATTTCACCAGTCAAGTTCTATTTTTGAGACTAAATTTAAAGATTGGTAGTGAAGGCATGAGAGGAGCTTAAAGAGTGTGTGCCTTTTCTGCCATCTTAGTAAATTCTGCCAGTTAGTAAATTTTTAAGACTAGTTTGGATCTCACGATGATTCATTTTCCTTACTTTAGGTTCTCACACCCTTCTCAGTGTCCATAATTTCTTTAAAAAACCAAAAACAAAACAAACAAACAAACAAACAAACAAAAAAAAAACATACAGCATAGATTTATACCTCTTTTCCAAGGTTGCATAATTAGTAATTATCAGAAATATTTTTTGAAACCATTTTCTCTGACCTGAGCCAGTATTTTTTTTTCTGTGTCTTTCTGCCCCCTGCCCATATTTTAACTCTATTTCCCATATCTATGAAAAAGAATCTTACCCATATGAAACTTTTCCTATCTACTCATCCCTATCTCAGTAAGAAATAATCTGTGAATGTTTATATGATTTTGCAAATTATCTCTACTTGTTGAAATCAATCATTCATTCTATTTTCAGATTATCTTTTGGTATTCTTTGACACCTTTTTGGATAATGGAACTTCTTTGCTTAAATATTTTCCTAACTCTTCATTGTTTACTTAATATAATTCAAATTCCTTGGCATATAAATCAAAATCATCTCCTATCCCTAAACCTAAATTAATCATGGTTTGGTCTTTGCAGTATTTTTATCACACTATTTTTCTGAATGATGCCTTTGTTCAAAGTGGAATATCTATCTTTCCTCCCAATGTCTGCATATTTTGTCATCTTTCACTTTTATTCCTTTGAATACCCTTTTCCCCTCAGTCCTACCTGCTGTTCAGATCCAATCTGCATTTAATGCCTCATGTCCATGAAGTTTTTTTTTTTTTTTTTTTTTTTTTTTTTTGTTTTTTGTTTTGTTTTGTTTTGTTTTGCTTTTTCTGATTTCTCACTCCCTCTTCCTGCTTGGGAATCTTCTTTCTCTTCTCAGATCTCATATAGCACTTTTGGCTTTTCTTATTCAGGTGATCCATTATATAGTATAATTAATTTTATATATGTTGTAAATCCCAGTGATTTCAGGAGAGAGTGCATGCCACATAAATCTTTCCATCCACTGTGGTACTTACTCCAGAGTTTCTTCCTATAATAAGCACTTAAAAGGGATTTCATTACTTAACATGTTCAATTTTAGATAAATTTTTCTCCTGTTTGATCATATACTCATTGAATGAAGATTATCCCTTAAACATGTTTTGTTTGTTTGTTTTTGTTTTGTTTTTGTCAGCATATAGCATATACTAAACAGTTTAATGCATATTTTTAGTCATGGAATAAAAATTTATTTGAAAGAATCAAAGAACTATATGATAGTTATGCTTTATTAATGAGGAAATAATTTAATTTGTTTATAAAGTTTGTGTACCAGATAACTTATTAAAGTTGGGATACATATAAATTCTGATTTTAGACCATTTGCATGGAAGACTTGGTCTATATGATGATGTATAGGAAACTGATGATGTGTAGAAGACTCCCTGAAGGGGATTTTCACAAGATAATCTACACTAATAGCTTCTTAACTAGTAGCCTTAGAAAACTTTGAAGGAGATTAGTTTATGTATAATAGCAATGGCAAGTTATAATATAATTATCAGAATAATAATGGTGGTATAATATTAATAATAATAAATTATTTACCTGAATATAATAAAAAACCACTGAAATGCTATGTTAGATGTGAAGTTAAGATATAAGTATCTTCATTGAAGTACTCCTTCTATAATGTCTACGTGATAGTTACTCCTCAATGACTATATAAGGGAAAAACATTTCCTGATCCTACGCCATGCTGGAAAAGCTAAGAGTTCAGGTTTGGTGATGGACTGTTTGACTGAGTTTGGGTGAGCTCATTATCAAGTTGACATTTTTTGTGATACACATTTTTAATCATGATGATTTTCAAAAACCATTTCTGATATTATAGAAGGATTACTACCCATATCAGTGGAGGCATGCTAACTCTGATGAGAAGCTTGAATTATTATGATTTTAAAATATTTATTTTACTTGAAATTTACAGAAAAGGAGGACAGGCATAATTATTTACATTACATAGAAAAAAGTGACTTTCAAAGATTAAATGACTTCCCAAGATAGACATATACAAACATGTGTATACACACACACACACACACACACACACACACACACACACACACACATATATATATATATATATATATATATATATATATATATATACATATATTTGCCAGGATTAATAACTAAGAGTCAATGAGATTCAATGATATACCACCAATAGAAACAAGATTTAAACCTAGATCCCCCTGACTACAAATAAAATCATATTTCTCTTATACCATGTAAGGGGAATATTTATCTTTTGTTTATCTTAAAGGGAACATAAAGCCAGATTCTCTTTATAATGATAATTCACCAGGTAATTTTCATGATTGCAATCTCAACATGAGGTAGAAAGGAAGGAAACATTAATTTTAATATAGTGTACAATATGGTCCAGATCCTTTTATAAGAATTATACAAATATTACCTTATTTTAACCTCAAAATAACTCTGGGAAGGAAGTACTATTATTATCCCCATTTTACAGTTGAGAAAGTAAAAGCTATAAGAGTTTAAGTGATTTTGTTTAGTATTACACAACTAGTAAGCATTTATAAAACTTCATTAGGCATCATGCTTGTCTCTGATCTAGAAGATTTTGGTTTTGATTCTACTGGAAATTTCCCTGGTCTGGGAAACTATTGCTGAATACTCCCCTTCCAATATTATACTGCTTTGCAACTCAATTTTAGAGTTACCTGAAAGGTGCTAAGAGTTTAATGACTTTCTCAGAGCTGTCTAACCAGGATGTTTCAGAGCTGAGACTGGAGCCTAGGTATTTATGTTTAGATGCCAATTTTTTAAACATCAAACTATGCTTCCTCTTGATTTTCCTGATATGGCTGCTAAAGAACAATGATTGCATCACAAGATATAATATTTCCACTGTAATCTTTGCTAGTCAGATAACATCTGGAATATAGAGTTTTTTAAGGCATATTTTCAGATGACAATGAAACATTTGAATATGACTACGATGGTGAAGGATAGTGAATACAATATAATAAATGGGGAATATTCAGCTAATAAGAGAAGTATAGTCTTTCTTCCCCCTGGACTTCCCTAATCCTTTCCTTTCATTTGATTTTATATAAACCCAAACTAGCAATGCATAATTAATAGATTAATGCATAGATAAATGGGACAAATTTCTTAAAGAGAAAGGAGTTTTAATCCAGCTGCAAGTTACTTTCAAATTAGTTTAAATTTCTAAAAGTAATTAGAACATGGAGGACTTAATTTTCCACTCTATTATTCTACCCATAAGTAATTCCTTTCTTTGGTAGATGTTTGGGATATGACAACCCATAGTTAGGGTAGTACCTGGCATGTAATGGATACTTAATAATTATTTGTGAACTTGGAACTAATGATGACAACAACAACAACAAGAACAAAGTTTTCTGACATAAAAACTTTAAAAATAAAAGATTTAATGGAATTATGAAATTTCATTTCCACATAATTTATTTATTATACAATCATGGCTCATATATTAAATGTCTATTAGCCTCTCAAAATTCATCTTGATTATATATGTCTGTGTATGAATAAAGATACATACATACACACACAGAGAATCAATCCCTAATTTTGTATCATTTGTATTTAGATGACATGCTGTGGAGAAGAATAACTATCTTGCTGTTATTATCACTCCAATAAGTGCCTTAATTCAATGGCATGATGTTTTCATAAATAGTAAATATCTTATTAATGCCTTTATTTTATTCCTTCATTTTTCTTTTCTGTGTTATATGTCAGATTATATTTATTCTATATTTAATCTCTTTTTAATAACAGTCAACAACAAGATTTTATCTTTTCCCCCCACTGTTTTCGTATTTGTTACTTAGCAAATAGGACTGGCCTTTTACTAATTCAGTATGAAGATATCAAGTGAGATCTCAATATTACTGTCTGCTCTATGTCTTATTATGTATTTAAATAAATTAAGTACATACTGATTATCTGCTTCATGCCAAACACTATGCCAGGTGCTAGAGAAATGAACATCAGCAAGAACAACACAAAAATAAAAATAAAATAACTATATAAAAACAGTTCCTGCCTACAAAATATCTACATTTTAGGAGAAAATGTGTATATATATATATATATATATATATATATATATATATATATATATATGAAAAATATAATATATATAAAATTATATATTAACATTTTCATGAGGGGGGGATAAAAGTAGGGTGGAGGGATGGGATGAAAGCTTTAATAACTTGAATAGAGGTGTAAAGAAAAGGTCGTAATGTTATCACTTAACTAAATTTTCAAGAAAACTAAAAATTTCCATAAGCAAAAATGAGGAAGGAGACATATCCAGGACAAACTGCAAAAAAAGAGAGACATGAGTGAAACCTAGAATATTACATACAGGAGACAACATGTATTTATAATTTGGCTGTGATAGCATAGAATAGATAGAGAGAGTAATACAAAATTAGGCCTAGAAAGAGTACTGGAATGAAATTAAGAAAGGCTTTAAATGGCAAGCAGAAGAGTCAAAGTAGACTCTAGCTTTTACTGCTACTCTTTTGGAATCTGTGTTTTTAGAGAAGATATATTACTGAAATATTCAATCAGCCTTGAAGAGCTACTTTTTCACTATGATTTCAAAGATAGATAGGGAATGATCTCTTAGATGTACCTTTCCCAGATAATTTTCGGTCACTGTTGTTGTAGGTGCAGTTGTAAAAGTAGTGGCATCTTAGTTCAGGTTCAATAAAAAAAGGAAAAAAATGAAATACTGCAAGTCACTGAATATTTAATTAAGGAGGAAATGATATACAGAAAGAATGTAGTGGCATTTAGTTTCCCTAGATGCAGGTGTCCTCTTCTCCATTTTGAAACACATCTGGTAAGTATATTATAAGCTTTGGGTAACTCATATGGTCTCACCCACTCTCTGAGAGATTTGTTCTGCATACAACTGAAGTGTTTATGCCCCCAAGAAACTATAGCAGGGAAGCTGGCAAGAAGCAATGTAAAGAAAATAAGTTGCTACTATATTCTCCATATTTCTCTAAACCCTTTGAGAAGATATTTTCTTCATTCTTGAAAGCAGAGAAGTCACATTCTCCAACAGAATTATTCATGCTTTGTATCAAGCAAAGAATCATCAAAAGACACTACACCTTACTGTTCCAAGCACTTTTTTTTTTGGCTGGTAAATGTTTAATACCTGCTCTCTCTCTCTCTCTCTCTCTCTCTCTCTCTCTCTCTCTCTCTCTCTCTCTCTCTCTCCCTCCCTCCCCCCCCCTCTCTCTTTGTTTTTGTTTTTTATTAATTTTTATAATTATAACATTTTCTTTGACAATACCTATGTATAGGAAATTTTTTTTTACAACATTATCCCTTGTACTCTCTTCTGTTCCGAGTTTTTCCCCTCCTTCCCTCCACCCCCTTCCCATGCATATTAAATATCTTATAGTATATCCTAGGTACAATATATATATGCAGAACCGAATTTTGTTGTTGTTGTTGCAAAGGAAGGATTGTATTCGCAAGGTAAAAATAATCTGGGAAGAGAAACAAAAGTAAACAAAACAAAACAAAAAACAAAAACAAAAACAAAAAAAAAACAATGCTCACAGTTTACACTCATTTCCCAGTGTTCCTTTTCTGGATATAGCTGATTCTGTCCATCACTGATAAATTGGAATTGGATTAGCTCTTCTCTATGTTGAAGATATCCACTTCTATCAGAATACATCCTCATACAGTATCATTGTTGAAGTGCATAATAATACCCTAGTTCTGCTCGTTTCACTCAGCATCAGTTCATGTAAGTCTTTCCAAGCCTCTCTGTATTCCTCCAGTTGGTCATTTCTTACAGAACAATAATATTCCATAACATTCAGATACCATAATTTACCCAAGCATTCTCCAATTGATGGACATCCATTCATTTTCCAGTTTCTAGCCACTAAAAAAAGGGCTGCCACAAACATTTTGGCAAATACAGGCCCCTTTCCCTTTTTTAGTATTTCCTTGGGATATAAGCCCAGTAGTAGCACTGCTGGATCAAAGACTAGCACAGTTTGATAACTTTTTGGGCATAATTCCAGATTGCTCTCCAGAATGGTTGGATTCTTTCACAACTCCACCAACAATACATCAGTGTCCCAGTTTTCCCACAACCCCTCCAACATTCCTCGTTATTTGTCCTTTCATCTTAGCCAATCTGACAGGTGTATAGTGGTATCTCAGAGTTGTCTTAATTTGCATTTCTCTGATCAATAGTGATTTGGAACACTCTTTGATATGAGTGGAAATAGTTTTAATTTTATCATCTGAAAACTGTTCATATCCTTTGACCATTTATCAATTGGAGAATGGCTTGATTTCTTATAAATAAAAGTCAATTCTCTGTATATTTTGGACATGAGGCCTTTATCAGAACCTTTAACTGTAAAAATGTTTTCCCAATTTGTTACTTCCCTTCTAATCTTGTTTGCATTAGTTTTGTTTGTGCAGAAACTTTTTAATTTGGCGTAATCAAAATTTTCTATTTTGTGATCAATAATGATCTCTAGTTCTCCCTTGGACAAGAACTCCTTCCTCCTCCACAAGTCTGAGAGGTAAACCATCCCATGTTCCTCCAATTTATTTATGATTTCGTTCTTTATGCCTAAATCTTAGACCCATTTTGATCTTAGTATGTGGTGTTAAATGTGGGTCCATGCCTAGCTTCTGCCATACTAATTTTCAGTTTTCGCAGCAGTTTTTGTCAAATAATGAATTCTTATCCCAAAATTTGGGATCTTTTGGTTTGTCAAACACTAGATTTCTATTTTTATTCACTATCTTGCCTTGTGAACCTAACCTATGCCACTGATCAACTAGTCTATTTCTTAGCCAATACTAAATCGTTTTGGTGACTGTTGCTTTATAATACAGTTCTAGATCAGGTACAGATAGACTACCTTCATTTATTTTTTTTTTCATTACTTCCCTTGAAATTATCAACCTTTTGTTGTTCCATATGAATTGTGTTGTTATTTTTTCTAGGTCATTAAAATAGTTTCTTGGAAGTCTGATTGGTATAGCACTAAATAAATAGATTAGTTTAGGGAGTATTGTCATCTTAATTATATTCACTCGGCCTATCCAAGAGCACTGAATGTCTTTCCAATTATTTAAATCTGACTTTATTTTTGTGGCAAGTTTTTTGTAATTTTGCTCATATAATTCCTGACTATTCTTTGGTAGATGGATTCCCAAATATTTTATACTCTCAACATTTGTTTGGAATGGAATTTCTCCTTGTATCTCTTGCTGTTGCATTTTGTTGGTGATATATAAAAATGCTGAGGATTTATGTGGATTTATTTTGTATCCTGCAACTTTGCTAAAATTCTGAATTATTTCTAATAGCTTTTTAGTAGAGTCTTTGGGGTTCTCTAAGTATACCATCATGTCATCTGCAAAGAGTGATAGTTTGATTTCCTCATTTCCTACTCTAATTCCTTGAATCTCTTTCTCGGCTCTTATTGCCAAGGCTAGAGTTTCTAGTACTATATTGAATAGTAATGGTGATAGTGGGCCACCTTGTTTCACTCCTGATCTTACAGGGAAAATTTGCAGTTTATTTCTATTGCACATTATGCTTACTGACGGTCTTAAATATATGCTCCTAATTATTCTAAGGAATAGTCTATTTATTCCTATACTCTCAAGCGTTTTTAGTAGGAATGGATGTTGGATTTTATCAAATGCTTTTTCTACATCTATTGAAATCATGATATAGTTTTTATTAATTTGATTATTAATATGGTCAATGATACTAATAGTTTTCCTAATAATAAATCAGCCCTGAAGTCTATTTGCTAATATCTTATTTAAGATTTTAGCATCAATATTCATTAAGGAAATTGGTCTATATTTTTTCTTTCTCAGTTTCCAATTGACCTGGTTTAGATATCAGTACCATGTCTGTTTCATAAAAGGAGCGAAGTAGTTTATATAGCATTGGGGCTAATTGTTCTTTAAATCTTTGGTATAACTCACATGTAAGTCCATCTAATCCTTGGGATTATTTTCCTGGGGAGTTGATTAATAGCTTGTTCTATTTCTTTTTCTGAAATGGAACTATTTAAGCAATTTATCTTCTCCTCTGTTAATCTAGGAAGCCTATATTTATGGAGAAAGTCATGCATTTCACTTAAATTATCAAATTTATTGGCATAAAGTTGGGCAAAGTAACTCCTTATTAGTTCTGTAATTTCCTCTTCATTGGAGGAAAAATCCCCCTTTTCATTTGTAAGACTAACAATTTGATTTTCCTCTTTCCTTTTTCTGATCAGATTTACCAAAGGTTTATCTATTTTATTGGCTTTTACATAAAACCAACTCTTGGTTTTATTTATTAATTCAATAGGTTTTTTTTTCTTTCAATATTGTTGATTTCTCCTTTTAATTTTTGTATTTGAAGTTTGACTTTTGGTTGGGGGTCTTTAATTTGATCTTTTTCTAGCTTTTTAACTTGCACGTCCAATTTGTCAATCTTCTCTTTCTCTATTTTGTTCAAATAAGCCTCTAAAGATATAAAATTTCCCCTTATTACCACTTTAGCTGCATCCCACAGATTTTGTATGATGTCTCATCATTGTCATTATCTTGGGTGAAATTATTAATTGTTTCTATAATTTGCTGTTTCACCCATTCTTTAAGATGAGATTATTCAGTTTCCAATTACTTTTTGGTCTATTTACCCCTAACTTCTTACTGAATGTAGCTTTTATTGCATTGTGATCTGAGAAGAAGGCATTTGTTATTTCTGCCCTCCTACATTTAATTTTAAGATCTTTATGTCCTAATATATGGTCAATTTTTGTATAGGAACCATGAACTGCTGAGAAGAAAGTATATTCTTTTCTATCGCCATTCAGTTTTCTCCAAAGGTCAATCATACCTAGTTTTTCTAATGTTCTATTTACTTTTTAAATTTCTATCTTATTTGATTTGTGGTTTGATTTGTCTAAATCTGAGAGTGCAAGGTTGAGATCTCCCACTATTACAGTTTTATTGTCTATTTCTTCTTGGAATTCTTTTAACTTTTCCTTTAGAAAGGTAGATGCTATACCACTTGGTGCATATATGTTTAGTATTGATATGGCTTCATTGTTTATGCTACGTTTTAGCAGTATATAGTTTCCTTCCTTATCTCTTTTAATTAGATCAAGTTCTGCTTTTGCTTGATCTGAGATAAGGATGGCTACCCCTGCTTTTTTGGCTTTACCTGAAGCATAATGGATTCTGCTCCAACCTTTTACCTTTACTTTGTATGTATCTCCCTGCTTTAACTGTGTTTCCTGTAAACAACATATTGTAGGGTTCTGACTTTTGATCCAGTCTGCTATCTGTCTCCATTTGATGGGAGCATTCATCCCATTCACATTTACAGTTAAAATTACTAATTCTGTATTCCCTGCCATCATATTATCCCCATATTATGACCCCCCTGAACCCCTTCCCCAATATTTAATTTATAGACCCCACTTGTGATCCGCAGCCCTCCCCTTTTTTAGTATCCCTCACCCCTCCTTCCAAATCCCTTCCCTTATTCCCCTTTTCCTTTTCCATTTTCCTCTCCCCCCTTTTAATGAGGTGAGAAAGAATTCTCTGAAAAAGATATGTCAATTATTTACTCTTTGAGCCTCTTCTGATGACAGTAAGATTCACACAATGTTTCTCCCCCTCTCTAAATTCCCTCTGATATGGTCTATTTCCTATGCCTCTTCCTGTGATGTAGTTTCCCTTTTTTTATCACTCCTTCCCCTTTTTCTGATACTACCCCCTTCCCTTTATTACTCCCCCCTTTTTTATATCAGTAAAATCAAATTATCCATGCGGACTTTCTATATATCCACAACAGAGATACAGTTCTCAAGGGTGCTGTGTACCTTTTTCTGTTTCTCTTCAGTCTTATGGATGTAGATCAAATTTTTTGTTTAAGTCTGTTTTTTTCTTAGAAACATATGGAATTCCTCTATTTCATTGAATGACCATCTTCTTCCATGGAAAAAAAATGCTAAAGTTAGCTGGGTAGTTTATTCTTGGTTGCAATCCTTGATCTTTTGTCTTTTAGAATATCAGGTTCCAGGCCCTTGGATCTTTTAATTGGAGGCAGCCAGATCTTGAGTGATCCTTATTGGGTCACCTTGATATTTGAATTGATTTTTTCTAGCTGCTTGGAATATTCTTTCGTTTGTGTGGTAATTCTGCAGCTTAGCTACAATATTCCGTGGGTTTTTTTTTTTTTTTTTTTAGGTTCTTTTTCAGAAGGAGTTTGATGAATTCTTTCCACACCTATTTTCCCTTCTATTTCTATTATCTCTGGACAGTTCTCTTTGATGATTTCCTGTAAAATAGAATCTAGGCTCTTTTTTTGGTCATAGTTTTCGGTAAGTCCAATGATCCTCAGATTATCTCTCCTAGATCTATGTTCCAGGTCCATAGATTTTCCCAGTAAGTATTTGACGTTATTCTCCAGCTTTTCATTTTTTTTGTTGTTGTTGTTTGACTGATTTTTGGGTTCTCAATGAATCATTCATTTCTATTTGTTCCGTTCTGATTTTTAAGGAGTTATTTCTTCCTTCACATTTTTTTAGTTCTTTTTGTATATGCCCAATTGAGTTTTTAAATGAATTATTTTGCTCTATTGAATTTTTTTCATTTCCCTATTTTTTTAGAGAGTTATTTTCTTTTCCCAATTCAGAAATTCTATTTTCTTGAGACTTTTTTATTTTTTCCAATTCAGAAATCCAACTTTTTTGAGAATTTTTTATCTTTTCCATTTCAGAAATCCTACTTTCCTGTGATTTTTTAACCTTTTCTAATTCACAAATTTTGTTTCCCTGCATCTCCTGTGAATTCTTTATTTTTTCCAACTCAAATTACAGAACGTTTTTATTCTCTATCATAGCTTCTTTTTCCTTGCCACATTTTTCTTCAAACGCTCTTAAATTTTTAATAGTCTCTTCTAGGAGAGAGTTATGTGATGGGGAGCAGGTAACGTTGCCCTTTAGGCTGTTATCTGTAGACTTTCTGCTATTAACTTCCTCAGGGTTGGATACCATCTTTTTCTCTGTGTAGAAAGAATCAATAGTTCTTTTTTGCTTTGTACTCATATTTAAAAAATCTTTTGGTGTCTGTCCTTGGGGTAAGAAATTATTTATTTATTTCTTTACCAGCTTCCTCCCAGACCAGATGGATGCTGCGGCTCCTGTGCCTGAGCTAAGAGAGAGCTCTGGGAGACAGTTCCCCTTCCCCTCCCTGGAAGTGCCTCAAGGGTGATTAGTGCAGCAGCGCTATGAGGGTTGCCCAGTATGTCCTAGAGACTTCCCTGAGGTTTAAGACTGAACAGTAAAGGTCACACAAACCCAGCCAATGTGTCCCGTGGGGTATGTATGTCAGCAGCTGATGTGAAAAGCCCCTGTGCTCAAACTGGAAGTGTCTGCCCAGAAACTACTGTCTCTGTTTCAAACGTTGTGCTTCTCTTGGACTTTTGTGGCTCAGTTCCACAGCCTCCAGCCAAGCCAGGCATTATGCGAATTAGATGTTGCCTTGGGCCTTATCCCTGATTTTCAAGCTCTTAACTACTCCCAGGTGAAGCCACAACAGAAGTAGTCTGCCGCACTCACAGTGCCGAGATCTGTTAGGTCACTTCTGGGTTTGGGTGGTTCTAGTATCTGGCTTTATATTTTAAAGTGGCTTGATTTCTCTTCTGAATTGCTGTTTTATAAGCAAAGAAGAGCTATCAGTCTGTGCCAGATTCTTCTATCTCAGTGGCTTCTCTGATCCCAGAGTTCTCCCCAGCTGGATCAGCACAGTGTGCTAGCACTCAAACGTCTGTGCTGGCCTTTTTTCTTCCTCCCCTGGGAACTGACCTTTTCTGTTGAAATTCAAGATTCTCTTCAGCTGGTAAGTCGTGCTTCCAGTCCTTGTGGTTTCTATCAGTCCAGTGTTATTTTTGAGGCTGATTTAACTAATTGGTATTGAGGGAAGAAGGGAGCTCACAAAATCGCGTGTATCTTCTCTGCCATCTTGGCTCCGCCCCCAAGCCCATTTTATTTTTTAGAGAGCTGATTTATTTATCCAGCTCACTAATCCTGTTTTCCTTGGAGTTGTTTGCCTTTTCTAATTCACTAATTTTATTTCTCAGTGATTTGATCTCTTTATCCACTCTGGATGACTTCTCCAGGCTCTCTTTCCAAGCTTCCCTTTTCTCTTCTAGCTCTCTTGTGAGAGCCTTTTTGATTTCCTCTATGAGATTCTTTTGTATTGAGGAGCAGCTCATATCCCTCTTAGGGGATTCCTCTGGGGACAGTCTGTTTTTAGTCTACTCAGTATTTGAAGTCTGCTCTCTCTCCATACAGAAGCTGTCTATGATTAGAGCCCTTTTGAATTTTTTGTTCATTTTGTCAAGAGTGGAATGGAAGAAAACAAATTGACATGAGAAACAATTGGTCTGTTTTGGGGGGGATGGGTCTGGAAGGTGTTAATGGATTTCCTCTTCAGACTGGGGGTAGGACAGCAAGGAGCCACTAACAGAACAGCGATGGCTGAGCTGCGTCCACACTCTGAAGCTCTGAGAATGCCATGAGTCAATCCAGGTGGGGTTGGGGGTGGCCGGGTTTTGAGAGACGCTAGCTTTCTGTGGGTTTTATTCTTCACCTCTGGTGTTTACACCCTCTCTGCTGCTCCTGGCTTGCTGTCAAGATGTAATATCCACACTGGGGTAAAAGCCTTTTCTCAGAAACGGCAGAGATCGTACCCCTCCCCCCTCTGGTCAGAGCTGTGTCAGCTGTCTGTCTCACTCTGGCTGCCTGCCCTCAGTCTGTGCCCAGTCTGTTCGACCCCCCCCCCCCCCCCGAAGCAAACACAGACCTTCTCTGGCGAATTTCAAGGATGTTGTCTCTTGGTGATTATTTGTGTATTTCTTTTCCGGTCAAGCATTAACACCGAGGCTTGTCATGAAGTAAGTCCTGAGAGAAAACACGGAGCTCAAGCAGCTGTCTGCCTCCATGCTGTCATCTTGGCCGGAAGTACGTTCCAACCATTTTAAAGAATAATTTGGAATTGTGCTCAATCAAATGTAAAGCTGTATATAGGCTTTGATCCCCATTGTCACTACTAATTATGTATTCCAAAAGGATCACAGAAATAGGAAAAAAAAAGATTTACATATACAAAAATATTTATAACAGCTCATTTTATGTAGGCAAAGAATTTGAAAATAAGGAGATGTAAAGTTGAGGAATGGCTGAACAAGTTGTGGTATATAATTACGATGGAATACTACTGTAGTATAAGAAATGAAAAGAGGGGAGCAGATAGTTTCAGAAACCCTTTGGAAAAATTATATGAAATGCAGCAAAATGACATGAGAAAAAACAAAATTTCTGTATAAATTAATATCAACATTGTCACAGTCACCAACTGTGAAAGCTACTCTGATCAATTCAATGACCAGACAATACCAAAAAATTCATGATGAAAACCACTATCCACCTCCAATGAGAGAAGTGATCAATTCAACTCTGAATGAAAATTGAAGTATATATGTATATGTATATATATATATTTACATATATATATATACATATATATGTATATATATATATATGTATATATATATATATATACATATATATATATATATATATATATACACACACACCTTGCTTTTTTAAAACTATATGACAAATATGGAAACACATTCTGCATGATTTCATATATATGGTAGAGATCATATTGTTTGCCATCTCAATGGATAGAGGAGGAATTTTAGGGAAGTAGAAAATTTGGAATGCAACATTAAAATGAATTAAGAATAAGTAAATAATATTTTTATTTTAGAAAAGCAAAAATATATACATCATACTTGGAATCTGACCAATTTATTTTTTCTTTTCCAGTGGTTTTCCGTTATGTACAGAAATGTAAAATAATAGGTTCTTTTCATAAGGGTTAATGTTTTGGTAATAATCAAAGATTGCATATATCACCCTTGTTTCTATTTCAAATGATCAATCTATAGCAGTTAAAAAAATACTTGACAGGGCATTTAAGTAAAGGATCCAAGACTCACTAAGTAAAGAATTTTATTTCTTTATGTTCACCATGAACATTTCAACTGTGAAATTACAACTATTGCATAGTTAGTTGGATAGAAGTTATTGATGATGCTACTTGTCCAGAAAATAATTACTGATCTATGTATGGATTTGGAATCAGACTCTAGTTTCAATTGACAGCTTTTATACTATCTATGTGACTATGGACAAGGAAATTAAAATATCTAGTTCTCAGTTTTCTTTTTCATAACAGCATAAATTTCAATTTAGCTGATTCTAATAACTCTTCCAACTCAAAGTTTCCTAAACTTTTATAAAAATAACAGAGGAAATGAATGTAATACTTTCTGCATGTACTATCTCCACAGCTCTCCTTTTGTTTATAAAAATCATTGTTCTATGATTTGCCAAGATAATGCTTTGCACTTTTGTATAGAAGTGGTGGATATTGCTAATTTATTTTGTTTGTTAATCCCTATTCAATACTTTCATCTCAGAATCTTAAAACATTCCCCCATTAGCAAAAAGGACTTTTTCTAGTTATTGACATTTCCCCTATATTAACAATCCCATTCTCCTTTTCTATGTATTTATGCTTGTCAGGATACCAACTGAATTTTTAGCACTCAAATATGAATACCCATGGTCACAATAATGTTTAATGTGCTGTTCCTTTCATAGCCTCAGTTAATTGGTTAGGTCCTTCATTCTTGAAGAGAACCAAAATGACTGTTGGGGTCAAGGTAAAGTATGCCTGAATTTGACTGATCAGGTCAATATGAACTTGGCAAGCTCTACTACAAATTGGGCATAAATAGTCCTTATGAACATTTGGAGTAAAGATATCCCTCAGTTTGTGCATTTCACCTTTTACTTGTTTGAGCTACTACAATTCTGCTCTTCTTATAGAACCATAGTACCCTCTTTGCTGAAAGCAAACCATGCTTGAAGAAGCTGTGTCAGTGTCTTACATGTCTCATAACTAATTCCAAAGTTCTTCACAGAGAAGTTGAGTGTCTTCTAGTTCGTGTGAAACATGTGTGACCTGGAACTACTAAGTTCCACCGGCAAAGCTCAGTTTTCTCCATGGCCTCTACATTTCCACATGACTTTATAGATCACAAGCCCTTACTATTATAATTTATTTCATGATTAATGGATTGTATCAATCTATAAGACATACTGAATTCACTTTTTAAAAGGGGGTAATTTACCAAGGTAGTAGGCATACTAAAAATAGTTGTATAAATATTTTCCCCAAAAAACTGAGGCATACTCTACCTCAGAATATCAGTATATATAGAATCCAGGAGAAAGCAATTTCAACTTTAGAGAAAAAAAAATATGGCAGATGTTTAATTCATAGTACCTGGAAGTTTTATTGCTAAAATCCTCAAAAGGATTCCCTTAGATATGATATAGCTTTTCTTCTGGGTTTTTGCAGAGCCTTAAATATGCCTACTTTATTATATCCTGGGCTCCAAATTTCAAACTCTGTCATTAACTATTCAAGGGTCACTGTGATGACCATGTTAGCTTTCTGGATACCTTAGAATCAGCCAGAGTCAGGATAAGCAAAAATCCTTGATTTGTAATTCTTGGTCTTTTGGAATAACAGTCAGAGGAATCAACATAGAAATCTCCATGCCTTCTTTCTCTCTCTCCACAGCCAAAAAGTGTCTCCTGCTTGTTTGATTCCTCTCCTGATTCTCTGTCCATACCCACAGAGCTACCAGCACAGAATAGTGGGAAGGGCCATTCTCCAAGTATATGTTAATAGAATATTGTCCAATTGGTGATTACCCTTAAGTGCTTGGTTATCCAAGTGCATCTGCTCAGTTTCTGCCCTTTACAGGTCACTGCTAGGGTTCTTTTGGGAAGACTGAAGTCCACAATTCTCATTTAGTGATCTCTTAGAAGGAGACCAAGAATAATCCCCTCTCTCACACACACCCATTAATTTTTTTTGTTTGTTTTTTTTGTTTTTTTGGTATATTTGTTTGTTTTTTCTTTTAGAAGTTAAGCTGGATTTTTTTTTTCTTCTTAAGTTGGTTGAATCTCTCTTAGGCTCTCAACTAGCACCTCTGTTTTATACAGGCCCCAGAAGAGAATTACCCATTTTCTTCACATAACCTAGTTTTTTTTTTTTTTTTTTTTTTTTCCCCTGTGAACTTCAATTGCAAGGAATTTTTTCGCACGGTCTAAAGTCTATGTTTGAATGATCGATTGTAGTATATTCTCACTTGGCCTAAAGTAGCAGGGTGTAGCATTTTTTTTTTCCTTGCATGATGGCTGATTCATTCAATTTATTCCATGAATTGAAAATGCTTTATACATGAATTGTATAGATGGATTAAGTAATAGGTGTAGAAACATTTTCTGCCTGTACTTCCCTCTTATCTTCCCTATCTCAAAATACAATTACACCTGATTTATGAAAATAGTTCCTGAGCTTTGGTAGGGAAACACATTTCTAAAGACTTTGGGATAAACTTACAAAAACCAAACTCTTGCTGTACATATATAGTTAGTAAATTGTCTCCTACACTGTAAATTGACATTTTGTTTACAATAGCACTCAATTTTCCATACATCCCCCTTCATCAAGATAGTTATGACATTAAATTCACAAGGCACTACATGCTCAATTGAGAAGCTATTTTCTGTCTTTAAGGCCACTGAACTGTTTTCATGTATGGCCTTTAAAATTGCATTCAGTCCATTTTTGATATTGTTGTTGTTAATCCAAGCAGCAAACATATATTTACTTAAGAATAGTGTGATTCAACATCTGCCCACCTACTACTGAAGCTTTCTGGATTGAAGATTTTGAAAATGTCAGAATACACTGTTTTCTACTTTATGCTCAACATTATAAGGATACATTTACTTAGAATTAATACTTCACATGAATACTGGCAAAATCTCAAGTATTCAAAAATTTACAAATTGTTAAATTTCAGAGATCAGGATTTAGAAATTATTTAGCCTAATTCTATCCCTTAAGAGATGAGGAATAGTTATATTGTAAGTTTAGATATATCATGTTCTTATAGATTTCCCTTCTCTGCCATCTCTTTCTCTTTCCCAACACCCAAGAAGCTGAAGACTACACAGATTTCAAAATCCACTTACCCCCCAATTTATAAATATGCATTCTTTGAGTTCAATAGGGAAACACCTTCTTAAAGAAATTGGAATAAGCTTATAAATAATAAAGAGAATGAAAAGGATATCTGAAGTCACACAAGTATATAATCCTTTCAACTTTTTTTCCATGTTCTTTTATTAAATGATATTTTCCAAATTGATTTAATTGTGTTAGATATCACAGTGGATTGAGCATTTGGCCTAGAGTCAAGAAGTACTGAGTTCAAAATAGGTCCTAGGGGGAAAAAGGGGGAAAAATTTAAAAGTTATTAACAGAGAATAAAAGAAAACCTAGAAGGAAGCAAGAAAAAGCTTTGGCTTTTATGTGTAGCATTTATTCTATAGATTTTCTAGAAATGGAAATTATTGTTTTATGTTGAAAACTCTTCTATTTCTTTTTTGTACCTGGAATTGTTTTTCTTTTCTCATTTTGTATATGTTTGAAATTAATAAAAAATATGTATATATATATATATATATATATATATATATATATATATATATATATATATATATATATATATAATTGGGCCTTAGACACTATGGGCAGGTAACAATCTCTACCTCAGTTTCCTCATATGTTCATATTTTCTTTCAAACCCATTAAAATTTATTTTCTAACCTCATTATGAAACAGCATTCTCCAATATCACCAATTATTTTTTAATTTCTAAATGCAATGGCCTTTTCTCAATCCTCATTTTTCTTGACCTCTCTATTGTATTTAGCACTTTTAATCTTATTTTCTATATTTTGTTTTTGTGACAAAGCTCTTTTGATTCTCCTCCTACATATTTGATCATGTTTTCACATTCTTCTCTGATGTATTTTCATCTTTGGTAAGCCCTGCACTTTGAGTATCACAGGCATCTTTGCCCTAGTACCTCTTTTTATGTTAATGATATTAGTTTCCATGAGGTTAATTATCTTTTTTATAGATCACCCTGTCTCTTTTCTAAAATTCAATCCATATCTCCAAAGGTCTTTTGACACTGCAAACTTTATATGCTGTTGCCATTTTAAAGAGAAATCATCGTTATTATTTTATTTTCAAATAAAAATTCCCTTCTTCTAAACTTTTCTGTATTATTGATAGCATTGCCAGTATTCAAATTAACAACCTTTACCTCTTCTTTAATTTTCATTTCACCCATATATCCAATCAATTGCCAATCTTATCTTTTCTACCTTCATGAAGTCTTGATAAACATATTCTCTATTTTCTAGTAACATAGCCATTAACCTGGTTCAAGTCCTCAAGACTTTTCACATTAAGTATTATAACCTTTAATATAACCTATAAGCCTTTAATTGATCTCCCTTCCAATTCATCTACCAAATAGCTGCCAAAGTGATTTCCTATATTATTTTTTGTTTAATAAACTTTAGTGACTTCTTATTACTTCTAAGATAAAATATAAAGTTGCTTTGTTTTTTGCTTTTTGTTTTTTGTTTTTATCTTTTGGCCTGAAATTTAAGGCTTTCTACAACCTGACCCTTTCTTATATCTTGGGCCTTTTCCTACTTTACTTTCCTCTTCTCTGTGGTCCAGCAAAACAGTTTCATTCAATCTTCTCTAACATGGTCTCTTTGTCCTTTTTCTGTGTCTTTTTACTGATTGTCTTCTAGTTCTGAGTAATTCTTCCTTCATATCCCTACTTCTTCATATCTGTCTTCTTGGGATCCACTTATTTGTACATTGTTTCCTACATTCAGGCAAAAGACTTTTTTGATTTGTTTTCATATTCTCTTTACTTAGCACATGTAGTCAAGATAAATATATAACTAAATGCTTATGGGTTGTTAAATTGATTGATTTATATTGAGCAAACAGTACGATTAAACTTCAAATAACTTTTAGAGAAGATACTGTCTCATCAAGCTTTTCCCTATCCTCTACTTAGGGAGTCAATATTTTGAATTCAAATACAAAAAGTTGCATTTAGCCCTAATGAATAGATTTTAATTTATCACACTAAGTCTACAGCTAAAGCTTCTCAAGGTCTTTTCTGATCCTGCCTTTCATTCAGTGTGTTATTCATCTCTCCTAGCATGGTGCCACTTGCAAGTTTGATGAGCTTTTCATCTATACTATAATCCAAATCAATGAAAATTGTTAAATAGCATAGAGACAAGCATAAAAGGATAAAGTTTCTGTTAGAAACTCCTTACCAAGCTAATATTAAACAATTGATAATTGTTGAGTCTTATCATTCAACCAGTCTCAAATACATATAATATTATTAACATAAGTTTAATAACAGAGACTTTCGGTATCCATATTCCAACTTTTTCAGGATTTTAAAATAAATCATGGCACTTAGAAAACAGCACATATTGATTTCAAGTTTCAAGAGAATATAAGCAATTCAGTTACTATCCCCAGGCAGATTAAACACACACACACACACACACACACACACACACACACACACACACACACACACACAACTTTATTTTTGTTTTATTACTATTGAATTAGCTATTTGAATAAATATTTTGAAGAGGCTAGAAAACAAATTTAATTAATCAGATTTAACAGTGCCAGCAAAATAGTTAAGTGGAGTTATAACATTTAGCAAATGCAAATTTTAGTGAAAAGGAATTAAATATTTTTTAATAGATCCATGACTTTCCAGATGATGTAACCAATTCAAAATACAAAGTATGTAGAGATCATGAAAAGAAATCCAGGTAACTACAATTGTATAGACATTGTTTTGTTATTCATCTTGCTTTGACCTATGTCTGTAGAACAAGGACTTGAAGTACTTAAAACATTGTCCTGGGGTCTCAAAAGCATATTCTCCAACACTCTACCTTCCCCCATTCCTCTTTACTCAGAACTTTTGAGAATACTGATTTGTTTCTAAAGAATCTTGTTCCCAGAAATTCTAAATCCAGGTCAACTTTTCTAAACATTAGCTCACAATTCATTATAGTAGTGTCCATCTCCCCTCTACTCCTACCCCCCTCACACTCTTAGTCACTCTGAATTATGCAGTTTGTCTGAAACTGCCAAGTGGATCTAAGCAAGCTGGATCATCACCAATGCTTGTTTTCATTTTGGACTCAGAAGACCTGACTAAAATTCCATAATTTTTTTCCAAATCAGACTTTCATTACTTTCTTGGTGTGAGAAACACTATGGAACTTTATTCAATTTGTATTTTCCACTCTTCTTAGACATAAAATATTTGGTGAAAAAGGCACAACAGAGTAGAATTCAATGGTGAACTTAGTGGAAAAGTACATAAGAACTGATTCATTGGAATTCTTTCAAGGAAAAAAAAATAGAATATTTAGCTATAATAGAATATAATAAATTAGCAATTGAAAAATTGCTTCTCTGGACTCTGAAAATTTCTTCTTAAAGGGCCAAACAATTGAGGTGTGCTGGCAGACAATTTCTTCAAGTACAATTTTTTTTTCTTGTTCCTTTTCTCTAATTCCACCTTTTATAGTATTTGGTAAATAACCTAATCTTTTCTGACAATAAATTTTAAAGCACTATGGTGGTGTGTAATTTGATTTTTTTTTCCTGCTAATTTCCAAAATAATCTTTGTACTCTGAAGCAGAATGTACTCTGAGAAGTTAATCAGATGATTACTTAATTGCTGTTTCTCTTTCCACTAAGCTTAAAAGTAATTAAATGCATAAACACGTAACACCAGTGTGACAGCCAGTCCCTCCTTCAGTAAAAACTTCAATACATTTCACCTGTAGTGTTACTCACTGCAACTTGTTTCTCCCCCCAATTACATGATTACTCTCAAACTCTCTCAAGGTACTTCAAGTAAACCTACTGAAGGGAAATTCCAACTCCCTCTTTTTGATCACTTTAGCTCTTTAGCTTTCATTAGTACATTGCTATTAAAGGACTTGCAAAACCTGTCTTAAGCTTGCTTCTTTCCTTCCTTCCTTTATCTGAGATGAAAACAAAGAGTTAATAGGAGATGAACCTTTCAGTAACTCTAAATGAAGCTGAAGGGCAATATCTGCCTTTTTAGGCAAGCAAATCAACTCACTCTCTGACCAATCAGGATTCACTTAACTAAAGCCCTCTACTTCCTGATTGTTTTTAGTATCCCAGTATGAACAGAGCATCTGTTCAGCATATCCAGTTGTTCTCTTTAGTTTCTTATGCCGGATTCCTAAATTAGTGTCTTCTTTCAGGCTTTTTCATTAATTAGTGGTTTAAATAGCATTATCCTAATTTCAGTTACTCAACTTTAATTTAAAATGAAATGAAGCTGCTACTCATTATTTTTTCTGATGAAAATCATAGTCATTTCTCAAAAGAACATAGCATGAGCTGCAAATATTTATACTAGTTTCTCTCTTTTTCTTCAGTCATAAAAGACATATACAAATGATCTGATATAATAATGTTATGCAACTGTATTTTCTTAGTATGGTCCCAAATTCTCATTTTGTATCCTTAAAGCTGTGTTTCTTTATAATAATATCTTTCTTCTTTTAGTAAATAAATTAGCTCTCTATATATTTACAACATGTAAGTATCAGCATATGAGTATGACATCATTCTATATTATTCTCAAGATGATTTGTGTGTGTGTGTTGTGTGTGTGTATGTGTTTATTCCATAGTTTGTCATTTATACAAAACATCTCAAATTCATGTAAAAGTTGTGGCTTTTTGTACATACATCTCACAAGTTTTATTAAAACAAAATTTGTTTCCTAGTCATTTGGGGCATTAAAATGTTCATCTGTTATAGCAGCAAGATCTTAAATCATTTACTATTTAATCTATCAAAAAAATCAAAAATCTTATCAAAAATGTTTTTCAGTCATTTTACTACTAATCTATTCCACACAAATTCAACAATAACATAAAGAGACACTATATTATTACAGGCAACATTATAAAATTTTATTTTCTTTCAATCATTGTTTTCTGTCCCTCCTTTCACCCTTTTTTAAAAGAAAAATAGGAAAGCAATCCCTTCTAACAAATATATATATATATATATAAAACAAACACACACACATACATTTTATTATATCTATATATTTCCTTATTTTTTCTGATTTTTCAAAATAATTTCTTATGACAATAGCATTCTGTTGTATTAATAAACCACAATTATTCCAACTAATAACCATTCCTTAATTTCTGGGTCTTTACCATATAAAAAGAGCTGTTATAAATATTATTTTTTTTTATTTCTTTGATGTGTAAGTCTAAGAGAGGTTTCTGTAAAAGGATACGAAATTTCTTTCAGAGAAATTGATAATGATAGTATAAAATATTAGGGAATATATTTACCAAAGGAAAGTCAGGAATTATATGAAGAAAATTACAAAACACTTGCCACAAAAATAAAGTCAGATTTAAATAATTGGAAAGACATTAAGCACTCTTGGATAGGCCCAGTGAATATAATCAAGATGACAATACTCCCTAAACTAATCTATTTATTTAGTGTTATACCAATCAGACTCCCAATAAACTATTTTAATGACCTAGAAAAAATAACAACAAAATTCATATGGAAGAACAAAAGGTCAAGAATTTTAAGAAAAGTAATGAAAAAAAAAAAATGAAGGTGGCCTAGCTGTACCCTATCTAGAACTATATTATAAAACAGCAGTCACCAAAATCATTTGGTATTGGCTAAGAAATATACTAGTTGATCAGTGGCATAGGTTAGGTTCACAGGACAAGATAGTGAATAAAAATAGCAATCTAGTGTTTGACAAACCCAAAGATCCCAACTTTTGGGATAAGAATTCATTATTTGACAAAAACTGCTGGGAAAATTGGAAATTAGTATGGCAGAAACTAGGCATGGACCCACATTTAACACCACATACTAAGATAAGATCAAAATGGGTCCAAGATTTAGGCATAAAGAACGAGATCATAAATAAATTAGAGGAACATAGGATAGTTTACCTCTCAGACTTGTGGAGGAAGAAGGAATTTGTGTCCAAAGGAGAACTAGAGATCATTATTGATCACAAAATAGAAGATTTTGATTTCATCAAATTAAAAAGATTTTGTACAAATAAAACTAATGCAAACAAGATTAGAAGGGAAGTAACAAATTGGGAAAACATTTTTACAGTTAAAGGTTCTGATAAAGGCCACATCTCAAAAATATACTCTAATTTATAAGAAATCAAGCCATTCTCCAATTGATAAATGGTTAAAGGATATGAACAGACAATTTTCAGATGATAAAATTAAAACTCTTTCTACTTATATTAAAGAGTGTTCCAAATCACTATTTATCAGAGAAATGCAAATTAAGACAACCTACCTCTATACATCTGTCAGATTGGCTAAGATGACAGGAACAATTAATGATGAATGTTGGAGGGGATGTGGAAAAGCTGGGACACTGATGCTTTGTTGGTGGAGTTGTGAAAGAATCCAACCATTCGGGAGAGCAATCTGGAATTATGCCCCAAAATTTATCAAACTGTGCATACCCTTTGATCCAACAGTGCCACTACTGGGCTTATATCCCAAAGAGATAATAAAGATGAGAAAGGGGCCTGTATGTGCCAAAATGTTTGTGGCAGCCCTTTTTATAGTGTCTAGAAACTGGAAAATGAACAGGTGCCTATCAATTGGAGAATGGTTGGGTAAATTATGTTATATGAATGTTATGGAATATTATTGTTCTGTAAGAAATGACCAACAGGATGAATACAGAGAAGCTTGGAAAGACTTACATCAACTGATGCTGAGTGAAACGAGCAGAACTAGGAGATCATTATACACTTCAACAATGATACTGTATGAGGATTATTCTGATGGAAGTGGATATCTTCAACATAGAGAAGAGCTAATCCAGTTCCAATTGATCAATGATGGACAGAATCAGCTACACCCAGAAAAGGAACACTGGGAAATAAGTGTAAACTGCTAGCATTTTTTGTTTTTTTCCCCAGATTATTTTTACCTTCCAAATCCAATTCTTCCTTTGCAACAACAACAATAAAATTCAGTTCTGCACATATATATTGTACCGAGGATTTACTATAAGATATTTAATATGTATGGGAATGCCTGCCATCTAGGGGAGGGGATGGGGGGAAGGAGGGGAAAAATTCGGAACAGAAGGGAGTACAAGGGATAATGTTGTAAAAAAGTACCTATACATATGTACTATCAAAAATGTTATAATTATAAAATTAATAATAATAATAAATAAATAAATGTTTTTGTACAAAAAAGAAAAGAAATTGACAAGTGAATTTAGTAGATTCTGTTTTTACTCTGTCATTTAACATTTATTAATTTTCAACAATTTTATAATATTTTGATTTCCATTTTTTCTTCCCTTTTTTTCCCTTTCAAAAATATCAAGTAATCTGACATAATTTATACATGTACAATGATACTAAATATATTTGCACATTGGTCATATTGCAAAAGAAGAATCACAACAAAAAAGATAAATCACAAGAAAGGAAAAAAAAAACTATTTAAAATATCATCCATTTTGACTCCATAGTTCTTTCTCTGGATATAGACAGCATTTTTCCTCATATGTGTTTTGGAATTAATTTTATCAGTACATTGCTGAGGAGAGATAAGTCTATCAAAGTTCATTATCCTCACAGTATTGCTATTACTGTGTATAATGTTTTCCTGATTCTATTCTCTTCACTTAGTATCAGTTCATGTAAGACTTCCCAGTGTTTTGTTTTTTTTTTATAGATAGTAAGGAATTCATATAAGTTAAACACATAAAATTCTTCTAAGCATTATTTTGACATTTATGCTGCACAAGAAAAGTTAGATCAAAAGGCGAAGAAATGACAAAGAAAAAAAAAAAAAAACAGGCATGCAAGGAACAACAAGGAAAGGTGGAAATACTATGCTGTGATCCATATGCAGCCCCCAGAATCCTCTCTCTGGTTGCAGATGGCTCTCTCCCTTCCAAGTCTATCGGAATTGACCTGAATCACTTCATTGGTGAAAAGTTGCTCATCATTTCTTAGAGTACAACAGTGTACCATCATTTTCATATCTCACAATTTGTTCAGCCATGTCTAATTCCTTTTCACCACAAAGAGAGCTGCTATAAATATTTTTGCTCTTGTGGGTCTATTTCCATTTTTCATAGTCTCTTTAGGATATAGAACAAGTTATGGTGTCACTGGATCAAAGGGTATATAGACGTTTATCATCCTTTGGGAATAATTCTAAATTGCTTTCCAGAATGGTTGGATCAGTTCCTAACACCTCCAACAATGCATCAGTATTTGAATTTTCCCATATCCTCTCCAAAATTGATCATTTTACTTTTGTGTCTTATTGGCCATTATGATAGACACGATTGTTTTAACTTGTATTTCTCTATTCAATAGTTTTTTTAGAGAATTTTTATATAATTATAGATGGTTTAATTTCTTCATCTGAAAATAGTTTGTTCACATTTTTGACCATTTATCAATTGTGCAATGACTTATATTTTTAGAAATTTGACTCAGTTCTTTATATATTTGAGAAATGAGACATTTTTTTCAGAAACATTGGATGTAAAAATTGTTTCTCAGTTTTCTGTTTTCCTTCAAATCTTGGTTGCATTGGCATTGTTTGTACAAAAAGATTTTAGTTTAATATAATCAGAATTTTCAATCTTGCATTTAATAATATTGTATTTTAAAATGTTTGTAAAAGCTCCTTATTTTAAAACACATGCACAATTAATTTTCAATTTTTAACTTTGCAAAACCCTGTGTTCTAATTATTTCCCTCCCTTTCCCCCATCCTTATCCCTGGATGGTAAGTTATCCAATATGTTAAACATCTGTAATTCTTCTATATATATTTCCACAATCATTAAGCTGCACAATAAAAATCAGATAAAAATGAGAAAGAAAACAAAATGCAAGCAAACAACAATAAAAAGTGAAAATCAAAGTATTTGAGATCCACACTCAGTCCCCACAGTACACTCTCTGGGGCAGATGGGCCTCTTAATCACAAGACCATTGGAACTGGCTTGAATCACTTCATTATTGGAAAGATCCATGTTCATTAGAACTGATCATATAATTTTGCTGTTGTATAAAATGTTCTCATGATTTTACTCATTTAACTTAGCATCAGTTCATGTAAATATCTACAGGCCCTCTAAAATCATTTTGCTAATCATTGGCTAAATCCGTTTCAAGAGTTTTTTTGACTGACAAAGTAAAGCAAATGGAAAACTCAAACCAGGAAAATTCTAGGTCACTATATTCAATTAAACAAGCAATTCCATAACCATAGGCTACTTGATTTAAGTAAACATTTCCATGGCAGAAAGTACTAAATAATCACAGCTTTAATGGATTTTTAAAAATGCACTATGATCATTTCAACTCATGACAGTAAAAGAAAAAAGAAGACAATCCTCTGCTTCCACACAATAACTTACAAAAGGAAGTCAGGAAATCATGCCGCCAGGATACACTAGAAATGTTTGATTATTTACTATTGAGTCTATTCTGTTTCATCTTTTTGCACATCTTTTATTGACTCTTTCATATTCCCCATAAAAACTCTACCAAATATTTTCCTTTTCACTCAAAATTTCTCTTTTGTAATATCCCTCCTTAATTTCAGCAAATGGACATAGTTCATACTTTCGAGAAGATTGACTTGATTCATCATCAATTTCTTCAGCTTCCATCCTCTACAATTCTAATTTTCCCAGTTCTCTTATTTCTTAGTGACATCATCTTGGCTCTGTTCTGTCCTTTTTCTAATTACTCTGAACAATATCAGAAACACACTGCTATGTTAACGTCACTCTTCTTATTAGAGAGCTTTCAAAGGTTCTAATTTCCTAACACTTACAATTTAAGCTCCCACCTGCAATTGAAGACCCTTTCAAATCTGGCTCCAACCTGCCTCTGTAGCTTTATTTCATACTTTTATCCTTGCTAATTCTGTATTATATCAAAACTCGACTATTGTGTATTTTTCATATTTTTATCGTTTCTTCTCCCTTTGGACACATTATTTGTTCTTTTTGGAGTAGTCTCCTCCCCTCTCAACTTAAACTACATTTCTTTCTAGTAAAGGTCCTTTCTTTCTTCATGGCCTAAATCAGGTTATATTCCCTCTTATATTAAACCTTTCTCTTCTCTAATTTCTCCCTGTTTTTTTTTAATTCTTTGATTGCTTTTCATTAGTCTCTCACTCTCTGTTTCTCTCTCTCTCTCTCTCTCTCTCTCTCTCTCTCTCTCTCTCTCATTGTATTTGTAGTTATCTTTCACTCTACCAGTCTTTAAGTGCCTTAAAATCAATGTCTATGATATGTCTACCTTTATATTTTTGTCTTATATATAAAATAGATGCTTAACACATGTCTGTGGAATTAAACTGCCCAGTCTCTTTTGAAACATTTTATTGAAACATCTTAATTAACTTCTAATTATGGGGCTACAATTAACTCTCTATCTCTCTTAGGGCATACAACTACCCAAGACATCATTTTTCTCATCTGGAAAATTAAGACATCAGATTTGATTATTCCTAGTGATTTTCCAAAAATAATATTTTGCAATTCTGGTACCTTACTATGTCTGAGTAGGAGGAAGGAAGGAGTTAGACTAGTATAATTGAAATCTAGTCTTGGGTGAAAAACTCATTATGTGAATCAACAGACATTTACTAATCATCTACTTGTTCCAGGCACTGTATCAAGCTCCAGAGATAAAAAGACAAAGTAAATCAAGTACTCTCCTCAGGGAGTTTATAACCCAACTGAGTTGTTAATAATTTAACATGTTTCAAATAGTTTTTTGGCTGCATTGCATGATTTTCTGTATCTCAATAGCAGCATGAATAACTGAAGGAATGCCAAAATAACAGAACTTTAAAATCTTGAACAGAAAAGGAAATGTAAGGGACCATAGCTGAGTTATATATCTGGAAAAGTGGATGTTCAGATCAATCAATCAATGAAATTATAAGAACCTATGAAGTTCAAATCAATGTCTTAATTACTGAGGTCATAAAGACAAAAATGAAAAAAAAAACATTGCTTTCAAGAGCTTTTATTCATTTGGGTGATATTACACATAGGTATATGTTTTGTGTGTGTTGTCTCAACAAACTGAATGTAAGCTCCTTGAGAGCCATGATTGCTTGCAAAAATAAGCAGAAAACAAAACCCCACTCCAATCTGATAGCACCATGATTTATTTTGCTAGAGCTGAGGTCTCAACTCTTCTAGGAGTTCCTAACTATACAATCTCTTTCCTTACAACATCCTTACTCCTATTCCTATAGGAAATGTGGATGCTTCCTGAATGTCCCTTAATGCAGAGATATAATCTTTTGTTTGCTTTGTTTTGCTTTTGTGTGTGTGTGTGTGTGTGTGTGTGTGTGTGTGTGTGTGTGTGTGTGTGTTTTTCCAGGCTCTCTTTTATGTGTTCACATTAAAATGAATGTTTGAAACCTGGGAATGTCACCCTTATTTATATTTGTAAGCTCAGTATTTACTACAATTCTTGACATTTAGTAAGAACTTAATAAGAGCTTTGTCTATTTAAATACAATTAGAGGGCATGTAGTAGAGGATGGTACTTGAGTATGACTTGAAGAAATTTTGAGCCAGAGATGAAGATGAAGTGAATTCCAAGTATGGGGAATAGCCAATAAAAATAAAGCAAAAAAACAAACAAAAAAATATGGAGGTAGGTGTTGGACTATCCTGGAGGAGCAAAGAGAAGTGCAGTTTGGCTGGATTGCTGTGTGGGAAATAAGAGTAATATAATACTATAAAATATAATACAATAAAATACAACAAAAATGATACAATATGACATAATACAATAAGAATAGCTAGAAAGGTCCAGGTTTTGTAGAGTTTTAACTAATAGACAAGTTTACATATGTTACATCATGCCATGCCATATCATCTCATGTTATACTAGAGAGAAGGAGCCACTTATAGAAAAGAATCATGGTTAAATCTATCAAAGCATTTTATATATATATATATATATATATATATATACATACATATGTATAGATATACATAAATCATATGAATAACCAAGTTGTTGATGAGGTAATTGTCAATATTCATGTCCAGATAAAATATATATATTTAACAGATATCTTAGGGTGAGGAGATTGTTTTCAGATAGTATAGTCTCCTAAGCTTCTTTAGGTTTTGAGTTTGGTTTTGTTTTTGCTGTGTTTTGTTTTCTGAATATTTGATTTCCTAGCTGCTGCTTTGTAAAATTCTATTAACAATCTCTTTTTCTTTTCAGTGAAAGATTTTTGGTCTATGAAAGCAACATGCCTTTTTTTCCCCCGAGTGAAAATTGCTTTTGACTGATCTGATTGCATGATAATTGAATCAGGCAGGCAGATCTGAGCTATATATTTCCTTTGGTTTTTCATTTGTTTGTTGTTTGTTTGCATTGCTGTAAAACACATTAGGCTGCATTTTGATGAAAGGAGTTGAATGCTGTCTGTCTAATGTAAAGAGCAGGGTTGTTGTTTCCAGATGGCATTTTAATTCTCAGTCTTTCAAGCATGTTGTTTTGTGTGTATATTTTCTATTTGTTTGTAATTCTTTTCTTCTAGACATGTTTTCCTCTTTTTTTGGGGGGGGGGTTGGAAGATAGTAAATGTATTCTCTTTCTTCTTTAATACAAAAACCATCAGATGGCTAAATTGATGTCTCACAGTTATCAAAACTTTTCTAAATGAGGTGTAGTAATGTATCATACTTTTCTGACATACAAGCTACAAAGTTAGTTGATTACATTAAGATATGTGGTTTGTTTTTGATTTTGCTTGTTTTTGTTTTGTCAATTGACAACTAAATCCATTTGACAAATATGCCTGTAACTCTTTGTGAGTATTCATTCCAACTCAACATTTTCACTCAATAATCTTTGATCATATACAAATCCTTAATTATTGAACAAAAAATTCAAGAAGAATACAGGTTAGTATTTGATTATGTTTTCACAGAGATCATCCAAATACTTTTAGGGTGGCATAAAATCTCTACAGAAAACGACATCATTTAGACATTTCATAACATTTTCCCCTAGGAAATATACACAAAATGATCATCTTTGCCTTCGACAATTTATTTTAAAAAAAGAGTTCAATATGCCCTAGAGTACCATTCTCCATCAGTAGCATCTGGGGTCATTGTTCAGAGGAAGAAAATGAAAACAGCTGGTAACAATGCAAGCATGCCTCACATCTCAAGAAAATGAGTCTTTGCTCTGTTATTAATTGATTTCCATTTTCTTTTTCTAAAAAAGCTACAGTGGATCTTAGAAAATCTGATGTTAAACCATTTTGGACTTTTTAACCTAATGATGTTAGTTTCTTTTTCTTTTAATAGGATGTTATACTAATAAGTTCAAGTTGATTTTATTTTCTGGAATTCCTGAAACTCATAAGCTTCTGAGAAAGTCATATGAAGAAGGGGAAAAGAAAGAAAGAAACAAACAACAGACAATAGAGCCATTAATAGAAATGTTCCTTCTACCTTTTCTATTGCTGAAACTCTGATGTTTCGTTTGCAACAGATTTTTTTTTGTGTTAATGTGAGAATAAATACCCAGCATTTGTACTGAATTTAATTTGCCTGGTTTTGGTTAATGACTGAATGCTTGAAAGCCTGCTAGAAAACATGGATGAAGCATGGAAGGAAACTATTTTAGCAATGTTTCTGTATGGATTGTATTTAGTGGAATTATTTGCAATATGTCCTGAGGTGCATTTCCCAATAGATTTCATAGAGCTCTCCCAAAGGTTTTAGAAGCATATACTTGACATTATATGAAACGCTAACTCTTAATGCCACTAAAAGTATGGGAAATTATGGTTAGGCATGGAATGAAAAAAATGTAAAGTCAAGAGAAGTTTATTGATATTTTAAGGTATCCTCTGACAAAATCAAATAGTATCCTATAACTAGGGACATGGTTTTTAATCTAAATAACACCGTCAAAAAAAAGGAAAGGAAAATAGACAGACAAACAGACAGACAGAGACAGAGATAGAAAGACAGAAAGATTCAGAGACATACAGATACAGAAAGAGATAGAGAAACAGGGACAGAAAGATTAATGATTATATGTAAGTGATTAAATGACACTCTGGGTTCTTTAAAGAGCATAGCTGGAGTGATCAAAAGTTCTAAAAATTCACATATGCTGGTGGCAAAAAAGCCAGAAACTATTTTTAAAAACAGCTTAAAACAAAAATGTATTGATTATAAGAGATCATGAGTCAGAAAATATTTAAGATATAGTCCACCTACTGTGAGTAATATTCTGTAAAGCCTATAAGGTTTAGGCTATAGGCATATAATACCAAATATCTTAGATGATATTTTCCCCCTGAAAATCATTGAATCATAAGATTTTAGAATTAGAAAGTACCTCATGCATCATCTAGTTTAGAACTCTAGAAATTATGGGTCCTTGATTTCTTATGGTATCTAGTATATTGCCAGAAATAAAAACAACTTTATTCTTTCCATTCCTTGAAGTTTTCCCATAATAGTACAGCAATATAAAAAGATAAATAAATCCACAGGATGAGACAGTGCTGCTTGTTGCATGCTGCAGTGGAGATTCCACTGGTCAATTGTTGGGATTTTCCAAGCACCACTATACTGCTCTATCTCAGGCTTGGGTTTGGAGAACTGTGAGAAAAAGACATAAAGAAAGATAGGCTCTGAGGTAACCCCACTTCTAGTATATGTATCTTATTAAACATTTTCTAGGAAGTTATCTGGCCAGATTTTCTCAGTTTCTCCTATAGATTTCTCTAAATAATCTTTTCAGGCCTTTTACTTTAGACCTTTGATGACCTTGCTTTGGGTCTCAACTTGAGTCTAAAAATGAAAAAAAAAAAAAATCAACAATAGGCTGTCTTTTTATTTTTGTACTTTAAATTTGCATTTTCCTTTGAAATGATTTTCTCTTTCCTGGTTAGCTAAGTAGCACAGTGGATGGAATATTAGAGTTGGAGTTAAGAAGATCTGAACTTAAATCTTGCCTCAGACATTTACTAGCTGTGTGAATTTGAATAATCCCCTTAATTTCTCTCAGTGAAATCTGTAAAATGTTGAAAATAATAATGCTTACCTAATAGTATTGTCAGTATAAACCTTAAAGCACTACATAATGGTATAATATAACCATGATGAATGATATTAATATTATAAGCTAAATAGCTGAATGGATAGAATGCTGGGCCTGGATTCTGGAAGATCTGAGTTCAAATCTAGTCTCAAACACTTACTAATTTTCTGACCCTGGACAAGTTAATCTTTGCTTCAATTTCCTCATTCACAAAACAGAAATGATAACAATATTTACCTTACCAGTTGTCTTGAGGAGGAAATGAAATTTATAAAGTACTTGGTGTGTTACTTTACTTTACTATACTTTACTTTACTATAGTTTATAAATGCTATTTTATGTAAACTTTGAATATAACTTTTAAAAAGTGAATGTAATCTGAAATTTGAGGGCTGGTTCATAGCTGTAAAGTAAACTTTTACATCCCATATAGAAGGATCTTCAAATGTCATGTCTAATGATCAAGAAAAAATCACTATGATTCCCTTTACAAGTAGCCTTTTAGCAGCCTTTGCCTGATGATTCCCCACTATTATCCAGAGAAGTATATTCCACTTTTAGATAAATCGCATTGTTAGGAATGGGGAGAGTTAGATGGTTGAGTGGATAGAGCATTGGGCCTTGAGTCAGGAAGACCAGAGCTCAAAATCAGACTTACGTACTTACTAGCTATATGATTGTAGACAAATCAGTTAGTGTTTTTCTTAATCTACTAGAGAAGAAATTGGCAAACTTCAATATCTTTGCCAAGAAAACCACAGACCAAATGTTCCATGAGGTCATGAAGGGTTGGGAACAATGCAGCAAGAACTTTGTTAGGAAGGTTTTTGTAATTTCCATCCACCACTCCTTATTCAGCAGTATGTGGTCCTGAAGAGCTAGGTGAAGCTCTCCTCCACATGAAAAGTCTTCACATACCTTAAGGCACTTTCAAGTCTCAGGTCCCCAGTGTGAAACCTTTTTTCTAGGCTAAACATCTCCAATTATTTTAACTGATTCATTCTTCTGTATAACCAGTGGTCATTTATATAGTCTTTAGAATCTTGAACACATCTAAAGTTGAAAAAAAACTTGTTCTATTATTAAACAACCAAGTTTGATTTTGGACATCTCTAGCTATTAGAAAGCTCTTTCTCATGCAATGATTTCCCTAGCTTTAAAGGTCTGAGTTCTCATTTCATTGATTCCAACTGTAATCCTTCAGATTCTTAGGATTCTGTGAGATTTTTCTCCATAGCTAGGTAGAGGAAGAGGACTTGGGAGCTGAAGTATGGAAAAATGAATTTCAAATTTTGACACAAGTACTAGTTGTTTTACGCTGAGAGAAGTGATTTAAAAATATTAATAACTTATAATTAAGTCAATATTAAGCATCTTTCCTTCCTCTTACTTATTATACTTATTATATTTATATTATATACTTATTAATACTTATATTTCCTTATTCAGGGACTAGCATCTGGAAGTCAGTCAGTTTGTGAAAAATATTTTTGACAGATGAAATTGCTCAGATCCTCCAGGAACAAGCTCCTCCACATGGAAAGGACCCCAACCAACTAGAAGAGCTTACTTCTGTTTAGATTGATCAACAGAATTTAATCTAGGTGAATACTTGCCTTTAGGGAATAAGTCTATGTCATTATACTCCTCCTTTGGGTTTTAGGATAATCTGGTTTATGAAGGAGAAAACTAACCAAAAGTGGCATAGGTAGTGATGAGTCCTTTGTGCATATCTCTGTAAACAGCTAAGTTTCAAGATAAAATCACATTTTAAATAGGAGGAGATGAAGACTCTTAGCTCATCTCCTCAATAGGTCTACTGTCTATTGTTCTTTAGTTGTTCACCAATTAGGGCTGATTTTCACCTGTCACAGGCATCTCCTTTTCCAAAGGCATTTATTCCTTCAGTGATCTCCATAGTTTTATCTTTGGTTACTGAGGGAAACCACTGACCATCAATTTATGGATTATCGACTAACCTAATTAATAAGTTGAATATTAAGTACCAGAAACTGTCTCCCAGGCTTTTCATTTTTCTCACCACTAATAGGCATATGCTCTCTGTCTACCTTAATTTTTTCATCTATAAAATTAGGATAATACTACCACCTTTCAGAGTTCTTATGAAAGTCAAATTGCAATATTTGTAATGTCTTTTGTAAGTCTTTAAGTGCTAATAAATGTTAGTAATAATAATTATTAATATATATGTAAAGAGCTTTGCAGCCATTAAAGTATTAGATAAATTCTAGTTATTTTTGCTATTATTTCCTTATCAATTCTATATATAGAAGTTGCCTAATATACAAGAAGTCATCCTTTCATTATCTTACAATTTTTTCTTATGTAGAACTTTCTAGTGCTAGAAATTATAATTTTATTTTCCTCCAAAGTCTTCCTTCTGAAAAACATAGTAGTATAATACTTCTTTCACACTGTATGTGTGTGAATATCCCACACATTCTTAATTATTCTCTTTTACGGATACATTTTTTTCAGTAATGTATAGTTCAGCTTGACTTTTTTATCTCAATAAGACTCAGAATGTTCTTCAGTTTTCTAGTATCAATTTTAAACCAAAGATCAACATAACTATCCACATGTCATCTGACTAGTATAAATTAATCTGGTTACATATGTTGTGATGGACCTATGATGCTTTAGATATGAGAACTTTCAAGGTATAAATCTGAAATCTTTCATGATTTCTCCCATATGATTCTTTTCCATGTTGTGTAGTAATAATCAATAAGTTACTAAATGCAGTAGTGCCCCTTTAAAAAAAAGATAGATTTAATATCTTGTGGGTGTCAGTTCACTAGGCATAATATTAACTAATATTCTAGGTTCTTAATTTTTTATTAATTTTATAATTATAACATTTTTGACAGTACATATGCATACGTAGTTTTTCTTTTTACAAGATTATCCTTTGTACTCCCTTCTGTTACGAGTTTTTCACTTCCTTCCCTCTATCCCCTCCCCTAGATGGCAGGCATTCCCATACATATTAAATATCTTATAGTATATCCTAGGTACAATATATATGTGCAGAACTGAGTTTTGTTGTTGTTGTTGCAAAGAATAATTGCATTCAGAAGGTAAAAATAATGTGGGATGAAAAACAAAAAAAAAAAATTCTCACATTTTACACTCATTTCCCAGTGTTCCTTTTCTGGGTGTCGCTGATTCTGTCCATCATTGATCAATTGGAATTGGATTAGCTCTTCTCTATGTTGAAGATATCCACTTCCATTAGAATACATCTTCTTACAGTATCATTGTTGAAGTGTATAATGATTTTCTAGTTCTGCTTGTTTCACTCAGCATCAGTTGATGTAAGTCTCTCCAAGCCTCTCTGTATTCCTCCTGTTGGCCATTTCTTACAGAACAACAATATTCCATAACATTCATATAACATAATTTATCCAACCATTCTCCAATTGATGCATATCCATTCATTTTCCAGTTTCTATCCACTACAAAAAGGACTGCCACAAACATTTTGGCACATGCAGGTCCCTTTCCCTCCTTTATTATTTCCTTGGGATATAAGCCCAGTAGTAGCACTGCTGTGTCAAAGGGTATGCACATTTTGATAACTTTTTGGGCATAATTCCAGATTGCTCTCCAGAATGGTTGGATTCTTTCACAACTCCACCAACAATGTATCAGTGTCCCAGTTTTCCCACAGCCCCTCCAGCATTCATCATTATTTGTTCCTGTCATTTTAGCCAACCTGACAGGTGTGTAGTGGTATCTCAGAGTTGTCTTAATTTTCATTTCTCTGATCAACAGTGATTTGGAACACTCTTTGATATGAGTGGAAATAGTTTCAATTAAATCTTCTGAAAATTGTCTGTTCATATAGTTTGACCATTTATCAATTGGAGAATGGCTTGATTTCTTATAAATTAAAGTCAATTCTATGTATATTTTGGAGATGAGGCCGTTATCAGAACGTTTAACTGTAAAAATTTTTTCCCAATTTGTTACTTCCCTTCTAATCTTGTTTGCATTATTTTTGTTCGTGCAAAACCTTTTTAATTTGACGTAATCAAAATTTTCTATTTTGTGATCAATAATTATCTCTAGTTCTCCTTTGGACACAAATTCCTTCCTCCTCCATAAGTCTGAGAGGTAAACTATCCTATATTGCTCTAATTTATTTATGATCTCGTTCTTTATGCCTAAATCTTGGACCCATTTTGATCTTATCTTAGTATGCGGTGTTAAATGTGGGTCCATGCCTAATTTCTGCCATACTAATTTCCAGTTTAACCAACAGTTTTTGTCAAGTAATGAACTCTTATCCCAAAAGTGGGGATCTTGGGTTTGTCAAACACTAGATTGCCATTTTTTCTTCACTATCTTGCCCTGTGAACCTAATATATTCCACTGATTAACTAGTCTATTTCTTAGCCAATACCAAATGGTTTTGGTGACTGTTGCTTTATAATACAGTTCTAGATCAGGTACAGCTAGACCACCTTCACTTAATTTTTTTTTTCATTATTTCCCTTGAAATTCTTGACCTTTTGTTGTTCCATATGAATTGTGTTGTTATTTTTTCTAGGTCATTAAAATAGTTTCTTGGGAGTCTGATTGTTATAGCACTAAATCAATAGATTAGTTTAGGGAGTATTGCCATCTTAATTATATTCGCTCAACCGATCCAAGAGCACTCAATGTGTTTCCAATTATTTAAATCTGACTTTATTTTTGTGGCAAGTGTTTCATAATTTTGCTCATATAATTCCTGACTCTCCTTTGGTAGATATATTCCCAAATATTTTATACTATCAACAGTTATTTTGAATGGAATTTCTCTTTGTACCTCTTGCTGTTGGATTGTGTTGGTAATGTATAAAAATGCAGAGGATTTATGTGGATTTATTTTGTATCCTGCAACTTTGCTAAAATTCTGAATTATTTCTAGTAGCTTTTAAGCAGAGTCTTTGGGGTTCTCTAAGTATACCATCATGTCATATATAAAGAGTGATAGTCTGTTTTCCTCATTTCCTACTCTAATACCTTGAATTCTTGGCTCTTATTGCCGAAGCTAGCCTTTCTAGTATTATATTGAATAGTAATAGTGATAGTGGGCAACCTTGTTTCACTCCTGATCATACAGGGAAAGGTTACAGTTTATTGCCATTACAAACGATGTTTACTGATAGTTTTAAATATATCCTCCTTATTATTTTAAGGAATAGTCCATGTATTCCTATACTCTCAAGCATTTTTAGTAGGAATGAATGTTGGATTTTATCAAATGCTTTTTCTGCATCTATTGAGATGATAATATGTTTTTTTATTAATTTGATTATTAATATGGTCAATTATACTAATAGTTTTCCTAATATTAAACCAGCCCTGCATTCCTGGTATAAATCCCACTTGGTCATAGTGTATTATCCTGGGGATGGTTTTCTGAAGTCTTTTTTGCTAATATCTTATTTAAGATTTTAGCATCAATATTCATTAAAGAGATTGGTCTATAGTTTTCTTTCTCAGTTTTCAATCTAACTGGTTTAGGTATCAATACCATGTCTGTGTTATGAAAGGAATTTGGTAGGACTCCTTCAATCGCTATTTTTTAAAATAGTTTATATAGCATTGGAGTTAGTTGTTCTTTAAATGTTTGGTAGAATTCACATGTAAATCCATCTTGTCCTGGGGATTTTTTCTTAGGCAGTTGGTTAATAGCTTGTTCTATTTCTTTTTCTGAAATGGGACTAGTTAGACTACTTACTTCTTCCTCTGTTAATCTGGGCAAGCTATATTTTTGAAGGTATTCTTCCATTTCATTTAAGTTACAGAATTTATTGGCATAAAGTTGAGCAAAGTACCTCCTAACTATTGTTCTAATTTCCTCTTTATTAGTGGTGAGTTCTCCCTTTTCATTTTCAAGACTAACAATTTGCTTTTTCTCTTTCTTCTTTTTAATCAGATTTACTAAGGGTTTGTCCATTTTGTTGGTTTTTTCATAGAACCAACTCACCAACTCTTAGATTTATTAATTAATTCAATAGTTTTTTTTTTTTGTTTGTTTTTTTTTTACTTTCAATTTTATTAATCTCACCTTTTATGTTTAGAATTTCAAGTTTTGTGTTTGTCTGGGGGGTTTTAATTTGTTCCTTTTCTAACAATTTTAGTTGTAAACCCAATTCGTTGACCCTTGCTTTCTCTATTTTATGCAAGTAGGCCTCTAGAGATATAAAACTTCCCCTTATTACTGCTTTGGCTACATCCCACACATTTTGGTATGATGTCTCATTATTGTCATTTTCTTGGGTGAAGTTATTAATTATGTCTATGATTTGCTGTTTTACCCAATCATTCTTTAGTATAAGATATTTAGTTTCGAATTATTTGGGGGTCTATTTTCCCATGACTTTTTATTAAATGTAATTTTAATTGCATTGTGGTCTGAAAAGGATGCATTTACTATTTGTGCTTTACTGCATTTGATTTTGAGGTTTTTATGTCCTAGTATATGATCAATTTTTGTATAGGTTCCATGAACTACTGAGAAGAAAGTATATTCCTTTCTGTCTCCATTTAGCTTTCTCCAAAGATCTATCATATCAAATTTTTGTAGTATTCTATTTACCTCTTTGACTTCTTTCTTATTTATTTGTGGTTTGATTTATCTAATTCTGAGAGTGCAAGTTTGAGATCTCCCACTATTATAGTTTTGATGTCTATTTCTTTTTGCAGCTCTTTCAATTTCTCTTTTAAGAATTTAGATGCTCTACCACTTGTTGTGTATATGTTTAATATTGATACTGCTTCATTATCTATGCTACCATTTAGTAGGATATAATGCCCTTCCTTATCTCTTTTAATTAGATCAATTTTTGGTTTTGCTAGATCTGAGATGAGGATGGCTACCCCTGCTTTTTTGGCTTTACCTGAAGCATAGTAGATTCTGCTCCATCCTTTTACTTTTAGTTTGAATGTATCACCCTGTTTCAGGTGTGTTTCCTGTAAACAACATATAGTAGGATTCTGACTTTTAATCCAGTCTGCTAAGTGCTTCCTCTTTATGAGGGGGTTTACCTCATTCACATTTATGGTTAGAAGGACTAATTCTATATTGCTTGACATCCTGTTAACCCCTGCTTATGCTTTTCTCCTTTCCTTCTCCTTTACCCCCTTCCCCAGTATTAAACTTGTTAGCACCATCTGCTTTTCACAGCCTTCCCATTGGAAGTATCCTTCCCCCACCTTAACATTCCTCTTCCTATTTTATCCATTTTTCTCACAGTTTCTGTATTCCCTACCCCTTAGCTTACTCCTTCCCTCTCACTTTTCAATGAAGTGGAAGAAGTTTCACAATAAATCAAATATGTCTACTGATACACACTATGTTGCTCTCCCTCCTTTCTTTCTCTCAGTTATAATAGGTTACCTTTGCCTCTTCATGAGATGTAGTACCACCACTTTACCCTTTTTTATGATATAATTTCCTTTCCACCTCTAGTTTCTAGAACAAATTATACATGTGTTCTTTACATATCTTTATGGCAGAAATATAGTTCTCAATATTTCTCTTTACCTTTTTAGATATCTCTTGAGTTCTGTATTTGAAGACCAAACATTTTGTGTAGGTCTGGTTTTTTCATCAAGAATAGATGGAATTCATTTATTTCGTTAAATGTTCATCTTCTTCCCTGAAAAATGATGCTCATTCTTGTTGGGTAAGTTATTCTTGGCTGCATATGAAGCTCCTTAGCCTTATGTAATATCATGTTCCAGGCCCTTTATTTCTTTAATGTGGACGCTGCTAAATCCTGGGTTATCCTTATTGTGGATCCTCCATATCTGAATTGCTTTTTTCTATCAGCTTCCAGCATTTTTTCTTTCGTCTGATGTTTCTTGAACTTAGCCACTATATTTCTTGACATTTTTATTTTTGGTTCCTTTCAGTAGGTGATCGATGAATTTTTTCAATGTCTATTTTACCCTTTTTTTCCAAAATGTCTGGGCAGTTCTCTTTGATAATTTCCTGGAAAATAGTGTTCAGGCTCTTTTTTTCCTAACATTTTTCAGGGAGTCTGATTATTCTCAAATTGTCTCTCCTGCATCTGTTTTCTAGGTCTGTTGTCTTTCTGATAAGGTACTTGACATTCTTTTCAATTGTTGTTTCATTTTTCTGGTTTTGCTTGACTACTTCTTGGTTTCTTCTTGAGTCATTCATTTCTACTTGTTCGAGTCTAATTTTCAATGATGTATTTTCTTCAATTACTTTTTTATATCTTTTTGTACTTGTTCAATTGAGTTTTTAAGTGAGTTTTTTTCTTCTATGGAATTTTTTTCCTTTTCATCCATTTTATTTTTTAGAGAGCTGTTTTCTTTTTCCAGCTCACTAATTTTGTTTCTCAATGATATGTTTTCTTTATCCACTCTGTCTTTAAATGTGTGGAATGACTTCTCCAGGCTCTCTTGCCAAGCTTCCCTTTCCTTTTCCCATTTCTCTTCTAGCTCTCTTGTGAGAGCCTTTTTGATTTCCTCTATGAGATTCATTTGTATTGAGGAGCAGATCATATCCCCCTTAGGGGATTCCTCTGGGGACAGTCTGTTTTTAGTCTCCTCAGTGTTTGAAGTCTGCTCTCTCTCCATACAGAAGCTGTCAACGGTTAGAGCCCTTTTGAATTTTTTGTTCTTTTTGTCAGAGCAGAATCAAAGAAAACAAATTGACAAGAGAAACAATTGGTCTGTTTCTGGGGGGAGGGGTCTGGATAGTTTTACTGGGCTTCCTCTACAGACTGAGGGAGACAGATAGCAGTGAGGCACTAGCAGGACAGTAATGGCTGTGCTGTGTTTGCACTCTGAGGATCTAAGAACATGCTGAATCAATCCAGGTGGGGGTAGGGGTGGCCAGGTCCTGAGAGACACTAGCTTTCCTGGGTTTTATTCTTCACCTCTGGTGTTTACACCCTCTCTGCTGCTCCTGGCTTGCTGCCAAGACGAACTATCCACACTGGGGTAAAAGCTTTTTTTGCAGAAAAGGCAAAGATTGTACCCCTCCCCCCTCTGGTCTGAGCTGTGTGAGCTGTCTGTCTCACTCTGGCTTGCCTGCCCTCAGCCTTTGCCCCATCTGTTCAACCCTCCCCCGAGCAAACACAGACTTTCTTTCCCCAGAAACAGTGTTTTACAATAATTCTGACATATTACTGAAGACATTAAGGGTCTTAGATAATATAAACAACTTTGTAAAAATAATAATTTTATAAGAAATGAAAGGACAAATGACTACAATTGATCACTTCATCCAACAATACAACACATTCACTTCTGACTTCTTTTTCCATGAGTTCAATTTCACAGATACCTAGATAAAAGTCTGATTTTCTTTCTTCATAAAATTAACACTAAAAATTGTACAGACTGATGACTGGTAAATGCATCATTCTATTTTAGAAATAGAAGAACAAATTGTCAGCAAGATACTTTGCAATGAATCTTACAGAAATGACCTTGCTTGGAAAGTTGAAGTCTGATAAAAAAAAAAAAAAAAGAAGTCACTCAAGTTGACATGAATGATTAATACATTTCACATAAAGTATAAGATATCCTTGGAATACATTTACTAAGACACACCAAGTACATTGTTTAGAGAAAAACAGGTGATATTGATCAAATCAAGAATTTCAAGGTGATTTCTGTTTAAAAAATGTGGAAAGAATTCCTTGAATATCCAAAAGAGCATATCATTAACAAACATCACTTTTCTTGCAAATGAAGATAAGGACAAGAACTCTGGTTTGTAGGTATTCAAGTAATAAGATATTAATAAGCATTGTCCTTACAAAATTAAAAAATATATAAATTGAGGGTTCCTGTAGCATTTTTTTCTTTTAATATGACTTTAATAATCATTAATAAAGAGATGATTATCATATATACTTATCTATGCATGTATGTATGTGTATTCCAAAGGATTTTTTTTAAAGCTTTGCTGTAAATAATTTATTTAAATATTTATTAAATGCATTTTAAATTCAAGGTGTTGGATATGGATAAAATGTCACTGTTGTTTAGTTGTTCTCAATTGTACACATCTCTTCATGACCCTATGTAGAATTTCCTTGGTAAAGAGACTAGAGTGGTTAGTTATTTCCTTTTTCCAACTCATTTTATAGATGAGAAAACCAAGGCAAACAGGGTTTAGTGATTTGACCAGGCTTATGAAACTAGTAAATGCTTAAATACAGTTTTGAACTCACAAAGATAAGTATTTCTGATCCCAGGACTGAACCTCTCTTCATTGGGCCACCAAGCAGCTACAAAATATTGATAGTTCTACCTTGGTTTAATAGCCTATTAAATGTTACGTATTTCAGACAATTTGGTATTGATACATCTCTGTATTCCATAAGCACTCAGATGCAGATATTTTTGCAATAAAAATTGGTAGACACTGAGATTAAAAAAAAATAATTAAAATATCAAGATCACTATATGGTACAATGCAATAGTGCTGAGCCTGGAGATAGAAAGACTGAGTTCAAATCTACTCTGATATACTTATTTTCTGAGGAACCATGGGGAAGACCCTTAACTTTTGCCTGTCCCAATTTCTTCAGCTCATCTTAATAAAATGGAGATGATAATAACAATGTCTATCTCCCAAGGTTGATGTGAAAATCAAATGAGATAATACTTTAAAGCTCCTGTGCAAATATTAGGTGTTTAATAAATGCTTGTTCATTCCTTTCTTTCCCCCATCCCTTTTCTTATTTAAACTATAGATAAGTAAAGACTTAACTATGGCATGGTATGTATTGTATTATTTCATTCTTCTTTAAACTATTACTATGTACAGAAATAATATTGCCAGCAAAAGAAAAAATATTTTTGGATTAATTTTTAAAAACAACTAATTTCTTTTTTTTTCTCCTTCTAGTTAATAGGAAATAATTTCAAAGTAACAACTGATGTTTTAAAATACCTTTTGTGCTTCATGTTTTTCTCTAGGAAAATATATATATAAAACCCATCTCATTTTACATCTAGCCTTAGAAGTATTCTTCCAAGAAAGTGTATTTGTTTAATGAAGGCTTCCTAAAAGTGTTTGTTTCAACCTTGATACAGAACTTGTTCAATTGTTTCTTTGGATCACAACTAGATTTTCTAAATGTGATAACTGCCAGATGGATGTGTGGATGGGGATTGAGGTATTTGGCTACCTAATTGGAATATGTTGCATCCTTAAGACTATTAAGACTGAGATAACTTTCCTAGCTAGTAGAAATTCCTACATGCTCTTTCATACCGTGTCCAGAGATTGAAAATCATAATTCACTCACAAAACAGGAAATGTTAATTGGATTGGTAAGAGAAGGACATCCTTCCTCTGTTCTCCCCCTTTCTTACCCAAATCCCAGGAAATGGGTCTGGGATCTCGCATCTGTGTTGTTCATACTTCTCATTTGCAAGGTATTATAAATGCAGAGCCTATATCAGAGATCATCCTGACTAGAAAAGTGAGAAGTTGAGAAAACATCCTTAAAAAACAGATTATGAAAATCATAACAAATAGCTAAAAGGTTCATTCCTTTGTGTCTGATTTTACATGACCCCTTTTTGGGGGGTTTTCTCAGCAAAGATAACTTGGAGGGATTTGCTATTTCCTTCTCCAGCTTATTTTACAGATAAGGAACTGAGGCAAATAGAATTAAGTGACTTGTTTAAGGCACACAGCTAATAAGTATCTGAGGTCAGATTTGAACTCAGAAAAATGAGTCATCCTGACTCCAAGTTCAGTGTTCTATATCCTGAACAATTTAGCTGGTATGAAACTCCTATACAATCACATAGAAAAATAAGAGTTAAGGAACCATTTACTCTTAGGAACATTAAAAAATATTCCTTATTGCACAATATTATTTACTCTAGCAATTCTACATATATTTTATTGGTCATAAATAAAATATGATCTAAATATAGCATTATTTAAATTAATATCAATCCTAACTTGGCCACTTTCTACATATATAGTCATAAAATACAGAAGCCTCTGTCTCCTCACCTGTGAAATAAAATAATTAGGATAGAAACCTTTAGTTTACTATTATACTTCCATATTTTTGATCATGTGACTTTTTAAAAAATAGACAATATATCCTCTTCACTCAATGTCATTTAAATATATATGTTTAAATATGTATTTTGAATTCTATTTAATAATATTAAGGACTTTGGAATATTATAAGACATTTGTCATTAAGCAACCTGAAATATAAAGTGGTTCACTAGATAGAAAGCAGTACTGAAAGATAGGTATTCTAGGAATAAGTTCCTGCTTCTGATGCACATTTGTTTTGTAATGGTGGACAAATCACTGAAACTTAAAGTGCCCCAGATAATTCTAAAAGATCATAAGCTTCTGGAGAGTAGATCATCTTTATCATTCAAGGTATTTTTCTCAGAGGGGCATCTTAAACTTTTTCCATTCTTTTCTTCTGGGAAACTTTCACATGACCATGGATATATAAATATATATGAATCACATAGAGGTAAGTGAACTAAGGTTCAAATCCAGAAAATTTCAGTGGGGAATTTGAATCCAGGTCTTCCTGGTGCCAAAACAAGTCCTTCAGTCATTGTGCTATGCTTCCATAGTAGCATGGAACATAGGCTGATGTAAGAATAGCTGGTTTGCAGACTCTGCACTAATAATATTTATTTTGTAAGTCCTGTTGGTATTGAATAGATCTATTATATGATGCTACTTAAAGAGCACTTTTCCTGACTTTTGAATATGTCAATTTTCCCCTTGATACATGTGCAAAACTCCCATTAAGATAAGTGGAAATTATATATGTATGCAGTGAAGAGAAAATGGAACCCAAAGGAATTAGTAAAGAGGCTTGTACTTATGGTCACTTAATGTACTTGACTATAGGAAACCATCCATCCTTCAATAAAAGGTATCAGGCTCTTTAAGTGTTTACAATGGGAGAGAAAAACATAACATTTCTCCTTGAAGTGACAAGAGGCTTCCATATAAGGTCAAATGAGACAGCTAGTGAAAATCTGTAAACTCTAAAAATCAGTCATCTTTTAGTCAAGAAAAAGCGCACAGAATAAATCAAGAGAAATAACTTGGGGTGTGGGAGATAATACTACATCAGCCCCCTTTCATATTTAAAGTGCTGATAGGGGATTGTCAAAAGCCTAGAGATATTGGTTCAAGGTTAATTAATTTAGAAACTGTTTGTGGTTACACCGTCTAGCAAACAGCAGTTATTCATCCTGGTCAGATTATGGAAAGAAAAGTCAAAGGAAGAAAAGAATGATTCACTTATTTTAGTCAATGGGCAACACTAAAGGAAGGGCAGGGTAATTTAGCATGAAGTAATGTCCTCTGATTACATGGCTGCTTCCCTGATCACAATAAATTTAGTCCAAAAGCAAAACAGCCCTTGGAGTGCAATTATCTGAGCAGCTTTTGCCAGAATGCAAAAATGTTCCCTGCTAAGGGAAAACAAAAAAAAAAATTAAATTGGAAATTATCATTATTATATTAAAAGCTGTGATTCTTTCCCTACCTCTCTTCCCAACCTAGAAATGTCATTGTCCCACTATAATCTGCAATCACTCCATTCTCTAGGGATCAGGAAAAAAGAGATGGAGAAGTTCTTCTATTTGATTGTAGATGAGGCTTTAAATAGTTTTCATTTATGAAACTCTCCACTCTGGACCTAACAAGATTTAGTGTTTGAAGGGAATTTAGAGATCATCCATTAGTTTATATCTGAGGAAACAAGATTAAAAAAAAAAAAAGGTCAAGTGACTATTCCTATAGTCATAGAGATATGTAAGGACTCTGTTATTCCAATTATACTTCTCTTTTCAATTGCCATGCTGACTTCATTTGGAATCATAAAATATAATAATAATAATATGCATCATTATTCATGATAATAAACAATTTGCATTTTCATAGTGTTTTAATGTATATGAAGCTATTTATAGATATAATCTCATTTGATCTTGACAAGTCTGGGAAATGGCTCCTGTTACAAATGAGAAAGACAATAGTTAAGTGAATAATATGGGGTCATACATCTAATCAGTATCAAAGGCTGATTGGTACCCAGTTCCTCCTGAATCTTCAGTTTACTCTCATTTAGCTTCTTTGTGCTTGATGATAAGGAGGAGGAGGAGGAGAAAGAGAGAAGAAAAATAGCTAGCATTCATATAACTTTATAGTGCTGCATAAGCAGGACAATATTATTGTATGAAGGAAGGGGTAAATGTCCTGAAAATTGAGATTCCTGAAAGAGTCCATATATCTATAAACAAAAGTTTATATGTGTATACGTATATGACCTATCACTTCATCATTGCAATAAACTCCTAGGTAAAAATTACCTATACCAAACTATATTAACAACATGATTGCAATTTAAGGTAAAATATTACCCAGAAGCATTCAGATATAAAGTAATTTGTTAGATTGTCAGAAGTTAGTATTCTTATTGAGGAAACTCCCTGTATTCTGCAGATCAGTAGGTACTAAAACAATTAGTCTTTTTTTGAAATTCATTTATTTTTATAGCTTTTTATTTACATATATATGCATGAGTAATTTTTCAGCATTGACAACTGCAAAACCTTTTGTTCCAACTTTTCCCCTCCTTTCCCCCACCCCTTCCCCCAGATGGCAAGTTGACCAATATGTGTTAAATATGTTAGAGCATAAGTTAAATACAATATATGTATATATGCCCATACAGTTATTTGCTGTACAAAAATAATTGGACTTTGAATAGTGTACAATTAGCCTGTGAAGTAAATAAAAAATGCAGGCAGACAAAAATAGAGGGATTGGGAATTTTATGTAGTGGTTCATAGTCATCTCCCAGAGTTCTTTCACTGGGTGTAGGTGGTTCAATTCATTACTATTCAATTACAAATGATTTAGTTCATCTCATTGTTGAAGAGGGCCACGTCCATCAGAATTGATCATCATATAGTATTGTTGTTGCAGTATATAATGATTTCCTGGTCCTGCTTATTTCACTTAGCATCAGTCATTACACGTCTCTCCAGGCCTTTCTGAAATCATCCTGCTGGTTATTTCTTACAGAACAATAATATTCCATAATATTCATATACCACAATTTATTTAGCCATTCTCCAATTGATGGGCATCAACTTAGTGTCTAGTTTCTGGCCACTACAAAGAGGGCTGCCACAAACATTCTTGCACATACTTTTCTTTCTTTAAAATCTCTTTGGGATATAAGCCTAGTAGTAACACTGCTGGATCAAAGGGTATGCTCAGTTTGATAATTTTTTGAGCATAGTTCCAAGTCAGTCTCCAGAATGGCTGGATGTATTCACAATTCCACCAACAATGTATCAGTGTCCAGTTTTCCCACATCCTCTCCAACATTCCACATTATCTTTCCCCGTCATTCTAGCCAATCAGAAAGTGGTGTACTGGTATCTCAGAGTTCTCTTAATTTGCTTTTCTTTGATTAATAATGACTTGGAACATCTTTTCATATGGCTAGTTTCAATTTCTTCATATGAGAATTGTCTGTTCATATCCTTTGACCATTTATCAATTGGAGAATAGCTTGATGCCTTATAAATTAGGGTCAATTATCTATATTTTTTTTTGGAAATGAGGCCTTTATTAGAACCTTTGACTGTAAAAAACTGTTCCCAGTTTATTGCTTCCTTTCTAATCTTGTCTACATTAGTTTTGTTTGTACAAAAACTTTTCAATTTGATATAATCAAAAATTTCTATTTTGTGATCAATAATGATCTCTAGTTCCTCTTTGGTCATCAATTCCTGCCTCTTCCACAGGTCTGAGAGGTAAATTGTCCTATGTTCTTCTGATTTATTTATAATCTCATTCTTTATGCCTAGGTAATGAACCCATTTTGATCTTATCTTGGTTTATGGTGTTAAGCGTTTGTCAATGCCTAGTTTCTGCCTTATTGATTTCCAATTTTCCCAGCAATTTTTGTCAAATAGTGAATTCTTATCCTAAAAGTTGGGGTGTTTGGATGTGTCAAACACTAGATTATTAAATTATTGACTGTGAAACAATTAGTCTTTTAAGATTGCAGTCTTTAAGATTGTGATCTTGAGTGATCCCCCAGAAAGGAACTGAGTATGGATCACGACATAGCATTTTCATTTTTTGTTACTGTTCACATGATTTTTGTTTTCTTTCTCTTTTTCTTTTTGATTTGATTTTTCTTGTGTAACATGATAATTGTTGAAATATGTGTAGAAGTTTGACATATATTGGAGTAGTTGCCATCTAGGAAAGAGAGGTGTTGAAAATCATCCATGCATGTGTTTTGAAAATAAAAAGTGTTAAAAAAAAAAGAATGGCTTAAAATATTAGAGACCATATGTAAATCTATATCTTCCTCATTTTAACATCTGCTATTCTCTATTGCCTTTACTATATGTATGTACAAGTCTTACACACTGAGTGGAATTAATGAGAGGAATGTTCAATAATTTGCATATAGCAAATTGGTCCAATTGTCCACCATAAATGTGAGATTAATTTCTTTTGAGACCTTGTAATCTCATTGAAGAAGTTAGTACAGTTATTGAACTGTTGTGATTAGTCCAATTGCTGCTAGAGTAAATGTACCCTTTGCTACCCCCAAATCAATCTAGACTCTTAGACTGTTAAAGTAGGAAGAGACCTTGGAGTTTTTCTGCTTATGCCCCTTACTTACCCCCAATTTATGATTAAATGGTAAATCAGAGAGTTTCAGTTGCTTTGCCTAGTCTCACATCAAAATAATGACAAGGTTGGACTAGAACTCAGACCTTGTGCATTCTAAACTCAGGGCTCTTGCCTCTTTTGGAGACAGATTTAGTGTCAATATTTCAATTTAATTCAATTTAATTATCATAATAGCTCTAATGTTATCTGAGAAAAATGTGAATTTATGGCAAAGAATTTTAGTATCATCTCTGCCTAGTACCAGATTAGTGCCGCCACAGCAAGGATTTTTTTTTTTTTTTTTTTTTTAACATGTGGGTGAGCACACATGAGCTGCCAGCCACATTTATTCCAAGAAGTCATACATTTTTATAGCTGTATCAATCCTTCTGCCTGGCTTATTTCAATGATACTTTTCTATTTTAGGGCCATTTATTCTGTCTGTGAAGAGCAATTCAGTAACAGTGGAGAGGTTTCTGATTATCAAACAACACTTTACCTTCTTTGTTAGGTTACAAAAGCAACTTTCATGAATGTGTAGCATGGTCTAGTACATTGGAAGAAATTGCAGAGATCCTTCTCTAGCAGTTCATGATTCTCATGTATTATAGAAGTATTCTTGGAAAGAGGAAGACAGAGCTAGATGGGATGGAGTGAGATGGGAATAGAGGGAGGGAAAAAGTGGAGACCATTTGGGGATGAATCATTTCCCATTTTCCATAACAACATATATGTTTGTTTTCTGTAGCAGAACTAGGGCATGGTCCTATAGTACTCTTGTAAAGGGCATGAGAGATAAATTAAAGCCAGTATGAAACATGGGGAGAGACAGTATTGCCTGAAGTTTAGGATACCAAAATTGGAGGGAGGGAGAGATCTCTGATACAGACTGTCTAACCACAATTTGTATAATTGTGTTCCTGATTTTGTTTATTTCATTCTGCATTATTTCCTACAAGTTTCTGGTTTCTCTGAAATTATCTCTATTATCATTCCATTTATGTTCCATAATTTGTTTTTAACCTTTCTGTGCCTCTGGTTCCTCATCTTTAAAATAAGAGTATTGGACTTGGTCTCATAGGTACCTTTTATCTACAAACTGATGATCCTATTAATAATTTAACAGATCAGCATTTAAGTTTCTCCAGAACCATCCCTTTTTTTCTTTTCTTGTGGTATTATGATATGTATCGCATAGCAATATGATAGTATCATATTGCATTCATATTCCATCTTTCAATGAAGTATGAATGGGCTTATTTTCCCCAGCTTTTTTAATTATGTAATTTTCTTTTTATTGTCTTCTTCACCAATATCATGGGTATGAAAATGAACTTTAATATTGCATTAATTACATAATAATCCAATAATAATTTAGAATATTTTTTTATTTTCCAACCTCTCACTACTTCAATTAATTCTCTAATCACATATATTATATGCCATATACTGTGAGTTGCTAACAAATTGGTAATGTACTTTTCTATAATTAATTTTCATTTAAGAATTCCTTGAAATGATAAAATGATAGTACATATACATATACATGAATGCACATACCATTTGTATATATATATATATATATATATATATATATATATATATATATATATATATATATATATATATATATATATATATATAATGTGTGTATATAAATATACAAAACTTGTAAAAACATTTAACCAGTATGGACATAAACATGGCTTTATTTTTTCATTTTCTATATATGCCTTCTCACACATGCCTAGATGATAATAAAAACTAATATTAATGCAGCACTTTAAAGTTTGCAGAGTACTTTATACTTAATATTTCATATGATGACAGTTTATATATTCAGAGTGGGCCAGAGTACCTAGTTTGAATTCAACCTCCCCTTTGCAAGATCCTGCGTAAATAATAGCCTTTCTATGTCTCTGGTTCCTTGTCTTTAAAATGAGAATATTGGATTTGGCTTTAAAGATCCCTTTTAAGTATTGGTTATCGTATTTGTTTTTTTAAGAAATCAGTATTCAATCAATTAATTAATATTTCAGTGCTGTCTGAGTCAGGGTGAAATTAAAAAAAAAATATGAAAAAATAATACAAGATCCATTTTAAGATCCAGCTTTAAAAGTTGATAAGCACGTTTTGTGCTGCCCTCTCCATTTTTCAAGGAAAATCAAAGTCCTTAAAATAAATATGCTCAAGCAAAACAAGTTCATTTAACACCTTATTCAAAATACACACTATTATTTCTATATCTTGTATCCAACACCTGTCTGTCAGAAGTTTTATGGTTGTTTTCTCATCAATTCTATTGAATTGCAGCTTATTGAATTGATCAGAGATAAAAATTTTCATCTTTATAATAATATGTGGCTACATAATGTGTGTTTCTGATTCAGCTCACTTCTTTCTGCATTAGTTCCTAAAAGTCTCAAGTTTCAAAGAAACTTTTTCCATCAATCTTTATACTACAATAGCATTCAATTTATTTACCATGATGTTTCACTTTTCTCTATGATGGATATTCCATTAGTTTCCAGTTCTTTGTTACTATAAAAAATGTTTTAAACATATGAGGATTTTTTTATTCTTTTTTTATATTTCTGAGGGTGTGGAGATTAGTTGTGCTTTTTCTGGGTCAAAAGATAGGAAATAAAATTAGTTTTCCTTTCTATAATGGTTGAACCAAAAAAATAGCACTAATAGGAATGCATGTTTTCTTCCTTTTTTCTTTTATTTTCTGTTCCTTCCACCAGAAAAAAGGAAGAAATTCCTTGTAAGAATATATGTAACCAAGCCAAAAAAATATCTTGCAATATCCAAAAACATGTTTCTTATTCTATATTGTTCAGCTCTTCTTCTCTCTGTCAGGAGTTGGGTAACACACTTCATCATTGGTTCTTTGGAATTATGTGTGGTTCTTGATGATAATTCTAAATTATGTCAAAATTATTTGACTTTATAGGACTCTTGTTACATTATCAGTTCTTCTAGTTTTCCTCATCATTTTGAATCAGTTCATGTAATTTTTTTCATGTTTCTACAGAACCATCATTTTTTTTTCCTTTATGGCATCTTGATAGCATCAAATTGCATTCATATGCCATTATTAAATGAAGTATTAATGGGCTTTTTTCTAATTATGCCATTTCCCCTTTTTTTTGGACTTTATTAATATCATGAGTATGAGAAAGAACTTCAGTATTGCATTAATTTGTATTTCTCTAATAATAATTTAAACTTTTTCATTTTTTGTTAGGATTACTAGGTGCTAACTTGGTTGTCTACTTTAATATGATACTCAACAATTCTCTATTTCAGAGTTCACACCTTTAGTTCAAACCTTTAAAGGAGCTTGCTCATTGGTCAGTAAGGAGTTCCCACAAGGCCCTGGAATACCCACAAACCCATTCTCTGGGAGGATAAAAGGAGAAGGCAGTCTGGAAGGAGGCAGTCTGGATTGGGTCAAGGACAAGACTTCCCAGGAGAACCTCAGGGAAACTGGAGGAGGTTCAGAAAGAAAAGATTCAAGATTCTACCTTCGCTCTGTCTGGAGGCTCCAGAAGACTCCTAAGAAACCTGCTCACAGAGAAAAGGATTTACAGAAAAGAAACATCCTCCCAGAGAATAATTACAATAGAGAAAACAGGGACACTACAATTTTGTCCCCAATGTGGTGCAAGGACTTTTGCTTATCCTGATTGGCTGATTCTGAGCACTTCAAGGAGCTAGCCTGGACTTTACAATTTTTCAAGTTTTTAACAATTTATATTCTTTTGCTTATTTTTTTTTCTTTTCATATCATTTAACAGATTATCAAGAGGGAAACAACTCTTTTTCTTATATATTTAAATTAACTTCTAATATATCTTTTGGAAATGGGTCCTTTTTTAGGGCTTTCTTAGAAAAATTGCTTTCTTTTTTACCAATTGACTTTTTATTTTCTAATCTTAGCTGTGATAAATACACACACACACACACACACACACACACACACACACACACACATATATATATATACACATTTTTCCCACATAATTTACGTATCCTGAATTGTTCATTTTATTTTTGGTTATTCTCTCCTTACTGGGTCATGAATTCTTCTTTATACATAAACCTAAAAAAAGTCATACTTTTTTGCTTTTATTTTGGGGGCTCTTGTTGACAATTATGGGTTCCTTCTCAAAATAATATACTTAAATGTCTCAAAATAAAATATATAGTATCTCAAAAGAAACTAACACTATACTTAGGCATATAATTATTAAAATATTTTCAAAAGTTCACATACCACAAATTAAGAACATCTACCTTAATTTATTTATGATGGAATATTTTTTATCAAATTCATATATACTTTTGAAGCTAATCTTGATGTATAAATTTTTGGTTTACACTAACTTCTGCCAAAATGCTTTCTAGTTCCCCATAATTTTTTAAATTTAATAATGAATCTTCACTTGTTTATGTATAATCCTTTAATTTATTTAATACTAACTACTGGATTTATTTGCTTCTATATATTTTATATGAATGTTCTTTCAGTGATTGATTACTCAATTTTTAAACCAGTACTAAATCACTCAATGATTACTACTTAGTATAATTTGAAATTTAATATTACCTTTTTCCCACTTTCCTACTTTAGTTTCCTTTAGATGTATGACCTTTTATTATCAAGGTAATTTTTTGAATGTTTTCTCCTAGTTTCTAAAATAATCCTTTGCTGATCTGATATGACACTAAATAAATTCATTAATTTAGGTAGCCTTTTGATCTTATTATATTAATCTTGTACTGAAAATGAAAAATTGGGGGCAGCTGGGTGGCGCAGTGGATAGAGCACCAGTCTTGAATTCAGGAGGACCCAAGTTCAAATCTGGTCTCAGACACTTAACACTTCCTAGATGTGTGACCTAGGCAAGTCACTTAACCCCAGCCTCAGAAAAAAGAAAAAAAAAATGAAAAATTGATATGTCTCCACTTAATTAGCTTTATCTTAAAATAGTGAAATGGTATAGTGGTGTCTTCTAATTCCTCTGTAAAGTAGATTTAAGTGAGGCAGAGCTACCTGAAGTCATTGACCCCACTCTCTTCCAGAGCTATCACTGTCCAATGACAGGACAGAATCAAAATGACTGGTGATGGCACATACTTTAACATGACTCTTACATAGTGATGTGTTTAGTGTGTCTTTGAGAATGAAGGATAGCAACCAATTAACTCTATCTTTTATTTCCCTAAAGTGTTTTGCAGTTGTGTTCAAAGAGTTTCTTTTGTATCTTGAAAGGTAGATGCCCAAGAATTTTACATATTTTGTAATAATTTCACATGGAATTTCTCTGTCTGCAAACTAGATTTTGTCGTTCACATGTCAAAATGTTAATAATTTATTTGTATTCGTCTTATGAACTACAACTTTGTGAAATTATTGTTTTGATTAATGTTATTTTATTCTTTAGAGTTAAATGTCATATCCTTTGCAAAACGGTGATATTTTGTTTCCATGTTGATCCTCTGCAAAAAAGGTGATATTTTGTGTCCATGTTGCCTCTCATTATCTCAATATATTATCTCAATTAATTACCTCAATATATTCATCTTGTCTTAGTGCTATAGCTTGCTTTTAATATACTTTAACAAATAATATTAATTATACTGAGTAACTTTGAACGATGCCTGGTCTTATTAGAAAGGCCTTCAGTCTTTCCCCAGTATATTTAATGCAGGCTTTTGGTTTTAGGTGGATAGTACTTATGATGTTGAGGATAGGTTATTTTTTTCTTTCAAATAGCAATGGATATCATATTATGTCAATTTTTTTCTGTATCTATTAATACAGTCACTTAATTATTTTTGTTCTTGTTTTTAGTAAATTTATTGTTTGTAGCTTTTCTAATACTGAAGGAACCTTGTAGTCCTAGTATACAGTCAACCTGATTGATAGGATGTAATTTTTTTTTTTTTAATGTTGATTCAGCCTTTCTCTTCAGAGTTCATTTTAAATTTTTGCATCGATATGCATTGGAATATTACTCTATACTCATAAAAAGTCAGAAAGACTTTCTGGAGATATTTTTAGAAATATTGATTTTAAATGTATACATTTGTTTAGGGCTCTTTTTCTTCCCAAATACTAAGCTGTCAAATTGATATTCCTGATGGGAAAATCTGATGTCACCTCTGTATTCAATATATATCCACGTCTCCATATTATCTTCAGTGTCAAATATAAAATCATCTATTTAACTTCAAAACTCTTTATAACTTGGTTTCTTTCTACATTTTAACTCATCTTACATCTTAATCCTTTCCATGAACCTTGAGTTCTAGTAACACTACCCACCTCGTTTTTTCTCTCATAGCACAATGGATTTCCTGCTATTATTTCCTTGGCTGCCCCCTTGGCAACTTTACTTATTACTCTCCACCTCCTGGATTCCCTGGTTTTCTTTAATTTCCAGCTAAAAATTCATCTTCTACAAGATTATTTATCCAATATCGTTTAATGATATTGCCTTCTCTCTGTGATTATCTCCAGTTTTTCCATCATATGTCTTATTTGTACAAAATTGTCTGTGTATTTTTTCCATTTGAAAGTGAGTTCTTTCAGAATAGGAATTGGGGTTTTGACTTCTTTTGTATAAGTAGATCATAGCACTGAACCAAGCACTTAGTTTACTAATTCAATTCTTAATGGATGCATGTTACCAAACTTGTTTCAAGTTATTGTCCAGAAAAATAAGTTTTAAAAATTATTGATTTTGTTTATTCTAGTTTTTCAGATGAAAATCCTACACTAGAAATTTAAAATTATTGACTAATTATCAGAGGAATTAAGTGGAGGAAAGTGACTAGGATTTAATAGCTAATCATTACAATATTTGGGTTCACCATTGCTGACTTTAGAAAGAAGATTTCTACAAGCCATGCTCAACATATCATCATTTCTTCTCCCTTACCTTACCCATTTCCTTTGTTCAAGCTAATACAAAGAGAAGAAATGTTATCACTATGGTTATAGTAATAAAAAAAAATTACTTTCTAAAAATATATACACACACAAACACACATAACACAAAACACAAAATCCATGCTGTGGCCACAAATGAATCTAATGTTCCAGAATATTCGATTAGGGATTCAAACCTAGGCCTTCTGATTCTAAACCTAATGTTTTAGTTTATAAAGTAGCTTCTTCACATTGATCCTGCATGGTAGAAAACAAGTATTTTCATTCCCACTTTTGCTTTTGTATTCCTTCAGCACAGTTAATTTCTGAAACAAAGTAGTTGCTAAATGAATGCTCATTCAACCATTGATTGCCCCACATCATCTGGCAAAAGTGTGCCTCAGACTTAGGCCCCCTTTGAGATATATATATATATATATATTTTTTTTTTTCATTGCACCATGTAATGATAATAAGCTTACTTTCATTGTTGGCAATACTTTATGGATTATATTAGTTTAAAAAAGGTTATGGTATGGGAGCATTTAGAAAAGAAAAGTGATAACTAAGAGCTACATTGGCTTTGTCAAGAATAGATTAAGTATAAGTGCATCAAGGGAATATTATAGACATTTTCTCTAAATTTAAACAAAGTATTTATGTACATATTTGATTCTATCCTTTAGAAAATTGTATGAGTTTATACCTTCATATAATGAAATGGCTTGAAAACTAGTTGAAAAAAGGAATAGTTATTGTTCTTACAATTATGGAGGAAATTACTGAGCAACACAGATCAGGGACAATTTATAATCCTACTGTTTGGGTTTTGTTTTTATTTTTAATAATTTTTTTAAATGTGAAATAAATATAATATAAACAAAAATCAAAGGAAAGAAAAAAAACAAAATTTGTCATGAACATCATAGATCATAAATAAGGATTCAATATAAAATAATAAATTTCCATTTCAAGAAAAGCTGCACAATAAATACTATGCATTGTATTCACACTTTCTTTTTGTTTCCTTATTAGGGTTTTCTATTCTATGCTGTGCACTTTTAAACTTCATTTTTCCTGTTGCTCTCCCTACTATACTAAAGAAGGCTGCAATTAAGCATGGATATATCTATGTAATTACATAAACATATGCAATCATATAGATATGTGTAGTACTATATTATGCATATTTCCTCCTATCATTGGCTTCTCTGAAGGGTGATAGCATCTTCCTTCATAAATCCATATTCTGGATTCTTTCTACTCTTACCTGCATATATTTTATTTACAATAGAAAATTTTAATTTAAAATAATCAAAATTATTCTTCTTTTACTTCAACAGCATTCTCATAACAGAATTTAAGGTCTGATACTGCTGAATCTGCTTCATTTACATTTTCTCTTCCTCCTCCTCCTCCCATTTCTTTAAAGTTTTGTTCTTCCAAATGAACTTTACTATTACTTTTTTCTAACATTAATTTTTTTGGAATTCAATTATGATGACAATAAATAAATAGATTAGTTAATTAAAACTGTTATTTGTAAATTATATTGTCTTTATCTTTTCATGAGCAATAAATATTACTTTAATTATTTAGTCTGAGTTTGTTTCTATAAAGAGTATTTTATATTTATGTATATATAGTTCTAATTTACTTTTTGGAAATTATATAACTCAGATGTTTTATAATGTCTAGGTATTTTAAATGGTCTAAAACAATACTGTAAAATATTTTGACACATATTTCAGTTTCTCTGTTTTTAACTTTTGATTAAATCTACTTTAATTTTAACTTCTGTGAGATAATGATTACAATCCCTGCATTTTTAACATTAAAATTATTTTTGTGTGACTTGTTTCTTATGGTTCCTGAAAGCAAAATATTTTTGAATACAAAATTTTAGTCTAAATTCACCCTATTAACATTTTAAAATATAATTATTTGGATATTTTCCTTCTTCCTATTTTTCCTCTCTATTCTTCTCACCCTATTTACTTTATCCATTCTCATTCCTCTGCTTTGTTCCTATCCACTATTTTGCTCTCCAATATTTAACCTCCCCTTCCCATAGATTCCCACTCTTCCCCTTGCTTTCTTATTTCTATACCTACTCTTTTCAAAAATTTAATCAATGGCTTTACTGAAGGTTTTATTGCTGATTGCTGTATTTGTAGATGGTAGTAATTGAGTAGAACTGCCTATATGTTTTATGGAAAAACCAAAATACAACATACCCGCCCACACCCATCTGTGCAATTTTCTGAATAAGTCTAGTCCTTTCTCTTCCTCCTTTCTCTTTTCTATTCTACATGGGCAAGTTCTACAGAGTGTCCATAAAAATGAATATTGAACAAAAATACATTTTTCATCCACTTTTTCTTTTGCTTGAATGGCCGGTTAAACTCCTTTGAATGATTGCTGATCTCATCTAAACAGGAAATATAATATCATAATACATCTAGCACAATGTTATACACAAACAGATGACCTCTTGACATTAGTATATTAATATACTCTCTGAGCTAGACTGTACACTAAATTTCTCTATTACAGTAGCAAATATCTTTGGCAAGTATGCATTTCCCTATTTTTATGCCCTAGCTGATGTTGATTATCAGATTTCTCCACAAAAATTTACTTTGATACATCACTATCATTTGAAGAGTTCTCAACATTCCTGTGAAGTGTGTCATGGAGGGCAAATGTTTCAGGTTCTGCCATTCTGACAAGATATCAAGTATCCTCCTGATAAAATATTTGCTCTCTTTCATGAGTACCAACTATGTTGAGCATAGCTGACTACCTTGCGCTTGCTTTTTGTTCGGAACAACCTATAGAACACAGAAAAACTGACTCATTTTTCTTTTAGCAATTCTCTTTCGTTTCTGCAGTGTCTATGGCAATATAACTGCTAACATTCTTACTCAGTGGTAATCAAAATTGTATTTGGTAATCAATGTTAGCTGTATATTAGCTTAGGAAAGCATATTATTATTTATAGTCAGGTATATTTTTATTTGTTTTGTTCCTAATTAAATTTTAAATATGGTTTGGTAACCCCGGGGAGTGGAAGGAATGCATGATTGACACTGATCTAAATATAAGATCTTTGTCCAATGACAAAAATCTGAATTATATCATTCTTGATATTCTTAGTATAAATAAAACCAAAAGAAATAAGGAAGTCTCAAATTAATGGAATGATAAGTCATGAATACTCATTGAAATATCCAAAAAAAATAAGCACATGAATTGGAGTATGCTATAAGAATAACTATTTAATGAATCATTTGGTGATCACATATTTCAATATTAATAACAAGTATTTTTAAAATATGAAGATAATTTATCAATGTTGGTTGCTGATGGTGATGTGGTAGAGAAAGTTGATGATTTCAGTTTAAATTAATCACCCTCTGATCCTTGAGGACTTTAAGATAATGACAATGGACTGAGAAGTTTAGGACAATATTCAGGAAAAAAATGAAAAGCCAGAGACTAATAATTTGTATTTAAGCATCTTACATATATCACGAAAATTTTCTTTTAAAAGGCTGGGAATAGGAGAGAAAAGGTTTAGTGAGTGCTAAACTGGATAGATATGAAAAAAATAAATATTTTTCCAGTGCAAATTCATTGCCATATGGGGATTAAATGAGTTCAGAAAAAAATCTTAGTTTAAAAAATATAATTTACTTGACAAACAGAAAAAAAATATGATTGATAAAGGAAGAATGGAAGATAGGTAGGAAGTAAAAAAAGAAAGTCAGAAATACAGGTAATAAGTTAAGATAGTAAAAAAAAGGAATATAGTCCGTAAAAAAGGAGGGAAGGAAAAAAGAGAGGGAGGAAGAAGAAAGAAGGGAGAGAGGAAAAGAGGAGCACAAAAGATAGGGAAAGAGGAAGGAAGGGAGGAAGGAAAATAGAAAGGAATGAATAAAGGAAGGAATGAAGAATTTTTTAATGTGGTAAGTATGTTTTTGTTACTAAGCTAAGCTTTTTTATTTGCAAATTTATTTACAAAAATATTTACAAATATTTTCTTGTTTGGTTGTCAGAACAACTTGGGGGGGGGGGTTAGGTGGAATTACTTGAAAAAGTTAACTGTTAAGGAAACTGAGGAAGGCAAAGGTTATATTTTCCAGGGCAAGACAGCCAATGAGTATCTGAGGCTATATTTGAACTTAGATTTTCCTTACTTCAGGCCTCTCTATCAATAATCCCACCACGTGCCCGAGGATTATGGTTTAAAATATAAATTCATTTATAAAATGTTAAAGTAAAGAAAGAGAGATGGTTATGAGTCAAATCTTCTAAATAAAGTTCAGAAAAGCACTTTTAGGCATAACCAGTCAAAATATCTTTGAAATATTGTTAATTTCTTATTTCTGAAAAAGTTATCTCAAAGGTATTGAGTGATAAAAATAAAATAATCACAAATTGACAAAAAGTGAAAAATATTTACAAAAAATATTTCAAGAAAAAGGTTTCTTCATTAAACAAAATGAATCATCACACTTGGACCTAGCTAATGCCACAATATCTGAGATATTTATAGAAATTTTTGAAATGCCAATAAAGAGAATAAAAATAAAAGAACTGATGATTTGGCTTTATATTTTTTATATTAGAACAGTATTTTACAATATTTAACATGTTATAGAAGTATGAAGTATGATTATTGTTTTTGTTTACAATATCCCAACAGTATTCAACATTCCTTTAGCAGATAATGATCACATTTTTCTGCATAGACACCTTTTTTTCCCCTTTTCTAACAGAAGACAATATTGGAAAGTATTATTATATCTAAAGCCTTCTTTGGATTATCTGTGTCATTTAAAACAATTGTTTTAAGGCAGAGCCAAGATGGCAGAAATCAGACACACCTTTATCTGAGCTCTCCCTGATGTTTCTCAGATTAACACCAAATCAAGCCTCTGAACTGGTGTTGGAATGACAGAACACATAGATATTTGGACTATAGCAAATTTTCAGGAGAAGATATTTTCAAAGAACATCAGAAAAGAACATCAGAAAAACAGCAATCTTTCTGTTTCAATCAGGCACAGAGGGAAGGGGCAAGCATAGGCACAATGCAGATGCAAAGGGTTGTGTGAAGATTAGCTGTAAGACATTCAATACAAATACAAAAGGTGAATAATGAGCCCCTGATACCAGAATAATGAAGGATCTGGCCACATCAACCCAAAATGGGAATTTAGACAGCACCAACCCAGCACAGCCACTGTTGTCTGTAGAGGAAGAATGAACCAGCTCACCTTTGCCCTAAAAGCATATCTCAACTCTAAAATTAAACAAACAAACAAACAAACAAAAAAAAAAAAAAAAAAAAAAAACCTGAACAAAAAAGCAAAAAGAACTCTGACCATGGATAGTTTTTTAATCGAGAAAGAGAAGAACAGATTTCAAACTTTGAAGACACTAGAAGCAGATTATCTCCAGATAAAGCCACAAAAGCTGATATGAGTTGATACCCATCTTACAAGGCTCTCTTGAAAGAATACAAAAAGAAGCAAAGAGAGTTAGAAGAAAAATGGGGCAAGAAAATGAGAATATTGCAAGAGGGTCTGAAAAGAGAAAACACAGAAATTATCTAAAGAACACTAATTTAAAAAGTTTAGTGAAATGGAAACTGCAAATAACTTTTTACAACATAGATCTGACAAAATGGGAAAGGAAATAACTCCTTGAAAAACAGAATTTGTGGAATGGAAAAAAAAATCCTTTGAACAAAACAACTCATTTAAAACTTCAATTGGCCAAATACATAAGGGAATAAGAAGGGTAACTGAAGAAAATAATTCAGTAAATATTAGAACAACAACAACAACAACAAATAAATGAATGGGGACAGCTAGGTGGCACAGTGGATAAAGCACCAGCCCTGAAGTCAGGAAGACCTGAGTTAAATCTGGCCTCAGACACTTAATATTTCCTAGCTGTGTGACCCTAGGCAAGATACTTAAGCCCAATTACCTCAGCAAAAAAGAGGAAATTAATGACTCAATGAGACATCAACAATCAGTCAAACAAAACCAAAAAAAAAAAAAAAAAAAAAAGAAAGAAAAAAAATGGAAGAAAATGTAAAATACACATCAGGAAAACAACTGAACTGGAAAATAGATGTAGGAAAGACATTCTAAGGATTATTGAACTTCCTGAAAGCCATGATGAAAAAAGAGCCTTGATATCATTTTTCAGAAAGTCATCAAGGAAAACTGAGCTGATGTCCTAGAACTAGAAGGTAAAAAGAGTCATTGAAATAATTAACTGATCCCACCTGCTTGAAAAAAAATGAATCTATTTTGCTTCAGTTAAAAAAAAAAGCAGGGGCAGCAATTTTAATCTCAAATCAAGCAAAAGCAAACATAGATCTAATTAAAAGAAATAATGAAGGAAACTATATCTTGCTAAAGGGTACCATAGGTAATTAAGTGATATCAATACTAATCATATATACACAAATAGCATAGCATCCAAATTCCTAGAGAAGTTAAGAGAACTGCAAGAAGGAATAGATAGCAAAACTACATTAGTGGGGAATCTGAATTTTGCTCCCTCAGAGTTAGATAAATAAAACCACAAAATGAATAAGAAAGAATTAAAAGAGGTAAATAGGATTTAGAAAAGTTAGGTATGATCGATCTTTGGATCAAATCAAATGCAAACAGTAAGAATACTTTTTCCTTGGCAGGTCATGAAACCTATACAAAAATTGACCATATATTATGGCATAAAACCATCAAACTCAAATGCAGAAAGACAGAAATAGTAAATGCATCTTTTTTTCAGATCATGATTCAATAAGAATCACATTTAATAAAGAGCCAGGGAAAAATAGAACAAAAATCAATTGGAAACTAAATAATCTAATCCTAAAGAATGAGTAGATGAATCAACAAATCATAGATAGAAGTTTGAAATCTGTTCTTTTCTTAATAAGCCATCCATGGTCAGAGTTTTTTTTTTTTGTTTGTTTTTTTTTTTGTTTTGTTTTGTTTTGTTATGTTTTGTTTTGTTTTGTTTTGTTGTAAGTTGAGATATACTTTTAGGGCAAAGGTGAGGTTGTTCATTCCTCCTCTACAGTCAACAGTAGCTGTGCTGGGTTGGTGCTGTCTAAACTCTTATTCTGGGTTGATGTGGCCAGATCCTGCATTATTCTATTATTCAGGGGCTTGCTATTTGCCTTTCATATTTGTGTTGAATGCCTTTCAGTTAATTTCATCAGAGAATGACAATAATAATAAACATAATTTATTATGAGACAACATAATAAAATTTATGGGATGTAGACAAAACAGTTCTTAGGGGAAATTTAATGTGAACAGATTCTTACTTGAACAAAATAGAGAAAGAGAAGTTAAATGAATTGGGCATACTCCTAAAAAAGCTAGAAGAATAATAAATAAAAACACCTAAATAAATAGCAAATTTGAAATTCTGAAAATAAAAAGGGGGATTAATAAAATTGAAAGCAAAAAAAAAACCACTATTGAACTAATAAACAAAATTAAGACCTGGGTTTATGGGGAAAAAAACAATATAAGATAAATCTTTAGTTAATTTCATTAGAATAAGCAAAGAAGAAATGATATTGTTAGTAGCAAAAATGAAAAGGATGAACTTTTCACCAATGAAGAGGAAATTGGAGCAATAATTAGGAAATATTTTGCCCAATTGTATACCAATAAATATGATAAACTAATTGAAATGGGTGAATGTTTACAAAAAATATAGATTGCCTAGATTAACAGAGGAGGAAACAAATTAGTCACATTTTAGAAAAATAAATTGAACAAGCTATTATTCAGCTTCCTAAAAAATCTCCAGTGCCAGATGGACTTACATATATATTCTACTAAACATTTAAAGAAAAAATAATTCCAATATTATGAACTTTTGTTGGAAAATGAGGGAAAGAAGAAATCCTACCAAATTATTTTTATGACACAGACATGGTGATGATACCTAAACAAGACAAGGTAAAAACAGAAAAAAGGAAATTATAGACCAATTTATCTAATGGATATTCAAATAAAAATCTTAAATAAAGATTTGCAAAGAAATTACAGAAAGTCATTCCCAGAATAATACACCATGAGCAAGTCCAATTTATATCAGTTCAATATTAGGAAAAAACATTACCACGATAGATTATATCAAGAACCAACCTAATAAAATATGATTATCTCAATAGATGCATAAAAAGCATTTGATAAATCTAACACCCATTCCTATTAAAAATACTGGAGAGCATAGGAATAAATGGACTTCCTCTTAAGATGATCAATAACATCTATATAATACCATCAGTAAGCATCAGATGTAATGGGAATGAACTAGGACCATTATCAATAAGATCAGGAGTAAAACAAGGTTGCCCACTATCACCATTACTACTAATATTGTATTGGAAATATTAGTTTTGTCAATAAAATAAGAAAAAGAGATTAAATAAATTAGAATATATAAGGAGGAAAACAAATTATCACTTTAATAAGTTTAGGTCTCACATCTGTGGAGAAGAAAGGAATTTATGGCCAGAGAAGAACTAAAGTAGACTATTGAATACAAAGTGGATCATTTGTATTATATTAAGTAAAAAAGTTTTTGTACAAATAAAACCAATAAAGATAAAATTAGAAGTAGCAATAAAGTGGGAAAATTTTTATATTCAAGGATTCTATCAAAGGCCATATTTCTAACATATATAGAGAACTGACTCAAATTTATGAGAGTTCAAGCCATTCTCCAATTGATAAATGGTCAAAGGATATTAACAGGCAATTTTCAGATGAAGTAATTAAAACCTTTTCTAGTCATTTGAAAAGGTGCTCTATATCATTATTGATCAGAGAAATGCAAAGTAAGACAACCCTGAAGTATTACTACATACCTCTCAGATTGACTAAAATGACAGGAAAAGAAAATGACAAATGTTGGTGGGGAGGTAGGCAAATTGAGACACTAATAAATTGGTGGAAGTGTGAACTAATTCAACCATTTTGGAAAGCAATGTGGAACTATGCCCAAAGGGCTATCAAACTGTGCATACCATTTAATCTAGCAGTGTTTCTACTGGGATTGTATCCATCCTAAAGAGATCATAAAGGAGGGAAAAGGACCCACATATGCCAAAATATTTGTGATAGCCCTTTTGTAGTGGCTAGAAACAAGAAACTGAGTGGATGCCCATCTGTTGGAGAATGGCTGAGTAAGTTATGATAAATGCATGTTAAGAAATATTATTGTTCTCTAAGAAATGTTGAGAAGGATGATTTCAAAGAGGACTTGAGATACTTACGTGAACTGATGCTAAGTGAAATGAGCAGAGCCAGGAGATCTTTGTACATGGCAACAAAAAAAATTATACAATAATCAATTCTGATGGACATAGCCATTTTCAACAATGAAATGACTGAGGCCAGTTCCAATGATGTTGTGATGAAGAGAGTCATCTGCACCCAAAGATAGAACAGTAGGAACTGAATGCAGACCAAAACAGTATTTTCACTCTTTTTGTTGTTGTTTACTTGAATTTTTTCTCATTGTTTTTTTTTTCCTTTTTGATATGCTTTTTCTTGCATAGCATATTTGTGGAAATATGTATAGAGAAAATGCACATGTTTGCCATATATTGGATCACTTGCTCAATGGGGAGAGAGAGGGAAAGGAAGGGAGGGAAAAAATTAGAACACAAAATTTTATAGGGGTGAATGTCAAAAATTATCCAGTATATGTTTTGAAAATAACAAACTATAATTTAAAAAATGTTTCTCTCTACTTGCTAAATATGTTCACATTTATATTTGCTTCCTTAATTCCTCACTTGTCCTTTGAATAGTCATTAACAACAAGGAGTTTACTCTCATAAAGTAATTAAAATTACTGCCATCAAGAAACCCTGAGAAACTACTCAATAAATATAAGAATATTTTAAACACAAAGCAATAAGTATATTTAAGCAGAAAATGTCAGGTTTTTTTGGTCCTAAGAAGTCCAGAAAAGATTAAGTTTCTTCTGAGAAATAACTTCATGAGAGTTTCCTAGAATTCTACTTTTTTTTTGTTCCCTAATGCTATAGAATTAAGGTAAATATCACCAAAGCAAAGCCTATGACCAAAAAAAAAATTAATCCCATATTGATTTTTGTTCTTGTTGGTCCCTTACTAATTTGGGTGCCTGAGACTAAATTGAAAGTAGAAGCATATAGTTTTCAGAGAAAGCAAAGTAGAAATGTTTGAAAAGAAAAATGTTTGATTCTCACATTAAAAATTCATATGCTATACATAATGGCACTTTTCTAACATGTCCATGTAAAGAAGCAATGAGAGCAAAAATTATAACAAATGATGAATCTCCATGAAAAATCCATTATTATACCAAATATTTTATTTAAAAATTGAATAATACATGTGCACAAAGAAGTGGCTTTTTAAAAACTTCTTCCAAAACATATTTCAAAAAAGTATTCCAATGCCAGGATTTATACTCAGTTAAACCATTTTTGATGTTTGGTTTTTTTTTAATGTTACCATTGAAAACAATAGATAGGGGCTGGAGCCCCTGCCCCACACCCCAAATACCAAGAACTGATAAGCAATACAGTGAAGCATGAGAACATTCTGCCATAAAATATCACAAGGTCACACATATCTACCACCAGATGTTCCTTAACCACCAAACGTTCCCCTAGTCACGTAGTCACAGAACTGTTTTTTCAAACCTATACGCTGGAAACATATATAAGCCTTGTACTTTCCTCCAATAAATGAGCTATTCTGCTTTGCACAGAGTTGTCTCCGCCTCTTGCTTTCTTCACCCATTCCCAGGTTGTTGCCTTACTAGCTTTGCTTACAGGTTGACACGCGGCTTCAGACCCCCTTAGTTCGAGACCCGCAGGTCGGGTCAGATAGGGGAAAAAAAACTCAATATTTGTGATAAATACATTTACCAAAAAATAAATAAATGGCAAAATAAATCTGCATAATCAAAAGGGTCCCTATTCCAAGTATTCAAAAAAAATAAAACTTCACCTAGCACATCAAAGAAAGAAATATAGTAGAAAGTACAAATATTCCACAATTGCTCATTCTTATATTTTAAAAGTAATTGTCCTGCAAAATACTAATTCAATGTCTCATATTGCACTTCTTATCAGAAAAGAGTTCTTAACTTCTTTTGGAAACTCTGAAGTTTCCAGTTTCTATCACTAATACTAATTGATTATGTGAATTGTTCTTAATCTTTTAGAACACTAAGGAACTTTTTTAAAGACTGTAAAAAGCTAAGTAGATTCTGGGATGTCTTAATGAAAGGAACTTATGAAATCATAGATATCTTCTCAAAAAAAGGTAAACATCAAATCTCAATTTTTAAGTTGGCCAATTTTTTTCATTGAAAAAATGAAGAACATGAGGCAACATTGGTTAAGTGACTTCACTAAGAATACAGAGATACATGATGAGATGTAAAACTTGATATTGTTATGTCTTGTGATACTGATTCAGAGATTATATAATGATGTGCCTTATTAATCACATGATAATCTGTCAATTTATATATGTTCATGTCATCATAAAAGATCATGTTTTAATGTATTCTATAGAAAGTTTAAATTTGAAAAGACATAAATGTTTGTCTTAAAAAGAGTTGACAAATAATTAGATATGTGCTGATATACCTTTTCCAAATCCAGACACTTAACTGACCTCTAATATTGCGTCTTCAACTTTCTTTCAGACATCTCAACTAAACATTTTAAACTAACCATGTCCAAACTTGAACTTATTAACTTTCCTACTAAAAAAAAAAAAAACATTTCTAAGCCCTTGTCCAACCTTTCCTATTACTATATGTGTGTGACAACATCCTCCCAGACCATTAGGTTTGCAACCTAGGAGTCATTCTTTCAATATGAAGACTGAAAGTCCCTCCCTTCACTACTCATATTAACCTATTGTCAAGGCCTGTGGATTTCATCTTTAATATGCTCCCCTTTTTGTCTTCTGATACTGCTACTACTTGAGTATAGACCCTCATGAACCATAGCCTGAACTTTAGCAATAGATTGCTGATGGGTATGTCTGCCTCACATCTCCCTACTCCAATCCATTCTCCATTCAGCTACTAAATGATTTCCCTCAAGTACAAGTTTAATCATATAGCTACCTATTCAATAAATTTCCCAGGTTCCTTATTGCCTTTAAGATCAAATATAAAATGTTCTCTTTGATATTCAAAGCCCTTCATAATCTAATGCTAAGCTAATCCCCATTATTTCAGTATTCTTATACCTTTCTCACCAATATATACACTTTAATTCAGTGACTCTGGGATCCTGGCTATTCTAAGAACACCAACTTTCTCTCTTAAATTCAGCATTCTTTTTTTCTTTCAGTTCCTCAAATCTAGAATTTTCTCCTCCCTCCCACTCTGCTGACTGAATTCCCTAGCTTCTTTTAAATTCCAAGAAAAACCCTTCTTCTACTAGAAAATTTTCAAAGTCCCTCTTAAATCCAGTGATTTCTTGTTAATTATTTTCTTTATATTTTTATATAGCTTTTCTGGGGCATATATGTTTTGCATGTTATCTTCCCCATTAAATATAAGCTCTTTTAGGTCAAGTTCTGTCTTTTTTTTTTCCTTTTTGTGTTCATAGTGTTTACTTCACATAGAAGCTTGCATATTGTAGATGCTTAATCTCTGTTTAATGATTTATTACCACTCTGACTCTAATTCAGTTCTAGAAAGCTGGCGTATTTTTTTTGAGGCAATCTAAATTAAGTGACTTGTCCAATTCATATAGTTAGCAAGTGTTTGGTGGCAAATTATTTGAAGTCAGATCCTCTTGACTTCAGGGTTGGTCTTCTATCTACTATACTATCTATTTATCATGTAAGCTAGACTCCTGACAATTATTAAAAGAGAATGATATACAGACTATTCTGCCAAAATTTATTGACTTTGGAGGCTAGAAATCCTTATTTTTTGGTTTTCTATGGCCACATAATCCCCTATTTCCCACTCCCATTGGCCTGAGTTCATAGAGAACGACATTTAATCATGGAACATGATTGCCTAGGGTGGTGACATTAAAGAAAAACAGAGTCCACAGTTTGTACATGAAAATCCTTGCATGTTACATATTTATTTAGAAAACAAGTATAATACACATATATTCACTTATATATATGTAATATATAAGTGAATATATGTGTATTATACTTATTTATATACACATGCACATAGGTAGATTGAGATATTAATAAACAGAAAAATCAGATATAAACTACATTTAATTTTCTTTGGGCAATATTAGGGAATGTTGTGAGTCACATTATGCTCGTGTTTGACATTGCTATTTTAAAGGGCCATATCCTCTCTTTGTTTGTACTCCATCCAGAGTAATTCTCTGGCTAATCTCTAAAACATCATTTAAATATCTCTCATGTTTAATATTTCCCATATGTTGAAGTAGGGGAAAAATAGAAATCACAATTATTTTTCAACACTTTGGTAGACTAATCCACCATCTACTAGGTAACTTGATAGTAGTGATATCCCAACCAATATTGATTCAGAAATAAAATATAAGAAACTATTCAAGGGCATGGGAAAACAGATGGTCTCTTTCATTGCTGTAACAACAGTGCTGTCTTTGGATAAGAGACATCTGCATGTTGTCTAAAGGGAATTTAAAAATAGTAAAATATTTGATCATCTTCCCTTTTCTCCTGCTTTTAAATAGAAAATGTCTTCTAATTCTTATAGCAAAACTGTCCCAGCTTTATGGCAAATATTTTCCCTGGAATGAATCTTCTTCCCTCCCTCCCTCCCTCCCTCTGTCTTTGTCTCTGTGTCTGTTTCTATATTTTTCCTCCTCCTCCTCCTGCTCCTCCTCCTCCTCTTCTTCTTCTTCCTCTTCTTCTTCTTCTTCTTCTTTTCTTCTTCTTCTTCTTCTTCTTCTTCTTCTTCTTCTTCTTCTTCTTCTTCTTCTTCTTCTTCTTCTTCTTCTAGTTCTTCTTCTTCTTCTTCTTCTAGTTCTTCTTCTTCTTCTTCTAGTTCTTCTTCTTCTACTTCTAGTTCTTCTTCTTCTTCTTCTTCTTCTTCTTCTTCTTCTTCTTCTTCTTCTTCTTCTTCTTCTTCTTCTTCTTCTTCTTCTTCTTCTTCTTCTTCTTCTTCTTCTTCTATCTAAAGTTGTCATAGTGCAATAGTGTTTTCTGAGAGCCAGAAAAGTTTTAAAAGTAACTTTGTAACTTAGGAAACTGAAGTTACTATTAGCGAGAACCAGAACAGAATTTTTTAAGCATATTGAAAATTCTGCTTTGCTTCAGTTGAGTCTTCTATTTTTGATTCATAGTCATTAGATTCCTTACTCAAAGGTAAACATCTCCCAAAAGATTCCCAATCAAAAAAAATTATCTTTTTTGAGCTTTTTTATTTTCAAAACAGGTGTATTGATAATTTTCAAGATTCACTCTTGCAAAACCTTGTGTTCCATTTTTCTCCTCCTTTGCCCCATCCCCTCCCCAGATGGCAAGCAATATAATATGTTAAATATATACAATTCTTATATATATATATATATATATATATATATATATATATATATATATATATATATATATTTCCATTATTATCAGGCTACACAATAAAAATCAGATCAAAAAAGAAAAAAAAATAGAAAGAAAACAAAATTCAAGCAATCAACACCAAAAAAGTGAAAATACTATGTTGTGATCCATATTCAGTACTCCCAGACCTCTCTAGGTTCAGATGGCTTTCTTCCTCATAAGACCATTGTAACTGGCTTTTGAAAAGAGCCGCATGTCAGAATCGATTATATGATTTTGTGCTTGCTGTGTGCAATGATCTGATTCTACTCATTTCACTTAGTGTAAGTTCATGTAAGTCTCCCCAGACTTCTCTTTCAATTTTCCCAGCAATTTTTGCCAAATAATGAGTTCTTGTCCCAGAAGCTGGGGTTTTTTAGTTTATCAAACATTAGATTACTATAATCATTGACTATTGTGTCTTGTGAACCTAACCTATTCCACTGATCTACTCCTCTATTTCTTAGCCAGTACCAAATGGTTAGGATGACTACTGCTTTATAATGTAGTTTTCGGGCTGGTACAGCTAAGCCACCTTCATTTGCATTTTTTCCATTAAGTCCCTTGAAATTCTTTCTTTTTTGTTCTCCCAAAATTTTCCAAAATAGGCAATATATTTTGTTCATAATAAAGTTAAAGAATGCTAACTCTGTTTTCAGAAGACTTGTGTTTACATCCCAACTTTCATTCTTACTTCTTCTTGGGCTAGTTACATTATTTCTCTAGGTTTCTGTGTCCTCATCTGAAAAGCGAGATAGTTGGACTAAATGTGCTCAGAAATTCTAAGTCTGAACTAAGAGTATCAGATCTGGAACACACTTTAATTTCTTCCCCTGTATGATATATAAAGGATACAAAGACATGTGAAACTATACAAAAACATTATTCAAATAACCCATTTTAAGATTCTTTGTCAGATTGCTAAATAAAATTTTCAAATTTACCTTAGACTTGGAATAGAGAAGTTATTCATAGTAATAATTATGAAGGGTTGACAAAAGTCCAGATTTCCTATATGTTAATGTCATGTAGTCTTTAGTCTTACATCTATGGGATCCTCTAGCTAGTGGTAGTCTTCTTTTCTTATAAGAAATATGTGGTTATGGGAACTCACCTCTGCATGACTAAAAGTTTAAGCTCATAAATAGCTAATCCATAATGTGATAGCCAAAGTTGAAAACATCTATTTCTCATAATTTGCCTATGAAGATTAGCCTATCCACACAACCTCCTTCTCTCTTCTGAAACTGTCACCATTCTAGTACAATCTCTCATCATTTCATGTTTAAATTACTTCAATAGTCTTCATCAGAGTTATTTCCCTAAAGCCATGACATATTATGTCAAACCTCACCCCTCTCCCCATTCAATAAATTCTAGTGATACTGCTTTGAGGATCAAATGCAAAAAGCTCTCTTTGGCATTCATAATCTAACCTCACCCTACCTTTCCAGTCTTCTTTATCTTTACTAACTTGTATAAGTCCAAGCTGGCTTCCTGGAAGTCAGAGTCAGGATAAATTACAGTCCTTGGTTTTAGGGGGAGAAATGAAGGAGACAGACAAATTGCCACAGACTGGCCAAAGATGTAGCCTTGATTCTCAAGTCCAAAGTCACCAACTTCTCTTCTCCTTGTCCTCCTGCAAAATTACTCTGGCCTGTCTCACCCCACCCTCTAATCTTTGCCTATGATTATCTTAATACCTTATCTTAATATATTTTTTTAACATTCATTTATAACATTCATTTTATTTTGTTTTATTAATTTTTATAATTATAACATTTTCTTTGACATTACATATACATAGGTAATTTTTTTTACATTATCCCTTGTACTCCCTTCTGTTCTGAATTTTTCCCCTGCTTCCCTCTATCCCCTCCCCTAGATGGCAGGCATTCCCATACATATTAAATATCTTGTAGTATATCCTAGGTACAATATATAAGTGCAGAACCGAATTTTTTTGTTGTTGTTGTTGCAAAGGAAGGATTGTATTCGGAAGGCAAAAATAATCTGGGAAGAAAAACAAAACAAAACAAAACCAAAAAAAAAAAACAATGCTCACAGTTTAAACTCATTTCCCAGTGTTCATTTTCTGGATGCAGCTGATTCTGTACATCATTGATCAGTTGGAAGTGGATTAGCTCTTTTCTATGTTGAAGATATCCACTTCCATCAGAATACATCCTCATACAGTATCATTGTTGAAGTGTATAATGATACCCTAGTTCTGCTCGTTTCACTCAACATCAGTTGATATAAGTCTCTCCAAGCCTCTCTGTATTCATCCAGTTGGTCATTTCTTACAGAACAATAATATTCCATAACATTCATATACCATAGTTTACCCAACCATTCTCCAATTGATGGGCATCCATTCATTTTCCAGTTTCTAGCCACTATGAAAAGAGCTGCCACAAACATTTTGGTACATACAGGTCCCTTTCCCTTCTTTAGTATTTCTTTGGGATATAAGCCCAGTAGTAGCACTGCTGGGTCAAAGGATATGTACAGTTTGATAACTCCAAATTGTACTCCAGAGTGTTTGGATTCTTTCACAACTCCACCAACAATGCATCAGTGTCCCAGTTTTCCCACAGCCCCTCCAACATTCATCATTATTTGTTCCTGTCATATTAGCCAATCTGACAGGTGTGTAGTGTTATCTCAGAGTTGTCTTAATTTGCATTTCTCTGATCAATAGTGATTTGGAACACTCTTTCATATGAGTGGAAATAGTTTCAATTTCTTCATCTGAAAATTGTCTATTCATATCCTTTGACCATTTATCAAGTGGAGAACGGCTTGATTTCTTATAAATTAGAGGCAATTCTCTGTATATTTTGGAGATGAGGCCTTTATCAGAACCGTTAACTGTAAAAATGTTTTCCCAATTTGTTACTTCCCTTCTAATCTTGTTTGCATTAGTTTTGTTTGTGCAGAAACTTTTTAATTTGGTGTAATCAAAATTTTCTATTTTGTGATCAATAATGGTCTCTAGTTCTCCCTTAGATATAAACTCCTTCCTCCTCCACAAGTCTGAGAGGTAAACCATCCCATGTTCCTCCAATTTATTTATGATTTCATTCTTTATGCCTAAATCTTGGACCCATTTTGATCTTATCTTAGAATGTGGTGTTAAATGTGGGTCCATGCCTAGTTTCTGCCATCTTATATTAATATCTTAATAAAAACATTGAGCAAGCACCAAATAATAAGAACCATTTAGACTTCCGGCCAAGATGGTGGCATGGAGGCAGACAGCTGCTTGAGCTCCTCGTTTTCTCTCAGAACTTACTTCATGACAAGCCTCTGACTTGATGCTTGACCCAGAAAGAAATCCACAGATAATCACCAAGAGAAGACATCCTTGAAAGTCGCCAGAAAAGGTCTGTGTTTGCTCGGGGGAGGGTCAATCGGACTGGGTGCAGACTGAGGGCAGGCAGCCAGAGCAAGACAGGCAGCTCAAACAGCTCAGACCGGAGGGGGAGGGTGTGATCTCTGCCGTTTCTGTGAAAGGGTTTTTGCCCCAGTGTGGATGCTCTATCTTGGCAGCAAGCCAGGAGCAGCAGAGAGGGTGTAAACACCGGAAGTGAAAATTAAAACCCCAGAAAGCCAGCGTCTCTCAGAGCCCGGCCACCCCCAACCCCCACCTGGACTGACTCAGTGCGTTCTCGGAGCCTCAGAGCGCAGACTCAGTACAGTCATTGCTGTTCTGTTAGTGGCTCTCTGCTGCCCTACCCCCAGTCTGTAGAGGAAGCCCATTAATATCATCCAGCCCCATCCCCCGCAAAACAGACCAATTGTTTCTCTTGTCAGTTTGTTTTCTTTGATTCCTACTCTGACAAAATGAACAAAAAATTCAAAAGGGCTCTAACCATTGACAGCTTCTGTGTGGAGAGGGAGCAGACTTCAAATGCTAAGGAGACTAGGAACAGACTATCCCCAGATGTATCCCCTGGAAGGGATATAAGCTGCTCCTCAATACAAAAGAACCTCCTAGAGGAAATCAAAAAGGCTCTCACAAGAGAGCTGGAAGAGAAATGGGAAAAGGAAAGGGAAGCTTGGCAAGAGAGCCTGGAGAAGTCATCCCATGCATTCAAAGACAGAGTGGATAAAGAAATCAAATCATTGAGAAACAAGATTAGTGAGCTGGAAAAGGTAAACAACTCCAAGGAAAACAGGATTAGTGAGCTGGAAAAAGAAATCAGCTCTCTAAAAAATAAAATGGATAAAATGGAAAAAAATTCCATAGAAGATAAAAACTCAATTGGACAATTACAAAGAGATATAAAAAAAGTGAGTGAAGAAAATACATCATTGAAAATTAGACTGGAACAAGTAGAAATGAATGACTCAAGGAGAAACCAAGAGGTCGTCAAGCAAAAGCAGAGAAATGAAACAATTGAAAAGACTGTCAAGTACCTTACCAGAAAGACAACAGACCTGGAAAACAGATCCAGGAGAGGCAATTTGAGAATAATCGGACTCCCTGAAAAATGGGAGGAAAAAAAGAGCTTGGACACCATTTTCGAGGAAATTATCAAAGAGAACTGCCCAGACATTCTAGAAACAGAGGGTAAAATAGACATTGAAAAAATTCATCGATCACCTACTGAAAGGGACCCTAAAATCAAAACGCCAAGAAATATAGTGGCCAAGTTCAAGAACCATCAGACAAAGGAAAAGATATTGGAAGCTGCTAGAAAAAAACAATTCAAATATGGAGGATCCACAATAAGTATAACCCAGGATCTAGCAGCGTCCACATTAAAAGAACGCAGGGCCTGCAACATGATATTCCGAAAGGCTAAGGAACTTGGCATGCAGCCAAGAATAACTTACCCAACAAGAATGAGCATCGTTTTTCAGGGAAGAAGATGGACATTTAACGAAATAAATGAATTCCATCTATTTTTGATGAAAAAACCAGACCTACATAAAAGGTTTGATCTTCAAATACAGAACTCAAGAGATTTCTAAAAAGGTAAAAAGAAATCTTGAGAACTATACTTCTGTCAAAAAAATATGTAAAGAACATATGTACAATTTGTCTTAGAAACTAGAGGTGAAAAGGAGATTATATCATAAAAAAGTGTAAAGTGATGGTACTACATCTCATGAAGAGGCAAAGGTAACCTATTATATCTTAGAGAAAGAAAGGAGGGAGATGAACATAGCGTGTATCAATAGACATATTCGATTTATGGTGAAACTTCTTCCACTTCATTGAAAAGTGAAAGGGAAGGAGTAAGCTAAGGGGAAGGGAATACAGTAATTTCGAGGAAAGGGGTAAAATAAGGGGAGGATCTTTAAGGTGGGAGAGGGATCCTAAAAAGGGAGGGCTGTGAAAAGCAAGTGGTGTTCACCAGTTTAATACTGGATAGGAGGGTAAAAGGGAAGGAAAGGGGAAAAGCATAAGCAGGGGTAAATAGGATGGCAAGCAATATAGAATTAGTCCTTCTAACCATAAATGTGAATGGGGCAAACTGCCTCATAAAGAGGAAGCAGTTAGCAGACTGGATTAAAAGTCAGAATCCTACTATATGTTGTTTACAGGAAACACACCTGAAACAGGGTGAGACATTCAAACTAAATGTAAAAGGGTGGAACAGAATCTATTATGCTTCAGGCAAAACCAAAAAAGCAGGAGTAGCCATCCTCATCTCAGATCAAGCAAAACCAAAAATTGATCTAATTAAAAGAGATAAGGAAGGGCATTATATCCTGCTAAAGGGCAGCATCAATAGTGAAGCAGTATCAATATTAAACATGTATGCACCAAGTGGTGCAGCATCTAAATTCTTAAAAGAGAAATTAAGAGAGTTGAAAGAGGAATTAGTTAGCAAAACTATAATAGTGGGAGATCTCAACCTAGCACTCTCAGAATTAGATAAATCAAACCACAAAATAAATAAGAAAGAAGTCAAAGAGGTAAATAGAATACTAGAAAAGTTTGATATGATAGATCTTTGGCAAAAGCTAAATGGAGACAGAAAGGAATATACTTTCTTCTCAGCAGTTCATGGAACCGATACAAAAATTGATCATATACTAGGGCATAAAAACCTCAAAATCAAATGCAGTAAGGCAGAAACAGTAAATGCATCCTTTTCAGACCATAATGCAATCAAAATAACATTTAATAAAAAGCCAGGGGAAAATAGACCAAAAAATAATTGGAAACTAAATAATCTTATACTAAAGCATGATTGGGTAAAACAGCAAATCATAGACATAATTAAGAACTTCACCCAAGAAAATGACAATAATGAGACATCATACCAAAATGTGTGGGATACAGCCAAAGCAGTAATAAGGGGAAGTTTTATATCTCTACAGGCCTACTTGCATAAAAAAGAGAAAGAGAGGGCCAACAAATTGGGCTTACAACTAAAATTGCTAGAAAAGGAACAAATTAAAAACCCCCAGACAAACACAAAACTTGAAATTCAAAAAATAAAAGGTGAGATTAATAAAATTGAAAGTAAAAAAGGTATTGAATTAATTAATAAAACTAAGAGTTCGTTTTATGAAAAAACCAACAAAATAGACAAACCCTTAGTAAACCTGATTAAAAAAAGGAAAGAGAAAAAGCAAATTGATAGTCTTGAAAATGAAAAGGGTGAACTCACCACTAATGAAGAGGAAATTAGAACAATATTTAGGAGCTACTTTGCTCAACTTTATGCCGATAAATTCAATAACTTAAATGAAATGGAAGAATACCTTCAAAAATATAGCTTGCCCAGATTAACAGAGGAAGAAGTAAGTAGTCTAAATAGTCCCATCTCAGAAAAAGAAATAGAACAAGCTATTAACCAACTTCCTAAGAAAAAGTCCCCAGGACCAGATGGATTTACAGGTGAATTCTACCAAACATTTAAAGAACAACTAACTCCAATGCTATGTAAACTATTTGAAAAAATAGGGATTGAAGGAGTCCTACCGAATTCCTTTTATGACACAGACATGGTACTGATACCTAAACCAGGTAGATCGAAAACTGAGAAAGAAAACTATAGACCAATTTCCTTAATGAATATTGATGCTAAAATCTTAAATAAGATATTAGCAAATAGACTTCAGAAAATCATCCCCAGGATAATACACTATGACCAAGTGGGATTTATACCAGGAATGCAGGGCTGGTTTAATATTACGAAAACTATTAGTATAATTGACCATATTAATAATCAAATTAATAAAAACCATATGATCATCTCAATAGATGCAGAAAAGGCATTTGATAAAATCCAACATCCATTCCTACTAAAAACGCTTGAGAGTATAGGAATAAATGGACTATTCCTTAAAATAATAAGGAGCATATATTTAAAACCTTCAGTAAACATCATATGTAATGGTGATAAACTAGAACCTTTCCCTGTAAGATCAGGAGTGAAAAAAGGTTGCCCACTATCACCATTACTATTCAATATAGTACTAGAAACTCTAGCTTTGGCAATAAGAGCCGAGAAAGAGATTCAAGGAATTAGAGTAGGAAATGAAGAAATCAAATTGTCACTTTTCGCAGATGACATGATGGTATACTTAGAGAACCCCAAAGACTCTGCTAAAAAGCTATTAGAAATAATTCAGAATTTTAGCAAAGTCGCAGGATACAAAATAAATCCACATAAATCCTCAGCATTTTTATACATTACCAACACAATCCAACAGCAAGAGATACAAAGAGAAATTCCATTCAAAATAACAGTCGATAGTATAAAATATTTGGGAATATATCTACCAAAGGAGAGTCAGGAATTATATGAGCAAAATTACAAAACACTTGCCACAAAAATAAAGTCAGATTTAAATAATTGGAAGGACATTCAATGTTCTTGGATAGGCCGAGCGAATATAATAAAGATGACAATACTCCCCAAACTAATCTATTTATTTAGTGCTATACCAATCAGACTCCCAAGAAACTATTTTAATGAACTAGAAAAATAACAACAAAATTCATATGGAAGAATAAAAGGTCGAGAATTGCAAGGGAACTAATTAAAAAAAAAGTCAGAGGAAGGTGGTCTAAGTGTACCTGATTTAAAGCTATATTATAAAGCAACAGTCACCAAAACCATTTGGTATTGGCTAAGAAATAGACTAGTTGATCAGTGGCATAGGTTAGGTTCACATCACATGGCAAGATAGTGAATAAAAATAGCAATCTAATCTTTGACAAACCCAAAGACCCCAAATTTTGGGATAAGAATTCATTATTTGACAAAAACTGCTGGGAAAACTGGAAATTAGTATGGCAGAAACTAGGCATGGACCCACATTTAACACCACATACTAAGATTAGATCAAAATGGGTCCAAGATTTAGGCATAAAGAACAAAATCATAAATAAATTGGAGGAACATGGGATGGTTTACCTCTCAGACTTGTGGAGGAGGAAGGAGTTTGTGTCCAAGGGAGAACTAGAGACCATTATTGATCACAAAATAGAACATTTTGATTACACCAAATTAAAAAGTTTCTGCACAAACAAAACTAATGCAAACTAGATTAGAAGGGAAGTAACAAATTGGGAAAAAAATTTTTACAGTTAAAGGTTCTGATAAAGGCCTCATGTCCAAAATATACAGAGAATTGACTTTAATTTATAAGAAATCAAGCCATTCTCCAATTGATAAATGGTCAAAGGATATGAACAGACAATTTTCAGATGATGAAATTAAAACTATTTCCACTCATATGAAAGAGTGTTTCAAATCACTATTGATCAGAGAAATGCAAATTAAGACAACTCTGAGGTATCATTACACACCTGTCAGATTGGCTAAGATGACAGGAACAAATAACGATGAATGTTGGAGGGGCTGTGGGAAAACTGGGACACTGATGCATTGTTGGTGGAGTTGTGAAAGAATCCAACCATTCTGGAGAGCAATCTGGAATTATGCCCAAAAAGTTATCAAAATGTGCATACCCTTTGACCCAGCCATACTACTACTGGGCTTATACCCCAAGGAACTACTAAAGAAGGGAAAGGGACCTGTATGTGCCAAAATGTTTGTGGCAGCCCTTTTCATAGTGGCTAGAAGCTGGAAGATGAAAGGATGTCCATCAATTGGAGAATGGTTGGGTAAACTATGGTATATGAATGTTATGGAATATTATTGTTCTATAAGAAATGACCAACAGGAGAAATACAGAGAGGCTTGGAGAGACTTACATCAACTGATGCTGAGTGAAACGAGCAGAACCAGAAGATCATTATACACTTCAACAATGATACTATACGAGGATGTATGCTGATGGAAGTGGATTTCTTCAACATAGAGAAGAGCTAATCCAATTCCAATTGATTCATGATGGACAGAACCAGCTACATCCAGAAAAGGAACACTGGGAAATGAGTGTAAACTGTTATTTTTACCTCCTGAATCCAATTCTTCCTGTGCAACAAAAAATTCGGTTCTACACACATATATTGTATCTAGAATATACTGCAATATATTTAACATATATAAGACTGCTTGCCATCTGGGGGAGGGGGTTGGGGGAGGAAGGGAAAAAATCTGAATAGAAGTAAGTGCAAGGGATAATGTTGTAAAAAATTACCCATGCATATGTACTGTCAAAAAAATGTTATAATTATAAAATAAAATAAAAATTAAAAAAAAAGAACCATTTATCCAAAACTTATGCCAACATAGTCATTGTCTCACATCGAATAGGTAATTAGTCTTAAGTCCTCAGTTGTTTGATTCAAGTACATCTTTTCATAGTTTCAGCCCTTTACACTCACTGTCATATATTCTTTGATCGAGAGACCCTGTTCTCCTGGTTCTTCCAACAACCAGATGCTTTATTTGGCTCTGAACTTTCTCTCTTTTTTTCCATGCCTAAAATGTTCTCCCTATTTATTTCCTCTTCCTGGCTTCCTTGATGACCCAACTAAAACCCATTTTCTATAGCATTCCTTTCAAATCTCCGATAAATTTTATCCTCTTCCCTCTATTATTTCCTATTTAACCTATATTAAAATTTTTTGAACATATTTGTTTTCTTGTTGTTTCTTTAATTAGATTGTGACATCCTTAACATTGGAGATTATTTTGCCTTTTTGTATTGTATAAGTAGTGCCTGGTACATAGTGGTACCTAGGTAAATATTGATTGACTGACTGACTACTGAGTACTAGACGATAGTAGTGTCTTGAGTTTGTTTAATAACTAACATATTTCCTAGATTGATATTTTTGTACTGGTAAATTTGGCTAGTTTTATCTTAATTCTTACTAGCCCTAAGTCATTGAAGACACACTGAGAGCTAAGAAAGACCTTCATTAGAAAAAAACATGTAATCACTGCATCCTGGCAATTACTAGTTATTTTGAACTTTTATCTTGCCACTGGACTTTTATGACTCTGGAGGAGAGAATAAGGCTGATGACTTTGCACAGTTCTAATTCACTTAAATTCAATTCACTGACAAGTCATTTTCCTTGTGATGTGATTGGTCCTTTTTGAGAACAAATGACCCATTCATGTACTGGAAAATTCTTATTAAGCCAAGAGCTGATTTAGTCAGCTCTAACTTTCCTGAACAGAACCTGCTTAGCAAACTTCATAAAATAGAAGTTTATAAGGCTAGGAAATTTTCCTAATCACATTAGCATTGTATTCTACTTTAGTGTCCCCGTCTAGGGTACCATATTGATTTACTGACCTTACAATCCTCCAACTTGTTCCCTGTCTTTTTGCCCAATCACAAAGATCAGAATTAAGAAGAGACTGAGGAGTTAATGCTTTTGACTGGGGATGAATCTCACTATACACTTATGAAGACACCACCTGTTCTGGGGGGACTGGACAGCTGAAAAATTGAATGTTTGCATTCCTTTGAGTTTTTGAATAACTTATAATCCTTGCACACATGTTACCTTTTCATAGCTCAACTATGATCTCAGCTTACTCTCCTCCGTTTAGAAAAGAGGAGGAAAATCCAAGAAAAATATGTGAGGGATCTAAAAATTGAAAAGACCCATCTGAACAAACTTCTCTAACAGCCATGAACTTATTCTAGAATGTAGAATGAGATGAAGAGAAAGTGTTTCCCCTAATGTCTTGATTTTTAAAAATGGAGGGCAAAAGCACATAGAAAGAGAAAAGTCTAAAATAGGAAGTGATTAAAGTGATTTCCTGCCACTCTAGTAGATTAGAGTGAGGGGGAAGGTCAAGGAGTCTGTTTTTCCTCTCTCTCAGCTGCCAGTGATCAGACAGCATTTTAGTCACTAGGGTTCAAACAAACACCACTGTGTCTTCTCAACATGTTCTGTTATCTAAGGGTCGGGATACATGTTCAACTTAATGGTTGTTGTCATACTTCCAACAAGTTCTACATTGTGCAATTACATCAAGTGTAATTAAGGTAGTGTAAAAATATCAAGTGTAAATCAAAGTAGAATTAATCTTATTAAAAAATCTTCCTGATCATACATATTATGTCTAGAAATTTCTTATTTTCAGCAAAGGAAGTTATTTGGGGAATTTTAGTGCTAAAAACATTCTAGAGTAAACTTAGAAGAGTTAAGGAAGGATTATAGCAGAATGGGAACAAGAATAGAATCTTCCCTGACCATATAGGAGACTAAAATACTAGAATAAATGACCATGCAACTATGCAATTGATGGAACACACACACAATTTTAAAATGATACCTTGCACAACTATTGTTATAGGGAGAAGTGTTGGGATTACTAGGTGAGAACTGAGGTTGTCTGGATGGTGACAAGGTGAGAATTCAGGTTTTCTGGACAATTACAAGGGAGGGGAAATTGACTGGATGGGGGGAAGCTGGCAAGCAATGCTTGAACATCACATTGGAACTGGTTCAAAAAGGGAAGAATATATTTACACACTTAATTGTGTATAAAAATGTAACAATGGGAATGAGGTAAGAGATGATGAAAGAGAGGGAAGGATAATAAAGGTAGTGGTGAAAAGCAAAACAGACTGAGACAGAAGTAAGTTAAAAAGAGATGGAGGGAAAGATAAATAGAAGAAAGGGAAATGGAGGGAAATGAACAGTTAATAATTGTTAGGTGTAGTGAGCTGTCGTCTCTAGAAGCTGCTGGATCGCTCTCTGGGAAGAGATCTGCTGTGTCTACTCAAATCTCTCAGAAAGATTCTTCTTCCTGTAACGAACCGTTGTCTCCAGGCAGTTGCTGTTAACTCTTGTCCAAAGAAGTGACTTCCCTTCCTGCAGAGAGCCCCGTCAAGCCTGATGCAATTCAGAGTCTTCTCTTGAATCCTGCTCTGAATCTCCTCCAACTCTTATCTTCTTCAGGCCGATCTGCTCTCTGTGCCCAGTGCTGTCTCTTTTTATCCTCCCAGAGAATGGGCGTGGGATAATGCAAGGGCTTCTGGGAAGAACCACCCCAGCCAATGAGCTTGCCCCCTCTATCAAGTCAACCTGAGTTCTCACCTTGTAATTGTCCAGAAAACCTGAATTCTCACTTGTCACCATCCAGACAACCTGAGTTCTCACTTAGTAATCCTAACATCTCCCCCTTTCTTTTGATTTAGAACATTCTCACCTTGTCACCATCCAGACAACCTCAGTTCTCACCTAGTAATCCCAACAGAGGATGACTCAATCCTCTCTCTTTCTCTCTCTTTCCATTTTTCCAAATTTTGCCTTTTTGATTCTTTTTCTTTTCCATTTCCCTTATTTCCTCTCATTTTAAAAATGACCGTAATTACAAAAAAATTTTGTCTGATTCCTATGCATCAGAAATATAATTGTAAAAATGTAGTAGTTAACTTACTTTCAAAGAGCTTGCGCTCTTTAATCTATCTCTTATTTTTTTCCCTATTTTTAAAATACCTTAGGTCCATAAAGTGCAATAATGGCTGTTTTGCCCCACTAATGACACATAAAGCTAAAGTAACTGCTGACCAAGTCTATGATATTATATTTAATCATGGTACATTCAGAAACACCGTGTCACAATGGATAGAAAATCAGCTTCAATGATCTGGGTTAGAGACCTGGGTCTATGCTAACTAGGTGATCCTGGGTAAGTCAATCAAATCCTCAGCACCCTCGATAAATCTTTTAAAATATAAGTTGTAGAATAATTATCAGATTGCTTTGGGAAAGCAAGTTTCTTCAACAGAAGCTTCCTTATACCAGTTAAATCAGAGGTTGAACAAAACAAATGTCATAAAGTAGTAAAGTCTAAATGGAAATATACAAAAATTAGGGGACAATTAGATGGGAAAGTGAATAGAGTACTGGCCCTGAAGTCAGGAAGATCTGAGTTCAAATCAGTCCTGAGAAAATTAACATTTACTAGCTGTGTGATCCTGGACAATTCACTTAACCCCAATTACCTTGCAAATGACCAAAACAAAAGAATTTAAATGGAAAAATACTAAAGGTTAGAGCCAAAGAACTTATATTCACTTCCCAGCTCTTTTATCTACTAACTTTTCAGTATTCCTTTTTAGAATTTTAAAATTACTTCCCTGAGTCTACTCTTAGACTGATATATCTACCCTACTTATATATGCATATTTTGAGGGTTGAAACTGATTGAAATAGGTATATAAAGAACATTCTAGAGAATGTGACCTGGAACTCTCATAACAACTTCTGGGGAACTCTGGAGACACAAGTGATTCAATACTGGAAACCTTGTGCACTGAGCTGAACTATTCATCCTCTTATTGTCTACTGAGCAGGAAGACCCAATGATGCTGTATATCTTTAAAAGAGATTGATAACAAAGAAAAATTGTTTTCAAATTCTCTGCTGAGATTAAGATACATGAGTAGTGAAGACCACATATAACAATGGATTTTTCTTTAATATATATTGTTTATTATTCTTACTTGTTTTATATTTATCCCCTTTTTCTCTTAAAAATTCTTCAGTCATGTGAATAAGAGAAATTAGACAATATAAAACAGTCAATTGAACATTATGAATAATTATTCTTTTCCTCTTCCTTCTAAATATTAAATTCACACAATCAATCTCTCTTATGAGTAAAAGTCTGTTATGAGTAAAAGTCTTCTATTCTCATCACGATTGCTCAGCCCAATCTAATCTGTTAGCACTGTGACAACTAGAACTAGGGCTCAACTAGGTAATCTTGAGTCTGGGCCTTTGGCTGCTGTAAAGGCCTGAAACTCTGAATAGGTCCACTGGAATCAGACAACCAAGCACTTAAGGCTAATTACCTATTGGATAATACTCTATTAGCATATGCTTGGAAAAATGGCCCTTCTCACTATTCTGTGCTGGCTCTATCTTTTGGTGTATACAGATAATCATAGGAGGGATTAGGGGGTATAGTAAGACAAGCCAGAGTCACTTTGGAGGAGAACGAGGAGAAGGAAGTTCGATCAGTGGAGAGCATGTGGCAGTTTTGTCGATCCCCTTAACTTCTCCCCCTAAAGATTAAGGACTTTTGCTTATCCTGACTCCGGCTGATTCTGAGGTCTCCAGGGAGCTCACCTGTACTTCACAAGCTGCCTCTCCCCTTACCTTTTTTTTTTTTTTTTTTCTTTCTTCCTTTCTTTTCCTGATCACATGAAAGTGAACAATGTCAGGATATGGCCAAACTTGGGGACAGTCTTGTAAATCATAAACCTAAAGAAATATTGGATTCATTGGTCAAAGCTTATTGTTGACAAGTAGAATTTTGTATTGTCAAAGATCACCACTGACAAGAAGTTAGCTGGCTTGATAGAAGTCATTTGTTATGAGAGAAATTTGAACAATGAAGAGCAGAGGTGAAATATAAAAATATTTAAGTAATAATCCTGAAAACTGTTTCATATGTAAGCATTCATATTTTTATTTTACAGTTGTTATCATTGTTGTTTCCTTATCTTGTTTCATTTTGTGTCAATGTCAATGCACATTGAGTACAATAGTATTTAAATGTTATTGAATCCTATCTTACTATTTGTATGTGTATATATTTAGCATTTCATGAAGAATCTTTTTGTACATGTTTACCATTTTCTTTGTGTGTAGCAAATAAATACATATTGTATATCTGTTTTATATTGTAAAGTAAGTATCTTTTTTACTTCATCTTCTGTGAAGGTACAAGATGGATTACATATCAAAGGTTTAAATAATTATTTATGAAGATTTCCAGTATGGAGACCAAGAAGTATGAGAACAAAATTCTTATTAAAGGACATACTTGAGTTTAAGAAAATATGGGATCTTCCAACTCACTTCCAGTTGATCAATGATGGACAGAAATAACTACACCCAGAGAAGGAACACTGGGAAGTGAATGTAAATTGTTAGCACTACTGTCTGTCTACCCAGATACCTTCGGAATCTAATACTTAATGTGCAACAAGAAAATGGTATTTACACACATATATTGTATCTAGGTTATATTGTAACACATGTAAAATGTGTGGGATTGCCTGTCATCCAGGGGAGGGAGTGGAGGGAGGGGGGATAATTTGGAAAAATGAATACAAGGGATAATATTATAAAAAAATTACTCATGCATATATACTGTGAAAAAAAAATTCTAAATAAAAAAAAGAAGATATGGGATCTTTCTTTGTGGTAAGACAGAGCAAATAAACTCTATAGTTAAGGGGTAGAAAGTGTAGCATCACCTCATCAGGCTGTACATGGTTTAAATTGCTATATATATCTTGTCCTTCCCATGCCTCTCACTAAACAATGAGTTCTTTTGTGGCAAGAATTATTTGATTTCTCATTCTTGCAATCCTAGTGCTTAGTACAGTATCTTATAACAAGTAGGCACTTATTATCAGTTAAATTAAAGTAAATTTCATTCGCCTTACTCTAACAGAAAATGTTGGAATTATTAAAATTAAAAAAAATTGTACAGCAAAACAACTTGTGTTTGGTCATGTATACATATATTGTATTTAATTTATAACGCTATCATATTTAACATGTATTGGTCAACCTGTCATCTGAGGGGGAGGGGAAAATTAGAACAAAAGGTTTGGCAATTGTCGATGTTATAAAATTTACCCATGCATATATCTGGTAAATAAAAACTATATATATAAAAAAAAGAATAGGATCTTAAGAGAAAAAAAAAAAATAGGGTAAAATAATGGTTCATTGTGAACACAAAAAAAGCTAAGATTTTCTGCCTAGAATCCCTTTTTTTCTACCTGAGGCATCTCTCAGAGATTTTTATGCATAATTTGTCCCTGTGTATAAAAAATGCTTTATCAATATTCTTTTTGCTAGCTGTGAGATATTTCTGACTTGATTTCAACTAGGATTTCGAGGTCATAGAATTATGTTAGAGTCAGCATATTGTTTCTAAGGCAACAAGAAAGACTAAAGCTCTTTCTTGTGCTATATATTTAACAGGTCATTAACCTAACATATTTTTTAAACTTACTTCTAATATATCTTCAAAATTTCTCTTCAAACATGGAAAAAGAAAACAAAAAAGAGAGAGAAAACATAGGCACTTTTCTATATGGCAAACAGTTTTAAGTCTTTAATTTTAAAAGTAGCACAAACTGCAGGATCCTACCTTGTTTTTATCAAACATATTCAAACATTTCCATTTAATTTCCTGAAATAAACTTGAATTATTTTTTAAAAAGTGCAAAAAAATCCATTTTACTTTTTCTCATATAATTCATTAATGGATAGACTGGGCATAGGGCTGTGGTGAATATATACTCATAGACAAGGCTTGGCATGGATCCAAGGATGCTTACTTGGAGAAACAAAACCCATGTCCTCCAGCAAACCTTAAAGTTCCTAATGCTCTGGAATGACATAAGAAAGAGGGCATTTTTCTCTAAAATAAGTGTTTTATTATTTTTCTTTTGTCATTTACTCATGTGTTGATCTGGTGATGTTTATGGATGTTTTCTAAGAATCATGTTTTGTTTTTGTTTTCAGTTTTTTTTGTAATATGTGAAATAAAATGTGTAATATTATAAAGGAAACTAAGTTTATTAAATATATATTTATCAAAATATGTTCACTACCTTCAGGTTAAAAATAAATTTTATTTGAAAGAAAAGAGAAATACCATTGAAGAATTGATAGAATACTGGGTCTGAAATGCCTGAAGACCTGAGTTAAAATCCAGCTTGGACACTGACTACTTGTGTGGTCCTAAAAAAGTCATTTAATTCTTGTATATCTGAGTTTCCTCAACTGTAATTGTACTTACTGATAAAATCAAAAGAGGTGAAATGTACACATTGTCTGGCATATAATAGATACTTAACAAAAACTTAATCCTTTCTCAACCTTATATGATTTTAGGTTATATTTTTAAAAATAACAGCTTTCAGAAATAATAGTCTTCTATTCTATTCACCCTGATCAGATCGTATGAAAATGACTGGTTCAGTCTAGAAGCATTTGAGGAAACCCATTCCCTACACTGAAAGCACCTAGAAGAGAGTGACCACAATGGATATTTATTCTACACCATGGAAAACTTGGGGTTATACAAGATAACTATTCTTTAGATGTTTGAAGGCTTGTAGCCTGAAAGACTTGAATATGTTCTGATTGAACTTAAAGGGTAGAATAATAGCCACTGGTTAGACATTGAGAAGAGTCAGGATTAAGGATTGATGCCAATTTAACAAGTAAAGTCAAAATCAATGCTTTTTGAATATATTATAAGTGTAATTCTTTGTCAGGTTATCCAGGGGCCAGGAGGAACTTGGAGATTCTTTGCAATTCTGATATTGCATGAGTTTAGGTGTCTCAAATCTTGAAATATTTGAGTACACCCCAAATCAACACAGCAATCACATGTGACCACATATGTTCTGGGGCTGGAACACCACTTGTGTAATTCAAAATTATAACAGTAGTTGCACAATTCTTGAGGACAATATAAAGGAATCTACAGAAGTTCAATAAGCAGTAAAAAAAAATGCACATCCACATGCATGAAAACTAGATGGCACAGTGAATACAACATTAGGTCTAGAGTCACAAAGACTCCAAATTCAAATCTAACCTCAGACACACCTTATATGTGTAATTCTGAGCAATTCACTTGACCACTATTTGTCTAAGTTTCTCATGTAGACAAGGAATAATAATAATATCTATTTTAGTAAGGTTGTAGTGAGGAATAAGTAATATAATTTAAAGTGTTTAGCACAGTTGCTGGTACATGATGAGCATTATATAAATGACAGCTCTTATTATTATTTTTAAATAATTTTTAAATGTTAGTTATTATTATTAATAATATCAGCCATTATTATTAATATAAGCTATTATTATCATAAGATTCTCAATAAATATAGAAAGAGATATGTAATGGTACAGTGCTTTGACAAGTCTGAGAGTATTTAGTTAAAATAGACTCTTTGCTCATGTGGAAAAAAAAATAGCTTTTAGTATTGTATCTCAGCAGTTCAGGTCTAAAGTTTCAATGATGGGTACTCTAAGTTCTTCCTGAGGAAAAAGAGGTCCAATGATCCCTGGATGTTGTACTTACTGGCAGTGATGTCAAGGGACCAATGTCTTTTATTTTATGATAGACAATGGTATACTATGTGTCTGCTGCCTATTCACATCATTGCTACTTCATTTGGCAATTAGATGCCATTGCTCTATGGAACTAATTCAGACCATTAGCTTGGGATCTCTCTGGCATTTATCCAAAAACAATCCTTTAAGTATATTGCATTCTCAAACATAAAATGTAGATATTCCAGATTAAAGAAAGCAGAGAATTATTTGCTATTGAGATCCTGCCTACTGCCCACTGCCATTTGCTGCTATTGAGGACACCTTTTTTCCATCCTGATCCCTGCCAGCATCAATAGTATCTGTCTCTATCTTGTTTAATACATCATATCTATATTTTATTTTTGAGATTACAATATGCTTAAAAGATTAATTTGGGATATATACTGAAAAAAGGTCAGTAACTGCAAGTCTAATTATAGGAATAAAGTAATTCCTAAATTAGGCAAGGACCCACACTTAACACCACATACCAAGATAAGATCAAAATGGGTCCATGATTTAGACATAAAGAATGAAATCATAAATAAATTAGAGGAACTTAGAATAGTTTACCTCTCAGACTTTTGGAGAAGGAAGGAATTTGTGACCAAAGGAGAACTAGAGATCATTATTGATCACAAAATAGAAAATTTTGATTACATCAAATTAAAAAGCTTTTATACAAACAAAACTAATGCAAACAAGATTAGAAGAAGTAACAAACTGGAAAAACATTTTTACAGTTAAAGGTTCTAATAAACTCTAGTTTATATGAAATCAAGCCATTCTCTAATTGATAAATGGTCAAAGGATATGAATAGACAATTTTCAGATGAAGAAATTGAAACTATTTCCACTCATATGAAAGAGTGTTCCAAATCACTATTGATCAGAGAAATGCAAATTAAGACAACACTGAGATAACACTACATACCTGTCAGATTGGCTAAGATGACAGGAACAAATAATGATGAATGTTGGAGGGGCTGTGGGAAAACTGAGACACTGATGCATTGTTGGTGGAGTTGTGAAAGAATCCAAACACTCTGGAGTACAATTTGGAGTTATCAAACTGTACCTATCCTTTGACCTAGCAGTGCTACTACTGGGCTTATATCCCAAAGAAATACTAAAGAAGGGAAAGGTACCTGTATGTACCAAAATGTTTGTGGCAGCCCTTTTTGTAGTAGCTAGAAACTGGAAAATGAATGGATGCCCATCAATTGGAGAATGGTTGGGTAAACTATGGTATATGAATGTTATGGAATATTATTATTCTGTAAGAAATGACTAACAGGATGAATACAGAGAGGCTTGGAGAGACATACATGAACTGATGCTGAGTGAAATGAGCAGAACCAGGAGATTATTGTATACTTCAACAACAATACTGTATGAGGATGTATTCTGATGGAAGTGGATATCTTCAATAAAGAGAAGATCTAATTCAGATCCAATTGATAAATGCTGGACAGAATCAGCTACACCCAGAGAAGGAAAACTGGGAAATGAGTGTAACCAGTTTGCATTTTTGTTTTTCTTCCCAGGTTATTTTTACCTTCTGAATCAATTTTTTTCTGTGCAACAACAACAAGAAATTCGGTTCTGCACACATATATTGTATTTAGGATATATTATAACATATTTAACATGTATGAGAATGCCTGTCATCTAGGGGAGGGGGTGGAGGGAAGGAGGGGAAAATTCGGAACAGAAGGGAGTGCAAGGGATAACGCTGCAAAAAAAAGTACCCATGCATATGCACTGTCAAAAAAAAAACTTATAATTATAAAATTAACAAAAAATAAAAATAAATAAAAATAAAGTAAAAAAAATAAAAGTAATTCCTAGGATGTCTTGAAAAGAAAGAAAACAAAAACGGAAATAACAATGATCCTTCTTTTTTGTTCAAATTGATTGTAAGCACCATAAATAACTCAAAACAAAGTTGTTGTCTCTAACCCACAATTATCTCCTTCCCTGCCATAGCAAAGCATAAGCTCATCTAAGAAATAAAATTTGTTTCCCATATACTGTAGCTGGTCATGTCCATTACTTAGTGCAGCAAACATTTGGATACTGCTGTCTCATTTTTTAGTATCAATTACAATTAATTACTATAAAATATATTGCTACAAAATTGAATTTAAAAATATTAAAAGTCATACAAAGAAGAAAATTTATAATATTAAATGAATCCAAAATTATCTTTTTAGTCCTGTAAAGAGTCCTGGATGATAACGAAATATAAAATATAGCTTTGAACTTTTCATATATCATATGGTGTTAAATGTTTGCATATGACTTTCTTACAGTATGTTTCAAGTTAATTTTGATTTAAAAGTGAGTGTTCCTGGGAAACGAATGTAAATTGTTAGCACTACTGTCTATCTACCCAGGTTACTTATACCTTCGGAAGCTAATAATTAATGTGCAACAAGAAAATGGTATTTACACACATATATTGTATCTAGGTTATATTGTATCACATGTAAAATGTATGGGATTGCCTGCCATCGGGGGGAGGGAGTGGAGGGAGGGAGGGGATAATTTGGAAAAATGAATAAAAAAAAAAAAAGAAAGAAAAAGAATGGACACATTCTCAAAAAATAAAATAAAATAAAAGTGAGTGTTCTTGGAACTATTCCTTGAAAAACTGGGGGGAGGGGATTAGCTTAGAATTTTTTCATTCCATAAAGTATATAAATGATTAGAGGTTCAGAGATCATACCTCTTGGTTTATATAATAATTATAGTCTTAAATGGTTTTATGATTTTGTGAATTTAGTCATATTTTAAAATCAGTGTATGAGCATAACATCTTTGATTTGTGAACATGTTCTGAGGACTCCAAAGCACTTTTTTCAGCTGCCTTCATGTCTGTTGGAACACATTATTCTCTACACATTCCACTGAGAGAAATCTCATGCTTAGAGTAGCCATCAATGACAAGTTTGAGCTCCTCCACTTACCCTCAAACAAGTCTAACCCATATACTAAAACAGTTTACTGGGGTGTGGTCCTTCAAGATGCTACAGCTTCTTGGAGTCACAGGTGACAGTTGAAACACTAACAATGAATAAGTCTTCCTGAACAAGGCTCAGTATATTCTCACACCAGAGGTTTTAGTGCTCTTTGCACACTATACACTCCATAATTATGATGATTATGATAACAGGAAATTAAAGCTTTTGAAAATACAAAATTAATACATAAGTTAAAAAGGGAGAAGGACTACTTTGTGTAAAATATCTGGTAAAGGTTGGATATCTGAAATACAGTGACACCTGATTGATATGAAGGAACAAAATACATTTCTCAACAGAAAAGTCATCAAAAGAATTTCAGACATAAAAATGCCTCAAATTACTACCAATAAAAGAAATCCAAATCAGAACGTTGATGAAGTTTCATTTCATGCCAAGCAAATGTACAACAATGATAAAAGCTGAAAAGAATTAATACTGGAAGGATTATCCTTCTGATCCTATTTGTTGCATTTGACATTATTGCCTTCCTTTTCCCAGATAATCTCTCCTTTCTTGAGTTTTCAGGAAACTACTCTTCAAATCCTTCTGTCAGACAACTCTGTTTCCTTTGCTAGATAGTTATTTATTTTATACCCTCTAACTTTGGATATACTTCAAAATTCTATTTTTGGCCTTGTTCTCTTTGTTTTTATATTGTCTCTTGATAACCTCATCTGTTAATTCAGTTATGAATGAAAAAAAATTTAAACACCTACTATGTGGCAGGCACCATGTTAATGCTGGGGTTGCAAAAAGAAGCAATAGATCATCACTGTCACTAATGCATTGTTAATGGAATTGTGACCTGATCCAATCATTCTGGAGAGCAATTTGAAACTATGTCCAAAAGGGTATAAAACTGTGCATACTGGGGCAGATCCAAGATGGCAGAGAGGACACACATTTCTTTCTGACGTTCTCCTACTACCCTCAGACTACCAAGAAAATCCAACCTCTGAATTAATTCTGGACTGACAGAATCCACAAATATTTGGAGTGTAACAAATTACCAACAGAAAATAATTTTGAAGATCACCAGTAAAGGTCTGTTTCAATTGGACATGGGGAGAGGTGGGCCAAGTGCAAGCAGGTCTATCACAGATGCCCCGAGTGCAGGCAGTGCAGACCTGGGACAGTGTGGGCTCTACTTGGTGGAGAAACTATGGGGAAGAGTGTACAGTAGTGTTGGGTACTTTGTCCTGGTTTCAATCCAGTTGATCAGCAAAGCAGTTATAAAACATCCAACACAAACACAAAAAGTAAATAGTGAACCCTGAAACACCATAAACTCACATGACCTGCCCATGAGAGAATCAGCATGGATTCAGTGCAGCCGCTGATGCTTGTAAAGGAAGCTTAGACAATCTCCCCTAGCCCTAAAAGTGGATCTCAAATTTTTAAAAAATGAGTAAAAAAGGAAAAAGAACTCTGACTATAGATTTTTTTTTATGATGAAAGAGAAAAACAGATTTCAAATCCTGAGGAGACTAAAAGCAGATCATCTCCAGATGAAGCCCCAAAAGCTGATATAAATTGGTCCTTATCACACAAAGCTCTCCTAGAAGAAATTACAAAAGATGTTGAAAGAGAGCTAGAAGAAAGGAAATGAGAACTTTACATGAGTAAAAAGGAAAAGACAGAAATTATCTGAAGAAAATCCATTACAAAAAAGACAGTGAAATAGAGAAAGCATATAAATCCTTACAAAATAGATTTGACAAAATCAAAAAAGAAAACAATTCCCTGAAAAACAAAATTTGTGAAATGTAAAAGAAAACAGCCCCTTGAAAAATATAATTTGTGAAATGAAAAAAAAAAAAAAAAACTCCTTAAAAAAACATAATTTGTGAAATGAAAAAAAAGTCATAAAACAAAACCATTCATTTAAAAATTCAATTGGACAAATACAAAAATAACTAAAAAAAAAAATGAAGAAAATAATTCAGTAAACTGTGCATACTATTTGATCCAGCAATGCCTCTACTGGGTCTGTATCCCAAAGATATCATAAAAGAGGAAAAAGAACTCATTTGTGCAAAAATATTCATGATAACTCTTTGTGGTGGCAAAGAATTTGAAAATGAATAGATGCCCATAAAATTACTGAATAAGTTAAAGTATGTGAAAGTAATGGAATATTATTGTCCTATGAAAAATGCACAGGTTGATTTTAGAAAAGCTGAGAAAGGTTTACATGAACTATTGCTGAGAGAAGCAAAGAGAACCAGGAAAACATTGTACACAGCAATAGGGTTGTATGATAATCAACTACAATAGATTTGGTTATTCTTAGCAAATCAATGATCCAAGGAATCCCAAGAAACTTGGGGTGAAAAACACCATCTACATCCAAAGAGAGAATTATGGACCCTGAATGTGTATCAATGCATACTATTTTCACCTTTTTTTTTTCTTTCTTTGTTTTGTTTCTAATGGTTTTTCCCATTTGTTCCAATTTTTCTCTCAACCTAATTCATACAGAAATATGTAAAAATGAATATATATGTGTGAACTAAAAAAAAATAAATTAAATTAAAAAGTTAAAATAATGACATTCACTGCCCTCAAGGATCTTAAAATCTAATTGAAATATAAAAAATCATTTTATATATATATATATATATATATATATATATATATATATATATATATATATATATATATATATATATATATATATATATACTTAGCTTGTGTATAGTTTGCTTTATATATATAAAGCTAAATAAAAAATCATTATTAAGAGAAGACACTGGAATTAAGAGGAATAATTGAGGAATTGAAGTCTTCCTGTAGAAAGTGAAAGTTTAATTGGGACAACTTTGGCAATAGCAGTTTTATACTCATAAATTCAGAAACTGAGATTAAAAAGAGTTTTAAGAAGACATATTTTTCAAGGAAATTAATCAAAAAAGTCAAAACAAATATAGGATAATAGTGTGAAAATCTTTTTGAATACTATGAAGACATAAACATGTTTGTTGTTAGTAGCAGCTCTAACCTGGCGCTCTTTACCCCGGCTCCCTAACCTGGGTGGCCAAGCCGAGATGGATAGCCAAAAGAGGTAAGGATTTTGGTAGTGAATACGTGGGTCTTCTGACCAGGTGTTCACTTGGGAACCAACAAGTCAGGGCATCAAGTCAGGGCATTATGTGAGTAGGTATTATAAAGGCTTTTAAGATTACATGTGGCTGTTCTTGAGTGCGCTACCGGTTATTAAGCTATAGATTCAAGAGATCGTGGCCAGAGACCTTTGAAGGCCTCAGAGGAGGTGAGCTGGGTAGAGTTGACACTGCAAAGGTCAGTGGTCAAAAATACTCTGTTGGGCCTAGGACAGACTGGTAATTGTAACTGCAAGGAGTACATGCTACTAATGGCATTCTCTCTAAGGGGTAATGATATAAGGAGTTATTTCAGTTGTGTCTGCATCTTCATTAACCCCGTTTGGGGTTTTCTTGACTGAGATACTGGAGTGGCTTGCCATTTCTTCCAGCTCATTTTGAACATAAGTAAATTGAGGGAAATAGGGCTAATTGACTTGCTCTGGGCCAAACTTCTAGTATATGTCTGAAGTTACATTTAAACTCAAGAACATAAACCTTTCTGAATCCATGCCATATGCCCTATCCCATGTGCTGCCTAGCTAGGGGAAATGTAGGCATTATATAAAAAAAAAGTTATCAACAAAAATTTCTCAAAAAAAAAAAAAAATGAAAAAAATTAAGGGCATATCCAATTGGAAAAAGAGATGTCCTAGTTGTGAGAAGAGAATGAAAATATAGATAAAGACTAGCTGAGGACTGTACTGTACGAATTAATTTTTTTAATGTCTTAAGGAGAAATTTTCAAGTAAAGTAGTTGATCCATGGACTAAATTTCTCAGAACTTGGACAGTAATTATATTGGATGAGAAGTCATGGATAGTACTATTCTTCACCAGTGAATAGTTTACCCTGTTCAAGAATATTGTGGATCATTAGACATACTAAGTCAGAGTAAAAGATAAAAAGAAATGGCTTTTTCCTATCAATGTGATTTCCAGTTAACAAATTTAAATTTTCTTTCTACTAAATGAATTAAATTTTTGGTGAATTTTTTTCATAATTTGCAATAAGCAGGTTGTCTACAAATGTACATAAATTTCCAAGGAATCTGGATAAATTATAGGAAGCATGTGTGAATTTGAGCAAAAAAAAATATTTTTACTCACCTCTAAAATTCATTATTTCCTTTAAATATTTAAACATATTATTCTGAGAATAGATCCATAGCCTTTACACAAGAATGTTAAAGGAATCTATAACAAATAAAAACAACAATCTCTGCTGTACAGTATAATATTTAAACTAACACCTTATTCAACACTGAGTTAAATTTGTCCCAATTCACAAGAATAATCATAGTGCTCATGAATCCCATTTTAATATTCATGTATTCTCAAAGAACAGAAAATTCTTCTTAAATTTCTAATTATTGTAGTCTTGTTTTTAAATTCCATTGTCAAAGTTACAGTATCACATGGAATTTGAGTCACTTTTACTCTACTAGTAAGATCTGGGATACTAAATATACACTCACAAAATAACGTTATCATCATTGGTGAGAAGTAAGGATATTCAGTAACCACAATACAGAATGCATTACCCCACTTACTTAAAAAACCTGTAATCTTAACTTCATTCATTCTGTATCATTTCAGCTCTATTTTCCAATTCCTCTACTATTATATCTTCTACTTATGGAAACATCCATTATGACTGTATAAAATTATTTTCTACTTCAAGGAAATTAAGACCTATTTTAAATACTATGGTATTATAATTTCAAATGGATAAATCTGTTAACTGTCTTAAAAGTCTGTCACCAAAAGAAGCACTAAATGTGGGCAGGGGGAAATTTTGGTCTCAAATTTCTCCTTTATAAAACTGGAGAGATTCTATAAGTTAGTAAGAAGATAATGGATCTCCACCTCAGTGGTCATAGTCTTTTATTTGTACTTTTATGATCTGCATTTCTTTGTTGCTTCTGTTTTATGAATTTAACCCTCTAAGCTATAAAAATAATTGAATAGATGATTTTATAGCATATGTGGTGGGTGGTTCTGGTATACAGGCAGAACAAAAATCATTCTTGTAGCCTAATTAACTTTGTGACTGAACTGTTTTTATCACCTCATGGTCAAGTTTGGGTTTTTAAATTTTATTTTTTTTTTATTATTGCAACACAGTCACTTTTATCTTTGCTATAATAGTACCTTCCAGTATATAAAATTTACAAATTAAGCAAACACTGAAAAATTACTTGAAAGAGTATGTGATATTCCACATCCATTATTCACCTCAGTTCAGACGTTATTTTTTAAAAATTATAGCTATTTATTTACAAGATATATGCATGGGTAATTTTTTAGCATTGACAACTGCAAAACCTTTTGTTCCAATTTTTCCCCTCCTTTCCCCCACCCCCTCCCGCAGATGGCAGGTAGACCAATACATGTTGAATATGTTAAACTATATGTTAAATGCAATATCTGTATACATGTCCATACAGTTATTTTGCTGCACAAGAAGAATCAGACTTTGAAATAGTTTACAATTAACCTGTGAAGGAATTCAAAAATGCAGGCAGACAAAAATAGAGGGATTGGGAATTCTATGTAGTGGATCACATTTATTTCCCTAAGTTCTTTTGCTAGGTATAACTGGTTCTATTCATTACTGTTCTATTGGAACTGATTTGTTTCATCTCATTGTTGAAGAGGGCCACCTCCATCAGAATTGATCATCATATAGTATTGTTGTTGAATTATATAATGATCTCTTGGTCCTGCTCTTTTCAATCAACATCAGTTCACATAAGTCTCTCCAGGCCTTTCTGAAATCATCCTGCTGGTCATTTCTTACAGAACAATAATATTCCATAACATTCATATACCACAATTTATTCAGCCATTCTCCAATTGATGGGCATCCACTCAGTTTCCAGTTTCTGGGCACTACAAAGAAGGCTGCCACAAATATTCTTGCATTATAGGTCCCTTTCCCTTCTTTAAGACATCTTTGGGTTTATTGCTTTCTTTCTAATCTTCAGACATCAACTTTAAATTCAGTACCTGTGTGATTTTCAGTTTCTCTTCACTAAAATAGAAGAGTTAAACCAATTAATTTTCTTCTAGTTCAAAAATATGACTTAATTTAATCCCACATGGTTTGAAAAAAATATTGAGTTTTACCTTTGTTATGAATTTTGTCTTTGAATTGTTTCCTTAGTTTACATTGTCATTTTTCATGTTCTCTTGCTTCTGCTTTTTTTACCCAGTCACTTCCAATCTTTCTCTGAACTCTTTAAACATTAATTAATAATTAATAAACATTATGCTAGCATATCTGAATGCCAGAATTTGTTCAAATATTTTCAAATCATAAAGTACTACTTTTGTTCCTGTTACAGAAAATGCTGCAATGAATATATATATATATATATATATATATGTATGTGTATATATATATATATGTATGTGTATATATATATATATGTATGTGTATATATATATGTGTATATATATATATGTATGTATATATACACACACATATATGTACATATATGTACATATATGTATATATATATATATATATTATTTTTTTTTAACTTATTGACTTCCATGAGGTATATTTCCAGAATGGAATACATGGGAAAAACAGTATATCTTACATAATCCCAGTCTCCCAGAATACTTAAATCAATTAAATCATCTTCCTGTGGTATATTATTATGCTTATATTTTGAATTTGCTCTAATACTGATTATTTATTTTAAGTTTTATCAATTTACAGAAGTGAAAATTCAGTGTTTCTAAGTGACATTTTTTATTAGTGAATTTTATCATTTGAATATGCTTGTAGATATATGGGATTCTTTCTTTTGAGAGCTATTGATTTATATCTTCTGGTGACTTTTTAATATCAAACTTCCATTAGAGATGCTTGATGCAGAGACATTTTTTTTTTATATAATCACTAATTTCATTTCTCTTTAAGCAGCTTTTAAATTATCTGTTGTGGAAATTCACTAAAGCCTGTCCCAAAAGTCTTAGTGAAGTTTCAAGTGTTTAAGTTTAATAGCTTAAAACTACACTAAAACTTTTGCGATACACTTATTTATTATTTTTAATTTTTTTTATCTCTTGTTAATAATGACAGTAAAATATTAAACTAACTATTCTCTATTTTTTAAAATCACTTTCTTTATTCAGATCATTTATCTGTTTGTAACTTATTGTGGCACAAGATGTTGTTTTGAAGCTTGACTCCACCCCCAACTAAGGCATTGTTAATAGAGTTAAAATCATATTTAACAACCTTCTGGATAGCAATTTAAAGCTGTGTCCATAGGGGTATAAAACCATGCATATTCCCTGATTTAAGAAAGTACCACAGCAAGGTATAAAGGCATATATCTCAAAGAGATTTTTATTAACTGGAAATTAAATTTATGTATATACATAGAAACACACACTCTAATTGTAGTGGCAAAGATTTAGAAATTGACAGGATGCCCTAAATTGGAGAATCACTGGAACAAATTTTGGTATTTGAACATACTGAAATATTATTATGCTATGAGAAATGACAAGTAGGTAGATTTTACAAAAATCTGGAAAGATATATAAATCTGGAAAGACAAATAAAATGAAATGAGAAGAACCAGAACACTGTACAAAGTAACAATAGTTTTATATGATGATTAACTGTATGATTGACTTTGGTCAATTGTATGAATGACTATTCTCAGTGATACAATGATCCAAAATAATTCTGAAGGACCAATGATGAAAAATGCTATCTATCTTCAGAAAAGAACTGGCAGAGTCTGAATACAGGACAAAACATATTTTTATGCTTTATTTTTATTGTTTGTGGTCTGTACTCACTAATAAAATGTAAATATTATTGTCCATGACTATATGTATAACATCAAATTGCTTGCCTTCTCAATTAAGTGGGGGAATGAAAGGCTGAAAGGAAAGATTTTGAAACTTAAAACTTAAAAAATGTTAAAATTGTTTTGCATGTAATTAAAATAATAAACATTTTAAATTTTCTTTTTATGAAGTTAGCTTCAGTTGGAAAATAAGACAGGAATTTCAATTTTGTGCTATAAAGCTCATAGTAAATGAGCTTTATATACATATATAAATAAAATTATTAAAAACTCCTGGCAAGCAATATAGAATTAGTCCTTCTAACCATAAATGTGAATAGGGCAAACTGCCTCATAAAGAGGAAGCAGTTAGCAGACTGGATTAAAAGTCAGAATCCTACAATATGTTGTTTACAGGAAACACACCTGAAACAGGGTGAGACATTCAAACTAAAAGTAAAAGGGTGGAGCAGAATCTATTATGCTTCAGGCAAAACCAAAAAAGCAGGAGTAGCCATCCTCATCTCAGATCAAGCAAAAACAAAAATTGATCTAATTAAAAGAGATAGGAAGGGCATTATATCCTGCTAAAGGGTAGCATCAATAATGAAGCAGTATCAATATTAAATATATATGCACCAAGTGCTGCAGCATCTAAATTCTTAAAAGAGAAATTAAGAGAACTGCAAGAAGAAATAGATAGCAAAACTATAATAGTGGGAGATCTCAACCTTGCACTCTCAAAATTAGATAAATCAAACCACAAAATAAATAAGAAAGAAGTTAAAGAGGTAAATAGAATACTAGAAAATTTTGATATGATAGATCTTTGGCGAAAGCTAAATGGAGACAGAAAGGAATATACTTTCTTCTCAGCAGTTCATGGAACCTATACAAAAATTGATCATATACTAGGGCATAAAAACCTCAAAATCAAATGCAGTAAGGCAGAAATAGTAAATGCATCCTTTTCAGATCACAATGCAATCAAAATTACATTTAATGAAGAGCCAGGAGAAAATGGACCAAAAAATAATTGGAAATTAAATAATCTTATACTAAAGCATGATTGGGTAAAACAGCAAATCATAGACATAATTAATAACTTCACCCAAGAAAATGACAATAATGAGACATCATACCAAAATGTGTGGGATACAGCCAAAGCAGTAATAAGGGGAAGTTTTATATCTCTACAGGCCTACTTGCATAAAAAAGAGAAAGAGAGGGCCAACGAATTGGGCTTACAACTAAAATTGCTAGAAAAGGAACAAATTAAAAACCCCCAGACAAACACAAAACTTGAAATTCAAAAAATAAAAGGTGAGATTAATAAAATTGAAAGTAAAAAAGGTATTGAATTAATTAATAAAACTAAGAGTTCATTTTATGAAAAAACCAACAAAATAGACAAACCCTTAGTAAACCTGATTAAAAAAAGGAAAGAGAAAAAGCAAATTGATAGTCTTGAAAATGAATAGGGAGAACTCACCACTAATGAAGAGGGAATTAGAACAATAGTTAGGAGCTACTTTGCTCAACTTTATGCCGATAAATTCAATAACTTAAATGAAATGGAAGAATACCTTCAAAAATATAGCTTGCCCAGATTAACAGAGGAAGAAGTAAGTTGTCTAAATAGTCCCATCTCAGAAAAAGAAATAGAACAAGCTATTAACCAACTTCCTAAGAAAAAGTCCCCAGGACCAGATGGATTTACATGTGAATTCTACCAAACATTTAAAGAACAATTAACTCCAATTTTATGTAAATTATTTGAAAAAATAGAGATTGAAGGAGTCCTACCGAATTCCTTCTATGACACAGACATGGTACTGATACCTAAATCAGGTAGATCGAAAACTGAGAAAGAAAACTGTAGACCAATTTCCTTAATGAAAATTGATGCTAAAATCTTAAATAAGATATTAGCAAATAGACTTCAGAAAATCATCTCCAGGAAAATACACTATGACCAAGTGAGATTTATACCAGGAATGCAGGGCTGGTTTAATATAAGGAAAACTATTAGTATAATTGACCATATTAATAATCAAATTAATAAAAACCATATGATCATCTCAATAGATGCAGAAAAAGCATTTGATAAAATCCAACATCCATTCCTACTAAAAACGCTTGAGAATATAGGAATAAATGGACTATTCCTTAAAATATTGAGGAGCATCTATTTAAAACCTTCAGTAAACATCATATGTAATGGCGATAAACTAGAACCTTTCCCTATAAGATCAGGAGTGAAACAAGGTTGCCCACTATCACCATTACTTTTCAATATAGTACTAGAAACTCTAGCCTCGGCAATAAGAGCCGAGAAAGAGATTCAAGGAATTAGAGTAGGAAATGAGGAAATCAAATTATCACTTTTCGCAGATGACATGATGGTATACTTAGAGAACCCCAAAGACTCTGCTAAAAAGCTATTAGAAATAATTCAGAATTTTAGCAAAGTTGCAGGATACAAAATAAATCCACATAAATCCTCAGCATTTTTATACATTACCAACACAATCCAACAGCAAGAGATACAAAGAGAAATTCCATTCAAAATAACGGTCAATAGTATAAAATATTTGGGAATATATCTACCAAAGGAGAGTCAGGAATTATATGAGCAAAATTACAAAACACTTGCCACAAAAATAAAGTCAGATTTAAATAATTGGAAAGACATTCAGTGCTCTTGGATAGGCCAAGCGAATATAATTAAGATGACAATACTCCCTAAATTAATCTATTTATTTAGTGTTATACCAATCAGACTTCCAAGAAACTATTTTAATAACCTACAAAAAATAACAGTAGAATTCATATGGAATAACAAAAGGTCGAGAATTTCAAGGGAATTAATGGAAAAAAAAAAATTAAGTGAAAGTGGTCTAGCTATACCTGATCTAGAACTGTATTATAAAGCAACAGTCACCAAAATCATTTGGTACTGGCTAAGAAATAGACTAGTTGATCAGTGGCATAAGTTAGATTCACAGGGCAAGATAGTGAATAAAAATAGCAATCTAGTGTTTCACAAACCCAAAGATCCCAAATGTTGGCATAAGAATTCATTATTTTACAAAAACTGCTGGGAAAACTGGAAATTAGTATGGCAGAAACTAGGCACGGACCCACATTTAACACTACATACTAAGATAAGATCAAAATGGGTCCAAGATTTAGGCATAACGAACGAAATCATAAATAAATTGGAGGAACATGGGATGGTTTACCTCTCAGACTAGTGGAGGAGGAAGGAGTTTGTGTCCAAGGGAGAACTAGAGACCATTATTGATCACACAATAGAAAATTTTGATTACGCCAAATTAAAAAGTTTCTGCACAAACAAAACTAATGCAAACAAGATTAGAAGGGAAGTAACAAATTGGGAAAACATTTTTACAGTTAAAGGTTCTGATAAAAGCCTCATCTCCAAAATATACAGAGAATTGACTTTAATTTATAAGAAATCAAGCCATTCTCCAATTGATAAATGGTCAAAGGATATGAACAGATAATTTTCAGGTGATGAAATTAAAACTATTTCCACTCATATGAAAGAGTGTTCCAAATCACTATTGATCAGAGAAATGCAAATTAAGACAACTCTGAGATATCATTACACACCTGTCAGATTGGCTAAGATGACAGGAACAAATAATGATGAATGTTGGAGGGGCTGTGGGAAAACTTTGTTGGTGGAGTTGTGAAAGAATCCAACCATTCTGGAGAGCAATCTGGAATTATGCCCAAAAAGTTATCAAAATGTGCATACCCTTTGACCCAGCAGTGCTACTACTGGGCTTATATCCCAAGGAACTACTAAAGAAGGGAAAGGGACCTGTTTATGCCAAAATGTTTGTGGCAGCCCTTTTTGTAGTGGCTAGAAACTGGAAAATGAATGGATGTCCATCCATTGGAGAATGGTTGGGTAAATTATGGTATATGAATGTTATGGAATGTTATTGTTCTGTAAGAAATGACCAACTGGAGGAATACAGAGAGGCTTGGAGAGACTTATATCAACTGATGCTGAGTGAAACGAATAGAACTAGGGGGTCATTAAACACTTCAACAATGATACTGTATGAGGATGTATTCTGATGGAAGTGGATATCTTCAACATAGAGAAGAGCTAATCCAATTCCAATTGATCAATGATGGACAGAATCAGCTGCACCCAGAAAAGGAACACTAGGAAATTAGTGTAAACTGAGAGCATTGTTTTTTTTGTTTTGTTTTGTTTTGTTTTATTTCTCTTCCCAGATTATTTTTACCTTGCGAATACAATCCTTCCTTTGCAACAACAACAACAAAATTCGTTTCTGCATATATATATTGTACCTAGGATATATTATAAGATATTTAATATGTATGGGAATGCCTGCCATTTAGGGGAGTGTGTAGAGGGAAGGAGGGGAAAAATTCGGAACAGAAGGGAGTACAAGGGATAATGGAAAAAAAAATTACCTATGCATATGTACTGTCAAAGAAAATGTTATATTTATAAAAATTAAAAAAAAAAAAAAAAAAAAACAGTTTTTTTGGCAGTCTGATTGGTATAGCACTAAATAAATAGATTAGTTTAGGGAGTATTGTCATCTTGATTATATTTGCTCGGCCTATCCAAGAGCACTTAATGTTGTTCTAATTATTTAAATCTGACTTTATTTTTGTGGCAAGTGTTTTGTAATTTTGCTCATATAATTCCTGACTCTCCTTTGGTAGATATATTCCCAAATATTTTATACTATCAACCGTTATTTTGAATGGAATTTCTCTTTGTATCTCTTGCTCTTAAATTGTGTTGGTAATGTATCAATGCTGAGGATTTCTGTGAATTTATTTTGTATCCTGCAACTTTGCTAAAGTTCTGAATAATTTCTAATAGCTTTTTAGCAGAGTTTTTGGGATTCTCCAAGTATACCATCATATCATCTGCAAAGAGTGATAGTTTGATTTTCTCATTCCCTACTCTAATTCCTTGAATCTCTTTTTTGGCTCTAATTGCCAAGGCTAGCGTTTTTGGTACAATAAGTCAAGACTTTCAATGATATGCTCAGTGAAGTTTTCTTTTGACCGGCTCCAAGGATAGTTCTTTTTTTGTTTTGTTTGTAGATTTTTTAAAATTTAATTTAATTTTATGTTTAATTCCACTCTTTCCCTGTTCTCTTCTCTTCCCTACCATTGAGAAGGGAAGAAATATAAAATCCATTACAAATATGAAATCATGAAAAACAAATATCTGTATTACCTGTGTTTATGGTAGGGGGAACATGAAAAAGGAAAAGGGGAAAATGTGCTTTAATCTACCTACTGAGCCATTAGCTTTCCATTTGGAGGTGAAAGCCCTTTTCATCATGAATCTTTTGGAATTATTTTTTGTGTCGATCACTTATTGATATTTCACAAATGATTAGCTTTATCTTGTTCTTACAGTAAATGGATAGTTTTTTTGCTTTTTGAGAATTATCCATTGCTGGAGCTTATCTGATAATATTAAATTAAAACTGGTTTGTATGGGCATTTTTAAAAAGGGAATTTCCAAATCACTTAAATTTCTAGTTTCCCAACCCAATGTATGTTCTTTAAGTATTACAGGAAAATTAACTCAACAATTAAATCAATATTGATTCCAGAAATAGATTTCTATTTGGCAAACACAAACTTGTCTTTCTGTCAAAAGTATGGTTTCAGATATTTGACACTCATTTTTCATTTTCTTTAATCACAAATCCTTCATTATTAAGGATTTCCACTGCTCTCAGTCTGGAAAACAGCTTGCTCTCAGAATGACTAGAACTAACATTAAAGCATGTCATGTGTGGGGATATGGAACAACCCTTTTACAGAATTTGTGTGTGCCTTACAATGGACATATGTAAGAAAGTAATAAAGAATAGAAAACTAATTTTTTTCCAGTTTGTTCAAGCAAGTTAATGGACTTCTGACTAACTAGAATATATACATTATATTTAAAGCAATATTGTTATTATCTTTAGTAACAATGATGTAAAGTACATTTCAGTCATTGTTAATATCATTGTAATATTAAGCATTAATTAAACACTGTGTTAATTAAATCTGGCTTGCTTTATTTTATTTAAATAAAAGTTTCATTATAAAAAACTAAAATTTTCTTATGACATTTTCTAAAAATATTGAATCCTTTTCACTTATTTATATTGCAGTTAGTATATAAGTTGTCAATATGCCCTATTTTTATTTTACAAAACACTTAAATATTATCTTCAAATTCATAGTTCAAAAGATGTGAATTATGAATTTCTCTTCAAACAAACCTCTAAATCTTATTATGAGTAACTCATTTATTTTTGTCTCAACTTATGTGTCTTTGATATAGGGAACTATCAATGAGTAAACTAAGGAATATACAAATAAATAACTAGTTATGTAACTAAAATCATTGTCTAGGATCCAAAGAAGTGTTAGCTGTCTAGTGAAGAGGCAATAGTTTCTTGTTCACTAGTGTGGAGTTTGTTGAGTTTAGTGGGCAAGGAAGCAAATCACATGACTAGAGTGAACCATTACTCACAATAATGTTACATTTCATTGGAGTTCCTAAAGCTAAAGGCTTAGATTTTCTAGAGTTTGATTTGTAGATGGGTGCATGGCAACTAGTGAGGATTCTGAAACACTGAAAGTTTATGTCACTGAAGCAATGCTATGCAAGTGCACTACAATGGGACTTAAACTACTTCCTTTTTGATTCCAAGATCAGGTTTCTATCCAGGATAGTATGTCACCTTCTTGAATTTCCACTCATCCTTTTGACTTATGAAGTACTTTCCTTAAAAAAAAAAAAAAAAAAAAAAACAAAAAAACAAAACAAAACAAAACAAAACAAATCCTGAAATTGTACTGGACCTGAATTGGGATCCATATTCTTTCAGGTAACTATTTAATTTCTTTGAGCCTCAATTGCCATATCCATAAAATCAATCTAATAATTATTATACGTATGTGCTGGACAGGGAAGATAAGGAGATACTGAATGTTAAGAATGTCATAAATTGTAAAACACCATTTAAATGTAAATAATTTTTCTGTCATCTTCAATCATCCTAAATTTCCCTGTTAAGGCAGATATTATTCTTATTAGATAGAATGTGAAACTGAGGCACAGTAAGATTAAGTATCTTGTTAAGGTTATTAGCTAATTAGTAGAACTGGTATTAAAATATCTGATTCTTAATACAGTCCACTTTGCCTTCATGTTTCAGAATTAACTAAAGTACAGTTTACAGTAAAGTAATAATCAAGTAATATAATCTTTAGGATTTTTTTACATCCCAAATTTTATGAAATACTGACTTATATTGATAATTAGAAAAAAAAAAAAAACTATATAGCCCATGTGGGCTGAATTAGAGGTACAATGAATCAAGTGTTAGGCCTGGAGTCAGGAAGGACTGATTCCAAATTTAATCTCAGACATTTATTAATTTTGGGACTCTTAGCAAGACATTTAATTGTTTGCCTTAGTTTCCTATCTTTAAAATGAGTTGAAAAAGGGAATGGTAAACTACTTTATCTTTGCCAAGTGTCTTTGCCAAGAAAAAGCCAAATGGGATCATCAAGAGTTAGACACAACTGAAAGAATTGAGCAAAAATAACAACAATAATGACAACAACAACCAGTCCATTATTGGGACCAATATCCCTGCAACTCAGAGAGAAATTTGAAAGTAGTTACATTGATTTATAATAATTCCAGTCCAGCCATAGAAGTTGTTTTGTCTTGCTCAAGGAGATTTTATCATAATAAGAATCAGAGACTCCAAGCATTAAATTTAGAGAATATATACATTTGGAATAAAGTAAGCATTGTAACTGAGGATAAGAGAAGTTTATCTACAGCTGTTGTAATTTAATATCACATTTAGAGTTCTTAGTTTTGTCTCTAGGAAAAGAGGAAAAAACAAGAAACAAAAAAAAAAAGAAGAAGAAAATAAATCTTAAAGGTTTGGCTGCTGGCTGGATATCATTATTTTATATGATTCAATAAGCATTTAGTGCTTACACTGAATAGCTGGTAAAATAAATATAAACAGACAAAAAGATAGTTCCTGAATTCAAGAAAATTATATTCTAATGTGGGCAAAGAGGAAAAAACATAAAAGAAAACTCAAAAGGGGAAAGGAAGTTCCTATACAAGGGCTTGATAGAAAAAAAGTACAGATTGCATTCTAGAGAAAATTTCATAGACAAGACTGTCTTGGAAATCTTCTACCCTAACCTGCACCTAACCATAAAGGGAGACACTAAAAGGAGTCATACAATCAGATATTTACAATGTAAAAAAAAATAAAAATAAGAAGAAATTTCTAAAAAGAAGAGATTTTATGGGACATGGCAGACAAAGTTCAGAATACAACTGTATAATATAATTTTCTCATACTTCTCTCTGTATTGAGGATTTGTTTTCTTCTTTTAATAAATACTGCTGTTCTTCCTGTAGATCAATAAAAATCGATGAAAGTTTAATTCCTCTCTTTTGTGGCAGCAGCTAATATTATTCTCCTACATGTTTTGTCCATTTTCTTAAGCTGTTGGTAATTTCTGTTTTGGTCTCATATACACCATGACTGATCATATATGCTTTATAACATGTTTTGTATTGACTTACATAGAAAGGGATGGGATAAAAGAATTCAAGGAATAACTGGCCATATAAATGTCCTATATCTGAACTTCTATGTAAATAGCTAGGATTGTATCTTACCTTATCGTTATGCTATCATTTTATCTCATTCTTCATGGAATAATTCATTAACAAAAGACTAAAACCGCTGTTCAACAGCTAGATGGTACAGTGATTGGAGTTCTAGACAGGGAGTGAAGAAGATCTGAGTTCAAATTTGGACATAGACTGTGTCCTCATGGGCAAGTCATTGAACCATTTTTTGACTCAATTCCCTCATCTGTAAAATAAACTGCAAAAGAAAATATCAAATCATTCAACTATATTTGCCAGGAAAACCTTACATGGTGTCATGAAGTTAGACATTATTGAAAAAAATAAACAACAACAACAACAACAAATGTGCAAGGAAGTTAATTATTTTGGAATATAAGAGATCTTTCTGCCTTTGACTTCTTTAAAATATATGCTCAATAGAGAAATTTGGGGATCAAAAAAGTACAAAAATGTTAGTGATTTTTCAAATGTAATTCTAAATTACAACACTTACTGTTGAAATTTCATTAGTAACAAAGTTTTACACTGAATTCCACAATGAAATTCCAACTAGCTTGTAAATGGACACAATATTTGATGATGATACCATGTATTCAAATGAAGGAGACTTCATGAAACTAATGGTGGAGAATTCAATAATTTTTAGAAACAACAATATCACACAAAGTTTCTGGCAATTCTCTTTATTCACTTTCTACTTCGCAAATGGATTCCCTTAAAGTGCTGTGCAGGTATTTTTTTCCCCCATTCTCACTCAATTCAGTTTTATGTTGTAATGCAATTAGTTGTGACCTAGGGAGTTTAAACCATTTAACTTGTCTGTAAATCATTTAGGTGAAAAATTTAAAGGGTTTTAAATCCGGGGCTACCCATTAAGTAAAGTGTTTCTATATTGTGTCTATATAGTGCTCTGAAAATAAAAAACAAACAAACAAACAAAAATCTAGTGATATTTTATCCTCACAAAGTAAACATATAAGCTTTTTAAGAAATGTGTTGGTGACATGAAGATACAGACTTTCTATTTTTGTAAAATTTAGCTTTTTTTCCAAGATTTGTGTTCTTCAATCCAACTCACTTCCAGTTGATCAATGATGGACAGAGGTAGCTACACCCAGAGAAGAAACACTGGGAGGGGAATGAAAATTGTTAGCACTAATATCTGTCTGCCCAGGTTGCATGTACCTTCGGATTCTAATGTTTATTGTGCAACAAGAAAATGATATTCACACACATGTATTGTACCTAGACTATATTGTAACACATGTAAAATGTATGGTATTGCCTGTCGTCGGGGGGAGGGAATACAGGGAGGGGGGGTAATTTGGAAAAATGAATACAAAAATAAAAAAAAAAAAAAAAAAAAAAAAAAGATTTGTGTTCTTCAATAGTAATATAATTAATTTGGTCATTGATTCAATGAGCATGTATTAATTATAAATATTTAAATATCATGCTAGATACTGGAAAAATATCCCATGCTTTCAGGTGCTTGCATTTCACTGGGAGATATAACTTGTACACAAATAGGTAAATACAAAATATATTTTGTAGCAACAAAATACAAAATGATTTTCGGGAAGCTGGGGAAGAACTCCAAGATCTGAGCATTTGCTTCCATTTCCAAGGGTGTTCCCTAAGTGTAATAATTATAACATTATTCTACTAATAAGGTCACAAAGTCAACTGAATATAAATAGGATAAGGAGATACACAATTGTTCATATGAATAATGCTAGTTTTTTTTTTTGTTTGTTTTTGTTTTTTTTTTTTTTGTTTTGTTTTAATAGATGGATGGATGGTTGAGAAAAATAAATGTGAATTTCAATAAGGAAATTTGTAAATTCATTCCATGAGTATAATGTATGGAATCAGGAGGAAATGAGTAGACTGTCACTAGAGGTCTTCACAAATAGAGAGCATATTATTTTGGGGAAAGTTTTATAGGATACTTCCGGCCAAGATGGCAGAGAGGAGTCACAAAGCTGCTTGAGCTCCACATTTTCTCTCAGAATTTATTTCATGAAAAGCCTCAGAATTGACCAGAAAAACAAACAAACAAACAAACAACAACAACAAAAAAAAACCAACACAAATACTTGCCAACAGAAGACATCCTTGAAATTTGCCAGAAAAGGTCTGTTTTTCCTTGGGGGGAGGGGACAAACAGATAGGAATTGGGCTAAGGGCAAGCAGTGAGAACAGAGATAGGCAGCTCACACTGTGAAGACCAAACAGGGGAGGGGTTCCATCTCTGATGTTTCTGCAGAACGACCTTTACCCAGTGTGGATATTCTGTCTTGGCTGCCTGCAAGCCAGGATCAGCAGAGAAGCTGTAAACACAGGAGATAAAGACTAAAAGCTCCAAAAGGCTAGTGTCTCTTGGGACCTGGCCACCCCCACTCAGAATGACTCAGTGCCTTCTTGGAGTCTCAGAGCCTCAGAGCCTCAGAGCACAGCCTCAGTCCAGCCATTGCTGTCCTGTTAGTGTCTCACTGCTGTCTCCCAAAGTCTGTAGAGGAAGCCCAGTAACACTATCCAGCCCCATCCTCCCTGCCTCCCCCCAAAGCAGATCATTTGTTTTCCTTATTACTTTGTTTTCTTGATTCTTTTTTGACAAAATGAACAAAAAATTTAAAAGGACTCTAACCTTTGACAGCTTCTATATGGATAGAGAGCAGACATTAAACCTTGAGGAGACTAGAAACAGATTGTCTCCAGAGGAATCCCCAAAGTGGAATATGATCTGCTCCTGAATACATAAAACACTCATTCAAGAAATAAAAAAGCTCTCACAAGAGAGCTAGAAGAAAAATGGGAAAAGGAAAGAGAATCATGGCAAGAGAGCCTGGAGAAGTCATCCCATTCATTCAAAGATAGAGTGGATAAAGAAATCAAATCATTGAGAAACAAAATTAGTGAATTGGAAAAGGTAAACAACTCCAAAGAAAACAGAATTAGTGAGTTGGAAAAAGAAAAAAGCTCTCTAAAAAATAAAATTGGCAAAATGGAAAAAAAAATTCCATAGAACAACAACAATAACAACAAAAAAAAAACCCTTAAAAACTCAATTGGACAATTAAAAAAAAGATATAAAAAAAGTGAGTGAAGAAAATACATCATTGAAAATCAGAATCAAACAAAAAAAAATTGAATGACTCAAGGAGACACCAAGAATCAGTCAAGCAAAACCAGAAAGGAGCAGCTAGGTGGCCCAGTGGATAGAGCACCAGCCTTGAATTCAAGAGGACCCAAGTTCAAATCTAATCTCAGACACTTAACACTTCCTAGTTGTGTGACCCTGGGCAAGTCAATTAACCCCAGCCTCAGGGAAAAAAAAAAGCAAAACCAGAAAAATGAAACAATTGAAAAGAATGTCAAGTACTTTCTTGGGAAGACAAGACACCTGGAAAATAAATCCAGGAGAGACAGTCTGAGAATAATAGGACTCCATGAAAAATATGAGGAAAAAAAGAGCCTGGAAAATATTTTCGAGGAAATTATCAAAGAGAACTGCCCAGACATTTTAGAAATAGTGGGTAAAATAGACATTGAAAAAATTCATCGATCAATTACTGAAAGGAACCCTAAAATCAAAACACCAAGAAATATAGTGGCCAAGTTCAAGAACTATCAGACAAAGGAAAACATATTGCAAACTGATAGAAAAAAATCAATTCAGATATGGAGGAGCCATAATAAGGATTACCCAAGATCTAGCAGCATCCACATTAAAGTATCAAAGGGCCTGGAATATGATATTCCAAAAGGCTAAGGAACTTGGTATACAGCTAAGAATAACTTACCCGGCAAAAATGAGCATCTTTTTTCCAAGGAAGAAGATGGAAATTTAACAAAATAAATAAATTCCATCTATTCTTGATGAAAAAACTGGATCTAAACAAAAACTTTGATCTCCAAATAAAGAAATCAAGAGATTTTTAAAAAGGTAAAAAGAAATCTTGAGAACTATGTTTCTGTCATAAAGATATGTAGAGAACACATGTATAATTTGTCCTAGAAACCAGAGGTGGAAAGGAAATTATATCATAAAAAGGGTAAAGTGGTGGCACTACATCTCATGAAGAGGTAAAGGTAACCTATTATGTCTGAGAGAAAGAATGGAGGGGGATAAACATAGTGTGTATCATATTCTCAGTAGAATTGGCTTAAAGAGAAAAATATAGACATATTTGATTTATGGTGAAACTCCTTCCACTTTATTGAAAAGTGGGAGGGGAAAAGTGAAAAGGGAAGGAGTAAGCTAAGAGGAAGGGAATACAGAAATTGTGAGAAAAAGGGGTAAAATAGGGGGGAGGAACTCTAAGGTGGAGGAGGGATACTAAAAAGAGAGGACTGTGAGAAGCAAGTGGTGCTCACAAGTTTAATACTGGGGAGAAGTTAAGGGGGAAGTGTTAGGATTACTAGGTGCTAACTCAGTTGTCTAATTTAGCATGGTACTTAACAATTCTCTAGCTCAGTGTTGACAACTTTAATTCAAACCTTTAAAGGAATTCACAATTTTAAAGAACCTAGCTCATTGGTTGTAAGTAGTTCCCACAAGTCCCTGGAGTACCCACAAGCCCATTCTCTGGGAGGATAAGAGGAGACACCATTGAGTGGGCAGAGCAGTCTGGAAGAAGGCAATCTGGAAGAAGGCAGTCTGGAAGCAGTTTGGATTGGGTCAAGGACAAGACTTCCAAGGAGAACTTTAGGGAAGCTGGAGGAGATTAAGAGTCAGGATTCAGAAAGAGGAGGATTCGAGATTCTACCTTCATGCTCACTGGAGGCTTTGGATTCAGAGGGAGCTAGAGATTGCAGCTAGATGGAGAGATTCTGACAGGAAAAGATTCAAGACTTTGAAAGACACAATACAGAACTAAAGCCAAGGCTGCCTCCCCAGAAGTCCCCAAGAGATCTCCTCCCAGAGAACTATCACAATCTAGAGAGACAACAGGACTTTACAGGGAAGGAAAGGAGAAAAGCATAAGCAGGGGTTAACATGATGGCAAGGAATACAGAATTAGTCATTTTAACTATAAATGTGAATGGGGCAAACTCCCCCATAAAGAGAAAGCAGTTAGCAGACTGGATTAAAAACCAGAATCCTACAAAATGTTGTTTATAGGAAACACACGTGAAACACGGTGATAAATATAGAATAAAGGTAAAACCTACTATGGAGTAGAATCTACTATGCTTCAGGAGAAGCAAAAAAAAAAAAAAAAAAAAAAAGCAGGGGTAGCCATCCTCATCTCAGGTCAAGCAAAAGCAAAAATTGATCTAATTAAAAGAGATAAGGAAGGCACTATACCAAGTGGTGCAGCATCTACATTCTTAAAGGAGAAATTAAGAGAGCTGCAAGAAGAAATAGTAAAACTATAATAGTGGGAGATCTCAACTTTGCACTCTCAGAATTAGATAAATCAAACCACAAAATAAATAAGAAAGAAGTCAAAGAGGTAAATAGAATACTAGAAAATGATATGATAGATCTGTAGAGAAAACTAAATGGAGACAGAAAGTAGTAGACTTTCTTCTCAGCAGTTCATGGAACTATATAAAAATTGACCATATATTAGGACATAAAAAACCTAAAAATCAAATTCAGTAAGAGAGAAATAGTAAATGCATCCTTTTCACACCATGATAAAATGAAAATTACATTCAATAAAAAGCCAGGGGAAAATAGACCAAAAAATAATTGGAAACTAAATAATCTCATAATAAAGAATTATTGGGTGAAACAGCAAATCATAGACATAATTAATAACTTCATCCAAGAAAATGACAATAATGAGACATCATACCAAAATGTGTGAGATACAGCCAAAGCAATAATAAGGGAAAGTTTTATAACTCTAGAGGTCTACTTGCATAAAATAGAGAAAGAGAAGGCCAATGAATTAGACTTACAACTAAAAATGTTAGAAAAGGAACAAATTAAAACCCCCCAGACTAACATGAAACTTGAAATTCTAAAAATAAAAGGAGAGATTAATAAAATTGAAAGTAAAAAAAAAAAAACAAAAAACTATTGAATTAATTAATGAAACTAAGAGTTGGTTCTATGAAAAAACAAAATAGGCAAACCCTTAATAAATCTGATTTTAAAAAGGAAAGAGGAAAATCAAATTGTTAGTCTTAAAAAAGAAAAGGGAAAACTCCCCACTAATTAAGAGGGAATTAGAACAATAATTAGGAGTTACTTTGCCCAACTTTATGCAAATAAATTGATAACTTAAATGAAATGGAAGAATATCTTCAAAAATATAGCCTGCCTAGATTAACAGAGGAAGAAGTAAATAGTCTAAATAGTCCCATTTCAGAAAAAAAGAAATAGAACAATCTATTATCCAAATCCCCAAGAAAAAGTCCCCAGGACCAGATGGATTTACATGTGAATTCTACCAAACATTTAAAGAACAATTAACTCCAATGCTATATAAACTATTTGAAAAAAATAGGGAATGAAGGAGTCCTACCAAATTCCTTTTATGACACAGACATGGTACTGATACCTAAACCAGGTAGGTTGAAAACAGAGAAAGAAAATTATAGACCAATCTCCCTAATGAATATTGATGCTAAAATCTTAAATAAAACATTAGCATAAAGACTACAGAAAATCATCCCCAGAATAATACAATTTGACCAAGTGGGATTTATACCAGGAATGCAGGGCTGGTTCAATATTAGGAAAACTATTAGCATAATCGACTATATCAATAACGAAATTAACATAAAACATATGATTATCTCAATAGATGCAGAAAAAGCAATTGACAAAATATAACATCCATTCCTACTAAAAACACTTGAGAATATAGGAATAAATGGACTATTCCTTAAAATAATCAGGTGCATATATTTAAAACCTTCAGTAAATATCATATGTAATGGCGATAAACTGAAACCTTTCCCAGTAAGATCAGGAGTGAAACAAGGCTGCCCACTATCACCATTACTATTCAATATTTTACTGGAAACACTAGCCTCGGCAATAAGAGCTGAGAAAGAGATTCAAGGAATTAGAGTAGGTAATGCGGAAATCAAACTGTCACTCTTTGCAAATGACATGATGGTATACTTGAGAACCCCAAAGATTCTGCCAAAAAGCTATTAGAAATAATTCAGAACTTAAGCAAATTTATAGGATGCAAAATAAATCCACATAAATCCTCAACATTTTTATACATCACCAACAAAATGCAACAGCAAGAGATACAAAGAGAAATTCCATTTAAAACAACTGTTTATAGTATAAAATATTTGGGAATCTACCAAAGGAAAGTCAGGAATTATATGAGCAAAATTGCAAAACACTGGCTACAAAAATAAAGTCAGATTACATAATTGGAAAAATATTAAGTGCTCTTGGATAGGACGAGCGAATATAATAAAGATGACAATACTCCCAAAATAAATCTATTTATTTACTGCTATACCAATCAGGCTTCCAAGAAACTGTTTTAATTACCTAGAAAAAATAACAGCAAAATTCATATGGAGGAAAAAATGTCAAGAATTTCAAGGGAAGTAATGAAAAAAAAAATCAAATGAAGATGGCCTAGCTGTACCTGATCTAAAACTATATTTAAAATCAGCAGTCACCAAAAACATTTGGTATTGGCTAAGAAATTAACTAGTTGATCAGTGGAATAGGTTAGGTTCACAAGACAAAATAGGGAATAACTATAGAAATCTAGTGTTTGACAAACCCAAAGATCCTAACTTTTGGGATAAGAATTCATTATTTGACAAAAACTACAGGGAAAACTGGAAATTAGTATGGCAGAAAGTAGGCATGGACCCACACTTAACACTACATACCAAGATAAGATCAAAATGGCTCGATGATTTAGGCATAAAGAACAAGATCATAAATAAATTAGAGGAACATAGGATAGTTTACTTCTCAGACTTATGGAGTAGGAAGGAATTTGTTCCAAAGGAGAACTAGAGATCATTATTGATCACAAAATAGAAAATGTTGATTATACCAAATTAAATAGCTTTTGTACAAACAAAACTAATGCAAACAAGATTAGAAGGGAAGTAACAAATTGGGAAAACATTTTTACAGTTAAAGGTTCTGATAAAGGCCTCATCTCCAAAATATACAGAGAATTGACTCTAATTTATAAGAAATCAAGCCATTCTCCAAATGATAAATGATTAAAGGATATGAACAGACAATTTTTAGATGATGAAATTGAAACTATTTCCACTCATATGAAAGAGTGTTCCAAATCACTATTGATCAGAGAAATGCAAATTGACAACTCTGAGATACCACTACACACCTGTCAGATTGGCTAAAATGAGAGGAACAAATAATGATAAATGTTGGAAGGGATGTGGGAAAACTGGGACACTGATGAATTGTTAATGGAGTTGTGAAAGAATGCAACCATTCTGGAGAACATTCTGGAATTATGCCCCAAAAGTTATCAAACTGTGCATACTCTTTGATCCAGCATTGCTACTACTATAGAAATACTAAAGAAGAGAAAAGGACCTGAATGTGCCAAAATGTTTGTGGCTGCCCTTTTTGTAGTGGCTAGAAACTGGACAATGAATGGATGTCCATCCATTGGATAATGGTTGGGTAAAATATGTTATATGAATGTTATGGAATATTATTGTTCTGTCAGAAATGACCAGCAGAATGAATACAGAGAGGCTTGGAGAGACATGAATTGATGCTGAGTGAAATGAGCAGAACCAGGAGATCATTATACACTTCAACAATGATACTGTATGAGGATGTATTCTGATGGAAGTGGATATCTTCAGCAAAGGGAAGATCTAATTCAGATCAAATTGATTAATGATGGAGAGAATCAGCTATACCCAGAGAAGGAACACTAGGAAATGAGTGTAAACTGTTTGCATTTTTGTTTCTCTTCTTGGGTTATTTTTACCTTCTGAATCCGATTCTTCCTGTGGGGGGAAAAAAATCAGTTCTGCACACATATATTGTATCCAGGATACACTATCACATATTTAACGTGTTTGAGAATGCCTGCCATGTAGGTGAGGGAGTGGAGGAAAGGAGCGGAAAATTCAACACAGGAGTGCAAGTCTTGGAAAAAATTAACAATGCATATATACTGTCAAAAACAAGTTATTATAATTTTTTTTTTAAATTGGTAAAAAGTCTTAAAAATACTTTTATAAAAGATTCTTCTTTCAATATGAATTTGATAATTCAACCTTCAAAGATTTAGTAGTCTAGTAAGTAATTGGGTTTATTCAAACTGTGCTTCAAAGTGTGAAAAGTAACTACATTGGACTTGGTGAAGTTAAAAGTCCATTTTATAAGACAACTGCAGTAGTGGGTAACCTGTATAATAGGCCTACTTAGAGTGCAAATGCAGTATTTCAGTATCTATTCCCAAATACAAGTCCCTTCCCTGTTTCCTCCACTGACTGTGTTTATAGCCAGAGTACATCCTAACTGGAGCATCTAATCCCTTCCACTGTGTATTACCACCTCTGATTACATCATTATATCTTCCTTTATATTCACCTAATTTGAATGTAGTTCAAATCTTAACCTAATTTCCTATTGACTGAGTATTGGGTAACAGCCTTTCTGGAGAGTCTAATTCCTTGAAGTTACTCTCTGCCTCTAATACATCATTACATCTTCCCCCAAAGCAGTGTGGGTCCCTACCCATGATTCTATTTTCCCTCCATCTGATTGCATTTTCCCTCCATTAATTTTTGTTTCCTTCCTCTACATTTATCTAACTTCCATTTCTTAGATTTCTGAATTAAGTCTCATAATACAGTGGATATTAAATTCTCATCCAATATTCATAGTAGTGAATATAATACAATTTGTTCCCTTAAAATTTGCTTATTTTTCTAATTTGATCTATAGCCTTTTTATTTTAATAATATTTCAATTTTCAAAATACATGCAAAGACAATTTTCTACATTCACCTTTGCAAAATCTTGTGTTCCAGATTTTCCTACTACTACTCCCTATTCCTTCCTTCCCAAGATAGCAAGCAATCCAGTATCAGCTAAATATGTCCAATTCTTGTAAATACATTTCCATATTCATCATTTGCACACACACATAAAAATCATTGATCTATATTCAAATGAAAATAATCAAATCAAATATTAATCCAACACTTACAATATGGAAGTACTTTTGCTAGGTGCTAGGGATACATATATGAAAAACTTATATTCTAGTGTATCAATTAATAAGTATTTAAAAATTTATTTTCTTTTTGAACATCACTCATTACTTCTTATTTTTCTTTAACTCTGAAGAACATTGTTCTAACTAGCAGTCATTGATTCTTCCTCAACTATTGAAATAGCTTTCTAATTGATCTTTGCCCTTAAATTTCTTCCCACTCCAATCCAGGTTTCATATAGCCACCAAAGTGACTTTTCTATAGCACAAATATGATCTCCTTGCCAACTTCTCCCTCTTAATTTTCTCCTGAGGCTCTCTATTGTAGACTAAGTGTACATTAACTTAATCTTTTTTATTGAGGTTCAGGCTTTAAAGTGCAATAATAGAACCTCATCCAAACTGCCCACATAAAATCTATTTAAAACTAACTTTAGTCATTAGGTAAAAGGACATATTTCCAAATTTTAAAAGTGTGTAAAATATTATTTCACTTCAGGAAGCCAACCTCTCAGCAGCTGGAGCTCAGGGATAACCTCTGATAACCATTCTCCTTATGGTAGTCTCCCAAGCATGTCTGTAGTCAGAAAAAGCTTTCTTCCTTTTCAAAGAAATAATCCTACCTTATGGTTGTTGGAGTAAAAATCTGATGCATTAAATGCCAATTAGGCTGCTGAGAAGAAAAGGAGAAGAAAAACTAGCCAAAGGGTTGAAATGGAAAGAAAGGAAGAGCAGAATCTTTCTATGCCCAGGGTAAAGACACATTCCCACCTGGGAATTGCACCTGGTTAGTCCTCCCTAACAATAGCTCTCCAGAATCCCCTTCATTATGCTACTTTTAAAATTAAATATGAATTTCTCTTTGGGGCATTTAAAGTTCTTCACTGCCAGGTCTCATCTGACTTTTCCTGTTTTATAACATGATACTTCTTAAATCAGTTTTAACTTCTGAGCTTTTCCCCCCTCATTCCTAGAATGCACTTTCTCTTCACTTTTCCCCCCTCCTCTTTTTTTCTCACTTTGGACTTCTTAATTTCTTCAGTTCAAGTGATCACCTCTGCAGCAGACCTTTTGTGATGTTCCCCTACCCTACCAGATGCTAATGCCTTCCTCCCCAAAAAAGTTCTCATATAACTTAATGTTTTTATATACATATTTACATGCATGTATGTATACATACATACTTACACAGGTATAAACAGATAAAGTTTTATATATACATAGACATATTTCTAGCTATAAACTATATCAGTCAAAACAACTCTCATCTATCTATATGATCTATTTATCTATTTATGTTGTTTCCCCGGTTAGACTGTAGATTGAGTTGATAGGACATTACTTTTTTCTTTTCTTTTTGTAGATAGTTGCTCAGCATAGCACTTGGCTAATAGTAGGTACTGAATATATTCTTTTTCATTAATAAATAGTAGATTGATACAGTAGTTAAAATATTTCCCACATACTTTTCCTCCACAATTAGAAACTTATCTCCTTGAGGGCAGGAGCTATCTCATATTTGTACTTCTATTTCCAGCCTTGGAACAAAGTACAATTTCATAAAATTTCCATTGTGTTTTCTTTTATTTTTATATGTACATATGTGCACATATATAAATATATGTGTATGTTTGTATCTGCATGTACATACATATACACATGTCCACATATAAATATAAATGCATGCATGTATGTATATCTATTTAAAAGGAGATCAAGAGGAAGAGAATATTCTTCAGAGAGAACAGGAAGGAGCTATCTTGCAGGACGTATCTTATAAGCTGTGCTTTGAATGAAAATCAATCTTCTACAAAGGGTAAGGGGAGTCATTTATGACAACTGGAACTAGTGGTAAAAAGGCATAAGGTGGGAAATGGAATGTCCTGAATGAGGAAGAACTAGTAGGCTAATTTATCAGAAAATGAGAGTGAGAGAACAATAATATGAAATATGACGGAATAAGCAGAGGAGAGCCAAATTTAGGAGAGCTTTAAATTTCAGACTAAGGATTTTGTATGATTAATAATAACTCCAGGAACAACCATATTTTTGTAGAGCTAGGATTTATATATCTTAACTTCCAAAATTTACTTTACAAATTCAATTAGCAGGCAACTCATGAAAATTTAGAGAGAGGGAAAGGAAGCAAGAGCAAGAGATGGCTTCATTTTTTAAAATCCATTTAATAATAATTAAAAAGATACAATACTACATGAACTTGACAAATATTTCATTTTGAAAAGCCATAGTACAGATCTCATTCCATTTGTTCATAAAATAGACTATATTTTATTTGTGTCATTTGAAATTCAATGTTGAATTTAAATTTTATTTTGATTATTTTAATGTCTCCCACATTGAAACTAAGTACATTTTGTTTTCTTCCTACTCCACTACAATAATCATAAAGGAGATATAGTGCCTGATGACTCTAGATTCTCAAAGGCTATATTCAGTAAAGACAATCAATCTCTAATCCACAGGTTCTTCATCCTTTTTAGCTATGTGTTATGGAGAATTATCACCCCATTTGGTCATGCATGAAGAATTTTTTTGGCTGTAGATGGCACCATGGCTAGAATGCTAGCTTGGAGTCAGAAACACCCTTCTGGCCACAGATACTTAGTAGCTGTTTCTCTCTCTCATCAAGTCATTTAATCTTGTTTGTCTCAGTTTTCTCATCTATACAATGAGCTGGAGAAAGAAAGAGAAAATCACTCTAGTATCTCTGGCAAGAAAACCCTAAATAGGGTCATGGAGAATTAAATGAACAAAAACAATACAAAACAAAACAAAACAAAACAAAACAAAACAAAACAAACAAACAAACAAAAAAACCCTCATACACATTGAGCAAGATACAAATGGACTCAAATCCAAGTCTAATGAAATGAAGAAAGTTCATGTCAAAGTATGCTTCTTTTTTAACATGTTGCTTTTCTAATTTGCAAGGGATTTGGAGCAACCATGCTAATCTACCAACTCCTGTCTAAAACTCTATAATTTAACTTTGACAAGACTACCACTATGTAGATCACCATGTACATAAGACAGCAAATATTTATTTTCAAATGAACAGAAATATGGCTTTGTTTAATTTAAGTATGATCCCCTCTTAGAGCAAATATGCATAATTAGTAGATGTGAGTGGTTCTCACATGGAATAATGTTGTATAAGTTTTTTTTTTAAATTAGTTATCATAAATATTTATGCAGTTTAAGTCATAGAGAAATTATATTTTATTTATCAGTAAGAAGAAAAGGACACTTTAAGAGGTTCCTATACATACTGTATCAATCTTGTATTCTTTCCTTATAATGTTGCTGGTACGACATTAGTATAGTTGTGATGTTTATAGGCTTTTTGTTTACAGTGAAATATACTATATTTTACTCTGAGGGGCACAATTTGACCCTTATCATAAATCTAGACTGATGCTACAAAATGTAGAGCTTTGTAAATATGTTTTATTGTGCTGAGAAAGAAAAATAAATTCACTTAGGAGAGTTTCAGAAAATGTACATCTGTGACTTCCACTGAAGCATGGAGCACATGAATTTGTTATGTTTGGAGAAGCACTTAGCTTATCCATTATTTAATCTTTTTGCTGAAGTGCCAATAGTTGCTAATTCAGTCAGTGATAGAGATACAAAGCTTTAGAATTCCTTTCTCCCTTTTGAATCTAGGATATGACCATTTTCTTTGTTCTTGACAGACCTACACCCTGCCAACCTCCATTTAGGGGTTAGAGATGGGGTGGGAAAAGACAATACATGCCTGTTTTAGGTCAGTTTAATCTATATATTCTCATCCACTTCGACTGAACTTTATTCTCAAGCTAAAGACTTATCTTCATATATTTAATTTGAATGTGTTTTTGTTGTGGTGATTGTTCTCTTTCTCACCATATGTTTAATTAGGTAGCAATGTGAAATGTATGGATCTGAGGAACCTTGGTCACACTGCAGTCATAACCAAAAACTGTTAAACAATTTTCAAGCCACTGGGTTGAAAAATCTTAGAATAGCATTTTGTTCAATTCCAGTTTTGAATACAAAGGGGAAAAAAAAAACATATATATATATATATATATATATATATATATATATATTTGCATTATAAGTAAATATATCAAAATAATATTTTATGTTTTATCTCAGATATGGTAAATATTACTATCACTTACTTTTCATATTCTCTTGGTTAAGATCAAGCACTGACGATAAATGTAAAGTAAAAAAAAATAAAATAGAAAGTTCTTAACTTAGTTCCTTATATTTATGCTTTCAAGTCTGCAACTTTTGTTTCCTGCAACTATCTTGATTAAAGGCATAAATGCTCATGAAAATATGAAGACATATTTGAATTTCCATGGTTACATTTGAAATCCATAGTCTTTTGTTTCACAGTACAGATCCAGGCTTAATGGCATTTTCTATTCTTTAAATTTTTAATGAATTGGTACAATAATACAAGTTTAAAATCTCTTTCTCTTATAGCTATATCTGGAAGTTTTAACTGTGAAGAAGCATGTTTTGTATGTTTTTTGTTAAAATGTTTTCTATGTTAAAATTTAGTGTTGAGGAGAGCTCTTCATACAAAAGTACTATCAATTGAAATCATAAAAAGAAAGCTGTTTTCTTTTAAAAAGGAGTAGGGCTTTCTATCATACTAAAACAAAAACAAAACAAGCAAATGAAAACCTTCTAGTAAAAGTGAAATAAAAAACTGAAACTATAAAGAAATATATATATATATATATATATATATATATATATATATATATGCATATTCTCACAAATAAACACACATGTACATATGCATGTATACATATATAAATATACATATATACATACATGTACATATATAAATTCACACATAGATATGTATACATACACACACACACACACACACACACACACACACACACACATATATATATATACACATAATGAAAATTCACAGGGAAATCTGAGACCCAAATCTATCTAAGCATCCTACTCAAACATGTGTTGGTAAATGTTTAACAAAATGTTCTTTTGGGGGGAAAATATTCATAGGTACATTTTTAAGTTTAATTTTCTTTATTAACATTTTCTCCATAATTTTCTTAAATCTAGAGATTAAACAAAACAACAAATCAAACACTGATCTGTAATGTTAGTTGATCCCAAATGTAAGTGGTCATATTGACAATTTACTACTCAGGTTCTCAGATGGGACTGAACTGGCTGCAGTACCCCACTGGCCCAACTGAATATTTCTTTCTTATAATAACTAATTAATATATAAAAAGGAAAGGCTATGTCCGCCTTTCAAATACATGTGCAATATCCACAGAAATTCTCTCATGAACATCTTTGCATGCTTAACAATTCTGTAATTGGTAGCTATTTAGCTAACTCAGTGTTGAAGAGATGAATTGTAATTATTTGCTGGTTCTTAAGTAAGATGTATTCAAAAGGTTGTAGAAATTTTCAGGGTTTCTTCCCTTAAAAACAGGAAAAACTAGTCATAGAGTCACAAAAAATAAAGGCCTTTATTCATAGGCCAAATGTAAGCATAAGGTTGTGATGATCTGTGGCAATTTCCCAATGAGAGGCTTACTAAATATCTTTCTCACTGGAACTCTATTGAATGGGCATGAAAGAGAAAGTCGTTTGCTTTGACTAATAAGCACATTTTGAATGTATCCTAAGCAGCTCACTCAGCAGACAATCCGAAATTCACATTCAGCAGCCAATCCAAACTTCAATCCTTCACCATATGATTAACAAACTGAAAATGAAGTTACAGAATATATGTGCATGCTCCAAAACACACATGGGGATTGCATCAGCTATAACTTGGTTCATGTGCTCAGGACCTTGACCAGTCTCTGATGCAAATAACTGTAGAATAAATGAAATCAATTAACATTGCTGGACCTCAATGTCTTTATCTTCAAATAAAGGGGTTATACTAGATGATTTCTAGCTTCTAACATTTAGACCTTTAGAATTCTATCATAAAATTTATAGTAAAGCCAACACAACTCATATACCACCTTTAAAATTTTGCCTTCCTCAAATTTTGTCAGTATCCTTTCTCCCTACTCCATTACATTTTTATATAGAGTACTTTGTTATTCACTTCTCTAGTACATTTATGGTGTACTGTTTTATTGAAAAAGTATATTTGTATAGATAATATCCTCGATTAAGAAGCAATGACCTCAGTTTCCAGTCTAATCCTCCCGCCCCCAAGGTACCAGAATGTTTATGAGGAGACATGAAAGTTATAATCAACTATTTCAATAACTTATTCAAAGAATAAGATTTATTCTATGTTGATTTACAAGACAAAACTAGAACCAAAGTGTTGTGCTATGGGAGCCACCTGCTAGTGGCTGCTGGAGGTCTAACTCAGACCTGTAGAATGGATCTCTTCCTGTGACAGGCCCTTTTAATTACCCCTACTATTACTAGTCTTTTCCCTTTCCTTCCCTGCAGGTTATAGATGGAACTCTGGGAGGATCCTACTCACAAAAGCTCTTGAACACTGCTGGTTCTTCTTGTCCCTGTTTGGGCACCATATGTTAAAATGTTTGGGCTAGCTTTCTAGAGGACCTCTAGATCAGCCCCAGTCCTTGATCTTAGTGGAGAAGTGATGAAGACAGGTCAACCACCAAGAGGCTGGTCAAAGATGAGATGTCTCAGTTTCAGTCCTTCTCAGCCCTTATATACATTAGAATAATTACATCATTACATACTGGATATGTGTGAATTAGAGAACCATTATATCAACATATTAAGTATTATGTATATATGTGAACTAGAGAACCACATCTCATCAATCCACTGAGTTAACATTTTGTTTCAAGTATACTTCTCCAGAGTTTCCTTTTTCTACACCAATGGATATAAATTATAAGGAAGTATATATTTTTACAATAAGTCATAATTAAAACTTTTATAATTAGAACTTTCTAACAATGGAATATGCCACCTGGGAGGTAATTGGCCTCAGTATATGATGATATATTAGTAGAATAGAATAGAATAAAATAGAATAGAATAGAATAGAATAGGATAGAATAGAATCTATACATGATTTGTGAAATGGGATTATTCCAATGTATGGTCAGGTGTGGATTATGTGGCTTGTAATATTGTTTCCAGTTCAAAACTATAAATTATTTATGAATCTATGTTTAATTCAAGCAACCAAATGTAAACATGATCTGCATATGTAAAACAATATGCAGTATTTGTAAATTAGTTACATAGCAAACCCTAATTTCAATAATAGTCACAATAATTTATTTTTTATTAATTTTATAATTATAACATTATTGACAGTACATATGCATAGGTAATTTTTTTACAACATTATCCCTTGTACTCCCTTCTGTTCTGAGTTTTTCCCCCCCTTCCCTCCACCCCCTTCCCTAGATGGCAGGCATACCCATACATATTAAATTTCTTATAGTATATCCTAGGTACAATATATATGTGCAGAACCGAATTTTGTTGTTGTTGTTGCAAAGGAAGAATTGTATTTGGAAGGTAAAAATAATCTGGGAAGAAAAACAAAATCAAACAAACAAAAATGCTCACAGTTTACACTCATTTCCCAGTGTTCCTTTTCTGGGTGTAACTGATTCTGTCCATCATTGATCAATTGGAATTGGATTAGCTCTTCTCTATGTTGAAGATATCTACTTCCATCAGAATACATCCTCATACAGTATCATTGTTGAAGTGTATAATGATCTCCTAGTTCTGCTCATTTTACTCAGCATCAGTTGATGTAAGTCTCTCCAAGCCTCTCTGTATTCCTCCTGTTTGTCATTTCTTACAGAACAATAATATTTCATAATATTCATGTACCAAACCATTCTCCAATTGATGGGCATCCATTCATTTTCCAGCTTCTAGCCACTACAAAAAGGGCTGCCACAAATATTTTGGCACATACAGGTCCCTTTCCCTTCTTTAGTATTCCCTTAGGATATAAGCCCAGTAGTAGCACTGCTGGGTCAAAGGGTATGCACATTTTGATAACTTTTGGGGCATAATTCCAGATCGCTCTCCAGAATAGTTGGATTCTTTCACAACTCCACCAACAATGTATCAGTGTCCCAGTTTTCCCACATCCCCTCCAGCATTCATCATTATTTGTTCCTGTCATCTTAGCCAATCTGACAAGTGTGTAGAGTTGTCTTAATTTGCATTTCTCTGATCAATAGTGATTTGGAACACTCTTTCATATGAGTGGGAATAGTTTTAATTTCATCATCTGAAAATTGTCTGTTCATGTCCTTTGACCATTTTTCAATTGGAGAATGGCTTGATGTCTTTTAAATTAAAGTCAATTCTCTGTATATTTTGGAGATGAGGCCTTTATCAGAACCTTTAACTGTAAAAATGTTTTCCCAATTTGTTACTTCCCTTCTAATCTTGTTTGCATTAGTTTTGTTTGTGGAAAAACTTTTTAATTTGATGTAATCAAAATTTTCTATTTTGTGATCAATATTGATCTCTAGTTCTCCTTTGGACACAAATTCCTTCCTCCTCCACAAGTCTGATAGGTAAACTATCCTATGTTCCTTTAATTTATTTATGATCTCATTCTTTATGCCTAAATCTTGGACCCATTTTGATTATCTTAGTATGTGGTGTTAAATGTGGGTCCATGCCTAGTTTCTGCCATAATAGTCACAATAATAATAGCACTTATGTAGTATTGTAGTACTTTACAATTTATAAAGTACTTCACAATACCATGTCATTTTATCCTCATAACAACTCTTGGAGTTGGTACTAATATTATCCCTATTTTATACATGAGAAAAATGGAGCACACAGAAGTTAAATAATTTATTTGTTCAAGTTCACATAGGAATAAATAACTGAGATTGGATATATATTCTGTTCTTTCTGACTCCACGTCCAGGACACATTGTGTTCAATGTGCCACATACTTGTATATATAATAATAGTATCATGAAATTTTAATACATGAATATTATCTTATGAAACAATTATCTTATAATAGTTTTTTCAATCTCTTTGCCAGAATATAGTAAATGTAGGTTCTACAAATTTGATATTTGTCCCATTAATTATAGGGGAAAATTCTATAAATACTATTTAATAACTAAAGAGATTAATTTTTACATTTGAGGGTTATATAAAATTCATGTTAACTTTTCTCATGATGGATGAAAAAGCTTATGTCAAACATGGATCTTATTTTATTAAAACTAATTATCATGTAAAATTTATAATAATGTCAAAGTAATGGAATGGATAATGAATCATTGTAGACTGTTACAGCATTAATTTAAATTCCCCATTGGAATCCAAGGATTATAAGTCTAGGAAATGCTTTGTTTACTGAGACACTGTGTAACATGAAAAGAGAAATTGAATCTTGGGAGTGAAAAGTTCTGTATTTGACTTTAGGCTTTCTCATTTACTTGCTTGGTCATCCATTACATTTTCTGAGTACCAAATTCATCCATCTTTACAATTTGTAATACCTTCCTCACCAGATTTTTATATGTGGAAAAACCTGATAAAATATCTATAATGCAAAATATAAAATATTGTATAACTGCAAATTAGTATTGATTCATCATTATTAAAAGACATAGAATTTAGAATATTGGCAGCAGGTTCAAAAATCTCAAAGCAATAAAGAGTAATCTGTTAGGACAGTGAGTCAATTTGTGATGTATGCAGCTCGCTTAACCATCATAAGAAGGGATACACACACTGTACTAAACATATCTGTTGGAAATGCCCTGATTATAACCTTATATACCCTTTGCACTCATTTACCAGACCTAATATAAAACACTCATATAGTACTCTTCCCTACTTATTTGTCCTACTTTTTTCTTGAATCATTGTCACTTAATAAAGGCTTATTATAAATAAATAAATAAATTATTAATAAAGACACTTAATAAAGGCTTATTGATTGACCATAATATAGATCTTTTAAATTTATTGGTATCTGATGGGATTGAAATAAAACTCACTAATTGATATTTAGATAAACTAGTTATAGTTGTTTTACTTTATGGACAGAGATATTTCACTCAAGGATAAATGAGAAAGTTATGATATATTGGAAAATATTTTGAACTTTGAACCATTACATATGGATATATATTCTGTATCTGATTAAATAATTTCTTTTCTTTTTAATTTACCATAAATTGTGCATGAGTTTTCCAATTTAGAGTAATTACAATTGTTTAATTTTTTATCTCATACTTGGTCAAGTCTATATATATGACTTATAGGTGCTGTTTGGGTCTCTGAACTGTTTTCCTAAACTATTGCTGAGTTCTCAAACAGCTTTCCTCTTCTTGTGTTCACAACTTCTTGTTATGTTTTATATAATCTTTGGCTAGATGCTAGGAGCTTAGTGTCATCAATTCTTGGATTTCTTAATTATGTTTTTTGTTTGTTTGTTTATTTTTTCCCTAAATTCTTTCTTAATAGTAAAAATAGGAGAGTTAGGCCTTATCTTTACTAAAAGTATTTCCTGTATTTTTTGGAGCCTAGATAAGTTATCAGGCTTTCTCACTCCTTGTTCATTATCTACTAGAAGGTGACCCAAAAGTCTTAAAGCAGTTTAAACCTATTTAATATTTAAGATATTTGGCAACAAATGCTCTTTAAATGGATGACTATGTCATAAATGTTATTGATTTGTCATGATAAAGTACAAACAGAACCTAGCCTCTGCCTTTGTATATTTAAGAGGACCTTATTGATTATCATAGCACAATCAAATCCCAAAGTGATAGAAGAAAATATTAGAACATGATTTTCACTGATATTTCTTAAGAGATATAATTTGAGTTTTTGTATCTCAATTGATCCTAAATCTGTATTAAAAAAATCAACTACTATTAGTTTTTTATTGTTTTTCTAGGGAGCAAGATATATTGGTTGATTAACTATTTAACTAGGAAACACTGCCTCTGATTCTGTATAAACTGGGCAAGTTACTGAAAGTCTCAGTGTTTTGGGCAGCTCAGTTTACCATAATTGTAGAAAAACTGCAGATTTTTATTAATTACTAAGGGGATTACATTAATTTCCATATATTTCCTTCTAAACAAAGGACTTCCCTTCCTTTATTTGAAAAAAAAATAGATAGATATATCTCCTCAAATGGATACATTGTCTCATTGATTTGAATATTTCTTTAAGAAAAGAATGTTACAGCTTATTTTTGCCTACATTCGCTGTGATTCTTTTCTGTGCTCTTCCATGAGCTCTGAGGACATTCCTTGCTGTATACAGACATCCCTTCAGATATTTGTGGTGTGCTAATTTCTTTCTCTCTAAACAAGGCTATCTTAAATTCAGATATAGTTGTATGACCCTTGGCAATGTAAACTTTGCCTGCTTCAGTTTTTTTTTTTTTTTTTTTTTTTTTTTTAACTTTAAATAGAGGATAACGATAGCCCTTTCTTCACAGGGCTTATAAAAGGGTTAAATGAAATAATATTTGCAAAGTGCTAAGCATTGTGCCAAGCATATTGCTAGCTCTCTTTCCTTCCTTTTCCCAAGTGATTTACTTTTTCTCTAATGTTTGTTTTTCTTTTGTTTGTTTTTTTTTGTTTGTTTGTTTTTGCTTTTTTTTTTTTTTTTTTTTGTTTGTTTGTTTGTTTGTTCGTTTTCTGATGACATCTTTTACTTTGGTTGTTCTTTGAAGTTTCTTATTTGTTATATGATGTGGCCTGATCATCACATCTTCTTGAATTATTCTTTGTAAAATAATCTGCATCTTGAGTTTTTTACCTTTCTGTTATAAAGTAGGAAGCATGATATCATTACTTCTTTGGTATCATGGATGTTCATTACATTAATCGGAGCTTTCATTCTATAATATTCATGGTATATCATATAATATACATCTGCTTCTGTCAATTTAGCTGCAACAGTTCATATTAATCTGAGTCACTTTTATCGTCTTTTTAAATTTTAAAAATTATTTAATTTTAACATTTTTTGAGTTCCAAATTATTTTTCTCTCTCCCTCTCACTTCCACACTCTACCATACTTACTATAAGGACAAGCAATATGATATCAATTAACATCTGAAATTATGAAGCATATTTCCATATTAGTCATATTTCAAAAACAAAACAATTGAGAAAAGTATACTTTAATTTGGATTCAGAGTTTATCTGCTTTCTCTCTGAAGGTACATAGCATGTTTTCATCACAGAATTTTCTTGAATTATTTCATTGATCAGAGTAACAATGTTTTTTAATAGTTGATCATTATTACAACATTGTTGTTATTGGGCATGATATTCTCCTTGTTCTTTTCATTTCATTTTTCTCATTTTATAGATATACCTTCTTTCTGGCTGCAGGATTTTTTTCCTTTAGACATAGGAGCTCTGCAATATATCTACAGTATTCCTCAGCATTTTTGTTTTGGGATTCTTTTCAGGATTTTATTGCTGAATTATTTCAATTTCTATTTTATCCTCTAAATCTAAGATACCAGGGCAGTTTTCCTTGAAAAGAATATGATATCTAGTTTCTTTCATTTTTATGATTTTCAGGTAGTCTAATAATTTTTGAGTTAATTCTCCTTGAGGAGAATTTCAAGGAGTTCTTCCATAATAATTGCTTTTCTGCTGTAATATTTCACATTTTATTCTATTTCTTTTTTGACTTTTTTTTTGTTTTTTTTACTTTTTTATTTCTCAATGACTCATGGGCATGATTCTTTTAAAAAATCATCTTTTCAAATTCAGTTGTTTTGTTATTAGATATAATTTCTATTGTTTTTGTTTCATCTTTTGACTTTCTTTTAATATGCTCTCTTGTTGTAGAGAGTCATTAACTTCAATTTGGTCCATTCTTATTTTTGGAGAATTTGTACTTTCAGTAAGTTTTTATACTCTTGTAAAAAAAATATTCATTGTAGTTCTAATTTTTCTTTCATGTGCTTCATGTCATTTTCTATTTTTATCTAATATTTTAATTTAATTAACTTAAAAAGTTTTAAACTCTGAAACAAATGATTTATTTCTTCCTGGATTTTAGTTGAACTTTTGCTTAAATTTTCTTTTTATTAGACCGGTAGATCAGTGGAACAGATTAGATACAAAGGACAAAAAAGGGTACATCTATAGCAATCTAATCTTTGACAAACCCAAAGATTCCAACATTAGGGATAAAAAATTCATTATTCGGAAAAAACTGTTGGGAAAACTGGAAATTAGTATGGCAGAAATTAGATATGGATCCACACTTAACACCATATACCAAGATAAGATCAAAATGGGTCCATGATTTAGGCATAAAGAGGGAGATAATAAATAGATTAGAGGAACAGAGGATAATCTACCTCTCAGACTTGTGGAGGAGGAAGGAATTTATGACCAGAGGAGAACTAGAGATCATTATTGATCACAAAATAGAAGATTTTGATTACATCAAACTAAAAAGTTTCTGTACAAATAATACTAATGCAAACAAGATTAGAAGGGAAGTAACAAATTGGGAAAATATTTTTAAAAACAAAGGTTCTGACAAAGGTCTCATTTCCAAAATATATAGAGAACTGACCATAATTTATAAGAAACCGAACCATTCTCCAATTGATAAATGGTCAAAGGATATGAACAGACAATTCTCAGAGGAAGAAATTGAAACTATATCCACTCACATGAAAGAGTGTTCCAAATCACTACTGATCAGAGAAATGCAAATTAAGACCACTCTGAGATACCACTACACACCTGTCAGATTGGCTAAGATGACAGGAACAAATAATGACAAATGTTGGAGGGGATGTGGGGAAATTGGGACACTAATACATTGCTGGTGGAGTTGTGAAAGAATCCAGCCATTCTGGAGAGCAATCTGGAATTATGCCCAAAAAGTTATCAAACTGTGCATACCCTTTGACCTAGCAGCGCTACTACTGGGATTATATCCCAAAGAAATACTAAAGAGCGGAAAGAAACATATATGTGCCAAAATGTTTGTGGCAGCTCTTTTTGTTGTAGCTAGAAACTGGAAGATGAATGGATGTCCATCAGTTGGAGAATGGTTGGGTAAATTGTGTTATATGAAGGTTATGGAATATTATTGCTCGGTAAGAAATGACCAGCAGGAGGAATATAGAGAGGCCTGGAGAGACTTAAATCAACTGATGCTGAGTGAAATGAGCAGAACCAGAAGATCACTGTACACTTCAACAACAATACTGTATGAGGATGTATTCTGATGGAAGTGGAAATCTTCAACATAAAGAAGATCCAACTCACTTCCAGTTGATCAATGATGGACAGAGGTAGCTACACCCAGAGAAGAAACACTGGGAAGTGAATGTAAATTGTTAGCACTAATATCTGTCTGCCCAGGTTGAATGTACCTTCGGATTCTAATGTTTATTGTGCAACAAGAAAATGATATTCACACACATGTATTGTACCTAGACTATATTGTAACACATGTAAAATGTATGGTATTGCCTGTCGTCGGGGGGAGGGAATAGAGGGAGGGGGGGTAATTTGGAAAAATGAATACAAGGGATAATATTATAAAATATATATATATATAATAAAAAAAATTTTCTTTTTATTTTGTATTTTCCTTGTAAGAATCTTAGAGAAATTATCTTCGTTTAGGCTTCTATCTTGTAGGGCCCTTGTATGCATCATAATTATTCATTCTTAATGACAGATTTATTTTTTTTTTCTTTTTATTTCTTCTGTCCTGCTCCTTGACTAAGATTTTATTTTAGGGCCAACCTCAATTTATTTCTGAAGTACATAACTAGATCCCACTGATTTCTTGTGATATGGAGTGTATTATGTTATTATATGATCTCAATAAACTTAGGCCATTGACGTATAAACACTCATTATTTTCAAATTCCGATTCAGAGGAAAGTCTGATCACTGCCTTCCTGGTCTGAGTTCTGCAAGTTCTTAACTTGGATTTGTCTGAGCAATGTACTTGTGAGCTTGCCCTGATTGGACTTCTAGCAGTCTTTTGCTGATTCTGATGTGGGTTAAGATTCCTTTCTAATTCACAAGCTCCATGAATTCCAATGGAAGATATCAGGTCTCTCCCAGCTGCTATCAGATCTGAGCTAACTTGGGCTGTCCCAGCAGCCATTCTAATGATCTACTCAGGCTTCCCAACCCCCACCCCAAGCACAAACAACTTACTCCTTGTCTAAAAACCAATTGAATTCTATTAAAATTCTAACCCTGGCTGAAACCCAGCCAGGAACCAACATGGGACTGTACCCACAAGCCCCTTTAGATTAAAAGGGGAACCCTGGACTTCTTTGCAGAAGTCCCAAACATGGCATCTTTATGCTGGCCATGTCAAGGGTTTCTACCAGCCTGGTGCTAGCCCTGGCCCTGGTGTCTTTCTACCTTTCGATTTTACTTCCACACTCCACAATAAACCATTTTTATCAATATAGGTTTTCCAGTCTATAATTTCCTTTACAGAGAAATCTTGTGCCACTACTAGACCTCATTTAACTCTGTGTCCTTGAGCTGAATCCAAAGGTTGCAGGGGAGCTCTATTTGACTCTCTGTACCCCAAACCTGCCACTAGACCTCAATTAACCCTAATTTAATTTAGGTACTCCTTATCTAATTCTCATCAATTCAATTGTTATCAATCAGCTAGAGATTTTTGTTCTTTCAGACTGAAGGTGCTGTTATTGTGGGAAGTTTTCAATGATTATTTCACAACAGGCTTCAGAATGGGCTGGTGGCTGAATGTAAATTTCTACTGATGCCTGGGATCAAAACCATGTGCAGATGCAGATTTCTTCTAAGCTTCTGTTTAGTTCAATATATGCCTCTATTTCGAGTTCTCCTCAATCAGTACTGGATCGATAATCAGGATTGACACTTTTTCTGCAACATATAACTAGTTAATTAGGAAATTTATTTACTGACCATGAATAAAAAAATTAACTATCAACTGAATAGACATGATTATCTACAATGCCTATTTACAAGAAAATGATGTTAACTCTCAGAGCCAAGTGTCTGTTCCATATTCTCCTACATAGATAGTAACATATTAAATTGAAGGATGATTGTGTGGGTCTCTCCCATACCATTTCTTTAAAATAGTTAAACCAGAGCTAGTCTTGGACAATACTATGAATTATAGAAGTGCTATCCTATCAATTACATTTTCATAAAATCATATCAATGAATAGAAGCTTAGAGTCCATTAAAAATAGTTCATTAAAAAATATCACTCTACAATATCCATTATACATGATCATTTAGCCTCTACTAAACAATGTTTAGTTCTGGAAAACTCAAAGAGAATTAGTAGATCTTTTCCACTACTGTGAATTTATATACATACACATATATCTATCTCTATCTCTATCTATCTCTACATATATATATATATATATATATATATATATATATATATATATATATATATATATATAGTATATAGGTTGTATGTATGTTCATATATGTGACACATGAATGTATATGTGTACATATCAGAGGAAACCTTATATTTAGAATTAGAAGATTCTAGAACCAGATCTGTTCTAGCATAGTTTGTAAGCTAAAGGTCTTCCACATATTATGTGCTTGATAAATATTTACCTTAATTGATTGGGAAAAGAAAAAAAAAAGTTTTGATAAATCTAGCATTTAAATGCTTAAGTGCTAGAAATAAAAAGAATGGTAAAATCTGTTTCTGTCCAAAGGTTCATAGTTCATGGATCTGGAGATGTGGAATGATAGAATTTCAGCCATGGGGAATAGTCAGTGAAACTGTTTGGTGTTTAGAATAGTTTTTAAAATACAGAGTTGGATTGGGGAAGTAACTAGGATAACAAAGTAAAGAAGACTAGATAGTTAGGAAAAGATATTCTGAAGGGCTTTGAGCACCAAATAGAAAATTCATATTTGATCCTGAAAGTAACAGAAAATCAATGGAGGATTTTTTTTGTTATTTTGTTTGATTAAGATGGGGAGATGACATGGTCATACCTATACTTTAAAAAAAAATCAATTTGACATCTCAGTAGAGTATGGATTGTAGTGGGGGGAAATTGAGGCAAGGTGACTAACAGCAGGCACTGGTACTGCTGTGAGAGTAATAAATGGCTGTAATTGGAGAACTGACAATGTTAGAATAGAGAAGATTGTATTAAAGATGTATTATGCAGATGGAATTGACACAAATCAGCAACACATTTGGTACCAGTAGTGAAAAAGGGTGAGTAGTTTAGCATGACTACTGGATTACAAGATTTGGTGTTTGTGAGTAGGCTGGTGCCCCTATTGATAACAAGAATGTTAAAAATAAGGGCAGAAAACAGCTAGGTAATGCAGTGAATAGAGCATCAGCCCTGAAATCAGGAGGACTTGAGTTCAAATTTGGTCTCAGACACTTAACACTTCCTAGCTGTATGACCCTTGAGAAGTCACTTAATCCCAATTGCTTCACCAAAAGAGGGGGGGGGGGAAGTGGGGAGAGAGAGAGAGGGGGAGAGAGAGAAGCAGAAGGTACGGTAGGAAAAGATAATGAATTCAGTTTTGGACATATTGAGTTTAAGATGTCTATAAGACAAAAATTTGGGATCTCTATTAGGCAATTTAAAATATGAGCCTAAAGGTTAAGAGAGAAGTTAGGACTAGACAGGTTGTAGAATCTAGGGCAGAAAATGGAATGCATCATTCCTCTTGATGTAAGTTTGGTTGTGTCCCTATACACATCCCTGTAGAATCAGAAGCTATTTGGAGCAGGGGAAGGAAAGTTGAAAATGAATGTAATTGTAAGTACAAAATACTAACTAGGGGATCAGTAATGTCTTTTTCCTAACAACTATTGCTAATGGACTATTTAAAAACAAAACAACAACAACAACAAAAAAAAAAAAAAAAAAAAAAAAAAAAAAACCTCAAGCAGCTTGATGGAGGTTAAACTGCCAGGTGTGAAAAGCTCAAGAGCATTTATATCTCTGGTGAGCTGATTTTTCTTATGTAGAACTGAAAGGTATTATGTGTTGCCTAGCAATACAGTAAGTATCTGTCAGAAGTACAGAGAATGGTTTTGTAGTCACTTTGGAAAAACTGGTGTGTGGTTTGTGCTTTTTTTTTTTTTTTTTCAATCCATGGGAAGGTAATTCACATATTCAGTTAATCTTAAAAGTTGTTTGCAATATCCATATATACTAATTTTTTGATAAGATTTCTAATACCAATATTTCCTAATTTGTTAATAAGGAAAATCAATGTATGAAAAAATTATATACATATATACATATATATGGATATACATACGCACATACACAAATATGATGATTCTTTGATTTTTGCAGTTTGTGATGAAAATATATAAAATATTTTCAGTGAATTTTATGCAAATTTTATGCATAAAATTTGATTTCATATATATATATATATATATATATATATATATATATATATACACACACACAAACACATACACACATATCTATAATTGACTCTAGAAAGAATGGTTCCTTTTATTACCTTGAGTTCTAAAATTGTTTAGCTCTTCAAGAATTGTTGAAAGTGAAAGAGAATTAAATAAAGCCTAGTAAAAAAATAAATACTAGAAAAACTGCTTTGTAATTTAAGGCAGCTCTCTGGTTCTTATTATAAAATTAATTTGTTTGAACAGATCAGAAATTCTTCATTCTAAATGCATCATCTTCTTTTGATAAATTTGTGTATACATATGTTTTATACATATGTTTATATATACATTATATAAACACATGCATATGCATATATATATTATATGTGTAATTAAACAAATATAATATACATACACAAACACACATACATACACACACACACATATATATATATAATGTATGTGTGTATATATATATATATATATATATATATATATATATATATTTAATGATTTTATTTTGATAAACATTAACATAGGTTTTACCAGATTACCAAAGGGACTCACTCATAAAGAACATATAAAAAAGCTTTAATTGAATTATGCCAGCTCAGGGGGCAGAGCCAAGATGGTGGAGAAGATACACGCAAATTTGTAAGCTCCCTTCTTCCCTCAATACCAACTAGTTAAATCAGCCTCAAAAATAATGCTGGACTGATAAAAAGCACAAGGACTAGAAACACAACTTACCAGTGGAAAAGAATCTGGAATTTCAACAAAAAAGGTCGGTTGTGAGGGGAGGGGAAAAAAAGATCAGTACAGACAGGGTTGGACTAGATGCTAGCACATTGTGCTAAACTCTGGGATCAGAGAAGCCACTGAGATAAAGGAATCTGGCCTAGGCTGATAGCTCTACTCTGCTTATAAAACAGCAGATCAGAAGAGAAATCAAAGCCATTTTAAAATATAAAGCCTAGAACCACCCCAATCCCAAAGTGACCTAAAACCAATCTCAGTAAGGCTGTGCAGCCACCTTCTGCAGTCCAGGGCTTCTCCTTGGGGCAGTTAAGAACCTGAACAGCGGGAAGGACATTGCCTGGAGCAGCCTCTAATCGACATACTGTGGGGCTCATCCTGAGGCAGTGGAATTCTAGCAGTAGAGAAACTCCAGCAGCAGTGGAAATCCCAGAGCAGCAGAACTTCCACAGCAGGGACAGTGGTTTCTGGGCAGACACTTCCAATTTGAGGCCAGAGGCTTTTTGCATCAGCTGCTAATATCCACGGCCCCACAGGAGGCTTTGGCTGGGGTTTGTGAGGCTTTCACTCTTCAGCCTTAAACTTCAGGGCAGTCGCTAGGGCATATAGTTGGGTTCCTCACTGGGCACTCCTTGCAGCACAGCCGCACTAACCACCTCTGAAGCATTTCTGGGGAGAGAGGAGAGGAACTCTCTCCAAGAGCTCTCTCTTAGCCCAGTCACAGGATTGCTGCATCCATCCAGTCTGGGAGGTGTAAGGGGCCTTTAAATGGGTGCCACAGTGCATCGGGAAATTGAGGCCCAGAAGTAATTTCTGTGGATATTAGGACTGCCCTTGGGCGGGATCCTGTCCATATTGAGATAGTTTCGTAATGGGTGACTCTCTCGCTGATTGGCTGTGTGTGTGACCTCACAGGCCCTATGTAAGCCCACTGCAGGCAGCAACTGCCCTCTTTAACCTCGTGCTGTTCACCCTGGCTCCCTAGCCTGGGTAGCCAAGCCAAGATGGGTAGCCAAAAGAGGTAAGGGTTTTGGTAGTGAACACGTGGGTCTTCTGACCAGGTGTTCACCAGGGAACCAACAAGTCAGGGCATCAGTTAGGGCATTATGTGAGTAGGTATAATAAAGGCTTTTAAGATTACACGTGGCTGTTCTTGAGTGCGCTACCGGTTATTAAGCTATAGATTCAAGAGATTGTGGCCAGAGACCTTAGAAGGCCTCAGAGGAGGCGAGCCGGGTAGAGCTCACACTGCAAAGGACAGTGGTCAAAGGTGCTCTGGTGGGTCTAGGACAGAATAGTAATTGTAACTGCCAGGAGAGCACGTTACAAATGGCGCCCAACATGGTGGACGCATCAGGAATTATCAGGTTTTGAAAATATTTAATATTCAGAATTAAGATTCTGAAAGATCTGGTAGAAACGCCACTTAGGAGGGAAGACAGAGAAGCAATATGGACCCAGGTAACTCTGGGATCAGACTCAAGGACACAGCTGAACATAATGCTTATATCAAGAGGTTAAAGAGCCAGATGGAAGATCTTTTAACAAAGATCACCACTGAAGAACAGCAGGAAGCTTGTAATCAAGCTCCACAAAGGCTATCCCCACACCCAGTAAATAGAGCTAGGAGAGGGAGCAACCTAGAGCTAATGCGATTGTATGACAGTAGAGAGTATAAAATGCCACAGCAAGAGTTGCTGGAATTGCAGGTTAAACTACAGATGGAGATAGAGAAAGAAGAAAAAGCTAGGTTACTACAGATAGAACAGGAAGAGTTCAAACCAGTGGCAGAAACTAAGGAAGGAAATAAACGAATCACATGGACTTCAGTTGTAGAAATTCTTCTTAGCGTTTTGTTGGTTTACCTTGTGCATTGTTGTTTTAAGGAATTTATCCATTACTCTTCCATTGAGAAGAAGTTTAGTTCTTTTTATGTGCAAAGCTCAGGTTTGATTTTGAATCAGCCTTTGGGGGATTTTCCAATTCTTCTTCCCTCTGCCTCACCTTCTTGGGCCAAGGGAGAAGGGGGAGGAGGAAAAGGAAGGGCGATAATACCATCAGCACTGCCCATTAATCCATTCAAAACTCCAGTGTCTTCATTTCAAAGGACAGGAGAAGGCTTTATGCCCCAAGGCAAAAAGGAATTGTGGGGTATTGACTATAATCAGAAAAGTTTTAATAATACAGTTCAGTTAATTTCTAAGAAACCTTACAGGGATAAGACCTTGCAGTTAGAGAGAGTGGAGTTTTATACTTGTAAAACTGCTAGGATCATCTTTGGAGAGTTGGAACTCCTCTTTTCTTACCTCGTGGATTTTCCACTTCCACAGGTGAGCTTGATTTCCCAACCCCCTACGGGTATTTATAAAACAGTGTTTATGTTTAGAATGGGTTGGAAAATTGCTGTTTTAATCACTAGAATAAATAGACAGTGTGTGATCTTTGACCCAGGAGGAAAAGCGATATCAGATTTATTGATTCACACTCCTGGAGTACAATTCGGTATCAGAAACTCAAACTTTGATTTTTAGGCAAAAGAATTCAGGGATATAGCCGAGTGTTCTTTTTTCATTAACTGTATGAGTGGATTTTTTAAGACCAATGGACATTATGGCTTCATTCCAATCTGGAGAAGCAGCTAGACATGTGATCAACCATTTTTCTATTGTAGAAATTTCACATGCATTTAAGACAGTTATGGATTGGCTTACAAATACTTTGCCTTTAGGTGTTGTTGCATTGAATTTGATTTTGCACATTCCATTGGCATTTCTTATAATCCTATTAGTAAAGTCATTACTGCACAGACTATCCCCAAGATCTTCTCTTCTAAACAAGAGAAGGGAATTTTGGGATATGTGATTGCTTACAATTTTTAAATTTTGATTTTACATTTTTAAACACTTTTGATTTTACATCTTCAAAGTATTTTGATTTTACATTTTAAAGTTATTTTGGTTTTAATATTTTTAATATATCTATTCCGGTTTTACACTTTTAAACTATTTTGGTTTTACATTTTTAAATTCTTTGCCTTTTACCTTAGCAATGCACTTTGGGCATACACAGAAAGTGCAGCTAAGTGACAGACTGACTTTTGTTAATCTTTTTGACAACAACTTTGTTTCCACTGTGATGTGGAAAGGCCTGGATGGCATTTGGAAAGGCCCAAGTTGGGCCCCAAGTACATTCCTTCCTAGGTGCAGATCCAGCAGTAGAGTTCATCCCCACAAGAGACATTTGTAACCTGGGGATCCAAGAGAAGGACCAGACAACCAGCCAGAGGGACCAGCCAGATGTCCGCAGCCCTTCAGACGCTGATGGCAGCAATGTCCCTCCTGACCATGACACCAGAGACAGCAGACACAGTTCCAGTGTTGCAGCTGAAATGGACTGTTTCGGGTGATATGCAATATAAAGACTGTAAATGGACAATGGGCCTGCTTGCTCCTCCCGTGGCTACTTGCCGTATGGTGGCCTGGGGAGAGGCTTTGCCCTATGCTTTTTATTGAAGGACTATGCTTTTAAATTAGTGGGTGAAAAACCAACGCACCCACCTGCCGTTGTTATTGAGACAATGTTACTGGACATGACTTTGCTTATGTGCACCTGTGAAACTAGAATTGTTCTAGAATTGTGAAAAGTGCAATAGAGAATTGTGATAAGCTAGAATTGCTCTAGAATTGTGAAAAGTGCAATTGAGAATTGTGATAAGCTAGAATTGTTCTAGGAGTGTGAAAAGTGCAACAGAAAATTGTAAGAAACTAGAATTGGTCTAAAACTGTGATAAATGTAACTAGAATTGTGACAACCTCCCTACTGATATTTGTTAACTAGAATTGTGATGTTTTACCTTGTTGACTTCCCACCTCAGTGTTGACATCCTACCTCATTGGCATCCAATCTCTTTGGCCTATTATCTCGAGTATGACTTTGATGAATGGGTTGAACATTTGGGCCACTGTTGAGCCTGGTTCTTATTGTCATACTTCTGTTTACTGATCTGCTGCTTTGTACTTCCTTGGGCATAACACTCTGTCATCTCATGGATCAAGTGAACTAGAGCTGGTGCTAAAAGTTTAGCTTGGTGAGATGTGCGGTTCCCGCAAAACAAGAGAAAGGGAATTGTAAGGGGCCTTTAAATGGGTGCCACAGTGCATCGGGAGATTGAGGCCCAGAAGTAATTTCTGTGGATATTAGGACTGCCCTTGGGCGGGATCCTGTCCATATTGAGATAGTTTCGTAATGGGTGACTCTCTCGCTGATTGGCTGTGTGTGTGACCTCACAGGCCCTATGTAAGCCCACTGCAGGCAGCAACCGCCCTCTTTAACCTCGTGCTGTTCACCCTGGCTCCCTAGCCTGGGTGGCCAAGCCAAGATGGGTAGCCAAAAGAGGTAAGGGTTTTGGTAGTGAACACATGGGTCTTCTGACCAGGTGTTCACTCGGGAACCAACAAGTCAGGGCATCAGTTAGGGCATTATGTGAGTAGGTATAATAAAGGCTTTTAAGATTACACGTGGTTGTTCTTGAGTGCGCTACCAGTTATTAAGCTATAGATTCAAGAGATTGTGGCCAGAGACCTTAGAAGGCCTCAGAGGAGGCGAGCCGGGTAGAGTTCACACTGCAAAGGACAGTGGTCAAAGGTACTCTGGTGGGTCTAGGACAGACTAGTAATTGTAACTGCCAGGAGAGCACGTTACAGGGAGGAAGCTGATAAATTTCCTACCCAAGAGCAGACCCCCACAGAGTTTTAACAATGAGTAAGAAGCTAAAGAGAATGATTGACACCCTCTATACAGAGAAAGATCCAGTATCCAACCCCAAGGAGGCTAACAGCAGACAGTCTCTAGATAACACCCTAACGGGGAATGATACCTGCCCCACATCACATAACTCTCTTCTAGACAAGACTATTAAAAAGTTAAGAGAGTTTGATGAAAAAACGGGAAAAGGAAAGAGAAGCTATGACAAAGAATAACAATGTCCTGAAATCTGAGTGGGAAAAAATAAAGAATTCACAGGAGGTGCAGGGAAACAAATTTTGTGAATTAGAAAAAGTTTAAAAATCACAGGAAAGTAGGATTTCTGAATTGGAAAAGATAAAAAACTCTCAAGAAAATAGGATTTGTGATTTGTAAAAAGAAAATAACTCACTAAAAAAAAAAGTGAAATGGTAAAAAATTCAACAGAGCAAAATAATTCAATTGAAAATTTACATTGGGCATATACAAAAAGAATTTTAAAAATGAATGAAGAAAATAACTCATTAAAAATCAGGACTGAACAAATAGAAACAATAATTCATTGAGAAACTGAGAATCAGTCAAACAAAACAAAACAAAACAAAACAAAACAAAACAAAACAAAAAGCTATAGAATAAAGTCAAATATTTACTAGGAAAATCTATAGACCTGGAAAACAGATCTAGGAGAGATAATCTGATGATCATTGGACTTTCCGAAAATTATGATGAAAAAAGAGCCTAGATTCTATTTTATAGGAAATCATCAAAGAGAACTGTCCAGAGATAATAGAAACAGAAGGGAAGATAGGCGTTGGAAGAATTCATCCAAGACCTTGTGAAAAAGACCCTAAAAAAAGAACTCCACGGAACATATTCGCTAAGCTGCAGAACTACCAAACTAAGGAGAAAATATTGCAAGCAGCTAGGGAAAAAAAAAAAATTCAAATATCAAGGTGCCATAATAAGGGTCACACAAGGTCTGGCTACCTCCACATTAAAGGATCGAAGGGCCTGGATACTGATATTCCAAAAGTCAAAAGAACAAGGATTGCAACCAATAATAAACTACCCAGCTAAGTTTAGCATTTTCTTCCAGGGAAGAAGATGGTCATTTAATGAAACAGAGGAATTCCATTTGTTTCTAAGGAAAAAAAAAAAAACAAGACTTAAACAAAAAAATTGGTCTATATCCATAAGACTCAAGAGAAGCAGAAAAAGCTAAAAAGAGCTCTTGAGAACTGTATCTCTGTTGTGGATATACAGAAAGTCCACATGGATAATTTGATTTTATTGATATAATATAAAAAAGGGAAGTAGTAAAGGGAAGGGAATAGTATCAGAAAAAGGGAAATAAAAGATAAAAAGAGGCAAACTACATCCCAGGAGGAGGCACAGAAAATCTATCACATCTGAGGGAATTTAGAGAGGGCGAGAAACATTGTGTGAATCTTACTCTCATCAGAGTAGGCTCAAAGAGTAAATAATTGACAAAATTGTTTTTCAGAGAATTATCTCTTATCTCATTATAACGAGGAGAGGAAAAGGGAAATGGAAAAGGGGAATAAGGGAAGGGTACAAGAAAGGGAAAATATTTAAAAGGAGGGGGGAGGGATACTAAAAAGGGAGGGCTGTGCATCACAAGTACGGTACATAAATTAAATACTTGGAAAGAGGTTCAGGGTGGACAAGCGAAAAAAAAAATAAAAACACAATCAGGGGATAATATGATGGCAGGAAATACAGAATTAGTAATTTCAACTGTAAATGTGAATGGGAGGAACTCTCCCATTAAACAGAGTTGGATAGCAGCCTGGATCAAAAATCAGAACCCTACAACATGTTGTTCACAGGAAACACACTTAAAGCAAGGAGATACATACAGAGTAAAGGTTGAAGCAGAATCAATTATGCTTCAGGGGAAGCCAAAAAAGCAGGGGTTGACATCCTTATCTCAGATCAAGCAAAAGCCAAAATTGATTGAATTAAAAGAGATAAAGAAGGAAACTATATCCTGCTAAAAGGTAGCATAGACAATGAACCCATATCAATACTAAACATATATGCACCAAGTTGTATAGCATCTAACTTCCCAAAGGAGAAGTTAAGAGAATTGCAAGAAGAAATAAACAGCAAAACTATAATAGTGGGAGATCTCAACCTTGCACTCTCAGAATTAGATAAATCAAATCACAAAACAAATAAGATAGAAATTAAAGAGGTAAATAGAATATTAGAAAAAGTAGGTATGATAGATCTTTGGAGAAAAGTGAATGGTGATAGAAAGGAGTTCTTCTCAGCAGTTCATGAAAACTACACAAAAATTGACCACATATAGCGACATAAAGATCTCAAAATTAAATGCAGGAAGGCAGAAATATTAAATGCCTTCTTCTCAGATCACAATGCAATAAAAACTACATTCAACAAGAATTCAGGGGTAAATAGAGCAAAAAGTAATTGGAAACTAAATAATCTCATCTTAAAGAATTACTGGGTGAAACAGCAAATTATAGAAGAAATTAATAATTTCACACAAGATAATGACAACAGTGAGACATCATACCATACTGCAGTAATAAGGGGAAATTTTGTAGAGGCTTACTTGAATAAAATAGAGAAAGAGAAGATAAATGAATTGGGCCTGCAACTTAAAAAGCTAGAAAAAGACCAAACGACCAAATTAAAAACTCCCAACCAAAAACTAAAGTTGAAATTCTAAAATTAAAAGGAGAAATCAATATTATTGAAAGTAAAAACAAAAAAAACAAACAAAAAAAAAACTGTTGAATTAATAAATTAAGCTAAGAGTTGGTTTTATGAAAAAGCCAATAAAATAGATAAACCTTTGGTAAATCTGATCAGAAAAAGGAAAGAGGAAAATCAAATTGTTAGTCTTAAAAATGAAAAGGGGAATCTTTCCACCAATGAAGAGGGAAGTAGAGAAATAATAAGGAGTTACTTTGCCCAACTTTATGCCAACAAATTTGATAACTTAAGTGAAATGGATAACTACCTCCAAAAATATAGGCTTTCTAGATTAACAGAGGAGGAGATAAATTGCTTAAATAGTCCCATTTCAAAAAAAAAAAAAAAAAGAAATAGAACAAGCTATTAATCAACTCTCTAGCAAAAAATCCCCAAGACCAGATGGATTTACATGTGAATTCTACCAAACGTTTAAAGAACAATTAGCCCCAGTGTTATATAAACTATTTGAAAAAATAGGGGATGAAGGAGTCCTACCCAACTCCTTTTATGAAACAGACATGGTACTGATACCTAAACCAGGTCGATCGAAAACTGAGAAAGAAAACTATAGACCAATTTCCTTAATGAATATTGATGCTAAAATCTTAAATAAGATATTAGCAAAAAGACTTCAGAAAATCTTCCCCAGGATAATACACTATGATCAAGTAGGACTGATACCAGGAATGCAGGGCTGGTTTAATATTAGGAATACTATTAGTATAATTGACCATATTAATAATCAAATTAATAAAAACCATTTGATCATCTCAATGGATGCAGAAAAAGCATTTGATAAAATACAACATCCATTTGTACTAAAAATGCTTGAGAGTATAGGAATAAATGGACTATTCCTTAAAAGAGTCAGAAGCATATATTTAAGACTGTCAGTAGCATAATATGTAATGGAGATAAACTGGAACCTTTCTCATAAGATCACAAGTGGAACAAAGTTGCCCACTATCACCATTACTATTCAGTATTGTATTAGAAACGCTCGCCGTGGCAATAAGAGTCGAGAAAGAGATTAAAGGAATCAAAGTAGGTAATGAGGAAATCAAACTGTCATTTGTTAGGATTACAAAGTGAGAATTCAGGTTTTCTTGACAGTGACAAGGTGAGAACTCAGGTTGACTTGACAGTTCTCTGGCTCAGACATTTGGTTCGGACCTTTAAAGGGAATTTATGCCTTAGGAATTCTAAGAGAAGCAAGTTCATAGATGGAAGTATTTCCCCAGACCCCATTGAGTTCTCACATGCCTATTCTCTGGGAGGATAAAAGAAGGGCAGCATTGGGTCTCAGAGAATCGACTCTGGGATAGAGTTTTGACGCCAGCCAGGCTGAAAGGAGACCAGTCTGATGTGACAAAGGACAAGAGTTGGAGATGTGGAGATGATTCAGAGCTCTGTGCACAGAGGAAAAGATTTAACAGATCTCCTCCCAGAGAAGGATTATAATTGAGCAGACAACTAGTCCCTCACAATTCAAGAACTTTACATATTGGTGTCCACAATGTGGGGCAAGGACTTTTGCTTTTCCTGACAAGGACTTATTCTGAGCCCTTCAGAAGAGCTAGCCCAGACCTTTGTATTTAAGTACTTATTCTGAGTCCTTCAGAAGAGCTAGACTGGACCATTGTAATTTGATGCCCAAACAGGGACAGACAGGATCCTGATTCCAGTGGAAAAACCTCCAATTCAGATTCCAGTGGAAAAGACTTTCTGATGCAGAAATAACCATGAGTAACAAGTAAACTTTGTTAAAGATTAAGTGAGTGTTCTAATAGACAAATAAGGAATTTAACTTGTTAAGGGCTAAACCAGCAATCTCTTATAGCTGAAATGGGGCAGATGTTAGCTAAAGACAATCCCTTGACCTCAGCTGACTCACACCAAGGCCCAGGGGCAGCCTCAGCTCCAGCCCCAATCAGGAGTGGTACTATAGAGAGTATAATTAAGATAACTGAGGAGCAGAGTTTACTTGTAACCTGGATACAGATTGCTAAACACTTGGCTGCATTAAGACACACGTCCCCTTGGTTCTTAGAGGAAGAAAAGATATATGTATATAACTGGAAGCTAGTGGGATTTGAAAAAAAAGAATTTCACACAAAAAATGGGCCTTGTTCAATTTCTGCAGAGGTATTTTATATCTACAACATAGTTCAATTAGCCTTAAACTATCAAGCAAGTTGTAGGAAAAGGAAAAGTTTTAAAAATGAACAGAGGAGAAAGTGTGAGGAAAAAAGGAAAGATCAAGATCTTGTCCAAGAACAAAAGGATTTAAATGAAGAATTAGGGTGTGATGACTCTGACTCTCTTGAAGAAGCTTCAATCCCGCCTAGAGAACAGATTATTGACAGGCCCACATCAACCCCACCTTCAGAGATGGAGGAAGAAAGAGGGGAAGAGGCAGAAACACAAACAGAATTGCCTGTGAAGAAGCCTAAGCCTATGACAAGATTAGAAAAAGCATTGGTTAAAGCTAAGAGAGAAGGACAGGATATAAGTGATTTTATACATGCATATCCTGTGATTGAAAATACTGACTCTGTAGGTAAAAAAAGGAGAAGATATGCACCTTTAGATTTGAATACAATTAAGGATTTGAAAAAAGGTTGTACCCTTTATGGGGCTACATCAGCTTATGTCAAAATGTTACTAGATGGTTTGTCTTATGAAGTCCTAACCCCGAATGATTGGAAATCCATAGCAAGGACATGTCTAGAACTTGGACAAAACTTCTTGTGGCTTGTGGAGTTTCATGAATTATTTAAAATCCAAGTCAGATGCAATTTGGAAATAGGAGTTAACACACAATTCACTTTTGAGCAATTACCTGGTGAAGGTCACTATAGAGAGAATTGAGAACAGGTTAAATACCGATGGAAGTGTATGAGCAAATTGCTAAGACTGAAATAAAAGCTTGGGGGGGGTGGGGCTTTCACTAAAATAGAGCAATGAACCTTTGCAGATTTTGTGGGATGTTTGCAAACTGCTGTCCAAAGTACTATTGGAGAAAATGCAGCTACAAAAATAATGACTAGACATCTGGCTAAGGAAAATGCCAATGAGATTTGCAAAAGAATTATATGGGGAATAGACAAAGATGTTTCTTCAGAGGAGATCATAAGATGCTGTGCTATAGTAGGAGCAAATGCTTTTTACACCCAGACTATGATGAACATGGAAAGATAGGATCCCTCTTGGCAAAGGATTTCTAAAGAAATTTGTCGATGTTTCCAGTGTGGAAAAATTGGACATCTAAGAGCTCAGTGTACATATGGAGATAGAGTGAGAAGACAGGGCGGGAGAACAAGACCCAATACCCCATGTCCAAAATGCAACAGAGGACTCCATTGGGCATCAGAGTGTAGACTAATTCAGGGAAATGGGATGAGGGGCCCAGGTCCAGGGCCCCAGGCAAAAAAGACTTGGGGCATGATGGCAGCAAAGGTTACACCCAAAGAGCCTTTAGAGGGTCAGGACTCTGATGTGATCTATCAGCCAAAAAGCAATCACATCTAAGAAAGGGATTATCTGATCAGTCAGCAAAAATGGATTACACTTGGGAAGAATACAGGCCTTTTAAACCAACAGGGCTGTGTCCAGTGCAAACAACTCCAATGTAATTGCCAGATGATGAGAAGAGATTTAGAAAGTGGTAAATAGAAGGTAATTAGATAGGTTAACTGCCTGGGAGAGAGGGTTTGCTTGCATTTCTTCAGATGGAGAAGGAATCAGATGGGTGCCAATGAGTGGTATTCACCTTGTCCATTGGAAAGAGACAGAAAAAGAGAAAGATCTCAAAACAAAGGAGAAAATCTAAGAAATATTTGACACTGAAAGAGCATGGCTAATAAAAAGACTGTTAAATAACTTTAAAACCAGCAGGAATCATTGGATTTCCTAACACAAGATGAGACTAATGGATAATGGACTTATGGACATTTATATATTCTTAATTTATGATTATTTGATCATGTTATTTGTAACATATTTCTAGTATGTATTATGTTAGTATGTTACTATACTACTATGTATTTATGTAATTGTTGTAATTATGTGTGATACCTCCCATACTGATGGATTTATGTTTCAAGGTCATGACCACCCTATGTTCTAAATCAAAAGATAGGGGGAGATCATAAACTGAGTTCTCACATTGTCACTGTCCAGACAACCTGAGTTCTCACCTTGTAATCCTAATAGTCACTCTTTGCAGATGATATTATGGTATCCTTAGAGAACCCCAGAGATTCTAATAAAAATAATTATTTCTAAATAATTCACAACTTTTGCAAAGTTACTGGATACAAAATAAATCCACATAAATCCTCAGCATTTTTATACATCACCAACAAAATGCAACAGCAAGAGATACAAAGAGAAATTCCATTTAAAACAACTGTCAAGAGTATAAAATATTTGGGAATCTATTTACCAAAGAAAAGTCAGGAATCATATGAGGAAAATTACAACACACTTGCCACAAAAATAAAGTCAGATTTAAATAATTGGAAAGACATTCGGTGCTCTTGGATAGGCTGAGCAAATATAATAAAGATGACAATACTCCCCAAACTAATCTATTTATTTAGCGCTATCCCAATCAAACTCCCAAGAAACTATTTTAATAACCTAGAAAAAATAACAACAAAATTCATCTGGAAGAATAAAAGGTTGAGAATTTCAAAGGAATTAATGAAAAAAAAAAGTCAGATGAAGGTGGTCTAGCTGTACCTGATCTAAAGCTATGTTAAAAAGTAGTAGTCACCAAAACCATTTGGTATTGGCTAAGAAATAGATTAGTCAATCAGTGGAACAGATTAGGTACACAGGACAAAACAGGGTACAACTATAGCAATCTAGTGTTTGATAAGCCCAAAGATACGAACATTTGGGATAAGAATTCTTTATTTGAAAAAATTGGGTAAACTGGAAAGTATTATGGCAGAAATTAGTATGGACCCACACTTAACACCATACACCAGGATAAGATTAAAATGGGTCCATGATTTAGGTATAAAGAATGAGATCAGAAATAGATTAGAGGAACAGAGGATAGTCTATCTCTCAGACCTGTGGAGGAGGAAGGAATTTGTGACCAAAGGAGAACTAGAGATCATTATTGATCACAAAATAGAAGATTTTGATTACATCAAATTAAAAGGCTTTTGTACAAACAAAATCAATGCAAACAAGATTAGAAGAGAAGTAACAAATTGGGAAAATATTTTTGCAGTTAAAGGTTCTGATAAAGGAATAAATTCCAAAATATATAGAGAACAGAAAATTCTAATTTATAAGAAAACAAACCATTCTCCAATCGATAAACGGTCAAAGGATATGAACAGACAATTTTCAGATGATGAAATTGAAACTATATCCACTCATATGAAAGAGTGTTCCAAATTACTACTGATTAGAGAAATACAAATTAAGACAACTCTTGAGATACCACTACACACCTGTCAGATTGGCTAAGATGACAGGAACAAATAATGATGAATGTTGGAGGGGCTAGGGGAAAACTGGGTCACTGGTGGAGTTGTGAAAGAATCCAGCCATTCTGGAGAGCAATTTGGAACTATGCCGAAAAATTATCAAACTGTGCATACCCTTTGATCCAGCAGTGCTACTACTGGGCTTATATCCCAAAGAAATACTAAAGATGAGAAAGGGACCTGTATGTGCCAAAATGTTTGTGGCAGCTCTTTTTGTAATGGCTAGAAACTGGAAAATGAATGGTTATCCATCAATTGTAGAATGGTTGGGTAAATTATGCTATATGAATATTATGGAATATTATTGCTCTGTAAGAAATGACCAACAGGATGAATACAGAGAGGCATGGAGAGACATACATGAACTGATGCTGAGTGAAATGAGCAGAACCAAGATCACTATACACTTCAACAATATTGTATGAAGATGTATTCTGATGGAAGTGGATATCTTCAACATAAAGAAGATCCAACTCACTTCCAGTGGATCAATGACAGACAGAAACAGCTACACTCAGAGAAAGAACACTGGGAATTGAATGTAAACTGTTTGCACTATTGTCTTTCTACCCAGGTTACTTATACCTTCGGAATACAATTCTTAACATGGGATTGCCTGTCATCTAGGGGGGAGGGGCAAATTTGGAAAAATGAATACAAGGGATAATGTTGTAAAAAAAAAAAAAAATTACTCATGCACATGTACTGTTAAAAAAATTATAATTATAAAATTAATAAAAAAAGAATTATGCCAGCTCAGATTATTATGCCCTTTCTTTGTGTCCCTATAATTGTAGTTTACTATTCCCTTAGTCACTGATTCATCTACTTTATTGCTTTATTTATATAACTACTTCATATATGTTCATGGCTTTATCTTTTCATTTGCATTTTTTTTCTATACTTTTATGAGATATACATTATTTCCTTTTTCTTTTAATATTACATTGTGGGCCTAAATAGTACTGAGCATATAGCATAGGAATGGATTAATCAATAAAAGTATTAAAATAACTTTTAAAAAATAATTTATCAGAGGCAATGTTGACAAAATTTAATTCCATACCTAAACATTATAGGGGGGTGGAGCCAAGATGATAGAGAAGAGATATGTCTGTTTCTGATCTCCAGATGTCCCTTAAAATAACAGCAAATCAAGCCTTTGAACTAGTTTTGAAGTGATAGAATGCAAAATATTTGGATTGTAACAAATTTCCAGCAGAAGATAATTTGGAAGATAGTCAGAAAAGATCTGTTTCAATTGGATATGGAGAGAGGTGGGCCTAGTGCAGACAGCAAAGCTCAGTCATCCAAGCACAGACAGTGCAGAGACCCAAAGTAGTATGGTGTCCCAAATGTTGAGGAATGTACCAAGAAGCTATTCTATCCTGGTTATAAGCCAGTAGATCAGCAAATTAGCTGTAAGACATTCAACACAAATACAAAAAGAAAATAATGAGCCCCTAAACCTCAGAATATTGCTGGACTTTGCCATGCCCAGACAGCACCAGAAGTTAGCACTGACCCAGCACAAGCACTGTCACTTGCAGAGGAATGTTGCACAATCTCTCTTTTTCCCTAAAAGCAAATCTCAACCATTTTTTAAAAAATGAGCAAAAAAGCAAAAAGAATGCTGACAGTAGATAGTTTTTATGGAGAAAGAGAAGAACAGATTTCAAACCCTGAGGACATTAAAGGCAGATAGTCTTCAAATGAAGTCCCACAGAGTAACATGAATTGGTCCTGTTTCCACAAGATGTCTAAGGAGAATTTAAAAAGATCTTAAAAGAGTTAGAAGAAAAATGGGGAAAGGAAATGAGAATTTTGCAAAAGGGTGTAGAAAAGGAAACACAAAAATCATTTGAAGAAAATTCCTTAAAGTTGTGACCAAAGAAGAACTAGAGATTATTTATGATCACAAAATACAAAATTTTGATTATATCAAGTTTAAAAGCTTTTGTACAAACAAAACTAAGGCAGACAGGATTAGAAGGGAAGCAAAAACTAGGAAAACATCTTTACAGTTAAAGGTTCTGATAAAGTCCTCATTTCCAAAATATAGAGAGAATTAACTCAAATCTGTAAGAAATCAACCCATTCTCCAATTGATAAATGGCCAAAGGATAGGAATAGACAAATTTGAAACTATTTCTACCCATATGAAAAGGTGTTCCAAATCATTATTGATCAGAGAAATGCAAATTAAGACAACTTTGAGATATCATTACACAACTCTCAAATTGGCTAAGATGACAGGAAAAGATAAGGAAGAATGTTGGTGGGGCTATGGGAAAACGGGGACACTGATGCATTGTTGGTGGAGTTCTGAACAGATCCAACCATTCTGGAGAGCAATTTGGAACTATGCTCAAAAAGTTGTCAAACTGTGCATACTCTTTGATCCAGCAATATTACTACAGGGCTTATATCCCAAAGACATATTAAAGAAGGGAAAAGGACCTGTATGTGCAAAAATGTTTGTGGCAGCCCTTTTTATAGTGGCTAGAACCTGGAAATTAAATGAATGCTCATCAATTGGAGAATGGCTGGGTAAATTGTGGTGTATGAATGTTATAGAATAGTATTGTTTTGTAAGAAAAAAAAGAGCAGGATGTATACAGAGAGGTTTGGAGAGACTTATATGAACTGATGCTAATTGAAATGAGCAGAATCAGGAGATCATTATACATTTCAACAACAATATCACATGGCAATCAATTCTGATGAAAGTGGCTATCTTCAACAATGAAAGGATCCAAATAAGTTCCAAGTAATAAAACAAGCTACACCAGCAAAAGAATAATGAGAAATGAGTGTGGATCACAACAAAACTTTTATACTCCTTCTATTATTGTTTGCTTGCATTTTTTGTTTTTCTTCCCAGGTTATTTTTATCTCCTTTCTAAATTCAATTTTTCTTGTGTAGCAAGACAACTGTATAAATATGCATACATATATTGTATTTAACATATACTTTAATATATTTAACATGTATGGAACCAACTGCTATCTAGGGGAAGGGGGAGGGGAAAAGAGGGGAAAAGTTGGGACAGAAGTTTTTGTAAGAGCCAATATTGAAAAATTACTCATACATATGTTTTGTCAATAAGAAACTTAAAAAAAAACAAACAAAAAAAATGCACTTTGAATTTCAAAAGGAAAACTCTCCATTTCAGTCTTCCTAAAAGCAATGCATTTGGGTTTATCCAACTCTTAAAAAATATTCTAATAATCTAACAAAATTGAGAGTTAAAAAAAAAAAAAGAAATTAAAAGGTAATGATAAAACAAAATTATCACTCTTTGCAGATGACATGATGGTAAACTTAGAGAATTGACTAAAAGCTCTTAAATACAATTAACAACTTTAGCAAAGTTTCAGCATATCTATATGTTACCAATAAACACTTTCCACACAAATAAAGTTAGATCTAAACAACTGGGAGGATATTAAGTGCTTATGGGTTGGCTGAGCTAATATAATAAAAATGATAATTCTCTGGAAATTAATCTATTCAGTGCCATACCATGCAAATTGCCATTGATGAGGGTGTGATCTAAGGCAGTGATGGGGCAGTGGTCCTTCTCTCTGGAAAGCTCTCCAAAACTGGTTCGTAGGAAATAATTTTGCTTACTTTGTGATGAAAAAGCTTTATTGATTTGGAAAAGATGCCAAGGAATCTTGGTGGGAAATATCAGCTTCAAGAGAGAAGTGATATTACCAAGAGACATTATTCTGAAAGCCTGAACAGAATAGGCAAAGCCACTTAAGTTTTGCATCCAAAAAGGTACATTCTTTAAATAATCTTTTTTCCTGCTTCCAGAGTGTATGGGGTAAATCCATTTCAGTTTGCTTGCACCACTTATAGGGCTATCAACCCTCAGAATCTAAATTCACTTAAATTTGTTTATACCATTTGGCAGGGTTAATCACCATGACATTGCAGACCTAAAATAACAACTAAGTTCATCTGGAAGAACAAAAGATTAAGAATTTCAAGGGAATTAATAAAAAAAGCAAATAAAAAATAATGATTATAAGAACTAACTTTTTAACTTTTTAGGCACTGATCTCATATGTATTTTGTAATAGCAATTTATCTATTAATGCATTAAAATATGTGTTTACTTTCTACTATAAGATGCAAGTGCCAGCTTAGATAGAGTCAGAAGGTATAAAATCTGACTAATATCATGTAACAATACATATTATTAAATGTTTATATAAAGTTTTAAAACAAAGACCTTAGCATAATTTGTACATTTGAATGTAAAGAAAAGAAATAGCCCTAAGGCAAAATAGTACCAGAGCACTAAAGTGTCAGAATGCCCTGGGATTAAATCTTGTTTCAGATATTTAAAATGTGAAAATGAGTAACAACTTCTCTGCTTTGTTGATTTTGATTTATTTGCAAAGTGGGGATAATAATAGCAATCACCTCAAAAAGCTCTTGTGCGAATCCAATAAGGAATGAATATGATGCACTTTCAAAACATTAAAATGCCAGGGAAAAGTAAATTGTTAATCAAGGAAGACGTCTTCATCAAATTACTTTATGCTAAGCCTTTAACTAAATACTAGACATAAAAAAGAAAAAAAAATGGTTTGGTCCTTTTCTCTCATCCCCTAATTCAGTTGCACTGGTCAATTCAATATTTTCTTGATGAATACCCTTTTTCCTATCTGCAAAACTTTATATTGACTCTCCTCCATGATTGGAATGTTACACTTCCCAACCTTCAACTCTTACAATTTGGAAAATCTTAAGATCATTTAAGGCAACTCAATGTCACCACTTCTAGATTCTTTTCTGATTTGTCAGTTCATAGGACCCTCTCTTCTCATACTAGAAAGCTAGGGAATCCTGTAGATAGATAGGAGTGGAGTAATGATGCAAATCTTATGTTAAATTCTTCTTCAAACACTTAGTAGCTCTGTGACTCCAACCAAATTACTTAATTTTTCCTAGCATTTACTTCCTCATATGTATAAATAGCAAGTTCCATTCTTTTACTTTGAAAACAGTGGCAGATGTTGAAAATGGTAGCACACATGGTATGAGGAAGTGATTAGTGCTGCTCAGGCCACACCAACATAAAAATAATTCACAAACCTACTAACTGCCTAAGGGAGAATTAGCTGATAAGAAAGAAGAGACTGAATTACTTTGTTGACCTGTAAATAAAATAGAGGAACTCTAAAGGTTTTAATGAAATTTTACAGAAAACATTTAACATTTAAAATAAAGAACACACCATATGCTTTAGTCCCAGTAAATAGTGAAAATGGGGGCAAATGACTGAATCTAGAAATGGCATATGTTCTTACTAGAAATTTACTTTTACAGATTCCTAGGGTACAGAGATTCATAATAACAAGGGAGGGGAAGGAAAAAAAAAGCAGTTATCAAATGCCTACTATATATGTATCAGGCACCATGTTAATCCCTTTACAATTTTCTCCTTTGATCTGAAAGGTGGTTAATATTATCTTAATAAATCTCATTTGATAATAACTATAGGAGTTAATTAGTAGTATTTGCATTTTTACATTGAGAAAATTAAGGCAGATAGCAATTATGTGATTCAGCTAGGGTCATATAGCACATATGTGAGCATTGATTCAAAGTTAAATCTTCCACATTTTAATCCTAGTGCTCTAACCATCCCACTACAAAAATTGGGATTTTTGTGAGACAAATGGGAGCAACCATTAATTTAAGGATGGGAGTTTTAGAATCAACAGCTATAATTTTGATGAAAGCTTTAACTACCTATGCCATTAACTGCTTCACATATAGAGAAAGATGGTCTCAGCAGGTCACAATTGACCTAGATATATATTTAGCCAGTAAAAAATCTAATCAGTGATACAAAAGAAATTGGACAACAGGTTATTCATGTAATTATATAACAATTCTTGGAATTTTTGCCTTGAATGCAATTGTATGCATTTGTTGATAATGTGGTGTAATTACTGCATACTTTTACATGATGACTCCATTTGCCTGTGTGCTAGGTATGAATTTATTATTTGTCTATTTGTGCATTTGCTGCCATTTATATAAATATGATTTTCAAAGAGCCACTGATATAATTGTTGCATTGGTTTATTTTATTATATGTACTTGTTTGTATGAATATACAGGTTTAATTGTGCCATGAACATGTAATATTTCTGGCCTGTGCTTTAAATGAAAATTATCAAATTAATTGCCAGCAAGCCAAGCCAAGTTCTAAGTGTCACCAAACTAGATTAAAATGTAATTGGGAAACGCTTATCAATGTGACATATGAAAAACCTGAGGTTCAAAGTTTCAGTGCAATTTATTAATTAGCTAGTAAATTGATGATCAGCAGTCTCTTATAACCAAAAACTGTGAAGATTATCGAATGCTTAAATACACTTGGAACAAATAGAGTTAAAAATTGAACACAAAATTTTTGACTCCAGATTTAATGATATTTTTTTCACTGCAAAACAATTCCAATATGATATCATGAAGGTCCTGATTGTAAAACAGTTCCTTTCCTGTTTTGGTATAATGAGGCTTGAAACAGCCATTGGTCACTCCTTTGAGTCACTAAAGGCTTGTGCCAGAGCATAATTATTTTTATCTTGGAGCTATAAAAGCATATTAATTCTTAGTTAAAATCTATTTACCATATTATCTAGCCAATTACTCTATAATACCATGAGAGAATTGGGCACAGGAAAGGTAAATTGTAATAATGGTGAAGAAAACTACAGTTTAAAATGATATAAAACATAGGGTACTAGTCCAAGGAAAAAAATCTGAATAGATAACACTTTAAAGTAACTTGGGAATATGAGTAGCTGGCAACTAATGGAAGGAGGTGAGTAGCCAAAAGGAAATGAAGGAAATAGAAACAAATTTGATCTATATTATAGTAAAAGGCATTGCCTTTTGAATCCAATAAAAAAGCAGCTGACTTTCCTCACCTTACTGTAGAAAGTCATGAAATCATATAGGCCAAGGATAAATAAGTCATGAGAGTTCCTCACATTTGGTGTATATTTGCTATTCAGGGATATGACATTTCAGAGTGGACAGAATATTGTAACATGGAGTTAGGTACACATGACTACACATCCTGCCTAAGACATATCCTATTTATTGTTCTGGGCTATTACTTTATCCTTTTAGCTCAGTTTCCTTTTCCTTAAAGTAGAGATAATTATAGCACCTGCCTAATAGAATTATTTTGAAGACCAAGTAAGATGGCATATAAAGTTGTTTTCAAATCTTAAAATACTATATAAATAGTGGCTATTATTATTTAAGCATGGTGGGTATTATCTTTCAAATGAAAATAATGGTGAACAAGTAATAAATACATTTATGAAAGATACCTTAATAAATTTATTTAATAATTTGAGATATTTCAATCAGATATAAATCTGAAATATGAGGCTTAGATTGAAATCTGAAGTCATTAATGATAGATAGACATCAAACTGATTCACTGACACACTCCTTCTCAAAGTAGCTTTGGACCAAAGACCTGAATGCAATAATCCCTTGAATATGGGGCATTAGAACCCAGTAAAACAGAATTAAGAAATTCTGACTTTTCCTGTCTAATTTTTCAGATTAGGTTAAGAGAACCAAATTTTAAGTCATGCTGTGTAACAATAATTAACAGAATAGGTCATAGTATTATTGAGAGATGAGTGAAGGACAGAATTACCCTTTAGTGAAACAGTTAACTGTGAAATGTCAGTTAAAGAAAAGTCATTATTTACATCACAATGTTATGGCCTACTGCCTCCCTGAGAGAGGAAAGGGACAGATGCATGATGGCATATTTGGAAACAGTAAAACATTAGAGACTTGCTTACTTTTTCCTCTCAGTTCTGATAGATATCATCAATTGCTGTTGCATCAAAATATGCTACTTTTATGGGTATATTATTTAATGAATTCAAAGTTACAGAATTTCACTAAGATTATAGGATTGAATTTAAAGTAATAATTTGCTCAGTCATCAGAGCACAATCTTTGTCAATTGTTGATATTAATAAGGACTTTAATTGACTAATAAAGGAACAAGTATTAATAAGAGTTTACTTTTTACTTACCGGGCAGCTTGGTGTTGTAATGTATAGAGCATTGGACCTGAAGTTCAGAAGACTAATCTTCATCAGTGAAAATTGGTTTTCAGACACTTATTAGCTGTGTGACTCTGGGAAAGTCACTTAATCCTGTTTAGCTAAATTATTTCTCTATAAAATGATCTAGAGAATGAAATGTCAAACCAGTCCACCATGTTTCTCATAATTTAAAAAACTGAACAGCAACTGTATTTACCTCTAAGGCAAACAAACTTTAGGACCCAGATTTGTGAATGAGGGAAGTAGAGCCAGCACCACTTCTTCCTTTGGTAAAAAGAAGGAATTGAATTAAAAACATTCTCTCTTGTCTTTCTAAAGATCAGAAATGTTTAAAGTTGTAAAGTATCTCAGGCAATCAATTAGTATAATTGCATGAAGGAGACGGAGTGGAAGGAGGAGGAGGAGGAGGAGAATAAGAAGGAAAAGGAGGAGGAGGAGGAGGAGGAGGAGGAAGAAAAGGAGGACGAGGAGGAAAAGGAGGAGGACGAAAATGAATAAGAAGAAGGTTTCAATATAATGCTGACCTCCTCAATTTAAGATAGTCCCCATTAAAAGAAGAAAAAAATATAATGAATTATGTATACATATACATATATATTAGAAAAAAAAAAACTATTTAAGTATAATTTAGACTTCTATTCCAGTTCTTAAAGAGACAGTGTATGATAACTTACTAGATCAAATTCATATTCAAACTCTATTCTGGCACTAAATGCTTTCTGTAATCTGGGCTCAATGTATTTATTCATTTGTACTCTTTTAACACATAGATACACATTACTTCAGTTCCATCTATCTCCTTTCTGTCCCTCTCATTTTATAGCTCCTCTCACACTAGATGTAAACACACACAATACAGTTTGGGCTTATGCTACCTCCAAAATATTACTCAACACATATTCCCTATCTATAACACTTTTCCATCTCATTTTTACTATAAAAATCTAACCAAGGTTCCATTTAAATCTCATTTCTTCCCCAAAGATTCCCATGACAATTCTAACCCATGTGCATTTCTCCATTTTCTAAATTCATGTAGATTTTACAGTTTGCATGGAAGAAAATAGCATACTATGAAAAAGTGTCTGTTGTCCTGTCTGCTAAAATGGGGCATGAAGAGGACAGTGATTCCAAGTTCTGTGAAGTCAGAGGCTGTTTTATTTTTCTTTTGTATTCTCAGTGATACCTAAGTCAGTAGTGTCTGCTCAGAAGGAACATATCACAAAATAGAGTAGAGTTTTACTACTCAGTGCTAAGGATTTTTTACTGTGCTCTTTTTACTTTGTTTATTTTTTATCTCTCTTATTCTTTTATAATCAATGATATAATACCAGCATAGCACTAAAGGGACAAAAGTTACTTCTGTGTTCTTTTCCTTTACTCTCTCTGCCCAAAAACCCTTGAACCAAATGGTGAAAGCATCATAATAAAAGTCCCATTTTGTGCACATCCATTGTAGGTATTAATATGTGTGTCTTTTCCCTACGTTCTTAAGTAAATCTCTGAAAACAGATCTTTATATGCTTTGTATAAAACCAGAACAAAAGACAATTAATGGTTGCTAAATCATAAACAGTGAGGAGCCAGAGTCAGGGCTGAGAAATCTCCTCCCGATTTAAGCAGCTTTAATCACAATGTCTATTGCAGTATAGTTCTGTGCACAGCTTGGAGCTTAATAAAATCTTTTTAAATGATTGATTGGTGAAAACCAATGCCCATGGGATATAGAACTCAAAGATCAGGTTTGGCTAGCTGGACTTCCCTTCTTTGCAAAATTGAATTTTACTCATGACTGGATCTGTTTACCATTACAATAGAGAACACTAAGGAGGTCACTTGGAAAGTGGAAGGGAAAGAATGTGACCAGTGCAAAGCAGAGAGGGAAAGATGAATGATGAATGATATTGTGGAGTGTCTTTGAGTGCCTTTTAAAAGAATGTGGATTTTTAAAAAAAGGGATTTCTTATGTTCTGAACAACTCACAAAGAAAGGTGATAAAAAAATAAATGTATCTTTTAAATAAGATTAGCCTACATAAACATAAAGCTACACATTTTCACAAGACTGAAAATTTAAAGCAGAGTATACATCTAAAAACTTACAATGTCATAATGATGGGGGTTGAGCTTCCTTTCTAATTGCCCAACCCATGGCTGACTTTGATTCACAAATCCTGATCAAAGGCACCCTTTGAATATCTGGGCCCAGTCTCCATCATCAGCTCAGCTTCCCCCAAACCTCACCTGATCTGAGCTAACTGAAAAGCCCGCTGAGAACTTAGGGGTACCGCCCATCATCTTCTAGATATAAAAAGGGCCAAGCCGGAGCCCTCTTCTTAGGAGCCGTCCCAGCCAACACATGGTATCCTTCCAGCCATGTAGGGGTTCCTGCCTGCCCAGCGGCCACCTCTGGCCCTGGCGTCTTTGTAATTGAACTTTATTTCCAAATTCCTACAATAAATCTTTTATTTATCAATCTAGGTTTTCGGGCCTGTAAATTCATTTTACAGGGGACACTGCACCTCATGGGATTATCTATGTGCTGAGAAATTGGGTTTCCCCTTACCTTTCCCTCATTAATAATTATTAGGACAGGCGACTATAGACAAAAATAATTCTAAATAGTTTAGTGGTTAAGAAAATCTATTTTGGCAGTGTAAGGGTATTTATTCAAGATGACATTTTGTTTGATAATATTCTCCAGATCCTACTAAAATGCTAAGTAATTCAGAACTATTGAAATAGGGTGATGTGTTTCAAATCTGTAGCATTATTAAGCTGCTGGGTGGCATGTCAACTGATGGTAGTAGATAAATGTGGAGAGGAGATTGTGAAGAATATTTAAGGAAGTAACATGCTAAATTGTAACCAGTATCACTGCACCTCAAATTAAATTGAAAGTGAAACTCACTAATAGACTAAGTGACTGAAAATGGGAATTTCATTGCCCTCCATGAATATGCCCTCAAATATAATTAGAAAATACACCATTAAATATAAGCAGTTTCCATTATTTAAGTTTTTAATTTAAGCTATATGTAGTGATTTAATGGACTTAAATTTTGTAGAGATTTCAAAAACTGTTTAAAATAGTTATTTTCACAAATGTTCCCTCTCTTATCTCTCCAGTTCCCAAATTGATTTATCAGCCTATTATTTTCTTATTTTGCTTTGCTTGTTTGTTTTTATTATTATTATAGCTTTTTTATTTTAAAAACACATGAATAGAATAGATAATTTTCAACATTCACCTTGGAAAAATCTTGTTCCAAATTTTTTTTTCCCTTCCTTTCCACCCACCCTCTCCTCTAGAGAGCAAGTATGTTAAATGTGTATAACTCTTCCATATATATTTCCACAATTGTGCTGCACAAGAAAACTAAAATCAAAAAGGGAAAAAAATGAGAAAGAAAACAAAATGTAAGCAAACAACAACAAAAAGAGTGAAAATACTATTTTGTGATCCCCATTCAGTCCCCACTCTAGGTGCAGATGTGTTTCTTCATCCCAAGACCATTGGAACTGGCCTGAATTATTTCATTGTTGAAAGGAGCCTCATCAATCAGTGATCATCACAGTTGTCCTGTACAATGATTTCCTGATTCTACTCATTTCACTTAGCATCAGTTCATGTAAGTCTCTCCAGGCCTCTCTGAGATCACCCTGCAGTCACCCTATTCTTGAGTTATAACTTAATGTACTTTAGGGAGATAGAAATTATTCTTAGTCAAAATGAAAACTTCTATTCCTGATTATTTCCTTTAGGGACTATACAAAACAACAATGATCTCTCCTCCACACAATGGCTATTCAGATACTTGAAAATAGTTATCGTCACCTTCCTGCCCACATCTTCTGTTTTCCAAGCTAAAACTGTCCTGTTCAAGGGATCCTTCTTGACAAAATTCGGTACCTAGTACTGAACACAATATTTTATATATAGTGTGAAGACAGTTTAAATATATCCTTTCTTAACTATAGACTGCTTGGAGGTGGGAATGAAATGGGAAAAAATAATAAAGTAAAAAAAAAATTGTACAGGAGAGAGCAAAAGAACAATATACAAGAAAGGAAAGAAAAGCATCACTATATCTATAAATCTATTTATATATATATAATATATATATATATATATTATATATATATGTGTGTGTGTATGTGTGTGTATGTTTGTGTGTGTATGTATATGTATATGTATATGTAATTGACATATATCTATAAATCTATGTTAAATGGTGGCTCTCTAGTGCATGGTACAGGGGGAAGGAAGGAGACAATTAAGAACTCAAAATGCAACAAAAAGTAATTTGCTTTAAAAATGAGTTGGAAAGGTAGGCAGAAATTAGTTTGTGGAAGACTTTAAATGTTCTCACTCATTTTTTTTTTTTTAGTTTAGGAAAATCACATTAGTGGCTGAATGAAGAATGGGTTGTAGTGAGAAGAGAACTGAGAAAGCCCAAGAAGTAGGATGTTGTAATAGTATAGACATGAAGTGATGAATCCCTGTAATAGAGTGATGACTGTCAGAGGAGAGAAAGAGACAAATTTGAGATATGTTGAAAATATAATAGACCTTCACAACAGATTGCATGTGGAGGTATGAGAGCTACTGAGTAGTTGAATATGACATCTGGGTTGTGAGCTTGAGTGACTAGAAAGCGATTGTCCTTGATAGTAATAGCAAAATTTGCACAGGTTAATTTTTAACGGGAAAGATAATGAGTTAACTTTTGAACATATTGTGTCTATCCAGTTCATAATATCTGAAAAGAAGTTGGAATGTGAGATTAAAGGTCAGCAGTAAGTAGGTAGGATAGGTAGCTAAAAAAGTTTTATGTTCATCTTGGAGAAATTGATTCCAATTTTATATGAGATCTGCTGCCTAACAAGATAAAACCAATTAAAAATGCCAATGATATTAGCTCATTCCTGCAAAATTAAAAGTAAAATGGATACCTTGCTTAGTATAAGGAAATGGAGACAGATTAATGCAAAGATGGTTATCATAATTAAACATTATATACTTTAGTGGAAGCAATGCTACATCAATATAATAAAATTTTGTAGATAAACCAGAGAAGGAAAAGCTACATTCTGCTGATCAGAACCATTCAACTAAATAGAAATAGATCCCTCCAGTTTCATATTGATTTAGAAAACCAAAATTAAAATTATTTATGTTTTATTGTATTCTTATTATTTTTGTAAGCATTTCCCAATGACATTTTAATCTGTTTTGGACTGCAATAGGGGGTTTTGTCAGTCTCTTATAGGCTATGAACTTGATATCTTTGCATTATATCACTTCAAAAACATTAGGATAATATAATAGGAGAATTTAAGTACCACCATCTCTTCCTCCCTCTTCTAAGAATATATTTCCTTTCCAAAGTCTTGAAGCAATATCTTTCTTATTAATATCTTGTTTTAATAACAAAATCCATAGATGTTTACCTATGCATGCCTTCTTACCTTCTTTTTTTTTTTTTTTTTTTTTTTTTTTTTTTTTTTTTTTTTTTTAGTACTACCTAGAAGGCAGCACTGCTTAGATCTGCTTAACTTCAATGTGACCTAACCTGTGTTCAAACTTGTACAATATATGTTCAATTCTGAGGGGGGAAAAAAAAAACAGGAAAAGGCTCAAAACAAGTGGATAAATGGATACTTCCAGATAAAAGAGATGGCTTCCTAGGTGTTTTGTGAGGAGACAGGGTTTATTCATTAAATCTGTACCATAACTATTAACTCTTTCAGATAGCACTATCTAGAATCTTCCTCTAGACAAGAAAAGGAAATAAGTGCTTAGAAATCCAAATCATACAGATTCCCACAAAACACAACAGAAAACAGATATAAATCTTCTCTTCTTACAATAAAGGATATCAAAATAGTCTTGCAACAGGTGATCTTTGGCTATATCCCCTCACCTATGAAATTAGATGAAGTAAATAAACTAGTTCTGGCTCCTTTTGCTTATAAAAGACCAAGTGAACTTCTTATAAAAGTAAGGATTACTTCTTTTAAAAATAAGGATACTTGTGGTATGCGACTTTGTCTTTTTTTTTTTTTTCCCTTTGAACTTTTCCACTGAACTTTCAATGACTAGTGAAGGAAATGGAATCTATAACTTTATAAATTCAAAAGATCCAGAGTGCTTCTAAATAACTTATCTTTCCAGATTTGAATTTGTCACAAGCACAGCATGGAAGTCTTGAAGAACAAGGAATAACTTTTAGATATAGTCTGAAAAAATGACACCCAGAAGTAACTGAGATACAGGTTCATCATCACTGACAGAAATTTGAAATTGTCTGGACAAATTCTTTCTGGGAATTTAGCTAAATTTGAATCCAACTATCCCAAGGATAAGAGGATACAGTTTTGCACCAGAAGTATCAGAGAGAGTGAATATTCTTACAATGTCTTTGAAGTAAATACCCCTTTTCCATAGCTAATATGATGTTAAGCACCTAAATAAAATGTGAATTGTCATTGGGAATTTGGACAAAAGGCAGTAAGATAAAAAACAAACAAACAAAAAAAACAATAATTACTACATTATATGCACTTCTTGTTATAATGGAACACTTAGAGATATTGTAGCCTGTTTGACCTTGAGATAGAATCAGTCAGAGCTGAGACACTACATTATGGATCTTATTGCAAGAATTTAAAAATATTATTATGGAAATATCCATAGATATCACTGTTCACAACCTCTTCTAAAAGTCTTCTTTTCCTCAATGAAATGTTTATCTTTCTAAATAATCCTTAATCTCTTGAATCTGAATTCTCTTTTCCTATTTGAGTATTCTAAGGTGTCTAGGTCCAAATCCTCATTAAAGTAATTGTTACCATATCCAAATCTTCTGTCAAGCCTTCTCTTTCATAACTTTACTTTCCCAGTACAACAAAATTATATACATCAGAATCTGACAGTATTGCAGAGGGCTGCCCCAGATATAAAGCAACTCTTCCCTTTAATTTAGCTTTTTAAAAAATCATAATAGATTATCTGTCTGAACATCCTTAACTACCTAGTTTCATTTAATTTTATTTTTGTTATTTCAGTGGCTATTTTTAAAATAAAAATTTGCTTCAGCCAGGTAATGGTGAAATGGTCAGTGTTTTTAAACCTTTTTGCTCTCTTTCCTTTTATTCAATGAGCTAAGTTCTCTGAATATGGAGGGAATGTGGATCTATTCCAGTGATGAGATTCCTTCAATGTCCACAATTTCTGTGCCACTGAATAAGAGGGATAAATGGAAGAATAGCTCCCAAATTAGAGTATCTCATCATCATTAGCCCTCATCCTAGAAAGCTATGAATTCATAGTCACTTTCAATACATCATTTGCAATATGCCTGATGTCTTAGACTAGGTACATACTATTCTGGAATGAAAATTTAGAATTCGAAGAGAATGTATCAAAGAAACAAATAAAAAAGAAGAAGAGAATTACATACACACCCACACCCACACCCACCCACCCACACACACCCCCCCCCCCACATATATATATATGTGTGTGTGTGGGTGTGTGTGTGTTTCTCATGTATATTACATGTATGTTCACATATTTGTTGAAATGATTCTCATAGGCAAGTACAAAATCTCTGGAATGTCATTCAAAAAAGATGTTTTTAAATTAAAGAAGTGCTAGACAGAAAGTACTTAAAGTGCTAGACAGAAAGAGAAACATAAACAAAGACAAAGAGAGACACACATATACAGAAAGAGAAAGGGAGAAAAGTAGAAAGACATTACTGATGCAGAGTGAAGTAAACAGAACCCTTGATATTATATTAGGATTATTATACAAATAATTCTGAAAATTTAAGCATTGTGACCAACCATGATTCCAAAGAACCAATGATGAAGGGTGCTACCCATTTCATAACAGATTGCTAATGCATAATGAAATATGATTTTGAACATGTCCAATATGGATATTTATTTTCTTTATTAACCTTATTTGCTATAAGGGATTTGTTTCTCCTTTTTTTTTCCCTTCAGAGGAGGAAAAGAAAATAAGAGCTTTAGGCTGTGGCACTGGTTTCTCTTCTCTCTTCAAAAAGGGAAAACAAGAGAAGAATTATAACAAACTGCTTCTCTAACTATTACTAATCTAAAGAATTTTATTTCATTTTTGTGTTTAAGCTGATTATTATTATCATCATAAAATGTATTACCAGAAAAGAAGTTGAATCAATCATGAAGAAAGGAAAATAATCAAAACTCATCTCTGTGTTATATTGTTATACATTTAATGTAAATACAATGTAAAGATTTTATATGTTGATCTTTTATCATGCTTGGGGTGTGCATAATTCTTCATTGATAATACATTGTAACCAATTAATATCCATTGTAGTTCTCTACATTTTTCTTGCATGGCCTAAAATTTGATTTTTTTAGGATACTATAATATTCTGTGATCTTTATCAGAATAAGAAATAAGAATTCCAAAGACTTAGAATACATAGATGGTTTGCAGCCTGTACTGTTGGAGAATGTATTCAGTAATTGAAATAATGAATCTATCAAAGTGTCACAAAATAGGATATTCCATTCCTTTCTGTTGAATTTTATTTTATTATATTTGTCATCACTATACCCTACAAAAGTGTTGTAAATCCTAACTCTGATACCACATATGTAAAAAAAAAATACCCAGCTTTATGTCATCTGCAAAATTTAAAACGCAAGATATTTACAAAAAAAAAAAAAAAAAGGACTGCCAATGGAAAACCTTCTAAATTGATATATAAAACCACTAATTACTTTTTTCATGTAATTAAAACTTGCTGAAAACACTCACCTATCAGCTTTTAAATGTTTCTCATCTTGTTCACAATAATATCAGAATTTTAAAATTGTATATTTTCCTGAAATCCAGTTTTTCTATGTTTATAGAACTTTGACAACAAAAGAAAATATTAGTTTGGGATAATTTGGGTTCCCCTACTCATATATCAATCATATTCTCTCTTCCATCCCTCCTCCTAGGAAAAAAGGAAAAGAAAAAATAATGAGGATAATAAAACAAAACCAATATCCACATTGGCCATATCTAAAAATGTATGTCTCATTATACATATAAGGCCATCAGCAATCTTTCATGAAATGGATAGCACTCTTAATCATTGGTTCTGTGGAATTATGGTTGATTATAAATCTTAAATGTTTCAGAATCATTTATGTAATATTGATAATATCAAATGTTTCCATATTTCTCTCTGTCATTGTCTCTATCTCTCTATCCCTCTGTCCCTATGTCTGCCTGTCTCTCTGTCTCTGTATCTGTCTCTGTCTCTCCTTTCTTTTTAGCACAACAATACTCTATCACATTCATATTCCAAAGGATCATAGATTTTGAATTGAGGTATCTATTTGGGATCATTATTAAGTACCTTCTTTTAAAAGACTAGAATCAGAGGCCTATATGTGATCTGAATTGGCCAATATATCAGGATTTACGCCAAGGTCCAAATAACTCCAAATTCAGAACTTTTTTTTTTTTTTTTTTTTAAATGAAACTCTAATGCTGCAATGTGCATCTGAAAAAAATAATAAAAGATCAGGCAATATAATTTTCTTGTGACTATTTTCTCTTTTGTTTTTTATATTGTATCTTTTCAAAAAGTGTTGTATGCTGAATTTCAGTAGATGTCATCCACATATTAAATTATACATGACATTTAAATGAGTATATATTTTTTTCAATGAGTTACTGAAACATATTTGGTGACCTAAAATGTTTTCTTTTAACTTATTTATTTATTTATTTTAGTTTAGTTGTCTGATATGTAGATGATCTCTTGATGACCTCTATTTTCTGTGCTTCTCCAGAGAGGCCATATCAACTCCATAAGACTTTTTTATCTGAGTTTTTTTATCTAGTTCTTTCTATAAATGTTTTATAAAGTATACACCTTATATTATAATATACTACATAAATTAAGAGCAATAGATGTAAAATACTATAAAGAACTTTCTCTTGTCCTTGAAAGAAAATTTTGGCATAGCTGATTTGTCTGGTCTCCCTAGTATTAACTATCTTTGGAATATCACTGTGGAACTCTAGTTTTCCAAATGATATTACTCATTTTTTGGCTCTTATCCATCTTATTTTTTCCCAGTCATATGCATTCTCTATTTCTTTGATAGATAGTTTTTTTTTTTTTCAAAATCCATCATTCATAATATATTATAGCTTATTTGTGATTATAAGGTTGTTTTCAACAACCATTTGGGTTACCTGTTGTTGTGATTTTATTACAGGATTCACATTCCTATTGCATTATTGAAATATTATGACAGGTATTAAATGTCAAGAAATAAAATGACTAAGATTTGAAAGTGCATTTGTAGCCAATAATTCTGTCAAACTCAATTTAAAAAGAAAAAAAAAATTAAAAAGGTGATCTTCTAAGTAATGCCTGACAAAGGGATATTTGGATAAACATAGCCCCATTTAAAAATGGCCAGATCCCAGTACCCTCCCCTTAACTAGTTTGTGGCAATAAAGCAACATCCACAGGCTTGAATTTTAGTATATATTGTAATTCTAATATTTTCACAACACTAGAGGAAACTGCATCCTCAGTTCACTATCTCAATCCTTTTTCTTATTTTGGATAATTTGAGTGAAAGGTGAGAAAAATATGGAATCATACTTTAGCATTTTTACATCTTCTGAGCATGGCTGACAAAGCTATCACTCAGCATCAAGCCAGCTGGCATAGTGTAATAATGAATTAGAAGCATTGCTGAATAGTGTGATATTGATTGATTGCTTAGCCACCAAGTTTCATTGAAAGAAAAAAAAAAAAGGAACCAGTATAGTTCCTTGCTCTCCTACATTTTTACATGTCCCATAAATATTCCTTCGAGTTCATTATTTTATAATTACTGCATATAATGCTATCATGGCATGTCGTGAAATGTCAAGACAGAATCAAAAGACTTTGAGACATTGATTGATAGGGCAGTTAGCCAGTGACAGATAGAAAGGAGCCAACATGGTTTCTTGCTCCCTACATTTTAAAATATCCAGTAGTTATCTCTGAGAGTCCATTAACCCAGAATTTCTGCTTTTGACTCTATCTTAATACAGATGCCAAGACAGCACCAACAATTATAAGATCCAGATACAGAAAGACTTTGTTAGAGTGGAAGTTATGTTGAATTTAAAGGAAATCTGCTGAATACAATTTATATATAGATTGTAAGGAGCCATCTCTTTAAGATAAGCTTTTGAAGTTTGTTTAAAATGAGGTTGAGATGTCTTAGCACAGGATAATAAAAGACTCCCTTAAGGCCAAAGATTTTCTCCTATGAGCACCAGTGACAGAGGATATTTAAAATACTACAGTAGGGAATGCTGAAATAGAAGAACAGTAAGCAGAGTGGACAGAAAAAAAAATATTTAAAGTGTACACTGAAGAATAACTTTAAGAATTACAACAGATATCAATGAATTCCTGAGGGATTTTTTTTTTTCCTTTTCAAATCATCATCCTAAATGACCTGACAGTGTCATGTGGCAGACAAGGGAAATGAGAATCAGAAAGCTTGAATTCTAGCACTTGAACTGCCACTAACTAGAAGCAACATCATGATCAATTGCCTTCATTTCCTGCAGCCTCAAAAGAGAGAATCTTTAACTTATAGGTAAAAAGTAGATGTTCCAAAAAGATCAAAGATTCTTAACTTTATGTGTGCATGTGTGTCTGTGTGTGTGTGTGCTTGTGTGTGCGATCAACACACATAGATTGGACAGTATGATATAGCATATAAAGTCCTTAAAATAATGCTTATAAATCCATAAAATAAAATACAAAGGATTACAAAGGAAATTAATATGTTCAAATTAAATTATTAAAAAAATAGTTTCTAATTGTTATTAAAGGCCTTTTGGTTTTGATCACCTATAAGATACTTTCACCTTGAAAATTATTATAATTTTGTGAGAGAAAATGTGATATAGTAGAAAAAAACATCGACTAATTTGAATTTCAATTCTGACAAAAAAAGTCAACTAATCCTCTGAGATTTATTTTCCCATCTTGAACTCAAATATAATATTTGCTCTATCTCATTGCAAGCAAAGCCCTTAATTTTTCTTAAAGTATAATAGCGGTATGAGTTATTCTGATTTTGTGATTATGAGCAAAAATAAATAAATGACTTAGACAAATGACATATAGAGATAGATAGATAGATAGATAGATAGATAGATAGATAGATGATAGATAGATGGTAATAAGGATAGAATTGCCAACAACATGAACTCTACAAATATGTGTTATAAGGAAATTCAGTATTAACAGTCTGTGTGCCCTCACTTGAATTATGATTGTTCCCATCAGTAGCATCTCGGTACATGAAATAAAATGATAAATAAAATATACATTGTAAAATCATAAAAATTTTAGATTTAACAATATATTTTTGTCATTACTTATGGTTTGGGGTGGAATTAATCTTCTTCTTGTTATTATTATTGTTTTGTTTGTGGGCCAGGTCAGTAATTCCATAAATATGAAGAACTTCCAGGACAGAAATTTCACCTGATATTTAATGTTTTAGATAATTACCTAAGATGTTGAGATGCTTGGTTACTAGTCCATTCTCAGGCCACTAGCATGGACAAGAAATAGAACTGGAAGTCTGATTTGATGTCTGACCAAGGATATACTATGCCACAATGTTTATTTTAGGGTTGAGGAAATTACATCATTCATTATATTCTATTTTTCCTTATTTTCTCAACAGTTTTCTTTTGTTCTCTCTGCTCTGCCATTCCCAACCATGGTATTTAGTGGCATACTGAACTAGCTAAAGAGAACAAAGGTGGAAATAAGAGTGCTAAGAATGCCAGTGAGTCTGTTTTTAGTTTAGTTTTCTCTTCCTTTTCCTATGGTGACAAGGCTATCCCTTATCCACTATGCCAGAGTGCCTCTCTAAATTATTCTTAAGCTTTCAATGAATTCTCAGGAAGTTATTTAAGAACTTAAAAGGTATAACGTGTAAAATAAAATCAACAAAAGGCAACTATTGACATTTAATGACATTTTCAAAGTAAAGTGGCTGATATCATTTTCAAAATATGCTCACTTTCCTGCCCCCCCCCAAATTTATTGAGAATTTTAAACCCTTAAAAAAAAAACTCAATCAGCTTTTTATGCTAAATTCTGCTCAGAGCTAATTTTAAATCAGAATATAATCTATTGCTTCTCAATTCCAAACTTGAAACAAAAGTGATGATACTGGAAATAAGAAAGTGCTGGTATAATCATCTGTACAACATATTCCCCCCCCACACACACAACACACACACACACACACACACACACACACACACACACACACACACACGTGCACACTCCTTACTTCTGTCTTTGCCCAGATTAGCTGGCTGGTTGCTGCTGTGCTCAAGCAGCACAATTATTTCCCATCCTAGTACCTGCTGTTCTCTAGCTTGATGGGACTAATTACCCAAGACAAAAATATATTTGTTTTCCCAAATCACTTCACAGCAGGTACTCTTAAGGTTAGCAAATCCCAATTGCTGGACTCAACATTTCTCTTAAATAACACTGAATCCATGCTTTTTATTCATTTATCTACAGTGTCCTCTAGCTTCAACTTACCTAAATCACATAAGTTACAGTTATAATAAATCAAACACTGTTTTTTGCTTCAGCCTAAGAGACTCTCCACAATTAGGTATGTTTTCGTGTTTTTTTTTTGTTTGTTTGTTTGTTTGTTTTTGTTTTTGTTTTTTGTTTGTTTCATTTTGTTTTTGTTTCTGTTTTAATATTCTCACAATATTATTCCATCTTAACCTTTTCACTTTACACCTATTCAAGATGCTTCATCATAGGATGGGGAAGCCTAATTGATTTTTTTTAAATTTTTTTTTTGTATTTTTTTTTGTATTTTTTGTATTTTTAATTTTTATTCATTTTTCCAAACTATCCCCTCCCTCCCTCCACTCCCTCCCCCCGATGACAGGTAATCCCATATATTTTACATGGTTTACAATATAACCTAGATACAATATATGTGTGTAAATACCATTTTCTTGTTGCACATTAATTATTAGCTTCCGAAGGTATAAGTAACCTGGGTAGATAGACAGTAGTGCTAACAATTTACATTCACTTCCCAGTGTTCCTTCTATGGGTGTAGTTATTTCTGTCCATCATTGATCAACTGGAAGTGAGTTGGATCTTCTTTGTGTTGAAAATTTCCACTTCCATCAGAATACATCCTCATGCAGTATTGTTGTTGAAGTGTATAGTGATTTTCTGGTTCTGCTCATTTCACTCAGCAACAGTTGATGTAAATCTCTCCAAGTCTCTCTGTATTCCTCCTGCTGGTCATTTCTTACAGAGCAATAATATTCCATAACCTTCATATACCATAATTTACCCAACCATTCTCCAATTGATGGACATCCATTCAACTTCCAGTTTCTAGCTACAACAAAAAGAGCTGCCACAAATATTTTGGCACATACAGGTCCCTTTCCGCTCTATAGTATTTCTTTGGGATATAATCCTAATAACAGCAATGCTGGGTCAAAGGGTATGCACAGTTTGATAACTTTTTGGGCATAGTTCCAAATTGCACTCCAGAATGGCTGGATTCTTTCACAACTCCACCAACAATGTATCAGTGTCCCAGTTTTCCCACATCCCCTCCAACATTCATCATTGTTTGTTCCTGTCATCTTAGCCAATCTGACAGGTATGTAGTGCTATCTCAGAGTTGTCTTAATTTGCATTTCTCTGATCAGTAGTGATTTGGAACACTCTTTCATATGAGTGGATATAGTTTCAATTTCTTCATCTGAGAATTGTCTGTTCATATCCTTTGACCATTTATCAATTGAAGAATGGTTCGGTTTCTTATAAATTAGGGTCAGTTCTCTATATATTTTGGAAATGAGATCTTTGTCAGAACCTTTGCTTTTAAAAATATTTTCCTAATTTGTTACTTCCCTTCTAATCTTGTTTGCATTAGTATTGTTTGTACAGAAACTTTTTAGTTTGATGTAATCAAAATCTTCTATTTTTTGATCAATAATGATCTCTAGTTCTCCTCTGGTCATAAATTCCTTCCTCCTCCACAAGTCTGAGAGGTAGACTATTCTCTGTTCCTCTAATCTATTTATTATCTCACTCTTTATGCCTAAATCATGGAACCATTTTGATCTTATCTTGGTATATGGTGTTAAGTGTGGATCCATATCTAATTTCTGCCATATTAATTTCCAGTTTTCCCAACAGTTTTTTTCCGAATAATGAATTTTTGTCCATAATGTTGGTATCTTTGGGTTTGTCAAAGATTAGATTGCTATAGATGTACCCTTTTTTGTCCTTTGTATCTAATCTGTTCCACTGATCTACCAGTCTATTTCTTAGCCAATACCAAATGGTTTTGGTGACTGCTGCTATATAATATAGCTTTAGATCAGGTACACTTAGACCACCTTCCTTTGACTTTTTTTTCATTAGTTCCCTTGCAATTCTCGACCTTTTATTCTTCCATATGAATTTTGTTGTTATTTTTTCTAGGTCATTGAAATAGTTTCTTGGGAGTCTGATTAGGATAGCACAAAAAAAAAATAGGTTAGTTTGGGGAGTATTGTCATCTTTATTATATTTGCTCGGCCTATCCAAGAGCACTGAATGTCTTTCCCATTATTTAAATCTGATTTTATTTTTGTGGCAAGTGTTTTGTAATTTTTCTCATATAATTCTTGACTTTTCTTTACGTAGATGGATTCCCAAATACTTTATACTCTCAACATTTGTTTGGAATGGAATTTCTCTTTGTATCTCTTGCTGTTGCATTTTGTTGGTGATATATAAGAATGCTGAGGATTTATGTGGATTTATTTTGTATCCTGCCACTTTGCTAAAATTTTGAACTATTTCTAATAGCTTTTTAGCAGAGTCTTTGGGGTTCTCTAAGTATACCATCATGTCATCTGCAAAGAGTGATAGTTTGATTTCCTCATTTCCTACTCTAATTCCTTGAATCTCTTTCTCGGCTCTTATTGCCGAGGCTAGCATTTCTAGTACTATATTGAATAGTAATGGTGATAGTGGGCAACCTTGTTTCACTCCTGATCTTACTGGGAAAGATTGCAGTTTATTTCTATTGCATATTATGCTTACTGATGGTCTTAAATATATGTTCCTGATTATTCTAAGGAATAGTCCATTTATTCCTATACTCTCAAGAGTTTTTAGTAGGAATGGATGTTGGATTTTGTCAAATGCTTTTTCTTCACCTATTGAGATGATCATATGGTTTTTATTAATTTGATTATTAATATGGTCCATTATACTAATAGTTTTCCTAATATTAAACCAGCCCTGCATTCCTGCTATGAATCCTACTTGATCATAGTGTATTATCTTGGGGATGATTTTCTGAAGTCTTTTTGCTAATATCTTATTTAAGATTTTTGCATCAATATTCATTAAGGAAATTGGTCTATAATGTTCTTTCTCAGTTTTCGATCGACCTGGTTTAGGTATCAGTACCATGTCTGTGTCATAAAAGGAGTTTGGTAGGACTCCTTCATCCCCTATTTTTTCAAATAATTTATATAGCATTGGGGCTAATTGTTCTTTAAATGTTTGGTAGAATTCACATGTAAATCCATCTGGTCCTGGGGATTTTTTCCTGGGGAGTTGATTAATAGCTTGTTCTATTTCTTTTTTCTGAAATGGGACTATTCAAGCAATATATTTCCTCTTATGTTAATCTAGGAAACCTACATTTTTGGAGGAAGTCATCCATTTCACTTAAGTTATCAAATTTATTGGCATAAAGTTGGGCAAAGTAACTCCTTATTATTTCTCTAATTTCCTCTTCATTGGTGGAAAGATCCCCCTTTTCATTTGTAAGACTAACAATTTGATTTTCCTCTTTCTTTTTTCTGATCATATTTACCAAAGGTTTATCTACTTTATTGGCTTTTTCATAAAACCAACTCTTGGTTTTATTTATTTATTCAATAGTTTTTTTTTTTTACTTTCAATATTATTGATTTCTCCTTTTAATTTTTGTATATCAACTTTAATTTTTGGTTGGGGGTTTTTAATTTGGTCTTTTTCTAGCCTTTTAAGTTGCAAGCCCAATTCGTTAATCTTCTCTTTCTCTATTTTCTTCAAATAAGCCTGTAAAGATATAAAATTTCCCCTTATTACTGCTTTAGCTGCATCCCACAGATTTTGGTATGATGTCTCATCATTGTCATTATCTTGGGTGAAATTATTGTTTCTATAATTTGCTGGTTCACCCAGTCATTCTTTAAGATGAGATTATTCAGTTTCCAATTACTTTTTGGTCTATTTACCCCTAACTTTTTACTGAATGTAGCTTTTATTGCATTGTGGTCTGAGAAGAAGGCATTTATTATTTCTGCCTTCCTACATTTAATTTTGAGATCATTATGTCCTAATATATGGTCAATTTTTGTATAGGATCCATAAACTGCTGAGAAGAAAGTATATTCCTTTCTATTGCCATTCAGTTTTCTCCAAAGATCTATCATACCTAGTTTTCTAATGTTCTATTTACTTTTTTAATTTCTTTCTTATTTGTTTTGTGGTTTGATTTGTCTAAATCTGAGACTGCAAGGTTGAGATCTCCCACTATTATAGTTTTACTGTCTATTTCTTCTTGCAATTCTCTTAACTTTTTCTTTAGAAAGTTAAATGCTATACCACTTGGTGCATATATGTTTAGTATCGATATGGCTTCATTATTTATGCTACCTTTCAGCAGGATATAGTTTCCTTGCTTATCTCTTTTAAGTAGATCAACTTCTGCTTTTTGCTTGATCTGAGATAAGGATAGCTACCCCTGCTTTTTTGGCTTTACCTGAAGCATAATAGATTCTGCTACAACCTTTTACCTTTACTCTATATGTATCTCCCTGCTTTAAGTGTGTTTCCTGTAAACAACATATTGTAGGATTCTGATTTTTGATCCAGTCTGCTATCCGTCTCCATTTGATGGGAGCCTTCATCCCAGTCACATTTACATTTAAAATTACTAATTCTGTGTTTCCTGCCATCATATTATCCCCAGATTATGTTTTTTCCCTTGACCCCCCTGATCCCCTTCCCCAATATTTAATTTATAGAACGCCCCCTTGTGACGCGCAGCCCTCCCTTTTTTTTTTTAGTGTACCTCCCCCCTCCCTCCACGTCTCTTCCCTTATTCTCCTTTTCCTTTTCCCTTTTTCTCTCCCCCCTTTTAATGAGGTGATAGAAAATTCTCTGAAAAACAAATACGACAATTATTTACTCTTTGAGCCTCTTCTGATGAGGGTAAGATTTACACAATGATTCTTCCCCTCTCTAAATTCCCTCAGATATGGTGTATTTTGTTTCCCTTCATCTCCTGTTAATTCTTTATTTTTTCCAACTCCAATTTCAGGATGTTCTTATTCTCTATCATAGCTTCCTTTTCCTTTCCCCATTTTTCTTCAAACACTCTTAACTTTTTAATAATCTCTTCTAGGAGAGAGTTATGTGATGGGGGGCAACAATCATTCCCCTTTAGCTTGCTATCTGCTGACTCTCTGCTGTTAACTTCCTCGGGGTTGGATACCCGCTCTTTCTCTGTGTAGAAGGAACCTATAGTTTTTCTTGTTTTTTTACTCATACTTAAAAAATCTTTTGGGGTCTCTCCCTGGGGTAGGAAATTATGTATTTATTTCTTTACCAGCTTCCTCCCAGACCGGATGGATGCAGCGGCCCCTGCGCCTGAGCTAAGAGAGAGCTCTAGGAGAGAGTTCCCCACCCCCACCCTGGAAGTGCCTCACAGGTGATCAGCACTGCTGTGCTTTGAGGGTGCTGTGTTCTAACGACTTCCCTGAGGTTTGAGACTGAACATTAAAGGTTACTCAAAGCCTAGCCTATGTGTCCCGGTGGGGTGTGGATGTCAGCAGCATGTGACATGAAAAGCCCCTGCACTCAAACTGGAAGTGCCTGCCAGAAACCGAGATCCCTAGTTCAAAGGTTCTGCTTCTCTGGGACTTCCCGGGGCTGAGTTCCACAGCCTCCAGTGGAGCCAGACACTAAAGTTACCGCCCCGCCCACTTTTCAATCTCTTAACTACCCACAGGTGAAAGCCTGAATTGCCTATGTCAGCCACACCCACAGTGCCAAGATCTGCTGAGTCACCCCTGGGATCTGGGAAGATCTAATATGGTTTTAAATTTTATGTTGGCTTGATTTCTCTTCTGAACTTCTGTATTATTAGTAGAGAAGAGCTAACAGCCTGTGCCAGATTCCTCTATCTCAATGGCTTCTCTGATCCCAGAGCCCTCCCCAGCACGATCGGCGCAGTGTGCCACTACCCCACCGTCTGTGCTGGCTTTTCTTCTTCCTCCCCTGGGAGCTGACTTTTCCTGTTGAAACTCCAGATTCTCTTCAGCTGGTAAGTCGTGCTTCCAGTCCTTGTGGATTCTATCAGTCCAGCACTATTTCTGAGGATGATTATATCTAGTTGGTTGTGAGGGAAGAAAGGAGCTTACACAGTTGCATGTATCTTCTCTGCCATCTTGGCTCCGCCCCTCAGCCTAATTGATTTTTAAAGAAATAATGGAGATAAGCTGGATGGAACTCACAGAATCCTCTGCTAAACATGGTCATGCAGCATTATTCACTTTCTAACATTTTCCTGGAAGCAGCTAGATGGTTCAGTGGATAGAGTACTAGGAACAAAGTCAAGAAGAATTAAGTTCAAATCTGGTCTCAAACACTTACTAGTTGAGCAACCCAAGGCAAATCACTTAAACTTGTTTTCCTCAGTTTTCTTATCTGTAAAATAAGCAAGAAGAAGAACTAGCAAATCAGTTCAGTATCTTTATCAAGAAACTCCTATGGACAGTACAGGCATGCTATGGTCCATGATGTCATGAAAAGTAAAACAAGGCTGAATGACTGAACAATAATAACATCCTGCCCCTGGTGCTGCATCAAGAGCTACACAGACTAATTTACCAATCTTGATCCTCTTTGGGAACTTTTATTACAAAGTAAATTCAGACTTATGAGAAATTGGATCATTATTGTTGGATATTACAACCACTTCACCTAACCAAACCCTGTTGCTTGACATTTCACTAAGATCTGAGAGACATAAATATTGTCCATTCAAAGAGCTCTTTGTCCATGGAGCCCAAGTTCCAAGAAAATCTTTATTCATAAAAGATAATTTTAGCACCTAGATCTGTGCTTTAGGAACTCTTCAGGTAAGGAAATTGCCTCTCAATAAAATGTGATATGTACTCTGAAAATTAGAGTCTTGAAAATCTTCCCAGAGTATTCATAATATCATAGAATCATAGTTAAACGGATGAAAGAGACCAGAAAAATTATCTAGTCTAATCTCATAATTTTGCAAATTAAGAACCTGAAGCCTGGAGTAGTGCCCTGATGAAGAGCATATGAATAGTTTAATTCAGAGGTGATGTTGAAACACAGACACTTGACCTCCAGAGTAAATGCCCTTTTTATCTATCTAATATCTACCTATCTGTTACCTAGTCTAAGTCAGAAGCAGGAGTTGAACTCAAACCTTATTGGTTTCAAAATCAGCTAACTATCCACCATGCTATATATTACATTTGTTCTTAAAATATAAAGTCATACAATTAAAATGATTGCGAAACATTTTTGAATTTTATATTAAACTTTAATGACAGTCACCATGTGATAGATATTAATGTTGACTTGGTTGCAACATAATAGTCCTTTTTGTATTCCTAATCACAGATTGTTTGATTATCCAAATATAGTAGTGATTGCTTATGAATGTCATGCTGATTACTTAAAAACATACTTAATAATTCTTTGTCAAGAAGACAAAAAGGAAAAATTCCTGATCTACTATGTTCTTTCTATATGAATGACTTTGGATAAATTATTGCTTTCTATTTCTCAGTTTCTTCATCAGTCAACCCAGGTTTGAAGCATTTTTGCATCGCTATTACAGAATCAGAGGATTATAGAGTTGGAAGAGATTGATTCAAAAAAGAATCCCTACCACAGACTATATGGTAGTCTCCACTTGAAAACCTCAAGTAGTTACTCTTTTCTGAGCATGATCTTTTTCATGACTATAATGCAACCAAATATATTTGCTATTAATATTTTTGTATATATAGGTCATATCCTTATTTTTATTAAATCTTTCAGAATAGAGAACTAGTACTGGTATTGTTGAGGCAATAAGTATGCACAATTTTCTAGCTTTTGAGCATAATCCCCAATTGCTCTAAAAAAATGTTTGAATCAATTAACAACAGGTAGAGTCAAATCTCCATCAACAGAACACTAATGTATCATTTTTTCCCCTCCACATTTGACATTTTTTTTCTGTCCTATAGGTATGAAATAGTACCTCAGAACTGTTTAAATTTGCATTTTTCTGAACCATAGTGCCTTAAAGTATTTTTTTAATATGGCTATAGATAACTTTTATTACTTCATTTGAAAACTTCCTATCTTTTGATCATTTATTATTGGGGAATAGCTTTTATTTTTATAATTTTTACTCAGTTCTCTATATGTTTGAAAAATGAGGCCTTTATCAGAGAAACTTGCTTCACATTTTTTTCACTGTTATTATTGTTAACTTTGTTTTCCTTCATTCTGTTCCACAAGCTCCTATTTATTCTATTCTCTCTCTTTTTACCTTGTTCCTCCTCAAAAGTGTTTTGCTTCTGATTAACACCTCTCCCAATCTGCCTTCTCTTCTATCTTCCCCCTCCCGTGCTTTTGCCTCCTACTTTCCTATAGAATAAAATAAATTCTTCTCTCCAACTGAAGGCATATGTTATTCCCTTTTTGAGTCAGTTCTGACACAAGGAATTTGCACCTTCATCCTATCATCTCCCTCCTTTTTTACTTCTATTGTAAAATTATTTTTTTTTGTTTTGTATGTTTTGCTTCTTTTTTTTATGAGGTAATTGACCCAATCTATTTCTTATTTTTCTTTCTTTCCCAGGACATTCCTTTTTTACCTCTTAATTTTATAGTTTTATGTATCATCTCTTCATATTCAACTCACACATGTGCCCTTTACTTGTAACTGCCAAAAATGAGAAAGTTCTTATGAATTTTAAATATCCTGTTCCTATGCAGAGATATAAATAGTTTAACCTTATTAATTCTCTTATGATTTCCTTTTCCAGTTTACCTTTTTATGCTTTTCTTGAGTTTTGTATTTGAAAGTCAAAGTTTCTATTTAGTTCCTGTCATTTCATAAAGAATATTGAAAATATTTTTTTTCAAAAAATACTTTCCAAAACTATGATGGTATAGTAAGCAGTGGACCACTATCATTGCACCATATTCATCTCTAAGCAATCATAAAATAGTGTCACCAAATAAATCCTGGAATAGCAGTGACAGCAAAGAAATGCAGAAAAACAATATTTTAGCACAAGAAATTTATAACATCACCTAAAAAGTGGTGTTTCACTTGGATAAATGAGGTTGTAATCTAAGACAGGAAGCACCCCAACAAGATTGTAGCAAGTCCCATCTAAGCAAACCAGAAGTAGATCCTGCACCCTAGTGCAGTGGAAAAGATAAATGGCAATACTTGGACCCCATTGCCTCCATATAGACAGGGGAATGAACAGTCTAGCTCCCATGTATTTTAGCATATCTCTGGGCAAAGAGGTCAGACTTCCATGCACTACAGTGCAGCCCCCGTCAAATAGGTAAACTGCAAACCTATGTGTTTCCAAGCAAACAGACAGTACCAACCAAATACTTCAGCATAATCTCAGGGAAAACAGGCAGCCACTAGCCGCCAGGCCTCAATGGGACTTAATGTAGCCCTGGGATTTGCAAAAACACCCCGCCCCCCCCCTCCCCAGTCTCAGCACACAGCACTAAAACTAAGCAAGATGCAAGCACTAGGTCTCTAGCTCAGCACCACTTAAGCTACCAGATCCCTAAGATTGCAAGCAGCAGTTCCTCTCCCATCCACACACACACCATTACACCATTAGAGCAGTACCAGATACCAGGATTTTTGATGGACCGCATAAAAAATCTGAGACTCTGCCCATTCTATCCTGGGAGTAGAACTCAATTTTTTTTAAAGGAAAAAGGCAAAAAAAATGAGCAATAAACAACAATAAAAATCTGACAATAGAGGTTATTGTAGTGACAGGGAAGATCAAAACAACAAGAGTATCAAAATACCTAAAGGAAAAACTCCAATGAAAAATAGAAAGTGGTCTCAAGCCAGAGAGAAGTCATGGAAAATCTGAAAAGGGAGCTTAAAAATCATATAAGATAGGTAGAAGAAAAAATGGTAAAAGAAATGGGAGTGATGCAAGAAAATTATGAAAAAATGGATTCATCATCTTAGACAAAGAAAACAATTCCTTAAAAAAAAGTAATTGGACAAATGGAAAGGAAAACACAAAAATACACTAAATAAAACTCCTAAATAAGCAAAATGTGATCAAATGGAAAAGAAAGCACAAAATTTTAATTGAGGAAAACAATTCCTTAAAAGTTTAATTGGGCATACAACTAAAAATCAAAAACAAATAAACTATAAAAGGAATAATTGAAAATCTTTAACTGAACAACAAACTGGAAATGCTGAAAAGCAAAGGTAGGAGTAATAAAATTAAAAGTCAATAAACAAAACAAAACACAACAAACAACGACAACAACCCAACAAAGAACTATGGAGCTAAAAAAATAAATCTAGGAGCTGATTTTATGAAAAAAATATACCAGTTAAGATACATAAGTCATCGGTTAACTTTATTTAAAAAATAAATAAGATAAGGAAGCATCCAGTACCAAAAAGGAAAAGCAGAATTCATTAGAAATGAAGAGGAAGTTAAATCAATGGTTAGGAAGTATTTCTTCCAATTATATGTCAGTAAATCAGACAATCTGAGTAAAATTGATGAATCTCTAGTAAAATACAAATTATCTACATTAATAGATGAAGAAATAGAATTTTCAAACCCATTTTATAAACAAAAAAATAAATTTAGAAGCCATTACTGAACTCCCTAGGGGGAAAATAATCTCCACGGGAACATGGATTCATGAGTGAATTCTATCAAACATTTAAAGAATAATTAATTTTAATACTATGTAAACTACTTGAAAAAATAGATGAAGAAAAAATTCCACCAAAATTCTTTTATGACACAAATATTGTGCTGAAACCTAAACCAGTAAGAGTTAAAACAAAGAAAATTGCTTATCAGTTTCCCTAACACTTGATAATATTTTTTGAACAAAATATTAACAAGGTAATTGATTATATCAATTTATCACCAGGATTACACTGTGACCAAATGGGATTTATATCAGAATTCAAAGTTAATTCAATATTTAAAAACATCTACATAATTTACCAAATTGGTAACTAACCCAATAGAAATCAAATGTTTATCTCAATAGATGCAGCAAAATCTTTGACAACTGTTTCTATTTTCTATTAAACAACAACAACAACAACAACTACAAAGCATAGGAATAAATGGAATTTTCCCTAAAATGGTAAGTGCTATTTAACCAAAACCATCAGCAAATATTATTTGTTATAGGGATAAGGTAGAAGTCTTTCCAATACAATCAAGATGCCCACAAGTTATTCAATATAATGCTTATCTAACAATAAGGAGAAAAAGAAACTAACAGAATTAGAATAGTTAGTGAGGAACAAAACTATTATTCTTTGCAAATGATATAATGGTATATACAGAGAACCTTAAAGCATCCACTAAAGTACTGCTTAATAATACAACTTTCACAAAGTTGCAGAATATAAAATACATTTACACAAAGCATCAACATTTCCTTCTAAGAATTATGATATGGAAAGAGAAATTCTATTTAAAATAACTGGAAATAATATAAAATTTTGCTGAGCCTACCCATCATGAAGAATTTAGGAATTATATGAACACAATTACAAAATACATCACAAAAAATAAAGTCAGATCCAAACAATTGGGAAAAAATAAATTATTTATGGGTGGGTTGAGCCAATATAATAAAAATGACAATTCTGCCTCAACTAATTTACTTATTTAGTGTCATATTAATTGAACCAAAAATATTTGCTAGAGCTAGAAAAAATAACAACACAATACATCTGTAAGAAAAAAAAAAAGGTCAAGAATATAAAGCGAATTCATCGTCAAAAATTCAAAGGAAAATTGCCTAGTAATATGGATCTCAAACTGTATTATAAAGCATTAATCATCAAAACTTTTTGATACTAAGAAACAAATTGGTGAATCAGTGGAATAGATTAGGTACACAAGACAGTAGAAAATGACCATAGTGTTTGTTAACCCCAAAGACCTAGCCTCCGGAATAAAAAGTCACTACTTGACAAATTCTTCTGAAAAAGAAAATTGAAAAGGATAGGACACAAAGTATGTATATACCCATATCTCCAACCATATAGCAAGGAAAGTCAAAATGGGTGCATGATTTAAACCTTAAACGACGGCAACATAAGCAAACAAGAAGATCAATGAATTTGAGACCTGTCAGTTCTATGGGTAGTGGAACATTTCATGACCAAACAAGAAATAGAGAGCATAATGACATTCAAAATAGATAATTTTGGTTATATTAAATTAAAAAAAAACTTTTATATGGATAAAATGAATACAACCAAGATTAGAAAACAGAAAGATTGGAAACAACCTTTACATCAAGTATGTCTGGTAATGACTTCATTTCTTTTCTTTTTTTTTTTTTTATAAGAGAGTTATATTTTCAAAATATATGCTAAGATAGTTTTCAACATTTACACTTATAAAATCTTATGTTCCAATTTTGTTCCTCCCTTACCCAAGACAACAAATAATCCAATGTATGTTAAACATGTGCAGTTCTACTATACATATTTCCACATTTATCATGCTACACAAGAAAAATCAGATCAAAAAGGAAAAAGAAAATAAGAGACAAAAAGCAAGCAAATAAAAATGGTGCGAATACTGTTCTGTGATCCACATTAAGTCTCCATAGTTCTTTTTTTGGATGAAGATGGCTTTCTCCATGAAAAATATTTTGGAATTGGTCTGATTCACCTCATTGTTGAAAAGAGCCATACCCATCAGAATTGATCATTACATAATCTTGTTGTTGTGTACAATGTCCTCTTGGTTCTATTCATTTCTCTTACTGTCAATTCATGTAGGAATTACCTCATTTCTTACATATATAGAGAACTGAGTGAAATGTATAGAAATGTATAGAAGCCATTCCTTAATTGATACATGGTCAAAGCATATGAATAAACAGTTTTTAGCTGAAGAAATCATATATATATATATATATATATATATATATGTATATATATATATATATATATATATATATATATATATATATATATATACATACATACATACATACATACATATAAAGAAGTACCATATATCATTTTACTAGAGAAATATAAATTTTAAAAACTCTGAAGTATTGTCTCAGGCCTAATATGACAAAAAAGGGAAATAACAAATATTGTAGAGGATATGGGAAAATTGGCACACTAGTGCACAGTTGGTGGAGTTGTCCCATCCTTATAAAGAGCAATTTGGTACAAAGGGTAACCACGAAACTATACCTACCCTTTGATGCAGTAAAAACACTTCTAGATCTGTATCCTAAAGAGATTGTTAAAAGTAAAACAATCTACATGTGGAAAAAAAAACAAACATTCATGACATTCCTTTTTGTGGTGGCAAAATATTGAAAACTGAGATGATGCCTTTCAATTGGGGGATGACAGCTTATTAGCTGGGCTATATGGATGTAATGGAATACTATTGTTCAATAAGAAAAGATGAACAGACAAATTTAAGGAAAATCTGGAAATACTTCTATAAACTAATGAACAATGAAATGTGCAGAAGCAGTAGAATATTGTACACAATATCAATAGTATTTTGTGATGATTGACTATGAATGACTCAGCTCTTCTTAGCAACACAATGATCCAAAAAAAGCACAAAGGAAAATATTATCCACATAAAGATAAAGAATAGATGGACTCTAAACGCAGATGAAAGCATATCTTTTTCCACTCATTTAACTATTTTACATTTTTCCTTTTGAGTTTTTTTCTATTGTATAACTGTGATTAACATTGAAATATATTTTCTCTATGGCACATGAATACCCTATATCAAATTTCCTACCTCTTTTGGTAGAAGAAAAAAGAGAAAGGGAAGGGGTATATTTGAAACTCAATTATTGTAAAAATGAATGCTAAAAATTGTTTTGACATGTCATTGGGGAAAAAAGATAAAAGTACAATTAAAAGGAAAAATAAGAAAGTTATTTATTTCATTGCATGTCTCATTTTCCCCCTGAAGTATTATACTCAGTTTTGCTGGTTAGGTGATTTTTAATTATAATCCCAAATCCTTATCATTCAGAATATATTTTTCCAAGTCCTTCTATTCTTTAATGTAGAATCTACTAAATATTGTGCTATCCTGACTCTGTTTCTATTTGAATTGTTTCTTTTTGATTGCTAACTAGTTTTTCTCTTTGAACTGGGGTTCAGCTATATTATCCCTAAGAATTTTCATTTTGGGATCTCTGAATAAAGTGATCATTGAATTGTTTCAATTTCTATTTTGCCCTCTGATTCTAGAATATCATGCCCTTGATAATTTCTTGAAAGATTTTGTCTAGGCTTATTTTTTTTTATCATTCCAATAATTTAAAAATATCTATCCTGGATATATTTTCCTGGTCTGTTGTTTTTCCAGCAAAAGAATTTACAATGTCTTCTACATATTCATTCATTTTGTTTTGTTTTATTGTTTCTGGATTTCTTATAAACTCATCCGTTTCACATTTACTCAATTCTAATTTTAAGTAATTATTTTCTTCACACTACACCAACTAGCTGCCTCTGAAATACTCTTCATATAAATATAATCAAATTCATCTAATTGAGAAATAATAATTGTACATGGAGAGGCAGAACTTCAAATTTAAAATGACAATTTTACCTCATCTCCTGCATTTTTTATATCAGCTGAAGAATAATAAATTCTACTACAATCCTAAAAAAAAAAATATTTTCTTCAGTAAGCTTTCAGCCAATGGTACTTTTTAATGACTTTTTTTTTTTTTTTTTTTAGTGAAATTTTATTCCTCTTTTTTTCCATTTGGCTAATTGTGATTTTTAAGGCATTCTACTCTTCATTAGATTTTTGTACATATTTTACCATTTGAGTACATTCTTTATTTTTTCCCTCTTTTTTGTATCTTCTTTACCAAAATATCAATTCTTTTTTCACAGTTTCCTCGCATCACTTTGGTTCTTCTTCCCAATTTTTTCCTCTTCCATTATTATTGGATTTAAAAAAATGTTTTGAGCTCCTCCATATCCTGATAAGCATATCCATATAGGATAATTGTCTTTTTTTTTTTTTTTTAATAATCTTCTGGGTGTGTGTTCTGATTTTCCTTTTTCACAATCACTTTCTATGCTTAGATACGTGGGGGTTTTTTGTTTCTTTTTTTCCTATTTGCTCAATTCCCCCAGCATTTTTGCTTGTCTTTTAGCTATTTTTTTTTTAAATAGGGCTCTGTTTCTAGGATGGAGGATGCTCTCTCTCAAATTTCAGGAGTTTTGTGCAACTATTTTAGGGACCTGTAAATTTTCAATTCCTTCTAAGGATATATGATCTAAACAGAAGTATGTTTGCTATTCTCCTCACTTGCACTCTCATGTGTGAATGATCATAAACTCTTTTTTTTCTGCCCTGAAATTATAAGGAGAATACCTAATCCACTGTGCTATCAAATCCTGGGGCTCTGGTGCTCTTCCTCACTTCCAGCCAGGACTGCAACTCAAATCTTAATATGGGCAAAGCTACAGAATCTTACCTCAGTGCTAGCAAAGAGAACTCTTTAATCTCCTTCTGACCAGTTGTTTGAACTCCCTTTTACCATCTGCAGGCTGAAAGCTTTGTAATAAACTGTAGCTACTGATCTAGTGGGTCCCAATACCTGATCCTGTCTTGGTGGGACTGTGCATGAGCTGGAATGATCTACACTGGATTATGCTCCATTCTTACACAGATTCCACAAATCTTTCCTGTTGACATTCTCAGTTGTTTTTGGCTGAAAAATCATGTAAAAACCCATCCTTGTGTGGGTTCTTGTTCTTCAGGAATTGTTTTATGACATTATTTAAAGGTGTTTGGAGAGATTTTAGGAAGAGCTTAAGCAAATTCTATTTTTTCTCTGTCATCTTGGCTCTGGCCTCCCACATTCAAACCTAATTTCTTACAAAAGCTCCAGTGTTTTACATTTCAAACTGCCTATTAGAAATTTTAAAGTCTACAGCCAATAAACATGTTTTATCCAACACTGAAGTTATTATCTTTCCTCTCAAGTTTTGCCCTCTTTCTAATTTTCTTTTTGCTACTAAGAGCACCATCATTATCCTATTCACCCAGTTTCCAAACCTTGATGCCTCAGCTTCTGATTGTGTCTATTTCATTCTCCCACTCACGTTCACTTCCAATCAATTTAATTGAATTGAAGTGGATATTAATATGGTACGATTTAACAAGTCCTATATAACAAGATACCTTCCTATCATATCTTATACATGTCCCTTCTCTCCTCTGACACTTCCATCATGCTGATAGACATCCTTATTATTAAATATGAAGTATTACAAGAGATTTCTGGTTGATCTTCCTGACTTCTTTATTTCTGTTTAAGGCACCATTATTCTTCTAGCAAAATAAGTTTGTGACCTTCAAGCCATTCTCAACCTGGAATTAGAATCAAATCTCTAGTTAAAATCATCACTTTAACTAGACTGTGACAAAGTTAAACAATTAACAATAATTGATTAAGAATATAGTATGTGTTTAACACCATGCTAATGACAGTATGGGATTACAAATGAAATTAAAAATAGTCTTTCCCTCGAGGAGTATGCATTCTAATGTGAAAGATAAAACATAAAAGACAGCTTGGAAAGGAAAGAGGTGGAAGAAAAGAGGTTCATTATTTTTGCATCCAGGATATAGAATTAATGTTAAACTTGTTTCACCTCTGAAATATCCCTAGTGTGTGTATGTATATATATATATATATATATATATATATACACATATATATGTATGTATATGTATGTATGTATATGTGTGTGTGGTGTGTATGTGTGTGTGTGTGTATACATATGAGAATAGCATATGAGAAAGCATAACTCTTGGTCTGGGACAACAATATAGGTCACATCTCATGTGCACTTTCTGCTCAAGTTCTCTAGTAGCATTTCCGAGAACATTAGATCTCTCCAGGGAACACTCAGCATAAATAAAAACCACTTACAGTCACAAAAAGGAAGACATTCAGGGTCACCTGACTCCTGCAGATAGCCTACCCTGTAATATGCTCCTGTCTGACTCCTTGTCTCAATCCTTCTCTAAGCATTTTATACAGTATATACTCTCAATAGTAGAATGTGGAATCATTTTTAAACAATAACAATATAAAATCTGCTCCTCCCTGCTTGTGATTTGGGAACAGGCATTCCAGTGTAGAAAATCACTAAATAGACTCTTCCAGATCATTGATGTAACTTTTGCTTTCATATTCCTAACCTAAACCTGACCTTAACTTCATGCCACATTTTCAATTGTTTACAAAATGCTTTCAGGTAAGATCATTCGCTCCTTAGATGATGAAGGACAAATTGAAACAGCCATTATGTTTCTTCTATTTACCTGACTTAGAAAGACTTGGCATTTATCCAGTACTCTTGGAATTACATCCCTTTAGGGGTCTGAGGTATCGTTGAGCTCAATGGCTACCTGCCAAACTGGAAAACAGAAAGGTGCCCAAGATACTTTTAAATGCTCCCCACAGAGCATTATCTCTTTCCTATGCTGTTTAGGTCACTTATCAGCAACTGACTCTGATCTTAAAATTTCATAATCAGCAAATAAGATTCCCTTATTAAAATATCTAAGGATGCAAAAATAATTAGAATAAAATGTCTATACAAAAATACCCCCAAAATACCAAATAGATAAACAAGAAGAAAAAGGAGGAGAAAGAAAGAAAGAAAGAAAGAAAGAAAGAAAGAAAGAAAGAAAGAAAGAAAGAAAGAAAGAAAGAAAGAAAGAAAGAAAGAAAGAAAGAAAGAAAGAAAGGAGGAAAGAAAGAAAGAAAGAAAGAAAGAAAAAAAGGAAGAAAGAAAAAAAGGAAGAAAGAAAGAAAGAAAGAAAGAAAGAAAGAAAGAAAGAAAGAAAGAAAGAAAGAAAGAAAGAAAGAAAGAAAGAAAGAAAGAAAGAAAAAAAAGAAAGGAAGGAAGAAAGAAAGAAAAAAAAGAAAGAAAGAAAAAAAAGAAAGGAAGGAAGAAAGAAAGGAAAAAAGGAAGAAAAAAAACAGGAAGAAGAAGAAATCTAAGAGAAACATAGAGGAAAATTTTGGAAATATATTAACAGACAAATATAAATGTTATTATCTTTGGCCTATACTACAAACCCATTGGAAAGAAAGAAGAAATGAACACAATCTGATATGAAAGTATGTTAGAAAAGTTACTAATGTCTTCAAATAGCTGGGTATTTGATAGAACTTATTCTCTGACCAAAGTGGAAATACTACTACTAACTACTACTAACTTGACAATGATAACTCAATTCTTCTAAAAGGAAGAAAAAAATTAATCCAGGTATCATTGATAATACTCATAGATATGAAGATTAAAAATATAGAAAGATTCAACACATAACAAATACTATAATTACCATTTTTGTTGTAGAAAAGAAGCAGTAGATTTGGGAAAGCACAAAACAAAGGATTGTATAGAAACAAAGTAGGTAATAACCTCATTGTAAGAAAGATGAATATAGATGAATAAGATGAATATAGATGAATATAAGATGAATATAAATAAATAACACAGGAGGGCACTAGAAGACATATATACTGAACGTATATGAAAAGTGAAGTAAAAAGAACCAGTAAAACAATGTCCACATAGACACTCTGTATGTGTCTATCTCTGTCTCTGTCTGTCTGTCTCTGTTTCTCTATTTGTCTCTCTTTCTCTCTCTCTCTCTCTCTGAGAATAAGAGTTTATAAAGGTAGGTAGATATGTGCATGTATTTATGTATATGTGCATGTACAGATATTCATGTATAAAAATAATACACTTGAGGGTTAACATTTTTGAAAAGAAATACTTTTCAAAATTCACAGAAAATCAATTATATAGATATATTACATATGATTTACTCAGTGGTAACCTGTCTAGATTTTATCTGCGGCCTTCAAAGTCTGCTCCCTAAAAATAAAGGCTATATGTCAGGCTATATACTGTTCCTCATCTCTCTTCCAAAGTTCAAGATTGAAAGATGATCTTTCCTTAAGTTTCCAAGCTTTTCTATACTAGCAAAAGCCATTTCCTCTTTGTAAGAAAGAATCATATTTTAAAAAGTAGAATCCCTTCTTGATTAATTTCCTTTATAGTGTATACACATAATACATATAATAGATAAATAATATTACAAATATTATTATAATGCACATGCATGTGTATACTTATGAATGCATGCATGTATATAAATAGGCATAGAAAATATGTACATTGTGTATATTTACATATATACACAATACACACATATTCTTAATACATGTGTGAATATTTTAATATGTATTATATGCATATGTATATCCATATACACAGATTACTGAACAGACATGCATGTGTATAGACATATACATGTATATATATATATATATATATGTACAAACACGTTATGTATTCACATTAATGCATGAATGTTTAAATAGGTTTAGGTGTGTATTATATGAATTCATATTCATACATGTTAATACATGTGTATATATTCATAAATGCATATGCCATTTTTGTTTTTCTCCTGGCATCTAAAATATGTTGCACATAATATTCATTAATACTAAATAAATTGTATTATGAGAGTTAATGTACATAATGTCACTCTAGGACATTTTAAAAATAAAAATAAATTATCTATTAAGGTTAACAAGACGGCAGAGAGAACACATGTTTCTTTCTGAGCTCCCCTAATACTATCACATTAATTATGAAATACAGCCCTGAAAGTGCGATGGTCTGGCAGAATCCATGAATATTGGGAGTGCACCAAATTACCAGCAGAAGGTAATTTCAAAGATCTCCACAAAAGGTCGCTTTCAGTGAGGTGGGGGAGGAGGTGGCCAGGTGCAGGCAGGGAGCCACAACACAGAAGCTAGTGTGCCCTGACCAGACTAAGAGTGAGATACAGTCTCCATGGGGTGGAGAATCTACAGGGAGGTATGTACCACAGTATTGGACACTCTGCCTTGGTTAAAAGCCAGTAGATCAGCAGAGAAGTTATAAAGCATTCAACACAAATTTAGAAGGTAAGGGGTGAACCCCAAAATGCCAAAATCTCAAGGGACCCGGCCATGTCGACTTACCACCAGGAGGGACTCAGTATGATCCCAGCTCAGCCAATGCTGCTTCTTGGTGTCAGTAGAGGAAGCTTGCAACTTTCTGCCCTAAAAGCAGATTCGAACATTTATGAGTAAGTGAGTAAAAGGGCAAAGTGAACTCTTACTATAACAGCTTCTAAAGTGAAAGAGAAGAACAGATTACAAACCCTGAAGAGACTAAAACCAGATTGTCTCCAGATGAAGCCCCAAAGGGTGATATAACCTGGTCCCCAACATACAAGGCTCTCCTAGAAGAAATTAAAAAGAATATTGAAAGAGAGCTTAAAAATGTATAAAAGAAAGGAAAACTCTGCAAAAGGATTTGGACAAGGCATGTAACTCATTAAACGAAAAGTTTGTTAAAGTGGAAAAAGAAGATAACTCCCTGAAATATGAAATGGAAAAGGTAAATAATTCCTAGGAAAATTGAAATTGTAAACTGGAAAAAAGAAAATAACTCCTTAAAAATTGTGAAATGGAAAAAAAAAAAAACTCATTGAACAAAACAACTCATTTAAAAACAAGTGGAAATGAATGATTCAATTAGACATCAAGAATCAGTCAAGCAAAATCAAAAAAAAATTGAAAAAATTGAAAAAAATATTAAAAACTACTTGGGAAATGGGAAAATAAATCTATTCACAATGCAATAAAAACTACATTCAATAAGAAGTTAAGGGTAAATTGAACAAAAAGTAATTGGAAACTGAATAATCTTATCTTAAAGAATGACTGGGTGAAACAGCAAATTATAGAAACAATAACTTCACCCAAGATAATGACAACAATGAGACATCATACCAAAATTTGTGGGATACAGCTAAAGAGGTAATAAGGGGAAATTTTATATCTTTAGAGGCTTATTTGAACAAAATAGAGAAAAAAAAAAAGATTAATTAATTGGGCCTGCAACTTAAAAAGCTAGAAAAAGACCAAATTAAAAACCCCCACCAAAAATTAAGTTGAAATTCTGAAATTGAAAGGAGAAATCAATAATATAGAAAGTAAAAAAAAAAACACAAATAAACAAAAAAAACTATTGAATTAATAAATAAAACTAAGAATTGGTTTTATGACAAAGCCAGTAAAATAGATAAAATTTTGGTAAATCTGATCAGAAAAAGGAAAGAGGAAAATCAAATTGTTAGTCTTACAAATGAAAAGGGGGATCTTTCCACCAATGAAGAGGAAAGTAGAGAAATAATAAGGAGTTACTTTGCCCAACTTTATGGCAATAAATTTGATAACTTAGGTGAAATGAATGAATACCTCTAAAAATATAGTCTTCCTAGATTAACATAAGAGGAAATAAATTGCTTAAATAGTCCCATTTCAGAAAAAGAAATAGAATAAGCTATTAATCAACTCCCCAGGAAAAAAAAAAAAAGCCTAGGACCAGATGGATTTACATGCAAATTCAAACATTTAAAGAACAATTAGCCCCAATGTTATATAAACTATTTGAAAAAAAATAGGGGATGAAGGAGTCCTACCAAACTCCTTTTATGACACAGACATGGTACTGATACCTAAACCAGGTAGATTGAAAACTGAGAAAGAAAACTATAGACAAATTTCCTTAATGAATATTGATGCAAAAATCTTAAATAATATATTAGCAAAAAGACTTCAGAAAATCATCCCTAGGACAATACACTATGATCAAGTAGAATTTATACCAGGAATGCAGGGCTGGTTTAATATTAGGAAAACTATTAATATAACTGACCATATTAAAATCAAATTAATAAAAAACATATGATCACCTCAATAGATGCAGAAAAAAGCATTTGATAAAATCCAACATCCATTTCTACTAAAAAAGCTTGAGAGTATAGGAATAAATGGACTAATCTTTAGAATAATCAGGAGCATATATTTATGACTGTCAGTAAGCATAATATGCAATGGAGATAAACTGGAACCTTTCCCAGTAAGATCAGGAGTGAAACAAGGTGACCACTATCACCATTTCTATTCAATATTGTTTTAGAAATGTTAGCCTCAGTAATAAGAGTCAAAAAAGAGATTAAAGGAAAAAGAGTAGGTAATGAGGAAATCAAACTGTCACTCTTTGCAGATGATCTGATGGTATACTTATAAAACGTCAGAGATTTTAATAAAAAGTTATTAGAAATAATTCACAACTTTAGCAAAGTTGCTGGATACAAAATAAATCCACATAAATCCTCAGCATTTTTATAGATCACCAACAAAATGCAACAGCAAGAGATACAAAGAGAAATTCCATTCCAAACAAATGTTGTGAGTATACAAGTTTTGGGAATTCATCTACCAAAGAAAAGTCAGGAATTATATGAGCAAAATTATGAAATGCTTGTCACAAAAATAAAGTCACATTTAAATAATTGGAAAGACATCCAGTGCTCTTGGATAGGCCGAGCGAATATAATAAAGATAACAATACTCCCCAAACTAATCTCTTTATTTAGTGCTATACCGATCAGACTCCCAAGAAACTATTTTAGTGACCTAGAAAAAATAACAACAAAGTTCATATGGAAGAATAAAAGGTTGAGAATTTCAAGAGAATTAATGAAAAAAAATTCAGATGAAAGTGGTCTTAGTATACCTGATCTAAAGCTATATTATATAGTAGCAGTCACCAAAACCATTTTGTATTGGCTAAGAAATAGACCAGTCGATCAGTGGAATAGATAAGGTACAAAGGACAAAAAAGGTACAACTATAGGAATCTAGTGTTTGATAAACCCAAAGATACCAACATTAGGAATAAAAATTCATTATTTGAAAACAACTTTTGGGAAAACTGGAAATTAGTATGGCAGAAATTAGATATGGATCCACACTTAACAAACACCATATACCAAGATAAGATCAAAATGAGTCCATGATTTAGGCATAAAGAATGATATCATAAATAGATTAGAGGAACAGAGGATAGTCTACCTGTGGAGGAGGAAGGAATTTATGACCAGAGGAGAACTAGAGATCATTATTGATCACAAAATAGAACATTTTGATTACATCAAACTGAAAAAGTCTCTATACAAAGAATACTAATGCAAACAAGATTAGAAGGGAAGTAACAAATTGGGAAAATATTTTTCATTTAAAGTTTCTGATAAAGGTCTCATTTCCTAAATATATAGAGAATTGATCCTAATATATAAGAAATCTAACCATTCCCCAATTGATAAATGGTCAAAGGATATGAACAGACAATTCTCAGATAATGAAATTGAAACTGTATCCACTCATATGAAAGAGTGTTCCAAATCACTACTGATCAGAGAAATGCAAATTAAGACAACTCTGAGATACCACTACACACCTGTCAGATTGGCTAAGATGACAGGAACAAATAATGATGAATGTTGGAGGGGATGTGGGAAAACTGGGACACTAATACATTGTTGGTGGAATTGTAAAAGAATCCAGCCATTTTGGAGAGCAATCTGTAACTATGCCCAAAAAGTTATCAAACTGTGCATACCTTTTGACCCAGCAATACTACTACTGGGCTTATATCCCAAAGAAATACTAAAGAGGGGGAAAGGATCTGTATTTGCAAAATATTTGTGGCAGCTCTTTTCGTAGTGGCTACAAAGTGGAAGGTGAATGGATGTCCATCAATTGGAGAATGGTTGGGTAAATTATGGCATATGAAGGTTATGGAATATTATTGCTATGTAAGAAATGACCAGCCGGATGAATACAGAGAGGTTTGGGGAGACTTGCATGAACTGTTGCTGAGTGAAATGAGCAGAACCAGAAATCACTATACACTTCAACAACAATATTATATGAGTACGTATTCTGATGGAAGTGGATATCTTCAACATAAAGAAGACCCAACTCACTCAATGATGGACAGAAACAACTACACTCAGAGAAGGAACACTGGGAATTGAATGTAAAATATTAGTATTACTCTCTATCTACCCAGGTTACTTATACCTTTGGAATCCAATACTTAATGTGCAACAAGAAAATTGGATTTACACCCATATATTGTATCTAGGTTATACTGTAACAGACCCCAAAAGATTTTTTAAATATGAACAAAAAAGCCAGAAAAACTATAGATTCCTTCTACACAGAGAAAGAGCGGGTATCCAACCCTGAGGAAGTTAACAGCAGAGAGACAGCAGATAACAACCTAAAGGGGAACGATTCCTGCCCCCCATCACATAACTCTCTCCTAGAAGAGTCTGTTAAAAAGTTAAGAGAGTTTGAAGAAAAATGGGGAAAGGAAAGGGAAGCTATGATAGAGAATAACAACGTCCTGAAATTGGAGTTGGAAAAATAAAGAATTCACAGGAGATGCAGGGAAACAAAATTTGTGAATTAGAAAAGCTTAAAAAGTCACAGGAAAGTAGGATTTCTGAATTGGAAAAGATAAAAAAGTCTCAAGAAAATAGAATTTCTGAATTGGAAAAAAATAATTCTCAAAAAAAAATTAGGGAAATGGAAAAAAAATTCAATAGAGCAAAATAATACATTTAAAAACAAAATTGGGCATTTACAAAAAGAACTAAAAACTGTGAAAGAAGAAAATAACTCCTTAAAAGTCAGGATGGAACAAATACTAATGAATGATTCACAGAGAACCCAAGAATCAGTCAAACAAAACAAACAAAAAAAAAAAAACGAGAAGCTGGAGAACAACGTCAAATACTTACTGGGAAAATCTATAGACCTGGAAAATAGATCTAGGAGAGATAATCTGCGGATTATTGGACTTCCAGAAAACTATGACCAAAAAAAGAGCCTAGATTCTATTTTACAGGAAATTATCAAAGAGAACTGTCCAGAGATAATACAAACAGAAGGGAAAGTAGATGTGGAAAGAATTCATTGAACTCCTTCTGAAATAGACCCTAAAAAAAGAACACCACGGAATATTGTGGCTAAGCTGCAGAATTACCACACAAAGGAGAAAATCCTTCAAGCAGCTAGAAAAAAAACAATTTAAATACCAAGGTACCACAATAAGGGTGACTCAAGATATGGCTGCCTCCACATTAAAAGAAGAAGGGCCTAGAACCTGATATTCTGTAAGGCAAAAGATCAAGGACTGCAACCAAGAATGAACTACCCAGCTAAGTTTAGCATCTTTTTCCATGGAAGAAGATGGTCATTCAATGGAATAGAGGAATTCTATATGTTTCTAAGAAAAAAACCAGACTAAACAAAAAAATTGATCTACATCCACAACACTGAAGAGAAACTGAAAAAGGTACACAGAACCCATGAGAACTGTAACTCGGTTGTGGGTATATAAAAGTACTCATGGATAATTTGATTTTACTTATATAAAAGAAAAAAAGGGGGGTGTAGTAAAGGGAAGGAGGTCGGTTCAGAAAAAGGAGAAGGAATGATAAAAGAGGGAAACTGCATCCCAGGAAGAGGCATAGAAAATACACCATATCTGAGGGAATTTAGTGAGGGGGAGAATCATTGTGTGAATCTTACTCTCATCAGGAGAGGCTCAAAGAGTAAATAATTAACATATTTGTTTTTCAGAGAATTTTCTCTCACCTCATTAAAAGGGGGGAGAGGAAAAGGGAAAAGGAAAAGGAGAATAAGGGAAGGGACTTGGAGGGAGGGGGGAGGGATAGTAAAAAAAAAAGGGAGGGTTGCATGTCACAAGGGGGGGTCTGTAAATTAAATATTGGGGAGGGGGATCAGGGGGGTCAAGGGAAATACCATAATCTGGGGATAATATGATGTCAGGAAATACAGAATTAGTAATTTTAACTGTAAATGTGAATGGGATGAACACTCCCATCAAACGGAGATTCATGGCAGATTGTATCAAAAATCAGAACCCTACAATATGTTGTCTGCAGGAAACACACTTAAAGCAGGGAGATACATACAGAGTAAAGGTAAAAGGTTGGAGCAGAGCCCATTATGCTTCAGGTAAAGCCAAAAAAGCAGAGGTAGCTATCCTTATCTCAGATCAAGCAAAAGCAGAAGTGGATCTAGTTAAAAGAGATAAGGAAGGAAACTATATCATGCTGAAAGGTAGCATAAATAATGAAGCCATATCAATACTAAACATATATGCACAAAGTGGTATAGCATCTAACTTTCTAAAGGAAAAGTTAAGAGAATTGCAAGAAGAAATAGACAGTAAAACTATAATAGTGGGAGATCTCAACCTTGCACTCTCAGATTTAGACAAATCAAACCACAAAACAAACAAGAAAGAAATTAAAAAAGTAAATAGAACATTAGAAAAACTAGGTATGATAGACCTTTGGAGAAAACTGAATGGCAATAGAAAGGAATATACTTTCTTCTCAGCAGGTCATGGATCCTATACAAAAACAGACCATATATTAGGACATAAAGATCTTAAAATTAAAGGTAGGAAGGCAGAGATAATAAATGCCTTCTTCTGAGATCACAATGCCATCAAAGCTACATTCAGTAAAAATTTAGGGGTAAATAGACCAAAAAGTAATTGGAAAATGAACAATCTCATCTTAAAGAATGACTGGGTGAAAGAGCAAATTATAGAAACAATTAATAATTTCACCCAAGATAATGACAATGATGAGACATCATACCAAAATCTTTGGGATGCAGCTAAAGCAGTAATAAGGGGAAATTTTATATCTTTAGAGGCTTATTTGAAGAAAATTGAGAAAGAGAAGATTAACGAATTGGGCTTACAACTTAAAAGGCTAGAAAAAGACTAAATTATGAAAATTGGGAGGGGAAAAATGAAAAGGGAAGGGTTAAGTAAATAGAAGGGAATACAGAAATAGTAGAAGAAAGGCATAAAGAATGTGAAGGGGCTCTAAAAGGGGAGGGATTCTAAATGGGGAGGGCTGTTGAGGCAAGTGCCAATAAGTTAAACACTGGGGAGAGACTTAAAGGGTAAAGGAAAGAAAAAAATATAATCTGGAGATAAGATGGCAGGAAATGCAGGATTAATAGTTCTAACTATAAATGTGAATAGGATGAACTCTTCCATAAAGCAAGACAAATAACAGACTGGATTAAAAACCAGAATCCTATAACATGTTGTTTACAGGAAACACACTTAAGGCAAAATTATATATACAGAGTAAAGGTAAAAGGCTGGAGCAGAATCTATTATGGTTCAGGTGAAGTTAAAAAAAAAAAAAAAAAAAAAAAGCAGGGTTAGTCACTTTATCTCAGATCAAGCAAGCAAAAGCAAAAATTGATCTAATTTAAAGAGATAAGGAAGGAAAAATATCTTGCTAAAGAGTACCATAGATAATGAAGCAATATCAATACTAAACATATAAGGACAAGTGGTATAGCATCTAAATACCTAAAGGAGAAGTTAAGAGAAAAAGAAAAAAAAGTTAAGAAAGAAGTTAAGAAGTTAAGAAGAAATAAACAGCAAAAAGATAATAGTGGGAGATCTCAAACTTTTACTCTCAGAATCAGACAAATCAAACCACAAAACAAATAAGAAAGAAAGTAAAGAGGTAAATAGAATATTAGAAAAATTAGGTATGATAGATCCTTGGAGAAAACTGAATGGACAGAAAGGAATATACTTTCTTCTTGGCAGTTCATTGAACCTATACAAAAATTGATCATATATTAGTAGATAAAAACCTCAAAACCAAATGCAGAAAGGCAGAAATAGTAAATGCATCTTTTACAGATCACAATACAATAAAAACTAAATTCAATAAAAAGCCAAGGGAAAATATACCAAAACATAATAGGAAGCTAAATAATCTTATCCTAAAGAGAAAATGGGTGAAGTAGGAAATCATAGATACAATTAATAATTTAATCCAAGAGAATGACAATAATGAGACAACATGCCAAAATTTTGGGTTGTAGACAAAGTGGTAATAATGGGAAATTTTATATCTTTAGAGGCTTACTTGAATAAAATAGAGAAAGAGAAGATCAGTGAATTGGGCTTGCAACTTAAAAAGCTAGGGAAAAAAATTAACCCCTCACAAACAAATACTAAAGTTGAAATTCTAAAAATAAAAGGAGAGATTAATACAATTAAAATTTAAAATTGAATTAATAAAGACAACTAAGAATTGGTTTTATGAAAAAAAACAAAATAGATAAACCTTTGGTAAATTTGATTAGAAAAAGTTAAGAGGAAAATCAAATTGTTATTCTAGAAAATGAAAAGGGAGAATTGTGCACCAAATGAAGAGGAAATTAGAGCAATAATTAGGAGTTACTTTGCCCAACTTTATGCCAATAAATTTGATAACCTAAGTGAAATGGAGGAATACCAACAATAATATAGGTTCCCCAGATTAATAGATGAAGAAGGAAATTGCTTAAATAGTCCCATTTTAGAAAAAAAGAAATAGAACAATTTATTAATCAACTCCCTAAGAGAAAACCCCCAGGACCACATGGTTTTACATGTGAATTCTACCAAGCATTTAAAGTACAGTTAGTTCCAATACTATATAAACTATTTGAAAAAATAGGCAATGGGGGGATGGAGCCAAGATGACAGAGAAGGCACATGTGGATTTCTGAGCTTGCTCGTACCCTCATGACCAATTATTAAATTAAGCCTCAAAAATAGGGCTTGACTGGTAAAATTCACAAAGATTTGAAATTCAACAATTTATCAGCCAAAAATAATCTAGAAGATTACCAAAAAAGTTTTGCTGTGAGCTGCGGGAACAGACCAGCACAAACAGGGATAGAACTAGAGGCTAGAATATTGAGCAGACCGGGCATGATGGACCCTGTTGTTAGAAAATTTACAGAGAGGACTCTGCTATAGGCAGAATGCTCTGTCTTCCTTGCAATGCAGTAGAGCAGAAGAGAAATTAAAGCAAAATGTAGAGAATGCTCTAAAAAATTCCAGAACCATACAAGATCTGGCTATACCCACCCAAAACTGGAAGTGACTCAGCAAAGACCATAGCACAGCTATGCAGCTGCATTCTGCAGGATCAACCAGGCAGTCACAAATCTAGACAGCAGGGGGTCCTAGTCCCTGGTAGCCTTTAATTTACACAGTTGGGGTCTCAGCCTGGGACAATAAAACTTCTGCAGTGGGACTGTGTTTCCTTGGGCAGAGACACTTCCAGTGTTTGCTGGGCTATTCGCTGGGCAACTGCTAATACCCACAGCCTCAAGGTGGGCTTTGGCTTGGGCTAGTGACAATTTTGCTACTCAGCATCTAACCCCAGGGCAGTTGCTAATCTGCACAATAAGCTTCTTCACTGGGCACTTCTGAAACTTGGCTATGATACCCAGATCTGAATCACTTCCAGTGGGGAACTGTTTTTCCAGAGCACTAATATATCTGCCATTCTTTGCAGCCCATTTGCAGGACAGCTATTTTCCATATATCTATCCCTGTTCTGCAGAGGAATCTGGTAACTTCCATGCTAGGCATGGAGGCAGACCCTACAGGCTTTAAAAAAATTGAGTAAAAATATCAAAAGGATGATTGATAGCTTCTATACATAAAGAGAGCAGGTTTTCAACCCCTAGGACTCTGATAACAAACAGTCCCCAGACAATAACCTGGACCCCATTACACAATACTCTCTTAGAACAGACAATTAAAAATCTTAATAGAGAACTAGAAGAAAAATGGGGAAAGGAAAGAGAAGCTATGCAAGAGAGTATCAACTTCCTGAATGTGAATTGGAAAAGGTAAAAAACTCCCAGGAAAGTAGGATTTGTGAATTGGAAAAGATAAAGAACTCCCAAGAAAGTAGGATTTGTGAATTAAAAAAAGAAAATAACTCACTAAACATATATATATATATATATATATATTGAAATGGAAAAATATTCCATAGTGCAAAACAACTCATTTGAAAACTCAATTGGACATATACAAAAAAGAAATTTAAGAAAAGCTAGTGAAGAAAATAACTCATTTAAAATCAGAACTGAACAAATAGAAATGAATGATTCATTTAGACATTAAGAATCCAGAATCCATCAATCAAAACCAAAAAATTAGAAAAAAAATAAAAATCTACTTGGGAAAACAACAGACTTGGAAAATAGATCTAGGAAAGATAATCTGAGGATTATCGGACTTCATGAAAATTATGATGAAAAAAAGAACCTAGATACTATTTTACAGGAAATCATCCAAGAGAATTGCCCAGATGTAATAGAATCAGAAGGTAAAACAGGCATTGAAAGAATTCATGGAACACCTTCTGGAAAAGACCCTAAAATAAAAAATCCAAGGAATATTGTAGCCAAATTTCAAAACTATCAGACTAAGATAAAAATATTACAGGCAACCAGAAAAAAAAATTCAAAGACCAAGGTGCCACAATAACGATCACTCAAGATATAGCTGTCTCCACATTAAAGGATCAAGAGGGCTGTAATCTGATATTCTGAAAGGCAAAAGAACTTGGAATGAAGCCAAGAATAAATTATCCAGGCAAGCTGAGCATTTTCTTCCATGAAAGAAGATGGACATTCAATGAAAAAGATCAATTCCATTTGTTTATAAGGAAAAAAAAAAACTAGATTTAAGTAAAAAAATTGATCTCCAACCATAGGACTGAAGAGAAGCAGAAAAAGGAAAAAAAAAACTGTCAGGAACTGAATTTCTATTGTGGATATACATAAAGATTACATGTATAATTTGATTTTACTGATATAGCATAAAAAACGAAGTAGAAATGTAAAGGGGATAATGTTGGAAAAAGGGAAAAGGTGAGATAAAAAGAGGGAAACTACATCCCACAAAGAGGCATAGGAAACCTATTGTATTTGAGGGATTTAGAGAGGGGGAGGAACATTGGGTGAATCTTACTCTCATCAGAGTTGGCTCAAAAAGAAAATAATTGACAAGGTGGGAGAGAAAGAGGGAAAAGCAAAAGAGTAATAAAGGAAGAGTACAAGAAAGAGAGAGAAATTCAAAGGGGGTAGGAGGGGGTCCTAAAGAGGGAGAGCTGCATGACACAAGTGGTGTCCATAAGTTTAATACTGGATAAGGGGGTAATGGGGGGAAAGAAAAAGAAAAACATAATCTGGGGATAATAAAATGGCAGGAAATATAAAATTAGTAATTTTAACTATAAATATGAATGGGATGAACTCTCCCATAAAGTGGAGGAGGATAGCAGACTGCATCAAAAGTCATAACCCTGCAATATGCTGTTTATAGAAAACACATTTAACAGACTAAAGGTAAAACAGATCAAGCAAAAGCAAAAATTGATCTAATTAAAAGAGATTAGGAAGGAAACCATATCCTGCTAAAAGGTAGCATAGACAATGAAGCAATATCAATACTAAACATTTATGCACCAAGTGATATAGCATCTAACTACCTAAAGGAGAAGTTAAGAGAGTTGCAAGAAGAAATAGCCAGCAAATCTATAATAGTGGGAGATCTCAATCTTGCACTCTCAGAATTAAACAAATCAAACCAGAAAACAAATAAGAAAGAAATTAAGGAGGTAAATAGAATATTAGAAAAAATAAGTATTATAGATATTTGGAGAAAACTGAATAGTGACAGAAAGGAGTATACTTTCATCTCAACAGTTGATGAAACTTATACAAAAATTGACCATGCATTACGACATAAAGACCTCAGAATTAAATGCAGGAAAGCAGATATAGTAAATGCTTTCTTTTCAGATCATACTGCAATAAAAACTACATTTAACAAAATGTGAGGGGTAAATAGACTAAAAAGTAATTGGAAACTAAATAATCTCATCTTAAAGAATGATTGGGTACAACAGCAAATTATAGACACAATTAATAATTTCACTCAAGATAATGACAATGATGAGACATCACACCAAAATTTGTGGGATGCAGCCAAAGTGTTAATAAGGAGAAATTTTATATCTTTAGAGGCTTACTTGAAAAAAAAATAGAGAAAGAGATAATCAAAGAATTGGGCTTGAAACATAAAAAGATAGAAAAAGACCAAATTAAAAACTCCCAATCAAATACTAAACTTGAAATTCTAAAATTAAAAGGAAAAAATAATAATTTTTAAAATATACAACTCTTGAATTAATAAATAAAACTAAGAGTTGGTTCTATGAAAAAATCAACAAAATAGTTAAATCTTTGGTAAAATATCATTAGAAAAATAAAAGAGGAAAATCAAATTGTTAATCTTAAAAAATAAAAACGGAGAACTTTCCACCAATGAAGAGGAAATTAGAGCAATAATAAGGAGTTACTTTGCCAAACTTTATGCCAATAAATTTGATAACCTAAGTGAAATGTATGACTACCTCCAAAAATATAAGCTTCCCAGATTAACAGAAGTGGAAGTAAATGACTTAAATAGTCCCATTTAATAAAAAAGAAATACAACAAACTATTAATCAACTCCCTAAGAAAAAAATTCCTAGGAAAAGATAGATTTACCAAACATTTAAAGAACAATTAGCCCCAATGCTATATAAATATTTTGAAAAATAGAGAATGAAAGAATCCTACCAATTTCCTTTTATGACACAGACATGATATTGATACCAAAACCCAGTATGTTGAAAACAGAGAAATAAAATTATAGAGCAATCTCCCTAATGAATATTGATGCTAAAATCTTAAATAATATATTAGCAAAAATACTACAGAAAATCATCCCCAGGATAATACACCATAATCAAGTAGGATGTATACCAGGAATGCAGGGCTGGTTCAATATTAGGAAAACTAATATAATTGACTATATTAATAACCAAATTATCAAAAACATATGATCATCTCAATAGATGTAGAAAAAGCATTTGATAAAATTCAACATTCATTCCTACTAAAAACACTTGAGAGTATAGGAATAAATTGACTTTTCCTTAAAATAATCAGTAGCATCTATTTAAAACCATCAGTAAGCATTATATGTAATGAGGATAAACTGGAACCATTCCCATTAAGATCAGGAGTGAAACAAGGTTGTCTACTATCATCATTATTATTTAATATTGTATTAGAAATGCTAGCTTTGGCAATAAGAGTTGAGAAAGAGATTAAGGGAATTAGAGTAGGTAATGAGGAAACAAAATTATCACTCTTTGATGATGATATGATGATATACTTACAGAACCCCAGAGACTCTATTGAAAAGCTATTAGAAATAATCCACACCTTTAGCAAAGTTATAGTATACAAAAAAAAAAACCCACATAAGTCATCATCATTTTTATATATCACTAAGAAAATCCAACACTTAGAGTTACAAAGAGAAATTCCATTTAAAGTAAGTACCTATAGTATAAAATATTTAGGAATCTATCTGCCAAGGGAAAATCAGGAGCTATATGAGCAAAACTATAAAACACTGTCCACACAAGTAAAGTCAGATGTGACCAATTGCTTAAGGTGCTCTTGGATAAATTGAGCAAATATAACAAAAATGACAATACTACCTAAAGTAATCTATTTATTTAGTGCTATACAATCAGACTCCCCAAAAAACTATTTTAATGCCTAGAAAAAATAACAACAAAGTTCATATGGAAAAACAAAAGGTTAAGAATTTCAAGGTAATTAATAAAAAAAAAATCAAATGAAGGTGGCCTAGCTGTACCAGATCTAAAGTTACATTATAAAGTAGCTGTTACCAAAACCACTGGTATTGGCTAAGAAATAGACTAGTTGATCAGTGGAATAGGTTAGGTTTAAATAGCAAAATAGTCAATATATTTAATAATCTAGTGTTGACAAACCCAAAGACCCCAGCTTTTGGGATAAGAAGTCACAGTTTGACCAAAATTGCTGGAAAATTAGAAATTAGTATGGCAGAAACTTGTCATTTACCTACATTTAACACTGTATACTAAGATAAGGCCAAAATGGGTTCATGACCTAGATATAAAGAACGAGATTATAAATAAATTTGAAGAACATAAGATAGTTTACCTCTCAGACCTGTGGAAGAGGAAGGAATTTATGACCAAAGAAGAACTAAGGATAATTATTGATCACAAAATAGAAAATTTTGATTATATAAATTAAAAAGTTTTTGTACCAACAAAACTAATGCAGACAAGATTAGAGGGGAAGCAATAAATAAGGAAATATTTTTTAAATAATCAAAGGTTCTGATAAAGGCCTCATTTCCAAAATATATAGAGAATTGACTCTAATTTATAAGAATATAAATTCTTCAACATATAAATAGTCAAAGGATATTAATAGACAATTCTCAGACCTACCCATATGAAAAGATGCTCCAAGTCATTATTAATCAGAAAAATGCAAATAAAGACAACTCTGATATAGCACTACAAACCTTTCAGTTTGACTAGAATGACAGGGAAAGATTATGCAGAATGCTGGAGGGAATGTGGGAAAACTGGGACACTGATACACTATTGGTAGAATTGTGAATACATCAAGCCATTCTGGAGAGTGATTTGAAACTATATTCAAAAAGTTATCAAACTGTGCATACCCTTTGATCCAGCAATGTTACTACTGGGCTTATATCCCATAGATATTTTAAAGAAGAGAATGGGACCTGTATGTGCAAGAATGTTTGTGGCAGCTCTCTTTGTAGTGGCTTGAAACTGGAAACTGAGTGGATGCCCATCAATTGGAGAATGGCTGAATAAATTGTGGTTTATGAATATTATGGAATATTATTGTTCTGTAAGAAATAAACAGCAGGATGTTTTCAGAAAGTCCTGAAGGGACTGTATGAACATGTATACATATATTGTATTTAACTTGTACTTTAACATATTTAACATGTATTGATCAACCTGCCATTTGGGGGAAGAGATTGGGGGAAGAAAGGAAAAGTTGGAACAAAAAGTTTTGCAACTGTCAATGCTGAAAAATTACCCAAGCATATATCTTATAAATAAAAATCTATTAAATATTAAAAAAAGAAACAAAAATAAAATGATCGTGCTCAGAAAAAAAAAAAAGGAAATGAAAGATTCCTACAAAATTCTTTTTATCACACAAACATGGTATTGATACCTAAACCAGGTCATAAGAAAACAGTGAAAGAAAATTATAGACAAATCTCCCTAATGAATATTGATGCAAAAAAATTTACAAAATTTTGTTTAATTCATTTAATTCACAAATCTTTCCTAATAAGTATTATAGTTTACTTATATATCATCTCTCTCGAGTGCAGAGATGGTACAATATCTTACATACATGCTTTTTAGTACAATACCAATTAAGGAACAAATGAACATTATTTATGTTTGAAATTATAATGGACAGATGAAAAGATTTAATTCACACCTCAAAAATTGATTTGTAGTCAACCCCTTAGGAATACATCCAAGTTATAATGTAAGTGACATTTGTCCTGGTTACCTAGCAGGACAAAATAATAGGGAATTCTCCCTAAGCTCACCCACGTTCTTCTGAGGAAGAAAGATTATCTTACATGTTATATAAATGTCAAAATAAGGAGCTGACTAAAGATCCTGATTATACACAAATGACTTAAAATATTTATTCTGAGATAAAAACATATGTAATAATCTGCTTGGATGATCTTCCGCTCCCCCAACACACATGGTATAATTCATTTAAAACAAAACAAAGCAAAACAAAAATCTATGAAGATTCCAGCTTACTTTTCTCACAACATGGGAAATATACGAAAAAGACAAATGTGGTGAGTAATTCAAGATTCCCTGCTCTTTGTATCAGAACAGAGCCTCCCTACATGGAGTCTGCCTAGTGTAAAAATTGGGGTTTTGTAGGGGATATACAGACATCTCAGAAAGTGAAATAATAAAACTTCCAAATGAAAGATGGATTTATAGTTAAAGTCAATTAGTCAATGAGCAATATTTTTCTATTTTTTAAAATTAATTTTATAATTAAAACATTTTTGACAGTACATATGCATGGGTAATTTTTTACAACATTATCCCTGGCATTCACTTCTGTTCCGAATTTTCTCCTCCTTCCCTCCACCCCCTCCCCTAGATGGCTGGCAGTCCCATACATGTTAAATATGTTATAGTATACCCTAGATACAATATATGTGTGCACAAATGAAATTTTTGTTAAACAGGAAGAATTGGATTAAGAAGGTAAAAATAACCTGGTAAGAAAAATAAAAGTGCAAAAAGTTTACACTCATTTCCCTGTGTTCCTTTTCTGGGTATAGCTGATTCTGTCCATCATTGATCAATTTGAACTGAATTAGATCTTCTCTTTGTTGAAGAAACACAATTCAATCAGAATACATCATCATACAGTATTGTTATTGAAGCATATAATGATCTCCTGGTTCTTCTCATTTCACTCAGCAGCAGTTCATGTAAGTCTTTCCAAGTGTCTCTGTCTTCATCCTGCTGGTCATTTTTTTTTTTTTTTTATAATATTATCCCTTGTATTCATTTTTTCAAATTATCCCCCCTCCCTCTACTCCCTCCCCCCAATGACAGGCAATCCCATACATTTTACATGTGTTACAATATAACCTAGATACAATACATGTGTGTAAATACCATTTTCTTGTTGCACAATAAGCATTAGATTCCGAAGGTACATGTAACCTGGGCAGACAGATATTAATGCTAACAATTTACATTCACTTCCCAGTGTTTCTTCTCTGGGTGTAGCTACCTCTGTCCATCATTGATCAACTGGAAGTGAGTTGGCTCTTCTTTATGTTGAAGATTTCCACTTCCATCATAATACATCCTCATACAGTATTGTTGTTGAAGTGTACAGTGATCTTCTGGTTCTGCTCATTTCACTCAGCATCAGTTGATGTGTCTCCAAGCCTCTCTGTATTCCTCCTGCTGGTCATTTCTTACAGAGCAATAATATTCCATAACCTTCATATACCATAATTTACCCAACCATTCTCCAACTGATGGACATCCATTCATCTTCCAGTTTCTAGCTACAACAAAAAGAGCTGCCACAAACATTTTGGCACATACAGGTCTCTTTCCGCTCTTTAGTATTTCTTTGGGATATAAGCCCAGTAGTAGTACTGCTGGGTCAAAGGGTATGCACAGTTTGATAACTTTTTGGGCATAGTTCCAAATTGCTCTCCAGAATGGCTGGATTCTTTCGCAACTCCACCAACAATGTATTAGTGTCCCAGTTTTCCCACATCCCCTCCAAAATTCATCATTATTTGTTCATGTCATCTTAGCCAATCTGACAGGTGTGTAGTGGTATCTCAGAGTTGTCTTAATTTGCATTTCTCTGATCAGTAGTGATTTGGAACACTCTTTCATATGAGTGGATATAGTTTCAATTTCTTCATCTGAGAATTGTCTGTTCATATCCTTTGCCTGCTGGTCATTTCTTACAAAACAATAATATTCCATAACATTCACAAACCATAATTTATCCAATCATTCTCCAATTGATGGGCATCCATTCATTTTCCAGTTTCCACTACAAAAAGGGCTGCCACAACATTTTGACACACACAGGTCCCTTTCTCTTCTTTAGTTTTTCTTTGGGATATAACCCCAGTAGCAGCACTGCTGGATCAAAGGATATGCACAGTTTGATAACTTTTTGGTCATAATTTCAGATTGCTCTCTAGAATGATTGGATTCTTTCACAACTCCACCAACAATGTGATGCAAAAATTTTAAATAAAATATTAGCAAAGAGATTATAGAAAATCATCCCCAGCATAATAGACTATGACCATATAGATTTTGTACCAATAATGCAGGACTGGTTCAGTATTAGGAAAACTATTAACGGAATTGACTATATATATAACCAAATTAACAAAAACCATATAATCATCTCAATAGATGCAGAAAATGCACTTGATAATATCCAACATCCATTCATATTAAAAGTACTAGAGCATATAGGAATACTGGATTCTTCTTTAATATAGTCAGTAGCATCTATTTAAAATCATCGGTAAACATCATACATAATGGGAATCAACTGGAACCATTCCCAGTAGGATCAGTGGTTAAACAAGGTTGCCCATTATTATGATTACTATTCAATATTGTATTAGAAATGCTAGCTTTGACAATAAGATGAGAAAGAGATTAAAGGGATTAGAGTAGGTAATCAGGAAATTAAACTATCACTCTTTGCAGATGATATGATGGTATACTTAGAGAAACCCAGAGAATCTACTTAAAAGTTATTAGAATTAATCCACAAATTTAGCATAGTTGCAGGATACAAAATAAATTCACATAAACCATTAGCATTTGTATATATCACTAATAAAATCCAACAGCAAGAGATACAAAGAGAAATTCCATTTAAAATAACTGTTGATAATATACGATATTTGGCAATCTATCTTCCAAGAGAAAGTCAGTAACTCCATGAGCAAAACTACATAACACTTTCCACAAAAATAAAGTCAGACTAAACAAATGGAAAAAACATTAAGTGCTCTTAGATAGGTCAAGTGAATATAATATAGATTACAATACTAACTAATCTATTTATTTAGTGATAGACTAATCAAATACCCAGGAAACTATGTTAATGACCTAGAAAAAATAACAACTAAATTCATCTGGAAGAACAAAATATCAAAAACCTCAAGGGAACTAATGAAAAAAAAAAATCAAATGAAAGTTGCCTAGATCTCTCAGATTTAAAATTTTGGTACTGGCTAAGAAACAGACTAGTAAATCATTGGAATAGGTTAGGCTCAAAAGATAAAATAGTCAATAACTTTAATAATCTAGTGTTTGAGTAACCCAAAGAACCCAGCTTTTGGAATAAGAATTCACTACTTGACAAAAACTACTGGGAAAATTGGGAACTAGTATGCCAGAAATTAGGCATTGATCCCCACTTAACACTGTTCACCAAGATAAGGTCAAAATGGGTTCATTATCTAGGAAAAAGAATGATATTTTAAATAAATTAGAAGAATTAGAAGGATAGTTCATCTCTCAGACCCATGGAGGAGGAAGGGGTCTGTGACCAAAGAAGAATCAGGGATCATTATTTATCACAAAATTTTTGATTAAATTAAGTTAAAATGTTTTGTACCAACAAAAGTTATTCAGACAGTTTTATTTATACAAAACCTTTTTCAACTTAATATAATCAATTCAGACAAGATTAGAAGGGAAGCAATAAACTGGGAAAATTAGGAAAACATTTTTTACATTCAAATGTTCTGATAAAGGCCTTGTTTCCAAAGTATATAGAGAATTGACTCTAATTTATAAGGAATCAAGCCTTTCTTCTATGGATAAATGGCTAAAGGATATGAAAAGACAATTTTCAGATGAAGAAATTGAAAATATTTCCAGTCATATGAAAACATTTTCCCAATCACTATTGATCATAGAAATGCAAATTAAGACAACTCTGAGATACTACTACATACCTGTCAGATTGAGTAAGATGACAGGAAAAAATAATGACGAATGTTTGGAGGGGATGTGGGAAAAGTGGGACCTTGATACATTGTTGGTGGAATTGTGAATGAATGCAACCATTCTTAGAAGCAATTCCAAATTATGCAATAAAAGTTATCAAACTGTGAATCCCTTTGTTGTTACTACTGCTCTTACATCCTAAAGAGATCTTACAGGAGGCAAAGGGACCCAAATGTGCAAAAAATGTTTGTGGCAACCCTTTTTGTAGTGGCAAGAAACTGCAGACTGAATGGATGCCCATCAATTGGAGAATGACTGAATAAATTGTGGTATATGCATGTTATGGAATAATATTATTATGTAAAAATGGCCAATAGGATGATTTCATAGAAGCCTGGATAGACTTACATAAATTGATGCTAAGTGAAATGAGCAGAATCGGGCTATCATTAGACAGCTTAATTATGAGATGAACAACTCTGATGGATGTGCCCTCTTCAACAATGAGATGATTCAGACCAATTCTACTTGTTTAGTAATGAAAAGAGCCATCTACACCCAGAGAGAGGACTATGGGAACTGAGTGTGGACCACAACATAGCATTTCCACTCTTTCTATTATTGTTTGCTTACATTTTTGTTTTCCTTCTCAAGTTTTTTCTTTCTTTCTAGATCTACTTTTTCTTGTGTAGCAAGATAACTGTATAAATATGTGCATATGGATTTAATCTATACTTTAACATATTTAATATGTATTGGACTACCTGCCCTCTAGGGGAGAAAATGGGGGGAAGGAGGGTAAACATTGGAACAAAAGGCTTTTTTTATGTTTTTTTTTTTTTTGTTTGTTTGTTTGTTTTTGTTTTTTTGAGAGAGTCTAGGGTTAAGTGACTTGCCCACAGTCACATAGCTAGTGTCTGAGATCAGATTTGAACTTGAGTCTTCCTGAATTCAGGGCTGGTGCTTTATCCACTGCGCCACCTCGCTGCCCCTGGAACAGAAGGTTTTGTAAGGATAAATGTTGAAAAATTATCTATGAATATATTTTGTAAATAAAACATATATTAATAATAATAAAACAATAATAGAAATTACCTTGGTGCCAAGTATCATGTGGAATGACAGATGATTCAGTTAAATGACTTCTTAACTTTTAGAACTAACAAGGACTTTGCTACATATGCACTTTGGATATGCACTTTGGATGCTCAAGTTCATATATTAACAATTATCATATGAAAGAACAGTATCCCTGGGATTAAGGGAGATCTGTTCTATACTCTAGTTCTGCACCTTTTATTTCTGAAAACTTGCCATTCCTCAATAGCTAAAAAATGACTGAGTTCTAGTTAGCAGGAATACTGATTTAAAATGGTATGTGAACAGATAGTTCCTTATATCCCAAGTAAGCTCCTTCTTAACACACTCCCACTTCTTCAAATGGATTTGTGTCTGTGTTAGAGATTCTGAAATCTTTTCTCAGATGGGCCACTGTCTTGAAGGCTCTACTTCCCTTATCTAAAGCAGTAAAGGCAGTGAATTGTGGACTTCTTTCCCCTCATATTTAAGCATATCCCCTTCCAACTGTATGTCTTAAAAGACATTTGGAGGGCAGATTTTATGATTTCCCCCATTGTGTCATTTAGTCCTGCTTCAAAAGATTCCAAAATTGTTTGGTCACGAATCTGAAGAATAACATACTTAATATTAGACAAATGAGAATCTCAATTATTCAATTATTTTGTACATCTCTTACCATCTAATTCCCATATTCAACAATTATTATTGTCACAATGACATGTTTTCTAATATTTATGCCTTATTCTTCTTATCTAGTCCATAAATCTCCTATATGTGGAATAGAAGGAGAAAAAGTGCCTTGTGGGAAGTCTGACAAGAATGTTATGACTCATTTTCTCTGTGCTAAAGGAACCTTAACAGTTAGACAGTTTGTAATAAATTAGTGAATCAATGAACGAAAATTCAAGGTTCCATGTTCTGGGAATTCAGCATTCAGTACAGTTCTGCTGATGGGCCTCAGCAGTACTTTGCAAAAGCTTCAGGCTGTATCTGTGTGAGACCAGATAAACTACTTTGGTAGAAATTATGGATTGATTTAGTAAACCAATTGATTTGTCTTACTTTTTTTTTTTTTTTCACTGATTGATATCTGATTTCTTGAACTGACTTAAATTATTGCATTGTTTTGTTGTCATGAAAATACCCCTTCAGGGAGACTGATAGTAAAGCAGAATAGTAGCACATTTGCAGTTAGGATCATGCTCCATCTGCTGGAACTGCTTATTACTCTCTCACTATATACAAGTTATGAGAACTTTCTAGGAAAGAACTCCTTTGAATTAAACAGTGAAATTATTGTTTGTGAATAAAGAGCCACATACTACTTTCTAAACTCTTAGGATTATATGATTTGTAGCTGAAGAGTCCTTAGAAGGATGTCTAGCTCAAACTCTTTCATTTCCAGATGAGAAACAAAGGTCTAGCAAGCTACAATACTTTGCCCAAAGTAAGAAGTAGCAAAGCCAAGATCAACACCAAATCTTATTTCAAGTTCAATCCTCTTTTTTCCATGCAATATGATGCCTTTGGCAAATTATTTAATTGCTCTTAATTATATAATTAGGACGAAAATATGTTTGACACTTCATTCAGTTTAATGTCAAATTTTCACTGATATCAACTGAAAAGTCTCACATGACCTAAGCAGTGAAAGATATTGCCCATGCTATGATTTAATCAACAATAAAAAACATTGCTAGTCATTTTTGATGCCTATCCTCCTTTCTTCTCTCCTCCCCTCCTCTCTTTTCCTATCCTTTCTTTTCTCTCTTCCCACTTTTCCCCCTCTACTCATCTACTTCCTATTTTCTTCCCCTTTATTCTTTGATTCTAAAATTTACTTACACTACCTTCTCACAGGTATCCTTTTACGTTTATGTAAAAATAAAATAGAAAATCAAGAACCTGGTACCAAAATGTCAAATATGACCAAGTTGCTACTTCAGCAATTTTCATGGTTTTTTTTAAACCACACATTCAATAGCGATGAAAGAAGGTGTAGGATTCTAATAATAATGTATAGATTTATTTTTTAATTATGGATTTACAATAACTAGAGATGGAACAGACTGACAAAATTTTTTTTTAATTTTTATTTTATTTTATAATTATAACATTTTTTGACAGTACATATGCATGGGTAATTTTTTTTACAACATTATCCCTTGCACTTACTTCTATTCAGATTTTTTCCCTTCCTCCCCCAACCCCCTCCCCTAGATGGCATGCAGTCTTATATATGTTAAATATATTACAGTATATTCTAGATACAATATATGTGTGTAGAACCGAATTTTTTGTTGCACAGGAAGAATTGGATTCAGAAGGTAAAAATAACAGTTTACATTCATTTCCCAGTGTTCCTTTTCTGGATGTAGCTGGTTCTGTCCATCATTAATCAATTGGAATTGGATTAGCTCTTCTCTATGTTGAAAAAATCCACTTCCATCAGCATACATCCTCATATAGTATCATTGTTGAAGTGTATAATGATCTTCTGGTTCTGCTCGTTTCACTCAGCATCAGTTGATGTAAGTCTCTCCAAGCCTCTCTGTATTTCTCCTGTTGGTCATTTCTTATAGAACAATAATATTCCATAACATTCATATACCATAGTTTACCCAACCATTCTCCAATTGATGGACATCCATTCATCTTCCAGCTTCTAGCCACTATGAAAAGGGCTGCGACAAACATTTTGGCACATACAGGTCCCTTTCCCTTCTTTAGTAGTTCCTTGGGGTATAAGCCCAGTAGTAGTATGGCTGGGTCAAAGGGTATGCACATTTTGATAACTTTTTGGGCATAATTCCAGATTGCTCTCCAGAATGGTTGGATTCTTTCACAAATCAACCAACAATGCATCAGTGTCCCAGTTTTCCCACAGCCCCTCCAACATTCATTGTTATTTGTTCCTGTCATCTTAGCCAATCTGACAGGTGTGTAATGGTACCTCAGAGTTGTCTTAATTTGCATTTCTCTGATCAATAGTGATTTGGAACACTCTTTCATATGAGTGGAAATAGTTTTAATTTCATCATCTGAAAATTGTCTGTTCATATCCTTTGACCATTTATCATTTGGAGAATGGCTTGATTTCTTATAAATTAAAGTCAATTCTCTGTATATTTTGGAGATGAGGCCTTTATCAGAACCTTTAACTGTAAAAATGTTTTCCCAATTTATTACTTCCCTTCTAATCTAGTTTGCATTAGTTTTGTTTGTGCAGAAACTTTTTAATTTGGTGTAATCAAAATGTTCTATTTTGTGATCAATAATGGTCTCTAGTTCTCCCTTGGACACAAACTCCTTCCTCCTCCACAAGTCTAAGAGGTAAACCATCCCATGTTCCTCCAATTTATTTATGATTTCGTTCTTTATGCCTAAATCTTGGACCCATTTTGATCTAATCTTAGTATGTGTGTTAAATGTGGGTCCATGCCTAGTTTCTGCCATACTAATTTCCAGTTTTCCCAGCAGTTTTTGTCAAATAATGAATTCTTATCCCAAAATTTGGGATCTTTGGGTTTGTCAAAGATTAGATTGCTATTTTTATTCACTATCTTGCCCTGTGAACCTAACCTATGCCACTGATGAACTAGTCTATTTCTTAGCCAATACCAAATGGTTTTGGTGACTGTTGCTTTATAATATAGCTTTAAATCAGGTACACTTAGACCACCTTCCTCTGACTTTTTTTTTCATTAGTTCCCTTGCAATTCTCGACCTTTTATTCTTCCATATGAATTTTGTTGTTATTTTTTCTAGGTCATTAAAATAGTTTCTTGGGTGTCTGATTGGTATAGCACTAAATAAATAGGTTAGTTTGGGGAGTATTGTCATCTTTATTATATTTGCTCGGCCTATCCAAGAGCACTGAATGTCTTTCCAATTATTTAAATCTGACTTTATTTTTGTGGCAAGTTTTTTGTAATTTTGCTCATATAATTCCTGACTCTCCTTTGGTAGATATATTCCCAAATATTTTATACTATCGACTGTTAATTTGAATGGAATTTCTCTTTGTATCTCTTGCTGTTGGATTGTGTTAGTAATGTATAAAAATGCTGAGGATTTATGTGGATTTATTTTGTATCCTGCGACTTTGCTAAAATTCTGAATTATTTCTAATAGCTTTTTAGCAGAGTCTTTGGGGTTCTCTATACCATCATGTCATCTGCAAAAAGTGACAATTTGATTTCTTCATTTCCTACTCTAATTCCTTGAATCTCTTTCTCGGCTCTTATTGCCGAGGCTAGAGTTTCTAGTACTATATTGAATAGTAATGGTGATAGTGGGCAACCTTGCTTCACTCCTGATCTTACAGGGAAAGGTTCTAGTTTATCACCATTACATATGATGTTTACTTTAGGTTTTAAATATATGCTCCTTATTATTTTAAGGAATAGTCCATTTATTCCTATACTCTCAAGCGTTTTTAGTAGGAATGAATGTTGGATTTTATCAAATGCCTTTTCTGCATCTATTGAGATGATCATATGGTTTTTATTAATTTGATTATTAATATGGTCAATTATACTAATAGTTTTTCTAATATTAAACCAGCCCTGCATTCCTCGTATAAATCCCACTTGGTCATAGTGTATTATCCTGGGGATGATTTTCTGAAGTCTATTTGCTAATATCTTATTTAAGATTTTAGCATCAATATTCATTAAGGAAATTGGTCTATAGTTTTCTTTCTCAGTTTTTGATCTACCTGGTTTAGGTATCAGTACCATGTCTGTGTCATAGAAGGAATTTGGTAGGACTCCTTCGATCCCTATTTTTTCAAATAGTTTACATAGCATTGGAGTTAGTTGTTCTTTAAATGTTTGGTAGAATTCACCAGTAAATCCATCTGGTCCTGGGGACTTTTCCTTAGGAAGTTGGTTAATAGCTTGGTCTATTTCTTTTTATGAGATGGGACTATTTAGACTACTTACTTCTTCCTCTGTTAATCTGGGCAAGCTATATTTTTGAAGGTATTCTTCCATTTCATCTAAGTTATCAAATTTATCGGCATAAAGTTGAGCAAAGTAGCTCCTAACTATTGTTCTAATTTCCTCTTCATTAGTTGTGAGTTCACCCTTTTCATTTTCAAGACTATCAATTTGCTTTTTCTCTCTCCTTTTTTTAATCAGGTTTACTAAGGGTTTGTCTATTTTGTTGGTTTTTTCATAAAAGGAACTCTTAGTTTTATTAATTAATTCAATAGTTTTTTTACTTTCAATTTTATTAATCTCACCTTTTATTTTTTGAATTTCAAGTTTTGTGTTTGTCTGGGGGTTTTTAATTTGTTCCTTTTCTAGCAATTTTACTTGTAAGCCCAATTCGTTGGCCCTCTCTTTCTCTATTTTATGCAAGTAGGCCTGTAGAGATATAAAACTTCCCCTTATTACTGCTTTGGCTGTATCCCACACATTTTGGTATGATGTCTCATTATTGTCATTTTCTTGGGTGAAGTTATTAATTATATCTATGATTTGCTGTTTTACCCAATCATTCTTTAGTATAAGATTATTTAGTTTCCAATTATTTTTTGGTCTATTTTCCCCTGGCTTTTTATTAAATGTTATTTTGATTGCATTATGGTCTGAAAAGGATGCATTTACTATTTCTGCCTTACTGCATTGGATTTTGAGGTTTTTATGCCCTAGTATATGATCAATTTTTGTATAGGTTCCATGAACTGTTGAGAAGAAAGTATATTCCTTTCTGTCTCCATTTAGCTTTCGCCAAAGATCTATCATATCAAACGTTTCTAGTATTCTATTTACCTCTTTGACTTCTTTCTTATTTATTTTGTGGTTTGATTTATGTAATTCTGAGAGTGCAAGGTTGAGATCTCCCGCTATTATAGTTTTGCTATCTAATTCCTCTTGCAACTCTCTTAATTTCTCTTTTAAGAATTTAGATGCTGCACCACTTGGTGTATATATGTTTAATATTGATACTGCTTCATTATTGATGCTGCCCTTTAGCAGGATATAATGCCCTTCCTTATCTCTTTTAATTAGATCAATTTTTGTTTTTGCTTGATCTGAGATGAGGATGGCTACTCCTGCTTTTTTGGTTTTGCCTGAGGCATAATAGATTCTGCTCCACCCTTTTACTTTTAGTTTGAATGTCTCACCCTGTTTCAGGTGTGTTTCCTGTAAACAACATATAGTAGGATTCTGACTTTAATCCAGTCTGCTAACTGCTTCCTCTTTATGGGGCAGTTTGCCCCATTCACATTTATGGTTAGAAGGACTAATTTTATATTGCTTGCCATCCTATTAACCCCTGCTTATGCTTTTCTCCTTTCCTTCTCCTTTACCCCCTTCCCCAGTATTAAACTTGTTAGCACCATCTGCTTTTCACAGCCTTCCCATTGGAAGTATCCTTCCCCCACCTTAACATTCCTCTTCCTATTTTATCCATTTTTCTCACAGTTTCTGTATTCCCTACCCCTTAGCTTACTCCTTCCCTCTCACTTTTCAATGAAGTGGAAGAAGTTTCACAATAAATCAAATATGTCTACTGATACACACTATGTTGATCTCCCTCCTTTCTTTCTCTCAGTTATAATAGGTTACCTTTGCCTCTTCATGAGATGTAGTACCACCACTTTACACATTTTTATGATATAATTTCCTTTCCACCTCTAATTTCTAAGACAAATTGTACATATGTTCTTTACATATTTTTTTGACAGAAGTACATATTTTTTGACAAGATTTCTTTTTACCTTTTTAGAAATCTCTTGAGTTCTGTATTTGAAGATCAAACATTTTATGTAGGTCTGGTTTTTTCATCAAAAATAGATGGAATTCTTTTATTTCGTTAAATGTCCATCTTCTTCCCTGGAAAACGATGCTCATTCTTGCTGGGTAAGTTATTCTTGGCTGCATACCAAGTTCCTTAGCCTTTTGGAATATCATGTTTCAGGCCCTTTGTTCTTTTAATGTGGATGCTGCTAGATCATGGGTTATCCTTATTGTGGATCCTCCAAATCTGAATTGCTTTTTTCTAGCAGCTTCCAATATCTTTTCCTTTGTCTGATGCTTCTTGAACTTGGCCACTATATTTCTTGGCGTTTTGATTTTAGGTTCCCTTTTAGTAGGTGATAGATGAATTTTTTCAATGTCTATTTTACCCTCTGTTTCCAGAATGTCTGGGCAGTTCTCTTTGATAATTTCCTCGAAAATGGTGTCCAAGCTCTTTTTTTCCTCCCATTTTTCAGGGAGTCCGATTATTCTCAAATTGTCTCTCCTGGATCTGTTTTCCCGGTCTGTTGTCTTTCTGGTAAGGTACTTGACATTCTTTTCAATTGTTTCATTTCTCTGGTTTTGCTTGACTACCTCTTGGTTTCTCCTTGAGTCATTCATTTCTAGTTGTTCCAGTCTAATTTTCAATGATGTATTTTCTTCACTCACTTTTTTTCATATCTCTTTGTAATTGTCCAATTGAGTTTTTATCTTCTATGGAATTTTTTTCCATTTTATCCATTTTTTTTTTTACAGAGCTGATTTCTTTTTCCAGCTCACTATTCCTGTTTTCCTTGGAGTTGTTTACCTTTTCCAGCTCACTAATCCTGTTTTCCTTGGAGTTGTTTACCTTTTACAGCTCACTAATCTTGTTTCTCAATGATTTGATTTCTTTATCCACTCTGTCTTTGAATGCATGGGATGACTTCTCCAGGCTCTCTTGCCAAGCTTCCCTTTCCTTTTCCCATTTCTCTTCCAGCTCTCTTGTGAGAGCCTTTTTGATTTCCTCTACGAGGTTCTTTTGTATTGAGGAGCAGCTTATATCCCTCCCAGGGGATACATCTGGGGACAGTCTGTTCCTAGTCTCCTCAGCATTTGAATTCTGATCCCTCTCCACACAGAAGCTGTCAATTGTTAGAGCCCTTTTGAATTTTTTGTTCATTTTGTCAGAGTAGGAATCAAAGAAAACAAACTGAAAAGAGAAACAATTGGTCTGTTTTGCGGGGGATGGTGCTGGATGGTATTAATGGGCTTCCTCTACAGACTGGGGGTAGGGCAGCAGAGAGCCACTAACAGAACAGCAATGACTGTACTGAGTCTGTGCTCTGAGGCTCTGAGAATGCACCGAGTCAGTCCAGGTGGTGGTTGGGGGTGGCCAAGCTCTGAGAGATGCTAGCTTTCTGGGGTTTTAATATTCACCTCCGTTGTTTACCCCTCTCCACTGCTCCTGGCTTGCTGCCAAGATGGAGCATCCACACTGGGGCAAAAGCCCTTTTGCAGAAAGGGCAGAGATCACACCCCTCCCCCTCGGGTCTGAGCTGTGTGAGCTGCCTGTCTTGCTCTGGCTGCCTGCCCTCAGTCTGTGCCCAGTCTGATTAACCCTCCCCCGAGCAAACACAGACCTTTTCTGGCGACTTTCAAGGATGTCTTCTCTTGGTGATTATTTGTGGATTTCTTTCTGGGTCAAGCATTAAGTCAGAGGCTTGTCATGAAGTAAGTTCTGAGAGAAAACGAGGAGCTCAAGCAGCTGTCTGCCTCCATGTCGCCATCTTGGCAGCTGACAAAATAAATTTTGCAGTGTAAAGGGGTTTTGTGTGTTTTTTTATTAAAAACAATCATATATTTTCATAGAATCTTTTGGAGATTAGAGGACCATAGTAGGGAAGAAGGGAGGAAATAAACACTTATGGTTCTACTTTGTGACCAACACTTTATAAAATGTTTTACTAATACTATTTAGTAGATTTCCAGTGGGGAACGGTCAGATACCATTAGGTTCTCACTTCTCATTTTGTAGATAAGGAAATCAAGACAAGGAGTCATTAAATATTTTATGCAGTGTAATTTAACTACTAATTATCTGAGATGGGATTTTAGCCCAGTTCTCTGAGATCCTAGTCCTATTGAAGATCTCATTCAGAATCTAATTAAATAAAAGATAATCTAAATTTTAAGAATTTTTCATGCCCCAACAGTATTAAATAATTTGTTTCTTCACAATGATTTTTCCTTCTTCAGAGTAATTCTCAGAGTAAGAATAGTGCCATATACTGGAACATTTTGCTTTAAGGAGAGAACAGTGATTCTCAAACATCTCACTTGCATTCCTGCCTCTCAGTGAAATAGAAAAGGAAAAAAAAATATCATATTTTTTTCAGTGGAAGAAACCAATACTTGAGAAATGCCAAAGCAAAGCATATTTTGGAGTTATAATTTCTATTAAAAGAACGTACAAATTAACCAGCCTAATTCTTCTTAAACATGTGGGAAGATGGAATTACAAAATTGCAGAGAGAGCAAAAGTTTTAGCTTGTGAAAAAGTCCATTGCAAAAGAGTAGCTCCTTAAAAAATGTGAGGCAATTGTTACTATTTCTCTTAAGTACAAAAATCATTGTGCAATGTAATTCTAATGCTCTCATCCACCACAAAAAAAAAATCATTCTGCCTTTCATTTAATTGTTATGAAGCTTAGTACGAGTTTATGACGATTGGAATTAGTACAATTTAGAACACAGTTTAGAGGTAGATCAGTAGTACAATGCATAGAACCATCTATCTGGAATTGGAAAGACCTGAGTTCAAATCCAATTTCAGAAATTTACTAGCTGTGCAAAATATCAAATATCATGGAGCCACAATCAGGATTTATACAATAATTACCTGTTCCTAGTCAGGAAAGGCCAATGCCATATGATTAGTTCCTTCATCGATCATCCAACTACCTCCTATGGCTCCAAAAATTATGGTATTCACAGCTTCCTCACCCCCAGTAAACATTTTTGGCCAATGGACTAAACCATGTGAAGGTAACTTCAAACCCAATACTGAGTTAGGGAGATGTCTATTCCAAGCACATGGAGACTTCCCCTGGTGCAATAGAAAAATATGAACAATTTGTTGTAAAGGGGTATGAAGATGCTGTGGAGTGCTTAGACATTGTCTGATTATCAAAGATCATCCACTATATCCCAAGCCATTGTCACTTACAGTGATTTATGTCTTGTCACTGGACTTCCACTTTTTGGAAGAGAAAGTGAGGGCAACAATATGCGACTCATCCTCATTTAAACCCAAATTATGTATGAATCCACAGATATCACACATATCATTTTACCATAATTTACCTACCTGAAAGTCTTGTGCTGTGAAACAGCAGGTACTGATGTATTAGGAGCTGTAGTCACAACTATGCACATAGGCATTTCAGAACACAGGGACATGTTATCACTGGCCTAAAGCAGTAGTGGAAATAAGTAGCCCTGTGGATAAGCAGCCATTTTTAAGGACCCCATTATTCACTTTCTGGCATGAAGAAGGAGAGAGAATAGGTACCCTAAAAGCTGTCCACTTTATTTAACCTAATTCTGGCCTGCTTACTGTAGTTACCTTGTGGTTAGAACAAACACACACACGAATATATAAAAAACTTTTTGTGAAGATGATTTCACTTACTATTGATATGTGGAATTAGTGCAAACATTAGGACAACACAAAATCCATTAGACATAAAAGACAAACAGCTCTTGCTGCAAGTGAGCTCTACCATATAAATAAGAGCACTTATTGAAGCAAGGATGACATGAAGACCTCCTTGTTGAAATCTGAATTGGATACATAGTTTTCTAGGTTTTCTAGAGTGGGGTCTTGATAAGGAACAGTGAAAGATGTGTGGACTTCACAGTCAAATTTAGTCTAGTTAAAAACCATGTATGCTTCCCAAATGGAGTGAAGAGCAGGCTTGTGAAAATGAGATTGTCAGCTGTAGGAAAGTGCCTTTTCTCATTATCAATGCATACACTCTTTCCATGGTGAACTCTAATAAAGTTAAATAAAAATTTTATGAATACTGTCTTAATCAATGCCTAAAGAGGATAAATGTATAATTCTGGATGACTTGAATCCCATAGTAACTAGGGACTATCATACACAGCAGGAAGTCCTTGGGAGCAATGAGGTTAGAAACAGCAACATCAATGGTCATTTACTACTAAGATTTGTGTCTTCATGACTTTTTCATCAATAACATTATTTTCTTCTTCCCTAATCACCACAAAGCACCATGGATGCAGACCCACTGACATTTAAAAAGAGTATGTTGGAGTAGCCAGATGGAGCAGTGGGCAGAGCACTGGCCTTAGATTCAGGAAAACCTGATTTCAAACCCAGCCTCACATAATTAACCCAAATAGCTTGCCCCCCAAAAGTACTATGTTGTTGTAAGGAGAAGAGATAGGCAGGATATGAGTGATAAAGGTGCTATGTGGTTCAGAATGCTGGATGGTTCATGGACTTATCCTATAAGTTAAACATTAGCATTCAACAAAAGCAATGGTACTAGGGCAAGATAACTTCCAAAGGACGCAACAAGATAACTTCCAGAGGACCCTAAGTCAACAGATTAGACTACTCCTTCATGTGTGAACAGTTTGTTGCTAACTTGGAGGGAAAGCTGAACGAATACATGGTTGTCAACAGTGGAACAGAAAAGGAGTTGGAAGCTTTAGGAGATTTGTTGCATAGTAACACATTTATTCATCTGGGACAGAACTCTCCCAAATATCAAGATTGATTTGACAAAAAAGAAGGTGAAATTCAGAAGCTCCTAAATAAAAAATGAAAACTCCAAGAACTGGGACTTCCAGCCAAGATGGTGGCGTGGAGGCAGACAGCTGCTTGAGCTCCTCGTTTTCTCTCAGAACTTACTTCATGACAAGCCTCTGACTTAATGCTTGACCCAGAAAGAAATCCACAAATAATCACCAAGAGAAGACATCCTTGAAAGTCGCCAGAAAAGGTCTGTGTTTGCTCGGGGGAGGGTCGAACTGACTGGGCGCAGACTGAGGGCAGGCAGCCAGAGCAAGACAGGCAGCTCACACAGCTCAGACCCGAGGGGGAGGGGTGTGATCTCTGCCCTTTCTGCAAAAGGGCTTTTGCCCCAGTGTGGATACTCTGTCTTGGCAGCAAGCCAGGAGCAGGGAGAGGGTGTAAACACTGGAGGTGAAGATTAAAACCCCGGAAAGCTAGCATCTCTCAGAGCCTGGCCACCCCCAACCTCCACCTGGACTGACTCAGCTAGTTCTCAGAGCCTCAGAGCGCAGACTCAGTACAGTCATCTCTGTTCTGTTAGTGGCTCTCTGCTGCCCTACCCCCAGTCTGTAGAGGAAGCCCATTAATACCATCCAGCCCCATCCCCTGCAAAACAGACCAATTGTTTCTCTTGTCAGTTTGTTTTCTTTGATTCCTACTCTGACAAAATGAACAAAAAATTGAAAAGGGCTCTAACCATTGACAGCTTCTGTATGGAGAGAGAGCAAACTTCAAATACTGAGGAGACTAAAAACAGACTGTCCCCAGATGAATCCCCTAAGAGGGATATGAGCTGCTCCTCAATACAAAAGAATCTCATAGAGGAAATCAAAAAGGCTCTCACAAGAGAGCTGGAAGAGAAATGGGAAAAGGAAAGGGAAGTTTGGCAAGAGAGCCTGGAGAAGTCATCCCATGCATTCAAAGACAGAGTGGATAAAGAAATCAAATCATTGAGAAACAAGATTAGTGAGCTGGAAAAGGAAAACAACTCAAAGGAAAACAGGATTAGTGAGCTGGAAAAAGAAAACAGCTCTCTAAAAAATAAAATGGATAAAATGGAAAAAAATTCCATAGAAGATAAAAACTCAATTGGACAATTACAAAGAGATATAAAAAAAAAGTGAGTGAAGAAAATACATCATTGAAAATTAGACTCGAACAAGTAGAAATGAATGACTCAAGGAGAAACCAAGAGGTTGTCAAGCAAAACCAGAGAAATGAAACAATTGAAAAGAATGTCAAGTACCTTATTAGAAAGACAACAGACCGGGAAAACAGATCTAGGAGAAACAATTTGAGAATAATCTGACTCCCTGAAAAAATGTGAGGAAAAAAAAAGAGCTTGGACACCATTGTCGAGGAAATTATGAAAGAGAACTGCCCAGACGTTCTGGAAATGGAGGGTAAAATAGATACTGAAAAAATTCATCGATCACCTACTGAAAGGGACCCTAAAATCAAAACGCCAAGAAATATAGTGGCCAAGTTCAAGAACCATCAGACAAAGGAAAAAATACTGGAAGCTGCTAGAAAAAAGCAATTCAGATATGGAGGAGCCACAATAAGGATAACCCAGGATCTAGCAGCATCCACATTAAAAGAACAAAGGGCCTGGAACATGATATTCCGAAAGGCTAAGGAACTTGGTATGCAGCCAAGAATAATTTACCCAGCAAGAATGAGCATCATTTTCCAGGGAAGAAGATGGACATTTAACGAAATAAATGAATTCCATCTATTTTTGATGAAAAAACTAGACCTATATAAAAGGTTTGATCTTCAAATACAGAACTCAAGAGATTTCTAAAAAGGTAAAAAGAAATCTTGAGAACTATACTTCTGCCAAAAAACTATGTAGAGAACATATGTACAATTTGTCTTAGAAATTAGAGGTGGAAAGGAAATTATATCATAAAAAAAGTGTAAAGTGGTGGTACTATATCTCATGAAGAGGCAAAGGTAACCTATTTTATCTGAGAGAAAGAAAGGAGGGAGATGAACATAGTGTGTATCAATAGACATATTCAATTTATGGTGAAACTTCTTCCACTTCATTGAAAAGTGAAAGGGAAGGAGTAAGCTAAGGGGAAGGGAATACAGAAATTGTGAGTAAAAGGGGTAAAATAAGGGGAGGAACTTTAAGGCGGAGGAGGGATACTAAAAAGGGAGGGCTGTGAAAAGCAAGTGGTGTTCACCAGTTTAATACTGGGGAGGAGGATAAGAGGGAAGGAAAGGGGAAAAGCATAAGCAGGGGTTAACAGGATGGCAAGCAATATAGAATTAGTCCTTCTAACCATAAATGTGAATGGGGCAAACTGCCCCATAAAGAGGAAGCAGTTAGCAGACTGGATTAAAAGTCAGAATCCTATTATATGTTGTTTACAGGAAACACACCTGAAACAGGGTGAGACATTCAAACTAAAAGTAAAAGGGTGGAGCAGAATCTATTATGCTTCAGGCAAAACCAAAAAAGCAGGAGTAGCCATCCTCATCTCAGATCAAGCAAAAACAAAAATTGATCTCATTAAAAGAGATAAGGAAGGGCATTATATCCTGCTAAAGGGCAGCATCAATAATGAAGCAGTATCTATATTAAACATATATACACCAAGTGGTGCAGCATCTAAATTCTTAAAAGAGAAATTAAGAGAGTTGCAAGAGGAATTAGATAGCAAAAGTATAATAGCGGGAGATCTCAACCTTGCACTCTCAGAATTAGATAAATCAAACCACAAAATAAATAAGAAAGAAGTCAAAGAGGTAAATAGAATACTAGAAACGTTTGATATGATAGATCTTTGGCGAAAGCTAAATGGAGACAGAAAGGAGTATACTTTATACTCAGCAGTTCATGAAACCTATATAAAAATTGATCATATACTAGGGCATAAAACCTCAAAATCAAATGCAGTAAGGCAGAAATAGAAAATGCATCCTTTTCAGACCACAATGCAATCAAAATTACATTTAATAAAAAGCCAGGGGAAAATAGACCAAAAATAATTGGAAACTAAATAATCTTATACAAAATAATGATTGGGTAATCCAGCAAATCATAAACATAATAACTTCACCTAAGAAAATGACAATAATGAGACATCATACCAAAATGTGTGGGATACAGCTAAAGCAGTAATAAGGGGAAGTTTTATATCTCTACAGGCCTACTTGCATAAAATAGAGAAAGAGAGGGCCAACGAATTGGGCTTACAACTAAATTGCTAGAAAAAGAACAAATTAAAAACCCCCAGACAAACACAAAACTTGAAATTCAAAAAATAAAAGGTGAGATTAATAAAATTGAAAGTAAAAAAGGTATTGAATTAATTAATAAAACTAAGAGTTTGTTCTATGAAAAAACCAACAAAATAGACAAACCCTTAGTAAACCTGATTAAAAAAAGGAAAGAGAAAAAGCAAATTGTTAGTCTTGAAAATGAAAAGGATGAATTCAACAATAATGAAGAGGAAATTAGAACAATAGTTAGGAGCTACTTTGCTCAACTTTATGCTGATAAATTCGATAACTTAGATGAAATGGAAGAATACCTTCAAAAATATAGCTTGCCCAGATTAACAGAGGAAGAAGTAAGTAGTCTAAATAGTCCCATCTCAGAAAAAGAAATAGACCAAGCTATTAACCAAGTTCCTAAGGAAAAGTCCCCAGGACCAGATGGATTTACTGGTGAATTCTACCAAACATTTAAAGAACAACTAACTCCAATGCTATGTAAACTATTTGAAAAAATAGGGATTGAAGGAGTCCTACCAAATTCCTTCTATGACACAGACATGGTACTGATACCTAAACCAGGTAGATCAAAAACTGAGAAAGAAAACTATAGACCAATTTCCTTAATGAATATTGATGCTAAAATCTTAAATAAGATATTAGCAAATAGACTTCAGAAAATCATCCCCAGGATAATACACTATGACCAAGTGGGATTTATACGAGGAATGCAGGGCTGGTTTAATATTAGGGAAATTATTAGTATCATTGACCATATTAATAATCAAATTAATAAAAACCATATGATCATCTCAATAGATGCAGAAAAAGCATTTGATAAAATCCAACATTCATTCCTACTAAAAACGCTTGAGAGTATAGGAATAAATTTAAAACCTTCAGTAAACATCATATGTAATGGCGATAAACTAGAACCTTTCCCTGTAAGATCAGGAGTGAAACAAGGTTGCCCACTATCACCATTACTATTCAATATAGTACTAGAATCTCTAGCCTCGGCAATAAGAGCTGAGAAAGAGATTCAAGGAATTAGAGTAGGAAATGAGGAAACCAAATTATCACTTTTCACAGATGACATGATGGTATACTTAGAGAACCCCAAAGACTCTGCTAAAAAGCTATTACAAATAATTCAGAATTTTAGAAAAGCTGCAGGATACAAAATAAATCCACATAAATCCTCAGCCTTTTTATACATTACTAACACAATCCAACAGCAAGAGATACAAAGAGAAATTCCATTCAAAATTACGGTCAATAGTATAAAATATTTGGGAATATATCTACCAAAGGAGAGTCAGGAATTATATGAGCAAAATTACAAAACACTTGCCACAAAAATAAATTCAGATTTAAATAATTGGAAACACATTCAGTACTCTTGGATAGGCCGAGCAAATATAATTAAGATGACAATATTCCCTAAACTATCAATCAGACTGGTCAATCAGACTGGTCAATCAGACTGGGCGCAGACTGAGGGCAGGCAGCCAGAGCAAGACAGGCAGCTCACACAGCTCAGACCTGAGGGGGAGGGGTGTGATCTCTGCCGTTTCTGTGAAAGGGCTTTTGCCCCAGTGTGGATGCTCTGTCTTGGCAGCAAGCCAGGAGCAGTGGAGAGGGTGTAAACATCGGAGGTGAAGATTAAAACCCCAGAAAGCCAGCGTCTCTCAGAGCCCGGCCACCCCCAGCCCCCACCTGGACTGTCTAGGTGAGTTTTCAGAGCCTCAGAGTGCAGACTCAGTACAGTCATTGCTGTTCTGTTAGTGGCTCTCTGCTGCTCTACCCCCAGTCTGTAGAGGAAGCCCATTAATACCATCCAGCCCCATGCAATTGATAAATTTTCAAAGGATATGAACAGACAATTTTCAGATGATGAAATTAAAACTATTTCCACTCATATGAAAGAGTGGTCCAAATCACTATTGATCAGAGAAATGCAAATTAAGACAACTCTGAGATATCATTACACACCTGTCAGATTGGCTAAGATGACAGGAACAAATAACAATGAATGTTGGAGGCACTGTGGGAAAACTGGGACACTGCTGCATTGTTGGTGGAGTTGTGAAAGAATCCAACCATTCTGGAGAGCCATCTGCAATTATGCCCAAAAAGTTATCAAAATTTGCATACCTTTTGACACAGCCATACTACTACTGGGCTTATATCCCAAGGAAATACTTAAGAAGGGAAAGGGACCTGTATGTGCCAAAATGTTTGTGCCAGCCCTTTTCATAGTGGCTAGAAGCTGGAAGATGAATGGATGTCCATCCATTGGAGAACGGTTGGGTAAATTATAGTATATTAATGTTATGGAATATTATTGTTCTGTAAGAATTGACCAACAGGAGAAATACAGAGAGGCTTGGAGAGACTTACATCAACTGATGCTAAGTGAAACGAGCAGAACCAGAAGATCATTATACACTTCAACAATGATATTGTATGAGGATGTATTCTGATGGAAGTGGATATCTTCAACACAGAGAAGAGCTAATCCAATTCCAGTTGATCAGTGATGGACAGAATCAGCTACATCCAGAAAAGGAACACTGGAAATGAGTGTAAACTGTTATTTTTATCTCCTGAATCCAATTCTTCCTGTGCAACAAAAAATTCGGTTCTACACACATATATTGTATCTAGAATATATTGTAATATATTTAACATGGATAAGACTGCCTGCCAGTTGGGGGAGGGGGTTGGGGGAGGAAGGGAAAAAATCTGAACAGAAGTAAGTGCAAGGGATAATGTTGTAAAAATTACCCATTCATATGCATTGTCAAAAAAAAAAAGTTATAATTATAAAATAAAATAAAAATTAAATAAAAAAATTTACCAAAAGAAAACTCCATAAAGTTTATCAGTAAGAGAGTTCATCCAACTTTTAAAAGGCATCAAAAGTAAGGTACAAATGAAATTTAGAGAGATGCAGCATTCTTGTTTTGATGCTGACAGTAAAAATCCAGAACACTTTTATGATGCCCTATAAGCTATTCATGGGCCAGATACTTATGGTGCACCTTAATTACCTAGTGCTGATAAAGCTACAACAATTAGTAATAATAGATCAAGGGGAGATGATAAGAGGGAGAGCATATTAAGAGAGGCAGTAGCAAGAAGCAAAACAGAACTTTGAGGAAGGATAGGGTAAAAAAGGGAGAACAATATAAAAAGAAAACTAGAAAGATGAAAACATAGTTAGCAGTTTTAACTGTGTAAGTGGATAAGGTAAACCCAACAACATCAAAAATGGAAGAAGATAGAAAAATGCTTAATATTTTATTTCCTCCAGTTATACATAAGAAAGTGTTTTTTAGATTTGTTTTTAAGACTTTGAGTTCCACTGTACCCAAAGGGTAACAAATTGTGTATCCCTTTTGATCCAGCAGTTTCTATACTGGGCCTCTATCCCAAAGAGATCATAAAAAAGGGAAAAGTACTAAAATATGTAAAAATGTTTGTAGCAGCCTTTTTTGTAGAGGCAAAGAGTAGGAAATTGAGTGGATGTTCATCAGCTAAAGAATGGCTGAATAACTTATGCTATATGAATGTTATGGAATATTATTATTCTGTAAGAAATGATCAGCAGGATGATTTCAGAAAGGTCTGGAGAGACTTGATTGAACTGATGCTAAGTGAAATGAATAGAAACTAGATAACATTTTTCACAGTAACAGCAAGATTACAAGATGATCAAATTGGACAAAGCTGGCTCTTTTCTACAATGAGGTGATTCAGGCCAATTCCAATAATCTTCATTCAGAAAAAGGACTGTGATGATTGAATGTGGATCACAACATAGTATTTTCACTTTTTTGTTATTTGCTTTTTGTTTTATTTGTCATTTTCTTTCCTTATTGATCTGATTTTTCTTGTGCAACATGATAAATGTAGAAATATATATATAGAAGAAATGCACATGTTTAACATATATTGGATTACTTGCTGTCTAAGGTAGGGGGAGAAGAAATTTGGAACACAGTGTTTTGCAAGGTGAATGTTGAAAACTATGCATATATTTTTTAAAATAAAAATGTAAAAAGAATAGATTTTGGGTTCTAGATACTCACTTTCCTCTCTTCTTATACCCCCAATTCATAAGGCAGATGTAAAACATTTCTATAAAAGTCATGAGAAGATAACAAAATATATTAGAAACCAGAATCTAATAATATGTAGTTTACAAAGAACACACTTGAAGCAAAGATATATTTAGACTTAAAGAGCTGAAACAAAATCTCTTATGCTTCATCTTAAATTTAAAAAGACAGAATTAGCAATTATGATCTTAGACAAAACAAAAGAAAAAAATTGGTATTGTGGTGGTAGTGATGGTGATAATGGTGGTGAAGGTACAATTGTTTCCAATTTTTGTGACTTTCCCACCTTTATTTTTCTGTTTTTGCAAAAATACGGAGTGATTTTCCATTTAATCTCCAGCAAATTTTACAGATGAGGAAATGAAAGTAAATAAAAGTGACTGACTTTCACAGGGTCATACAAACTGACTTTAGGCATGGCATTCTGCCTAATAATTTGATAAATAATTGGCTACTTTAATTTTTAAAAGAAAGAAGAAAACCAAATTACTGTATTAAAAATGAAAAGAGAGAATACACTCTCAAGAAAGGTTAAATAAAAATAGTTGTTAGGAACTATTTTTCAAATTTTATGCTAATAGAACTAACAGTTTTAATGAAATAAATGTATATGTAGCAAAAATATAAATTGCACAGATAATCAGGAGAGAAAATGGAATATTTAAATAATCCTGTTTTTATAAAAGAAATTATTCTGGAAAATTATTTGGAACTATGCTCAAAGGGCATGTTCCTGCAGATCCTTTGATCCTCCTGGACACTACTGGGTTCATATCCCAAAGGGATCAAAAAAGAGGAGAAAGTATCCAACTGTGTAAAAATCTTTGCATCAACTCTTTTTGAGGTGGTAAAGAATTGAAAACTGAGTGGATGCCCATAAATTATGGAATGGCTAAATAAATTGTGGTATTTAAAGGTAATGGAATATTATTGTTCAATAAAATGATGAGCAAGCTGATTTCAGAAAAGCTTGTAAAGACTTACATGAACTAATGCTGAGTGAAGTGAACTGAACAAGAAGAACAGTGTACACAGTAATAGCAAGATTATGTGATGACCAACTATGACAGGCTCTTCTTAGTAATACAGTGATCCAAGATAATTTCAATAGATTTGGAACAGAAAATGCCATCCTCATTTAGAGAAAGATCTATGGTGACTGAATATGAATTGCAGCACAGTATTTTTAACTTTTGTTGTTGTTGCTGTTTTTCCCCTTTCTCCCATTTTTCTTCCACACCATGACTAATATGGAAATATGTTTAAATTATTATATGTGTATAACCTATATCGGATTACTAGGTATCTTGAGGGGGGGGGAGGAAAAGAATAAAGGGAGAAAAAATACCTTGGAACTAAAAATCTTACAAAAGTGAATGTTGCTAACTATCTTTACATGTAATTAGGGAAAAAATACAATTAAGTGAAAAAAAAGAAAAAAAATAAGCCATATTTGAGCTCCATGAGCAAACACAAAACAAAACACAACAAAACAAAACAAACTAAAACCAAATAAAGAAATTTACAAGTGAATGTATGTAAAAGTAAAAACAATTAAATCCATCACTATATAAACCTTTGGGGAAAATATGTAAATATGGCATCCTAACAAATTTTTTTGGGGACACACAAATATTTGTTGATGTCTAAAATAGGAAAGGCAAAGTAAGGAAAGAAAATTATAGATAAATTTCCCCATTTAATATTGATACAAAAAATGTTCAATAAATATATCAGTAAAAAGATTACAGCAATATATGAAGATCAAACACTATGTGCATTAGAAATTTATATATGGAATGCAGGGCTGGTTCAATTTTAGGAAAACTAAATATAATAGACTAAATAAATAATGAAAACAACAAAAACCCAATGATCATAGCAAAATATATATATATATATATATATATATATATATATATATATATATATATATATATATATATATATAAGTTTTTACCAAATATAGCACCTATCACACTCAAATACACTAGGACACAGAGGAATAAATGGGGACTTTCTCAATATAACAGCTAAGTGTAATGCAAAATAGAAATAAATTAAAGTCTTTCCCAGTAATTTCAGGTGTGAAGCAAGGGTGCCTCATCAATATTGTTATTTAATATTATACTAAAATACTATAGCAATAAAGCAAGAAAAATAGGAATAAGAATATGCCACAAGGAAATAAATTTATCACTATTTGCAAATGATATGGTATTCTCAGAGAATCTGAGAAAACCCACTAAAATAACTGGTCAACACAATGAACAAATTTAGCAAAGTGACAGGATATAAAAGAAATGCATAAATCATTAGCATTTCTATATATAATCAACAAAATCTTATAGGAAGAGATAGAAAGTGAAATTGCATTGAAAATCCTTGCAGATCGTATAAAATACTTAAAAGTCAACCTATGAAGATATAAGAATTATATGAACATAGTCAACAAACATTTTTCATACATATAAATATTCAAGAAATTGGAAAATATTGATTATTTATGCCTATGTTGAACTGATATATATATATATATATATATACATATATATGTATAATATATATGTATATTGATATATGATGATAAAAATGACAGTGTGATCCAAATTAATGTATTTATGCAGTACCATATTAGTCAAAATTCCACAGAATTGTTTTGTGAATATTGAAAAAATAATAACAATAATTATGTGGAATAATAAAAGATCATGAATATCAAGGGAATCAATGAAAAAAAAATAATAAAGTAATAAGTCACCACAGTACCAGATTTCACACTGTGTTAGAAAATAGTAATCATTAAAAAAAATCTGGCTCTTTTATTTTCTGATCTTTGCTGTCATGGATTGCAAGGACACTCCTGGCAAGGGCCAGTCCCAGTTGGCTTTGCCATATCACTACAGTTAGCCCATGTGGCTGAAACTCACCTCAAAGGATGTGAAGGAGCAGCTATACAAGCTAAGGAAGAAAAGCCTGATATCATCCATGATTGATGTTATTCCAAGGGATTCTCATGTGTGTATTGCACAAGTATGCTATGTAACTGGCAACAAAATTTTGAGAATTCTCAACTATAAGAGACTTTCCCTGATCTTCCTGAAAATCTTTATCACTTAATCAAGAAAACTGTTGCTTTTTGAAAAGACCTTGAGAAAAACAGAAAGCATAAGCTTTATAAATATGATCTAATTCTTAATGAGAATCAAATTTATAGGCTGGATCAATACTACAGAACCAAGAGAGTGATCCCACCAAATGGGAAATATGAATTATATACAGCATCTGCTCTGGTGACATAAATTTTGTTTTATGTACAGTGGCAAGAAACTGGGAACTGAGTGGATGCTCATCAGTTGGAGAATGGCTGAATAAGTTATGGTACATGAATGTTACTGAATAGTATTGTTCTATAAGAAATATGAGCAAAATGGACTGTCACAAACATTTTTATACATCTGGGTCCCTTTGCCTTTTTTATGGATACAAGCCCATTAGAGACACTGCTAGATCAAAGGGTATGCACAGTTTAATAGCCTTTTGTGCATAGTTCCGAATTGCTCTCCAGAATGGTTGAATCAGTTCACAGCTGTATCAACAATGTATTAGTACCAACAGTTTTTCCACATCTCCAACATTAGTCATTATATTTTCCTCTCATTTTAACTAATCTGAGAGGTGTGTAGTAGTACCTCAGAGTTTTCTTAAATTTGCATTTCTGATTCCTAGTGATTTAGAACACTTTTTCATATGACTAGAAATGATTTCAATTTCTTCATCTGGAAATTTTCTGTTCATATCCTTTGACTATTTGTCAATTAGAGAATAGCTTGTATTCTTAGAAATTTGAGTCGATTCTCTATATATCTTAGAAATGAGGCCTTTATCAGAACTCTTGGATGTAAAAACTATTTTCCACAGTTTTCTGCTTCCCTTCTAACTTTATCTGCATTGGTCTTGTTTGTATAAAATCTTTTTAACTTCATATAATCAAAATTATCCATTTTGCATTCCATAATATGCTCTTATACTTCTTTGAGCACAGATTCCTTCCTTCTCTACAGATCTGACAGGTAGACTATCCTTTGTTGTTCTAATTTGCTTATAGTATCACTCTTTATATTTAAATCATGAACACATTTCATCCATATTTGTTAAAGTGTATTACATGTGGGCCAATACCTATGAGTCTCTGTCATACTAATTTCCTATTTTCCAAGCAATTTTTGTCAAAAGTTCTTGTTCCAAAAGCTGGGGTCTTTGGGTTTATCAAAAACTAGCTCACTCTAGTCATTAACTGTTGTGTCTTTAAACCTAATGTATTCCTCTGATTGACTACTCTGTTTTTTAGGTAGTACCAAATGGTTTGAGAATGCTGCTTTATAATATAGTTTTAGGTCTTGTATAGCCAGGCAACTTTCATTTACATTTTTTCATTAATTTTCTTGAAATAGTTTATATTAACTACATTGATTTTATATTAATTTTATCTTTGTATTTCTTACTGCTGGATTTTGTTGATAATATATAGAAATAGTGATTATTTATAGGGATTTATTTTGTATCCTACAACTTTGATAAAGTTGTGAATTGTTTCTAGTAATATTTTTAGCTGATTCCCTAATTCTCTAAGTATGTCATCATATAATCTGCAGAATGATAATTCGGTTTCCTCATTTCTCTAAATTCCTTAAATTTCTTTTTTAAGAAGACTCCAATTTGGAACTATGCTCAAAAAATTATCAAACTATGCATACCTTTTGATCCAGCAGTATTACTACTGTGCTTATATCCCAAAGAGATTTTAAAGAATGAAAGAGACCTGTATGTGCAAGAATGTTTGTGACAGCCCTCTTTGTAGTGGCCAGACACTAGAAACTGAGTGGATGCCCATCAACTGGAGAATGGCTGAATAAATTATGGTATATGAATATTATGGAATACTATTGTTCTGTAAGAAATGACCAGCAAGATGATTTCCGAAAGGTCTGGAGAGACTTACATGAATTGATGCTGAGTAGAATAAGCAGGACCAAAAGATCATCATATACTTCAGCAACAATATTATATAATGATCAATTCTGGTGGACGTGGCCCTCCTCAACAATGAGATGAACCAAATCAGTTCCAATAGAGCAGTAATAAACTGAACCAGCTACATCCAGGGAAAGAACTCTGGGAAATGACTATGAACCACTACATAGAATTCCCAATCCCTTTATTTTTGTCCACTTGCATTTTTGATTTCCTTCACAGGCTAATTGTACACTATTTCAAAGTCTGATTCTTTTTGTACAGCTAAATATCTGTTTGGACATGTATACATATATTGTATTTAAGTTATACTTTAATATATTTGACATGTATTGGTCAACCAGCCATCTGGGAAAAGGGGTGGGGGGAAGGAGGAGAAAAGTTGGAACAAAAGGTTTTGCAATTGTCAATGCTGAAAAATTAACTATGCATATATCTTGTAAATAAAAAGCTATAATAATAATAAAAAACTCCAAATGGAATAATAAAGACTTGAAAATGATTGGAAAAAAAAAAAAAGAAGACTCATTTTCCTGTGTTCAAATCTGGCTTCCAGCAGCCATGTGACCCAGATAAATCACATCATCTGTTTATCTCTGTTTCCTAATTTGTAAAAAATGTGCTGGAGAAGGAAATGTCTAACCCCTCCATATTTTTGCCAAGAAAATCCCAAAAGAGGTCATGAAGAATCAGACACAACAGAAAAATGCCTCAACAACACTTAGGCAATGTGATTGAATGACTAAACAACAACAAAAACAAAAATACAGTAATAAATGACCATGGTAATCTAATGTTTAATAAACCCAAAGATCCAAGTTTGGGAGACAAGAATTCACTATTTCATAAAATTATTGGGAACATTAGAAAGCATTTTTTTTGGTGGTTTCACATCAGTATAATGGTGATTACTTTTCAGTGGGTGGGGAATGAGATAAAGGAAGGTATAGATTGTGGAAATGGAATGTAAATAAGATGATTTTTTTTTTAAGAGAAGACTAAGTATTTTCTTTTTTGTTTGTTTGTTTTGTTTTGGTTTGGTTTTTTTGTGTTTTTTTTTATTAATGTACAAAACACATTTCATTTTTATGAAAAAAGAACTACAGTGCAGTATCCCAGAGGGTAGATTGAATAGATCTTGAAACTAGGAAGATTAAAGAAATTGAATTGCTTAGGTTTAAACAAGATTTGAATTTTTTTAAATAAAAAATAGTGAAGCTTGAACCATCCAAATGATATTACACATACGTGTTTACATAAAGTAATAATTATTTCTTACCAAGTAGAAGTAATGCTATAAGTTTATTTTTTCCTATCCAAAATGCCTGTAGAAAGGCAGTTTCTGAAGACTCCTAAATTTTGATGCCTGTTTATCTGGATTATTACTTACCTGTTTAATACTGGGTAATTTACTTAAATTCTCTGTACCTAAAATTTCCTCATTCAAATTAAGTTGTCAGGCTAGACAATCTTAAAGCAATTTCCAGTTGCAAACCTTACTATTCCCCTCCTAGGGTTATGAAGCTTATAATGTGACCTTGGTAAAAAAAAAAAAAAAATATATATATATATATATACACACACACACATACTCATTAGGATTCTTGGAATACCCCCTTTAAAAGTGGAACAATTATTAAATGCATTAATCTTCTGTTTCTCTTTCCTGGGACACTGCCACCCCACTTATATTGGCTTTATGACCTCACCTCAGGACTATTGCAGTAAACTTCTGAATTATTTTCCTGGCTCAAGTATTTCCTCATTTCATTGCATTACCCACAAATACAGTCCTATTCAATCATCTCCACTGGTTTCCTATTTCCTCTGGGATATAATTCAATTTTTTTGTTTCTTTTTAAAGCTTTTCATAACCTGCATCCTTTCTAGTTTTCTTATACTTTACTACCATCCACTTATTTGTCAATATGATACTGACCTACTTATTTCTCCTAGTTGAGGATCTTCTCATTTCCAATTATTTTCACTGGCTGCTCCCCATGTTTCAAATTCTCTCATTCTCCATCTTCATTTTATGGATTTCCTGGCTTCCTTAAAATGCTTTCTAAAACATTATCTTTCAAAAGTATTAGTTCCTGATTTCTTTAAAAGCTTCCATCTGAAATTATCTTCAATTGCATAGAAACACACACACACACACACACACACACACACACACACACAGAAAATACATAGATCTTTTCATATGGTCTTCTCCATGTTTTTGTGAGCTGTTTGAGAGAATGGAGTCTTTTTTACTTCCTCTGTATTTCCAAGATTTAGCTTATTGCTCAGCATAGTTTGCTGTAGTTGTGTCTTTTCAGTGTGTCTTACCCTTTATCCCATTTGGCTTTTTCTTGGCAGAAATACTGTAATGGTTTACAATTTCCTTCTCCAGTTCATTTCACAAATAACAAAACTTAGGCAAACAGTTAAGTGACTTACTCAGAATCACATAGCCGGGGGTGGGGGGAAATTAGGTTAGACTTGAATTCAGAAAGATGGACCTTCCTTCTTAAAAAGATATTAAAGAGAGAAAGGGGACCCAGATGTGCAAAATGCTTGTGGCAACCCTTTTTGTAATGGTTAGAAAATGAAAACTGAGTGGATGTCCATCAGTTGGAGAATGGCTGAATAAGTTATGGTACACAAATGTGAAAGAATAAGAAATTATCAGGAGGATGATTTCAGAGAGGCCTGGAGAGACTTACATGAACTGATGCTAAGTGAATAAAACTGAGAGATCATTGTACATGGAAACAGTAAGATTATATAATAAACAATTCTGATGGACATGGCTCTTGTCAACAATGAGATGATTCAGGACAGTTCCAATCATCTTGTGATCAAGAGGGCCATCTACACCCAGAGAGAGGACAGTGGGAACTAAATGTGGTCCACAACATAGCATTTTCACATTTGTTGTTGTTGTTTGCTTGCATTTTATATTCTTTCTTATATTTTTCCGGTTTTATTTGATTTTTCTTGTGTGGCAAAATAATCATTTAATTATGTATCCATAGATTGGATTTAACATGTATTTCTACTATGTTTAACATATATTGGACTACTTGCTATCTTGGAGGAAGGTGGGGAAAAGGAAGGGAAATTATAACACAAGGTTTTGCAAGGGTTAATGTTGAAGAATTATACATGCATATGTTTTGAAAAATAAAAAGCTTTAATAAAATAAATTTAAATAAAAATTAAAATTAAAAATAAAAAAAAATAAAAAAAGATGAGCTTTTCTGACTCCAGGTGTGGTGGTCTATCCATTGTATTACTTATTTGTCCCTGCCTAACAAACAGCATCTGCTATTAAATATCTAAAACTGATGGGGGTTGAAGTCCCTTTAAGTTTATCTGGACCCAACCCCCAACTATCAGCTCAGCTTCCCTCAGCCCTCACCTGAATGTATTTGCATTGGGTATTTTAAAACAAATTGATTTGTATGAATATCATCTACTTGGATATGAACCTATGGGGACAAATTCCTTATTGTTATTAATATAAGGTTATGATAAATATTTGTTTAGAATTTATATTCTTGCATTTTTTCCTCATGTAACTGATCTTAAGATCAAAGTAATAGTCAATAGAAATTGTTAATGCGATTCACTTATGTCATACCTTGCTGTTTCTAGCCTGATTATATGTAATCATTGTATCCTAAATGCTTGGGTAAATAAGCATTTAGTCTGATCATCTGTCTGCTACTGGACAACGGACAACTAATAGAGATCTGTAAGACCAAAACTAATTTCTAACACTTGTTGGTTTATCTAGTTAACCTGAGATTCTCAGTTTTCTTCTCAGGGCAACTCCTACCTTCAGACACTCAGAAAGAAGAAGAGATGCCCTTTTAATGCAAATCTCTTCTAGACTTAAGCCTTAGAAGACCCCAGTCTCTGCCCTGAATTCGAGCAGGAGGAGCTGTTTTCTCACCACCATAGAACACCACAAGGGTTGACCCTAGTCCCCAGTGTCCTGCTCCCTGGTAGGAATTTGAGGTCTGGACCTGTTTCCCTTTTATCTCAGGACAGCCCAAACACCCCAAGGGCCAGTAAGCTGGGTAGGCTAGGCTGATACTTTTCACCCCTCCTCCATAAAGAGTGGGGAAACTAGGAAGGAAAAGATTCAGGATCTTTGCTTATTGAATAACTAACTCTCTTCAAGAACAGCACAGTTTTCCCAACATTTCCAAGAGCTTAAACCGCATTCTTATCTTGATCTGCAGCTCTGAAAATTGGCGATATACCCATCCCTAGACCCTGCCTTACAAAAGAGCAGTGGTTCATTAAATCTACTAGATATTAAGGCCTCTTGCCTCCCCTGGCTTCTGGTCCACACCTGTTAATCCCAAACCCAGAAATTAGCTTTCCAGGAAATTAAGGGTGAAAGAGCTAGACTACAAATGATCTTTTTTTCTCAGCATTTTCTCCTATTTCTCTTTGATAATTAGATGGGTCATCAGACAAGCAGCCCACAGAAGGACCTGATACATTTCTTGCTAAAGGCCCCATTCTCCTGAATGTCACCATCTCCACCCTGGATGACACCCCACTTTTAATCTTTTCCCGAGATCTGCTTTCTCTAGGCTTCACACTTTGGATTCTCAGCTGGCCTTACAGCCTGGAGAACATTGACTGGGGACAACTGATTGGGACACCCCCTCAATGCCCTACTGCCATCCCCCACATCTCACACCTCACCTCCTGGCATGGAACCCCAAATCTCTACAACCATTGTCAGCTTGAAGCAGTTAAAAATAGATTGATGCCCCTTTTCTTACATGCATCTGGAGGCGATGGTTTGAAGGGGCAACAAGACAAAGGGACCCACTATTCTGAAGATCTTTGGAGAAAATATTCAACTTTCCTTAAATGAAGGACACTGCCCCAAATTTTTGTTTTTCTTAAAAAAATTTAAGTCTCAACTGTTTAAGGGGGGATCTGATGGTGGTTGAAGTCCCTTTAAGATTATCCAGGCCCAGCACCCCACTATCAGCTCAGCTTCCCCAACCCTCACCTGATCTGAGCTAACTGAAAAGCCTGCCAGAACTGGGTACCGCCCACAATCTTTTGGGTATAAAAGAGGTGAGCCGGAACTCTCTCATTGCAGGATCCCTCCTAGCCAACACATCGTATCCTTCCAGCCATGTAGGGGTCCTACCCGCCCAGTGGCCACCTTCGGCCCTGGCGTCTTTATAACTGAACTTTACTTCCAAATTTTATTTATCAATCTAGATTTTGGGGCCTGTAAATTCATTTTACAGGGGACACTGTGCCTCATGGGATTATCTATGCGCCGAGAAATGGAGTTCCCCCTTTCCTTTCCCTCATTAAAACTATACCTAAGCAATCAAATATGATTTGATATAAAATGACAAACCATAGTGAATTCTTATATATGTTTAGTATAGATAGGATGCACACCAAATAGAGCACAGAACCTCAAGTTTGAAATTCTATCTGCCTCAGTTTATCCATCTGCAAAATGTAAATAATAATATCACTTAATTCCTAGAGTTGTGAGAGAATAATATAGAATAAAATACAATATTTGTAAAATATACTGTGAACCTTAATATTGCTACATTTTTTTTTTCTTTTTTGATTATCACTTTGATTTGATTGTAGCTTTAATTGTTAGAAAAGGTCCATACATGAGTTGGTACCAAGATGGCTGAGGAGATACAACAAAAAAGTTAAACTTTCCTAATGGTCATCTTCAAATAATTTTAAATTTAAAGTTTGGAGCATCAGAGTCAACCAAAGGTCAAAGTGAGATTTATTTCTTTTTGGCCTACGATAATTTAGGAAGTCATCATAATCTTTTAGGAGCTAGCCTGCAGAAGGACAGGTGAAACAGAGGCAGACCTTATAGACATATAAAGAAGAGGCAATAATTGCAAGTTTGAGAGCTCTTTGCTCAGAGAGTGAGTGTAAGAGAGTTAGATAGAAAAAGATTACAGGGGATTTTTTGAAGATCCTCAGTGCAACTGGCATTGACTGGTAATTTTATTGCCCATAAACAGTTCTGTGTCACAGTTCCACGGTGAAAAGGAGCTCTTGTAGTTTATAACAAGGGTGCCCTTTCTGAATAGATACAAAAGAACAAACCAGTAGAACATAATTATACCTCTCTCCTGATCACATCACCTTAAAAGTAACAAACTTTTAGTCATTATCACTCAGAATTAGCTCTAAAAAGCAAGACAAAAAATCGTTGCATTCCCACTTCATTGTGAGCAGAGCCCAACTTTAACTTAAAATTTAAAGTCAAGAAAAAATTAGAAAAAAAAATGAACAAACAACAAGAAGAGACTAATCATAATAAGTACTATGGTGGCAGAAAAGAACAAAAATTCAGAAAAGTAACCAATATGAAATAAACTACCCAAAAGCTCCAAATAAAAATGTTAATTGGACCCAAACCCCAAACAAGAATTTTTGGAAAAATCAAAAAAAGAGGTAAGATTGGTAAAGGAAAAATAGGAAATAAAATGATAATGATGCAACAAAAAAATGAAGATAATTAACAGCTTGGGAAAAGCACAGAAAAGCAAATACTTGAAGAAAATATCCTAATGGTGAAAATGAAGATAAATTCAATGAAGAAAGAAATTCTTTCAAAAAAAAAATTGGTCAAATAGGAAACAAAAAGGTGCAAAAGCTCACTGAAGAAAATAATTCCTTATAAATAAAAATTGGGTAAGTGGAAGCTAATTACTTTATGATACATTAGAAAACAAATGGAAATGAATGGTAAAATACCCCAAAATATGGAATATATCATTATAACACTAAATGACCTTGAACATACATAGAGGAAAAATAATTTAAGAATTATTCAATTACATAGCAAGGAACTGAAAACTGAATGAATGCCCACCAGTTGGGGAATGCCTTAATGGTATATTAATGTAATGGTATATTACTGTTCTATAAGAAATTATAAGGAAGCAGATTTAAAAAACAAACAAACAAACAAACAAAAGAAAACCTTGAGGGGTGACAGCCAAGATGGTGGAGAAGGCACATATGACTTTCTAAGCTCCTCTCATGCACTCATGACCAAGTGTTGAATTCAGCCTCAAAAACAATGCTTGACTGGTGAAATTCATGAAGATTAGAGGTTCAACAACATACCAGCCAAAGATAATCTGGAGGACCACCAGAGCAGGTTTGCCAAGAGGGGCTGGAGCAGATCAGGGCTAGCAGGGAAATAGGAGAAAATGATATCCAGAGGAGACCTGGAGTGGGGGTAGTTTCTGTGACTAGAAAAAATATGGATACAACTCTGCCATAGGCTGACTGCTCTGCCTTAATTGCAAAGCAGTGGATCATCAGAGAGACTAGCGCCACAGGTACAGGGTACTCTAAAAATGCCAGAACCTAACATGATCTGGCTGTACCCACCCAAAACCAGAAGTGACTCTGCACAGAGCAGCAGAACTGTGCAGCTGCATTCTGCAGCATGGCTGGGGCAGTTGTAATTGCACAACAAGGGGACACAACCCGGGGTAGCCTCTATTCTCCACAGTGGGAGGCTCAGTGTAGAGCAATAGAATTTCCCCATCATGACTGTGCTTCCCTGGGCAGAGCCACTTGCAGTGCCTTGAAGGACTATTTACTGGGCAACTGCTAATACCCACAGCCCCAGCATGGGATTTAGCTTGGGATAGTGACATTTTCACTGATCAGCCTCTAGACCAAGGGCAGTTGTTAATCCCCACACTAGGGTTCTTCACTGGGCACTTTCTCGGGGCAGTGGAAGCCTGAGTCACTTCTGTTGGAGAACTCATTCCCAGAGCACTTCCATACCTGGCCACTCTTTATACTTGGTTGGCAGGCCATCCATACACCTATCCCTGTTCTGCAGAGGAAACTGGTAACTTCGTGGCCCTGAAAACAAAGCCTCCAAGGCTTTAAAAAATAAGTAAAAAAAAATCAAAAGTACAATCTATAGCTTCTATACAGAAAGAGAGCAGGTTTTCAACCCCAAGGAGACACATAGCAGACAGTCTCCAGACAATTATTGGTCTGCAACACAAAAGGCTCTCCTAGAAGAGACTGTCAAAAATCTTAAAAGAGAGCTAGAAGAAAAATGGGAAAAGGAAAGAGAAGCTATACAAGATAGTAACAACTTCCTGAAATGTGAATTGGAAAAGGTAAAAAACTCCCAGGGACTTCAGGGAAACAGAATTTGTGAATTAGAAAAGGTAAAGAACTTCCAAGAAAGTAGGATTTATGAACTGGAAAAGATAAAGAACTCCCAGGAAAGTAGGATTTGTGAATTGGAAAAAGAAAATAACTCACTTAAAAAAATAGTGAAATGGAAAAAAAAATTCCATAGAGAAAAATAACTCATTTAAAAACTCAAATGGACATATACAAAAAAGTAAAAAAAAAAAGCTAATGAGGAAAATAACTTATTAAAAATCATAACTGAACAAATAGAAAGGAATGATTCATTGGGACACCAAGAATTAGTCAAGCAAAACCAAAAAAAAATGAAAAATTAGAGAGAAAAAAAAGTCAAATATCTACTTAGAAAAACAACAGACCTGGAAGATAGATGTAGGAGAGATAATCTGAGGATTATTGGATGTCCTGAAAATTGATGAAAAAAAAGAACCTAGATACTATTTTACAGGAAATCATCACAGAGAACTGGCCAGAGGTAATGAAATCAGAAGGTAATTTTTTTTTTTACTTTCAATATTATTAATTTCTCCTTTTGATTTTTAAATTTCAAGTTTAGTATTTGATTTGGGGGGTGTTAATTTGGTCTTTTTTCTAGATTTTTAAGTTGCAAGTCCAATTCATTGATATTCTCTATCTCTATTTTATTCAAGTTAGCCTCTAAAGATATAAATTTTCCCCTTATTACTGCTTTGGCTGAATCCCACAAATTTTGGTGTGATGGCCCATTGTTGTCATTATGTTGACTGAAATTATTGATTATGTCTATATTCTGCTGTTTCACCCAATCATTCTTTAAGATGAGATGATTTAGTTTCCAATTATTTTTTGCTCTATTTACCCCTAACTTTTTTTGTTTAATGTTGTTTTTATTGCATTATGATTTGAAAAGAAAGCATTTACTATTTATACCTTCCTGCATTTAATTCTGAGGTTTTTATGTCCTAATATGTGCTCACTTTTTATATAGGGTCCATGAACTTCTGAGAATAATGTATAATTCTACAAAAAAGCTATTATAAATAATCCACACTTTTAGTGAAATTGCAAGATACAAAATAAACCCACATAAATCATCAGAATTCTTTTTTTTTTTTTTTTTTTGAGGGTTAGGTGACCAAGGAGCCTTTATTAACTTCCTGACTCAGTCCAGGTCTTTTTTGGCCCTAACGCCGCAGGACCTTGGTATCATTGGTCTCTGCCGCCGCTTTGTTGCCGTCTACAGTCTTCCGAGTGCTGTTCTTATGCAAGGAACTGCCACTGCTGTCCAAGGCGTGGACAAGATTGAAGCCCTCTCCATCCTCCAGCAGGTTTCGATAAGTGTTGATCTCTGCTTCCAGTTTGACTTTAATGTTGAACAGGGCCTCATATTCCTGGGCCTGACGCTGCCCCTCTGTGCGCGTCTGCCCCAGCTCTGCCTCCAGGTGTCTCAGGGCTGTATCTGGTCCATCTGGAAGGCATAGCGGGTTTCCACCTCCCTCAGGCTCTCCTCCAAGCTGGCTTTAAGATTTCGAAGGGAATCCAGGTCAATCTCTAAGGACTGGACTGTGCGTTTCAGCTCAGTGACAGTGTTTCGAGCTGCTTCCACCTCTTCAGATCTTGTGTTGATCGCCACAGTGCTCTCTTCAATCTGCTGGGACCAATATTTATCAAGATCCTCTCTGTTTTTCTGAGCCAGAGAATCATACTGGGCTCTTATATCAGCCATGATTTTGCTCAAGTCCTGAGATTTGGGAGAGTTCACCTCCACAGTCAGTCCAGAGCCTGCGATTTGGGCTTGTAGAGAATTCACCTCCTCCTCATGGTTCTTCTTCATGAAGATCAGTTCTTCCTTCAGGGTTTCAATCTCCGATTCCAGCTGTAGTCTAGTCATGTTGGTATCATCAATGACCTTCCGAAGGCCATGAATGTCGCTCTCTACAGACTGTCTCATGGCCAGCTCTGTTTCATATTTGACTCTGAAGTCATCAGCAGCCAGTTGGGCATTATCAATCTGTAAGGCGATTCTGGCATTGTCCACTGAGCTTGCATAGATCTGCGCTCGCAGATCCTCAATCATCTTGAAATAGTGTCCCCATTCTCTAGTGCGAGGTCCCTTCTTGTCCATATGCTCCCTGATTTTCCCTTCCAATTTGCAATTCTCGGTTTCCAGGTTCCTCACGCGTTCCAGATAGGAGGTGAGGCGGTCGTTGAGCTCCTCCATGGTCTCCTTTTCTCCCTGGATCCCCCCGACCCCCCCCATTCCCCCCATCACGCTCCCGGCCCGGGTCCCCCAACCTCCACGGATGCTGCTGGAGCGGGCCACGGAGATTCGGGAGCCAGAGCCGCCGGCGCCTGCATAGACACTGGCGGCGCTGCTGACCGGCCGGATCCGCTGGCTGGCCCCCTGGACTGAGCCCAGGGAGCGGTAATTAGTGGTGAAGGTGGTGGAACGGGTAGTGAAACTCATGGTCTCGCTGGAGGAAAGCCGGACACGAGCTGGTGGATCAGAAGGGCAGGAGAGCCCAGAATTCTTATATATCACTAACAAAATCCAACAGTTAGGGCTACAAAGAGAAATTTCATTTAAAGTAACTACCAATAGTATAATGTATTTAGGAATCTATCTGCCAAAAGAATATCAGAAACTATATGAACAAAATTACAAGAGGCTTCCACACAAATAAAGTCATATATATAATAAAGATGACAAAACTACCTAAACTAATCCATTTATTTATCCCTATACCAATCAAACTCCAAAAAAGTATTTTAGTAAGAGAAAAAAATAACAACAAAGTTTATATGGAAAAACAATAGGTCAAGAATTTCAAGGGGATTAATTAAAAAAAAAAAATCAAATGAAGGTGGCCTAGATGTGCCAGATATTACATTATATTATAAACAGTGGTTACCAAAACCATTTGGTATTGGCTAAGAAATAGACTAGTTGATCAGTGGAATAGGTTAGGTTCAAAGGACAAAACAATCATTAACTTTAATAATCTAGTGTTTGACAAACCCAAAGACTCCAGCTTTTGGGATAAGAATTCAGTGTTTGACAAAAATTGCTGGGAAAATTGGAAAATAGTATGGCAGAAACTAGGCATTGACTTACCCTTAACCTCATACACCAAGATCAGGTCAAAATGGGTTCATGACCTGGACATAAAGAATGAGATTATAAATGAATTAGAAGAGTATAGAGGATAGCTTACCTCTCAGACCTGTGGAAGAGGAAGGGATTTATGACCAAGAAGAACTAGAGCTCATTATTGATCACAAAATAGAAAACTTTGATTATGTCAATTTGAAAAGGTTTTCCACAAACAAAATTAATCCAGACAAGATTAGAAGGGAAGAAATAAACTGACAAAACATGTTTACAGTCAAAGATTCTGATAAAGGTCTAATTTATAAAATATATAAGAATTGATCCTAATTTATAAGAAATCAAGCCATTCTCCAATTGATAAATGGTCAAAGAATATGAACAAATAAGTCTCAAACAAAGAGATTGAAACAATTTCTAGCCATATGAAGAGAACTGAAAATGAAGACAACTTGAAATACCACTACATACCTGTCAGAGTGGCTAAAATGACAGGAAAAGATAATGCACTCAAAAAAAGACATACAAAATAAAGAACTTTTACTGTAGAGGGGGAAATAAGAACAGATGAGCAATGCTTGAAGATCATTTTCATCCGTTGCTCAAAGAAGACAGATAACACACTCACTCTCATGTGCGTGCACATGCACACACACACACACACACACACACACACACACACACACACACACACTATTTATATAAATTCCCTTTTGCCCAATAGGGCTATAGAAGAGAAAGAAACAAGAGAAAGTGAAGATTGGGGAAATTGAAAAAAAAAAAAAAAGAAAAAAAGAAAAAAGGTAAGTAGACCAAGAGAAATAGTGGTCAAAAGTGCACATGTTTTGATGAATAATAGGAAAAAATAAGGAAGAAATGGAAGAATATGTGATAAAAAGAAATATAGAGCTGTGAAGATGAATGTGATGAGCTCACCTGTAAATAGAAGTGATAGTCACTTCAGTTTGCAATTAAATCCAACAAGTTATTGTTTATAAGAGAAAAAATTGAAACAGAAACACAAAGTTAAAATAAAGGTCTGGATAAAATTTACAAGCATTCAAGCCATTCTCCATTTGATAAATTGTCAAAGAATATTAATGCACAATTTTCAGATGAAGAAATTAAAACCATTTCTGGTTACATGAAAAGGTGTTCTAAATCTCTATTGATCAGAGAAATGCAAATTAAGACAAATCTGGTGTACTACTAACACCTCTTAGATTGGCTAAAATGGTAGGAAAAAAATAATGACAAATATTGGAGGGGATGGTGGAAACTGGGACATTAATACATTGTTGGTGGAACTGTGAACTGATCCAGGCATTCTGGAGAGCAATTTGGAACTATGTTCAAAACATTATCAGACTGTCCTTACCCTTTGATCCAGCAATGTTACTACTGGGCTTATATCCCAAAGAGATCATAAAGAAGGCAAAGGAACATGTATGTGCAAACATGTTTATGGCAGCCTATTTTATAGTGACAAGGAACTAGAAATTGAGTGGATGCCCATCGAATGTTACTAGTGTTCTGTAATCTGGGGAGAAAAACAAAAAAATGCTAAAGGGTTTACACTCATTTCCCGGTGTTCCTTTTCTGGGTATAGCTGATTCTGTCCATCATTTATCATTTGGAATTGGATTAACTCTTCTCTATGTTGAAGATATCCACTTCCATCAGAATACATCCTCATACAGTATCATTGTTGAAGTGTATAATGATCTCTTAGTTCTGCTTGTTTTACTCAGCATCAGTTGATATCTCTCCAAACCTCTCCATTGGTCATTTCTTACAGAACAATAATATTCCATAACATTCATATACCATAATTTACCCAACCCTTCTCCAGTTGATGGGCATTCATTCATTTTCCAGTTTCTAGCCACTACAAAAAGGGCTGCCACAAACATTTTGGCACATACAGGTCCCTTTCCCTTCTCTAGTATTTCCTTGGGATATAAGCCCAATAGTAGCACTGCTGGATCAAAGGGTATGCACAGTTTGATAACTTTTTGGGCATAATTCCAGATTGCTCTCCAAAATGGTTGGATTCTTTCACAACTCCACCAACAATGCATCAGTGTCCCAGTTTTTTTACATCCCCTCCAACATTCATCATTATTTGTTCCTATCATCTTAGCCAATCTGAAAGGTGTGTAGTGGTATCTCAGAGTTGTCTTAATTTGCATTTCTCTGATCAAAAGTGATTTGGAACACTCTTTCATATGAGTGGAAATAGTTTCAATTTCATTGTTCTGTAAGAAATGACCAGCATGATGAATACAGAGAGGCTTGGAGAGACTTATATCAACTGATGCTGAGTGAAATGAGCAGAACTAGGAGAAGTACTGATACATAAACCAGGTAGGTTGAAAACAGAGAAAGAAAATTATAGACCAGTCTCCCTAATGAATATTGATGCTAAAATCTTGAATAATATAGTAGCAAAAAGCCTACAGAAGTCTCTATTTTTAGAGATAGTCATCCATTTCACTTAGGTTATAAAATTTATTGATATAAAGTTGGGCAAAGTAACCCATTATTTCTGTAATTTCCTCTTCGTTAGTGGAAAGTTCTATCTCCTTTTTGTCGTTATTCAGTTTTCTCCAAAGATCTATTATATCTAATTTTCTTAATATTCTATTTACCTCTTTAATTTCTTTCTTGTTTTGTGCTTTGATTTATCCACTTCTGAAAGTGAAAGGTTGAGATCTTGTACTATTATAGTTTTGCTGTCTATTTCTTCTTGCAACTCTCTTACTTCTCCTTTAAGAAGTTAGATGCTATACCACTTGGTGCATATATATTTAGTATTGATATTGCTTCATTGTCTATGCTATCCTTTAGCAAGATATAGTTTCCTTCCTTATCTCTTTTGATTACATCAAAATTTGCTTTTGTTTTATCTGAGACAAGAATGGCTACCCCTGCTTTTTTGACTTTACCTGAAGCATAATGGATTCTGCTCCAGCCTTTTACCTTTACTCTGTATGTTTCTCCATGTTTAAATGTGTTTCCTATTAACAACATATTGTAAGGTTCTGACTTTTGATCCAGTCTGCTATTCTCCTCTGCTTTATGGAAGAGTTCATTCCATTCACATTTGCGGTTAAAATGACTAATTCTATATTTCCTTCCATTTTATTATCCCCAGATGATGCTTTTATTTTTATCTCCCCCTCTTACTCCCTTTCCCAGTATTAAACTTATGAACCCCATCACATCATGTTGCTCTCCCTCTTTAGGATCTTTCCTTCCTCCTTTTGAATACTTTCTCTTTTTTTGTACCCTTTGCTTATTACTCTTTTCCTTTTCCCTTTTCTTCTCCTGCTTTTTAATGACATGATAGATTTGTAAAACAAATATATTGTTTTCTCTTTGAGCCAACTCTTATGACAGTAAAATTCACACAATGTTCCTCCCCCTCTCTAAGTTCCCTGAGATATGATAAGTTTTATTTGCCTCTTTGTGGAATGTAGTTTCCCTCTTCTTTTCTCCCCTTTCCCTTTTTTCTGACACTATTCCCTTTCCATTTTGACTTCCTTTTTTATGTTATATCAGTAAAATCAGATTACTTATGTGTTCTTTATGTATATCCACAATAGAAATACAGTTCTCAAGAGTATCTGTTACCTTTTTCTGCCTCTCTTGAGTCCTGTGGTTGGAGATCGAAATTTTGTTTAGATCTGTTTTTTTTTTTTTTTTTTTTTTTTTTTTTTTTCTTAGAAACAAATGAAATTTGTCTATTTCATTGAATGTCCATCTTCTTCCATGGAAAATGCTCAGCTTACCTGGGTAGTTTTTTTTTTTTTTTTTGGCTACATTCCAAGTTCTTTTGCATTTATAATAACAGATTCCAGGCCTTTTGATCCTTTAATGTGCAGGCAGCCGATCTTGAGTGATCCTTATTGTGGCACCTCGGTATTTCAATTACTTTTCCTCAATGCTTATATTTTTCCTTAGTCTTTTTTAGAAGGTCTTTGATGGATTCTTTTAATACCTATTTTACCTTCTGAATCTATGACATTTAGGCAGTTCTCTTTGATGGTTTCCTGTAAAATAGTATCCAGGTTTTTTTTTTTTTTTTTTTTTTTTCATTATAATTTTCAGGAAGTCCAACAATCCTCAGATTCTCTCTCCTGGATCTATTTTTTTCAGATCTGTTGTTTTTCCAAGTAGATATTTAAAGATTCTTTCTAATTTTTCTTTTTTCTTTTTTTTTTTTTTTTTGGTTTTGCTTGACTAATTCTTGATGTCTCAATTAATCATTAATTTCTATTTGTTCAGTTCTCGTTTTTAATGAGTTCTTTTTTATTATTTTATTTTATTTTTTTACAAAAAAAATTTATGCATAGGTAATTTTTCAGCATTGACAATTGCAAAACCATTTGTTCCGACGTTCTCCCTCCTTCCGCCACCCCTTTCCCCAGATGGCAGGTTGAACAATATATGTCAAATATGTTAAGGTTAAACACAATATATGCATATGTCCAAACTGTTATTTTGTTGTACAAAAAGAATCAGACTTTGAAATATTGTACAATTAGCCTGTTTAGTAAATAAAAAATGCAGATGGCAAAAAATAGAGGGATTGGGAATTCTATGGAGTGCTTCATAGTCAAATCCCAGAATTCTTTCACTGGGTGTAATTGGTTCAAGTTCATTACTGTGGAAATGATTTGGTTCATCTCATTGTTGAAGACAGCCACGTCCATCAGAATTGATCATCATATAGTGTTGTTGTAAAATATATAATGATCTCCTGGTCCTGCTCATTTCACTCAGCATCAGTTCATGTAAGTCTCTCCAGCCCTTTCTGAAATCATCCTGCTGGTCATTTTTTAGAGAGCAATAATATTCCATAACATTCATATACCACAATTTATTCACCCATTCTCCAATTGATGGGCATCCATTCAGTTTTCTGTTTCTCACCACTACAAAGAGGGCTGCCACAAACATGCTTACACAAACTGGTCCTTTTCCATTTTTAAAAGTCTCTTTGGGATATAAGCCCATTAGTAACGCTTCTGGATCTAAGGGTATACACAGTTTGGTAACTTTTTGAGCATAGTTCCAAATTGCTCTCCAGAATGGCTGGATATATTCACAATTCCACCAAGAATGTATCTATGCCCCAGTTTTCCCACATCCCCTCCAACATTCCGTATTATCTTTGCCTGTCATTCCAGCCAATCTGACAGGTTAAGTAGTGTTATCTCAGAGTTGTCTTAATTTGCATTTCTCTGATTAAGAAGACCTCTGGAACATCTTTTCATATGGCTAGAAATAGTTTCAATTTTTTCATCTGAGAATTGTCTATTCATATATTTTGGCCATTTATCAATTGGAGAATGTTTTGATTTCTTACAAATTGAGTCAGTTTTCTACATATTTTGGAAATGAGGTTTTTATCAGAACCTTTGAATGTAAAAATGTTTTCCCAGTTTATTGCATCCATTCCAATCTTGTGTGTATTAGTTTTGTTTGTACAAACCTTTTCAATTTGATATAAACAAATTTTTTTCTATTTTGTGATCAATAGTGTCCTCTAGTACTTCTTTGGTCATAAATTCCTTCCTCTTCCACAGGTCTTTGAAGTAAACTATTCTATGCTATTCTATTTTTTTAATCTCATTCTTTATGCCTAGATCATGAAACCATTAGGCCATACCTTTTCCTCAGTGTTAAATGTGGATCATGCCTAGTTTATGCCATATTTATTTACAATTTTCCAAGCAATTTTTGTCAAACATTGAGTTCTTATCCCAAAAGCTGGGGTCCTTGGGTTTGTTAAATGTTAGATCATTAAACTGATTGGCCATTTTGTCCTTTGAATGTAACCTATTCTATTGATCAACTAGTCAATTTCTTTTTTTTTTTTTTTTTTTTGATAACATTATCCCTTGTAATCATTTTTCCAAATTATCACCTCCCTTCCTCTATTCCCTCCCCTAGATGGCAGGCAATTCCATACATTTTACATGTGTTACAGTATAACCAAGATACAATATATGTGTGTAAATCCAATTTTCTTGTAGCACGTTAAGTATTAGATTCCAAAGGTATAAGTAATCTGGGTAGATAGACAGTAGTGCTAACAATTTACATTCACTTCCCAGTGTTCCTTCTCTGGGTGTAGTTGTTACTGTCCATCATTGATCAACTGGAAGTGAGTTGGATCTTCTTTATGTTGAAGATATCCACTTCCATCAGAATACATCATCATATAGCATTGAAGTGTACAGTGATCTTCTGGTTCTATTCATTTCACTCAGCATTAGTTGATGTAAGACTATCCAAACCTCCCTATATTTGTCCTGCTGGTCATTTCTTACAAAGCATTAATATTCCATAACCTTCATATACCATAATTCTCTAAATATACCATCATATCATGAGGAAAGAATGATAGTTTGGTTTCTTCATTATTTATTCTAATTCCTTTAATTTCTTTCTTGACTCTTATTGACAAAGCTACCATTTCTAATACAATATTGAATAATAATGATATAGTGGGCAACTTTGTATCACTCCTCATCTTATTGGGGATGGATCGAGTTTATCCCATTTACATATGATGCTTACTGATGGTTTTAAAAAGATGCTATGGATTATTTTAAGGAAAAATCCATTTATTCCTATACTCTTTAGTGTTTTTAATAGGAATGGATGTTGGATTTTATCAAATCCTTTTTCTGCATCTATTGAGATGTTCATATGTTTTTTGTTAATTTGGTTATTAATATGGTGAATTATACTAACAGCATTCCTAATATTGAACTAGCCCTGCATTCCTGGTATAAATCATACTTGATCATGATGTATTATCCTGGGGATGATTTCCTGTAGTCTTTTTGCTAATATCTTATTTAGGATTTTAGCATCAATATTCATTAGGGAGATTGGTCTATAGTTTTCTTTCTCTGTTTTCAACCTACCTGGCTTAGGTGTCACTACCATGTCTATGCCATAAAAATAATTTGATAGGACTCCTTCATTCCCTATTTTAAAAAATAGATTATATAATATTGGGGCTAATTGTTCTTTCAATGTTTGGTAGAATTCATACTTAAATCCATCTGGTCTTGGGGATTTTTTTTAGGGAAATGATTTAACAGCTTGTTCTATTTCTTTTTCTGAAATGGCTCTATTTAAGCAATTTACTTCCCCCTCTGTTAATCTGAGAAGGCTATATTTTGGGGGGTAGTCATCCATATTACTTAGGTTATCAAATGTATTGGCATAAAGTTGGTCAAAGTAACTACTTAATTTTGTTTTAATTTTTTCTTCGTTGGTGGAAAGTTTCCACTTGTCATTTTTAAGATTAACAATTTGATATTCTTCTTTCCTTTTTCTATTCAGATTTATGAAAGTTTTATCTATTTTATTGCTTTTTATAAAACCAACTCTTAGTTTTATGTATTAATTCAATAGTTTTTTTTTAACTTTCAATATTATTAATTTCTCCTTTTAATTTTAAGTTTGGTATTTGATTGGGTTTTTTATTATTATATATTTTTTATAATATTATCCCTTATATTCATTTCTCCAAATTATCCCCCCATCCCTCTACTCCCTCCCCCCGATGACAGGCAATCTCATACATTTTACATGTGTTACAATATAACCTAGATACAATACATGTGTGTAAATACGATTTTCTTGTTGCACAATAAGCTTTAGATTCCGAAGGTACATGTAACTTGGGCAGACAGATATTAGTGCTAACAATTGACATTCACTTCCCATTATTTCTTCTCTGGGTGTAGCTACCTCTGTCCATCATTGATCAACTGGAAGTGAGTTGGATCTTCTTTATGTTGAAGATTTCCACTTCCATCAGAATACATCCTCATACAGTGTTGTTGTTGAAGTGTACAGTGATCTTCTGGTTCTGCTCATTTCACTCAGCATCAGTTGATGTAAGTCTCTCCAAGCCTCTCTGTATTCCTCCTGCTGGTCATTTCTTAAATAGCAATAATATTCCATAACCTTCACATACCATAATTTACCCAACCATTCTCCAACTGATGGACATCCATTCATCTTCCAGTTTCTAGCTACAACAAAAAGAGCTGCCACAAACATTTTGGCACATACAGGTCTCTTTCCGCTCTTTAGTATTTCTTTGGGATATAAGCCCAGTAGTAGTACTGCTGGGTCAAAGGGTATGCACAGTTTGATAACTTTTTGGGCATAGTTCCAAATTGCTCTCCAGAATGGCTGGATTCTTTCACAACTCCACCAGCAATGTATCAGTGTCCCAGTTTTCCCACATCCCCTCCAACATTCATCATTATTTGTTACTGTCATCTTAGCCAATCTGACAGCTGTGTAGTGGTATCTCAGAGTTGTCTTATTTTGCATTTCTCTGATCAGTAGTGATTTGGAACACTCTTACATATGAGTGGATATAGTTTCAATTTCTTCATCTGAGAATTGTCTGTTCATATCCTTTGACCATTTATCAATTGGAGAATGGTTCGGTTTCTTATAAATTATGGTCAGTTCTCTATATATTTTGGAAATGAGACCTTTGTCAGAACCTTTGTTTTTAAAAATATTTTTCCCAATTTGTTACTTCCCTTCTAATCCTGTTTGCATTAGTATTGTTTGTACAAAAACTTTTTAGTTTGATGTAATCAAAATCTTCTATTTTGTGATCAATAATGATCTCTAGTTCTCCTCTGGTCATAAATTCCTTCCTCCTCCACAAGTCTGAGAGGTAGATTATCCTCTGTTCCTCTAATCTATTTATTATCTCCCTCTTTATGCCTAAATCATGGACCCATTTTGATCTTATCTTGGTATATGGTGTTAAGTGTGGATCCATATTTAATTTCTGCCATATTAATTTCCAGTTTTCCCAACAGTTTTTTCCGAATAATGAATTTTTATCCCTAATGTTGGAATCTTTGGGTTTGTCAAAGATTAGATTGCTATAGATGTACCCTTTTTTGTCCTTTGTATCTAATCTGGTCCACTGATCTACCGGTCTATTTCTTAGCCAATACCAAATGGTTTTGGTGACTGCTGCTATATAATATAGCTTTAGATCAGGTACACTTAGACCACCTTCCTCTGACTTTTTTTTTTTTCATTAGTTCCCTTGCAATTCTCGACCTTTTATTCTTCCATATGAATTTTGTTGTTATTTTTTCTAAGTCATTGAAATAGTCTCTTGGGAGTCTGATTGGTATAGCACTAAATAAATAGATTAGTTTGGGGAGTATTATCATATTTATTATATTCGCTCGGCCTATCCAAGAGCACTGAATGTCTTTCCAATTATTTAAATCTGATTTTATTTTTGTGGCAAGTGTTTTGTAATTTTTCTCATATAATTCCTGACTTTTCTTTGGTAGATGGATTCCCAAATACTTTATACTCTCAACATTTGTTTGGAATGGAATGTCTCTTTGTATCTCTTGCTGTTGCATTTTGTTAGTGATATATAAAAATGCTGAGGATTTATGTGGATTTATTTTGTATCCTGCCACTTTGCTGAAATTTTGAATTATTTCTAATAGCTTTTTACCAGAGTCTTTGGGATTCTCTAAGTATACCATCAGGTCATCTGCAAAAAGTGATAGTTTGATTTCCTCATTTCCTACTCTAATTCCTTGAATCTTTTTCTCCGCTCTTATTGCCGAGGCTAGTGTTTCTAATACTATATTGAATAGTAATGGTGATAGTGGGCAGCCTTGTTTCACTCCTGATCTTACTGGGAAAGATTGTAGTTTATTTCTATTGCACATTATGCTTACTGACGGTCTTAAATATATGCTCCTGATTATTCTAAGGAATAGTCCATTTATTCCTATACTCTGAAGAGTTTTAAGTAGGAATGGAAGTTGGATTTTGTCAAATGCTTTTGCTGCATCTATTGAGATGATCATATGGTTCTTATTAATTTGATTATTAATATGGTCAATTATATTAATAGTTTTCCTAATATTAAACCAGCCCTGCATTCCTGGAATAAATCCTACTTCATCATAGTGTATTATCCTGGTGATGATTTTCTGAAGTCTTTTTGATAATATCTTATTTAAGATTTTAGCATCAATATTCATTAAGGAAATTGGTCTATAGTTTTCTTTCTCAGTTTTCGATCTACCTGGTTTAGGTATCAGTACCATGTTTGTGTCATAAAAGGAGTTTGGTAGGACTCCTTCATCCCCTATTTTTTCAAATAATTTATATAACATTGGGGCTAATTGTTCTTTAAATGTTTGGTAGATTTCACATGTGAATCCATCTGGTCCTGGGGATTTTTTCCTGGGGAGTTGATTAATAGCTTGTTCTATTTCTTTTTTCTGAAATGGGACTATTTAAGCAATTTATCCTTAATCTAGGAAGGCTATATTTTTGGAGGAAGTCATCCATTTCACTTAAGTTATCAAATTTATTGGCATAAAGTTGGACAAAGTAACTCCTTATTATTTCTCTAATTTCCTCTTCATTGGTGGAAAGATCCCCCTTTTCATTTGTAAGACTAACAATTTGATTTTCCTCTTTCTTTTTTCTGATCAAATTTACCAAAGTTTTATCTATTTTATTGGCTTTTTCATAAAACCAACTCTTGGTTTTATTTATTAATTCAATAGTTTTTTGTTTTTTGTTTTTTTTACTTTCAATATTATTGATTTCTCCTTTTAATTTTTGTATTTCAAGTTTAATTTTTGGTTGGGGGGTTTTTGGTCTTTTTCTAGCTTTTTAAGTTGCAGGCCCAATTTGTTAATTTTCTTTTTCTCTATTTTCTCCAAATAAGCCTCTAAAGATATAAAATTTCCCCTTATTACTGCTTTAGCTGCATCCCACAGATTTTGGTATGATGTCTCATCATTGTCATTATCTTGGGTGAAATTATTAATTGTTTCTATAATTTGCTGTTTCACCCAGTCCTTCTTTAAGATGAGATTGTTCATTTTTCAATTACTTTTTGGTCTATTTACCCCTAAATTTTTACTGAATGTAGCTTTGATGGCATTGTGATCTGAGAAGAAGGCATTTATTATTTCTGCCTTCCTACCTTTAATTTTAAGATCTTTATGTCCTAATATATGGTCTGTTTTTGTATAGGATCCATGACCTGCTGAGAAGAAAGTATATTCCTTTCTATTGCCATTCAGTTTTCTCCAAAGGTCTATCATACCTAATTTTTTCTAATGTTCTATTTACTTTTTTAATTTCTTTCTTGTTTGTTTTGTGGTTTGATTTGTCTAAATCTGAGAGTGCAAGGTTGAGATCTCCCACTATTATAGTTTTACTGTCTATTTCTTCTTGCAATTCTTTTAACTTTTCCTTAGAAAGTTAGATGCTATACCACTTGGTGCATATATGTTTAGTTTTGATATGGCTTCATTATTTATGCTACCTTTCAGCATGATATAGTTTCCTTCCTTATCTCTTTTAACTAGATCCACTTCTGCTTTTGCTTGATCTGAGATAAGGATAGCTACCTCTGCTTTTTTGGCTTTACCTGAAGCATAATGGGCTCTGCTCCAACCTTTTACCTTTACTCTGTATGTATCTCCCTGCTTTAAGTGTGTTTCCTGCAGACAACATATTGTAGGGTTCTGATTTTTGATACAATCTGCCATGCATCTCCGTTTGATGGGAGCGTTCATCCCATTCACATTTACAGTTAAAATTACTAATTCTGTATTTCCTGCCATCATATTATCCCCAGATTATGCTTTTTCCCTTGACCCCCCTTATCCCCCTCCCCGGTATTTAATTTACAGACCCCCCTTGTGATGTGCAGCCCTCCCTTTTTTTAGTATCCCTCCCCCCTCCCTCCAAGTCCCTTCCCTTATTCTCCTTTTCCTTTTCCTCTCCCCCCTTTTAATGAGGTGAGAGAAAATTCTCTGAAAAACAAATATGTCAATTATTTACTCTTTGAGCCTCTTCTGATGAGAGTAAGATTCACACAATGATTCTCCCCCTCACTAAATTCCCTCAGATATGGTGTATTTTCTATGCCTCTTCCTGGGATGTAGTTTCCCTCTTTTTATCATTCCTTCCCCTTTTTCTGAAACGACCTCCTTCCCTTTACTACACCCCCTTTTTTTCTTTTATATCAGTAAAATCAAATTATCCATGAGTACTTTTTATATACCCACAACAGAGTTACAGTTCTCAAGGGTTCTGTGTACCTTTTTCTGTTTCTCTTCAGTCTTGTGGATGTAGATCAAATTTTTTGTTTAAGTCTGGTTTTTTTTCCTATAAACATATAGAATTCCTCTATTTCATTGAATGACCATCTTCTTCCATTGAAAAAGATGCTAAACTTAGCTGGTTAGTTCATTCTTGGTTGTAGTCCTTGATCTTTTTCCTTACAGAATATCAGGTTCCAGGCCCTTCTATCTTTTAATGTGGAGGCAGCCAGATCTTGAGTGACCCTTATTGTGGCACCTTGGTATTTAAATTATTTTTTTCTAGCTGCTTGCAAGATTTTCTCCTTTGTGTGGTAATTCTGCAGCTTAGCCACAATATTCCGTGGTGTTCTTTTTTTAGGGTCTATTTCAGAAAGAGTTCAATGAATTCTTTCCACATCTACTTTCCCTTCTGTGTCTATTATCTCTGGACAGTTCTCTTTGATAATTTCCTGTAAAATAGAATGTAGGCTCTTTTTTTGGTCATAGTTTTCGGGAAATCCAATGATCTGCAGATTACCTCTCCTAGATCTATTTTCCAGGTCTACAGATTTTCCAATAAGTATTTGACGTTGTTCTCCATCTTCTCATTTTTTTTTTTTTTTTGTTTTGTTTGACTGATTCTTGGGTTCTCTGTGAATCATTCATTTCTATTTGTTCCATCCTGAATTTTATGGAGTTATTTTCTTCTTTCACAGTTTTTAGTTCTTTTTGTAAATGTCCAATTTCATTTTTAAATGAATTATTTTGCTCTATTGAATTTTTTTCCATTTCCCTAAATTTTTTTTGATAATTCTTTTCTTTTTCCAATTCAGAAATTCTATTTTCTTGAGACGTTGTTATTCTCTATCATAGCTTCCTTTTCTTTTCCCCAATTTTCTTCAAACTCTCTTAACTTTTTAATAGTCTCTTCGAGGAGAGAGTTATTATGATGGGGGGCAGGAAACATTCCCCTTTAGGTTGTTATCTGTTGACTCTCTGTTGTTAACTTCCTCGGGGTTGGATACTCGCTCTTTCTCTGTGTAGAATGAGTCAATGGTTCTTTTTGGGCTTCTTGCTCATACTTGAAAAATCTTTTGGGGTCTGTCCCTGGGGTAGGAAATTATTTATTTCTTTACCAGATTCCTCCCAGACCTGCTGGATGCAGCGGCTCCTGCTCCTGAGCTAAGAGAGAGCTCTGGAGAGAGTTCCCCACCCCCTCCCTGGAAGTGCCTCAGAGGTGACTAGCACTACTGTGCCTTGAGGGCGTTGTGTTCTAGCGGCTTCCCTGAGGTTTGAGACTGAACAGTAAAGGTGACACAAAGCCCAGCCTATGATTCCCGGTGGGGCGTGGATGTCTGCAACAGGTGCAGACGTGAAAAGCCCCTGCACTCAAACTGGAAATGTCTGCCAGAAACCACGATCCCTAGATCAAAGGTTACGCTTCTTTGGGATTTTGGGAGCTGAGTTCCACACCCTCTAGCTGAACTAGGCATTGTGTGTTGCCTGGGGCCGTATCCGCCCACTTCTCAATCTCTTAACTTGTCTCAGGTGGGAGCTAGGGGCCAAACCCCCAGTGCCGAGATCTGCTGAGTCACCCCCAGGATCCGGGAAAATCTAATCTATCTTTGAATTTTTAAAGTAGTTTAGATTTCTCTTCTGAACTGCTATATTATAAGCAGAGAAGAGCTAATAGCCTGTGCCAGATTCCCTTTCCTTTCCCCATTTTTCTTCAAACTCTCTTAGCTTTTTAATCATCTCTTTGAGGAGAGAGTTATGTGATGGGGGGCAGGAATCGTTCCCCTTTAGGTTGTTATGTGCTGACTCTCTGCTGTTAACTTCCTCGGGGTTGGATACCCGCTCTTTCTCTGTGTATAATGAGTCAATGGCTTTTTTTTGCTTTTTGCTCATACTTAAAAAATCTTTTGGGGTCTGTCCCTGGGGTAGGGAGTTATTTCTATATTTCTTTATTATCTTCCTCCCAGATCGGATGGATGCAGCGGCTCCTGAGCCTGAGCTAAGAGAGAGCTCTGGGAGAGAGTTCCCCACCCCCTCCCTGGAAGTGCCTCACAGGTGATCAGCACTGCTGTGCTTCCATGAGGTTTGAGACTGAACAGTAAAGGCGACACAAAGCCAGGCCTATGCATCCTGGTGGGGCGTGGATGTCAGCAGCAGGTGAGGTGAAAAGCCCCTGTGCTCAAACTGGAAGTGTCTGCCAGAAACCATGGTCCCTAGTTCAAAGGTTCCACTTCTCTGGGATTTTGGGAGATGAGTTCCACACCCTCCAGCTGAGCCAGGCACTATGTGTTGCCTTGGGCAGTATCAGCCCCCTTCTCAATCTCTTAACTACTCACAGGTGAAAGCTAGGGGTCACAACCACAGTGCTGAGATCTGCTGAGTCACCTCTGGGATCTGGAAGATCCAGTCTCTGGCTTTAAATTTTTTTTTTAAAGTGGCTTAGATTCCTCTTCTGAACTGCTGTTTTATAAGCAGAGAAGAGCTAAAGGCCTGTGCCAGATTCTTCTATCTCAGTGGCTTCTCTGATCCCAGAGCCCTTCCCAGCGCAATTGGTGCAGTATGTTAGCACCCAGCTGTCTGTGCTGGCCTCTCTTCTTCTAACCCTGGGAACTGACCTTTTCTGTTGAAACTCCAGATTCTCTTCAGCTGGTAAGTCGTGCTTCTAGTCCTTGTGGTATCTATCAGTCCAACACTATTTCTGCGGTTGATTTATCTAATTGGTTGTGAGGGAGTAAGGATGTTCTCAGAGTTGTGTGTTTCTTCTCCGCCATATTGGCTCCGCCCTCTGATTGGGGGTTTTTAATTTGATCTTTTTCTAGCCTTTTAAGTTACCAGTTCATTTCATTGATCTTCTCTTTCTCTATTTTATTGAAGTAATCATTTAAAGATATAACATTTCCTCTTATTACTGATTTGGCTGCATCCCACAGATTTTGGTATGATATTTCATGGTTATCATTATCCTGAGTGAAATTATGAATCGTGTCTATACTTTGCTGTTTCTCTCCCACATTGTCAATTATTTTCTTTTTGAGCCAACTCTGATGAGAGCAAGATTCACACAATGTTCCTCCCCCTCTCTATATTCCCTCAGATATGATAGTTTTCTTTTGCCTCTTCATGGGATGTAGTTTCCCTCTGTTTGCCTCCCTTTTTCCCTTTTTCTCACACTATTCCTTTTCCATTTCTACTTCCTTTTTTATTATATCAGTAAAATCAAATTATACATGTGGTCTCTGTGTATATCCATAACAGAAATACAGCTCTCAAGAGTTCCTTTTGCCTTTTTCTGCTTCTCTTGGGTCCTATGGTTGGAGATCAAATATTTTGTTGTTGTTGTTTAGATTTGTTTTTTCTCCTTAGAAACAGATGGAATTCATCTGTTTCATTAAATGTCCATCTTCTTCCATGGAAGAAAATGCTAAATTTAGCTGGGTAATTTGTTTTTGTACTAATATGTTCTTATCTGATTTCTTAAATCTTAAATTGTCTCAATGAATCATTAATTTCTACTTGTTTACTTCTGATTTTTAATGATTTATTTTCTTTATTAGCTTTTTTTCCCACTTCTTTTTGTATATGTCCAATTATATTTTTAACTGAGTTGTTTTGCTCTATGGAATTCTTTTCCATGTCACAATTTTTTTTTAGGGAGTTATTTTCTTTTTCCAATTCACAGATCCTACTTTTCTGGGAGTTCTTTATCTTTTCCTTTTCAGAAATCTTTCCTGGGAGTTCTTTACCTTTTCCAATTCACAAATTCTGTTTCCCTGCACTTCCTTGGAGTTTTTTACTTTTGCCAATTCATAATTCAGGAAATTGTTACTATCTTGCATAGCTTATCTTTCCTTTCCCCATTTTTCTTCTATCTCTCTTTTAAGGTTTTTAATAGTCTCTTCTAGAAGAGCTTTTTGTGTTAGGGATCAACAATTGTCTGGAGACTGTCTGCTATTAGTTTCCTTATGGTTGAAAACCTGATCTCTTTCTGCATAAAAGCTATTGATTTTCATTTTGATTTTTATATCCATTTTTTAAAGTCTTTAGAGTCTTCTTTCAGGGCCAGGAAGTTACCAACTTATTCTGCAGTACAGGGATAAGTGTATGGTCGGCCTGCCATCAGGCTAGAACAATGCCATGTACGGGAGTGCTCTGGGAAATAGTTCCCCAATGGAATTGACTCAGGCCTTCAAGGCCAAGCTGTGGAAGTACCCTTCGAAGAACCCTGCTGTGCAGACTAATAACTGCCTAGAGGCAAGAAGTTGAGCAGTGAAAGTGTCACTATCCTTTATTTTGTTTCTCTTCTCAGATTATTTTTACCTTCGAAATACAATCCTTCCTTTGCAACAACAACAACAAAATTTGGTTCTGCACATATATATTGTACCTAGGATATACTATAAGATATTTAATATGTATGGGAATGCCTGCCATCTAGGGGAGGGGGTGGAGGGAAGGAGGGGAAAAACTTTAGAACAAAAGGGAGTACAAGGGATAATGTTGTAAAAAAAAAAATTTCCTATGCATATGTACTTTCAAAGAAAATGGTATAATTATAAAAATTAATAAAAATAGTTTTGCTCTTATACAAAAATAACATTAATAATAATAATAATAATAATAATAAGTTGCCCAGAGTAGGTAGGCATAACAGGCATGATGCTATATATCATCACAATGCATATGAGATGAAAAATGTATAGTACTTTGAATATAGTAGATGCTTAATAAATATTTGTTAAATTTGTTGACTTCTATGAATCATACACATACAAACCATCCCCCCAATCATTCACTAGAGTAGCTGAGAGTAGAAGTATTGATCATCTGTACTGTTATCTACAATCAAGCATTCCTAATAAATTTCACTGTTGCTAACCTAAAAAAAAAAAAAAAAAGAAAAAGAAAAAAAGAAGAAAGTGTCACTATCCCAAGCCGAAGCCCACTGTGGGGCTGTGGGTATTAGTAGTTGCCCAGCCAATTGTCCAGCAAGGCACTGCAAGTGGCTCTGCCCAGGGAAGCACAATCACGCTGGGGAAGTTCTATTTCTCTTGGCTGATCCCCTCACTGTGCAGATTAGAGGCTTTCCAGGCTTGTGTCCCTCTGCCATTCAAATCTGCAATTTCCCTGGCCGTGCTGCAGAATGCATCTGCATAGTTGTGCTGGTCTATGCTGAGGCACTGACAGTTTTGGGTGAGTATAGCCAGATTTTGTTAGGTTCTGGCGTTTTTTGAGTACCATGTACTTCTGGCTCTAATCTCTCTGCTAGTATACTGCTTTGCAATGAAAGCAGATCAGTCAGCCTATGGCAGAGTCATCTCCACTACTTTTCTAGCCACAGAGGCTTCCCCTGCCTCTAGTCCGCTTAAGATGCCAGTCTCTCTTATTTTCCTACTAGAGCTGATCTGCACTGGCCCCTCAGGACAAACCTGCTCTGGTAATACTCCAGATTATCTTTGGCTGGTAAATTGTTGTGCCTTTAATCTTTGTGAATTTCACCAGTCAAGCACTATTTTTGAGGCTGAATTCAACAATTGGTCATGAGGGTATCAGAGGAGCTTAGAAAGTCACCTGTGCCTTCTCCACCATCTTGGCTCCACCCCTCAGTTATTTTCTTTGTTAGCTTTTCTTACTTCTTTTTGTATATGTCCAATTGAGTTTCTAAATGAGTTATTTTGTTCTATGGGATTTTTCTTTTTTTTCACATTTCAGTATTTTTTTTTCCGATTCACAAATCCTACTTTCCTGGTATTTCTTTAACTTTTCCAATTCACAAATTCTGTTTCCATACACTTCCTGGGAATTCTTTACCTTTTCCAATTCACATTTCAGGAGTTGTTACTCTCTTGTCTTGCTTCTCTTTCCTTTCCCCATTTTAATCCTAGCTCTCTTTTAAGATTTAATATACTCTTCTAGGAGAGCTTTATATGATGGGGGCCAGGTAACATTCGCCCTTGGGGTATTGTCTGGAGATTGTTTGCTATTAGTCATTTCAGGGTTGAAAACCTGCTCTCTTTCTGTATAGAAGCTACTTATCATCATTTTAATTTTTCTACTCATTTTAAAGCCTGTAGAGTTTGCCTTTAGGGCAAGGAGATTACATTTGCTGTCCTGCCAACAGGCTGCAAAGAGCTCCAAGGTACAGGAGTGCTCTTGGAAAAAGTCCCCTCCCCTCCTACCCCTTCCACCAAGTGATTCAGACCTGGTTAGCATGACTGAGCTATTGAAATGCCCAGTGAAGAACCCCTGCTGTGGGGATTAGCAACTGCCCGGGGCCTAGAGGCTGAGCAGCCCAAGTGTCACTGCAACAAGCCAAAGCCCACTGTGGGGCTGTAGGTATTAGCAGCTGACCAGGGAATAGCCCTGCACGGACAGGACAGGAAGTGTCTCTGCCCATTAAAGCACAATCGGGCTGTGGAAGTTCTAATGCCCCAGGCCAAGCCCCTCACTGTGTAGATTAGAGGCTGCCCTGGGCTGTGCCCCCCTCTCATGCAGATTTGTTTTCTTACAAGATGGTATGCTCTAAGTCTAAGGATAGATGTGTTTATTTCTCTTGTCCTCTCATCTGTAAGTGATTACAAGCATTTTCTCTCTCCCTGAAACTGTGAAAAGGGTCCCTGCTCTACTAAGGTCACAAGCTCTAGTGAACTAGGACTCTTCCTAAACCTGAGACTATCACCAGATTTGAATATGGGCAAAGTAATAGAGTTTTTTTCTCAGTTCCTGTAAGGAGATACACTCTTACTCATGTACAACATCATTTGCTGCCTACCTTCTAACTTGTTTTTACCTGGAAAAATATTTCACCTACTCCTCTTTTTGGATTGTTTCTTTAGCTATTGCTTTATTTAAAGGTTTTTGAAGTGGTTTAGGGGGGAATTCAAGTTACTCACTACCTATGCTCTGCCATCTTTGCTTCATCTTTCTATATGATTTAAAACACACATACATTCATACATATTTATCTATGTATATTTATGATTATGAATATTTTTATTCTTATTTGAGTATAAATTCCACTTCTAGATATGGTGATAAATTTATTAGATTATCCATCAAAACTTTTGCTATGTAAAATAAATATCAATTCCTCTGCCATACAGAAAACTAAAACTGAAACTTTTACCACTAACTGGAAGTAAGCTCATTGAGCTTCCAATGAGCATTGGAATGAATGATTATTCAGAAAACATTGCATCACAAAGAAAGGCACATTCATATATCATCTAGGCCCTGAATTCTCATAGGTCAGTCCTAAATGATATATGCATAAAGTTGGAATAGTAGCCTTATTTTTATTATTTTGTTACAGTCTAACCAAGAATACTGAATATTAAATAATATTGAATTATTTAAGTAAAACTTGATTTCTTTAAGGTATATTTTATAGATATATTTATTTAAATCTGATCCTTGTTTTTGGTAGCTTAACATTGAAATATTTTATATCGTTTATAGTTTTTTATATAATTCCTCTCAATATAATTTCATTTTGGTTTTCATTAGCACTAGTGAGAGTTTTAGATTTTTGAAAATAGACATCAACCTATTTTAAAGATACTAGAGCCAAATAATTTAGAAAATTCTTATTTTGTAGGATAGCTAAAATTTACTATTGTTCCATCTCATTCCTATTCACCTTTTATTAAACAAATTTTACCTAGATATTTCTATCCATTGTTCTTTTGCATAAATTACTATTATTTTTCTAGTTTTTTTAAATAACTTTTAGTTTGATTTGCAAAGCATCAAATATTTAAATTAATTTTTAAAATTATTTTTTCATTGTCAATCATGAGCAATTTATTTAGTTATTTCAGTCTCATTTACTTCTGTAGTGTTTTGTAGTTTTATTCATGTAATTCTGTAGAGGACCCAAATATTGGGGAACTCTGAGAAAAGTATACTTGAAGCAAAGATACTTACAGCAGACTCTTAGCTCAGTGTGATTAATGAGATAATGGTTCTCTATTACACACATACTTAGTGTATTGTAATGATGTAATCATAATGAGGTATGTAAGGGCTGGGAGGACTGGAAATGAGACATTGCATCTTTGACCATCCTCCTGGTGGTTCTCCTGCATCCTGCAATCCTCTACTAAGATCAAGATTAAGTCAGACTGTGATAGACACAGACTGTGAAGGAGACAATAAAGACTTTAGACTCTATTCCTGACTATCCTGTAGTGACTGTCTTGCTGAGACCACAACTAGTATGAAGGACCTCCAGAAAGCTAGCCTGGGCATTACATAATTCTAGTTCATTCTCCAAAATGTCATATTGTTTTAATATTAAAGAGTATATCACTCATTGATTAGTCAGAAAGCCGGAATATTAATAAGTATTTCAAATTTATATTCAATACCACCATATACAATATGATAACTCTGATAAGATAAAAATCAGGTCATTCAATTTTTTTTTTGATATGACAGAATGCAATATGAATAGAGGATGTATTTCTGTTAAGAGCATCATTGATCATCTATTCACAGAAAGTTAGAAACTCATAGTCACACATGACTCTTCACTGTTCTTTGTCAATCAGAGGCCAAATCTTAGCAATGATCCTTTTATTTCCATTCTATCTAGGGAGGTAACTAATCCCATTCTTTTCATCTCTAAATAAGAATTATAAAATAATCCATTTCAGATTATTGTTATGATCAAATTAGATGACATAAAGTATAGTGTATGTTTGAAGTCTTATATTATTATCCAACATGTCCTTTTCCCCCTCATTTTGTTTAATTTAAAATGGTGTCAAGTCATTCTCTTAATCAAAAGTTTGTGAATTTCCATTGTCTATGAATAAAAACCAAATTTCTTATTTTGGCATTCAAGTCTCTCCAAACTTTGTCCTTAATCTTCTTTCTAGTTGTTTTCCACCATATCCTCAAAAGATTTTAGTGAAGTCAATTGATATTGTTTCAATGCCTTTATTCAGTAATCTTTTTTTCTTCATAGCATATCTTCACCCCATCTTTGCTCATCATAATTCTATCTATTCTCTAAAGTTCTTCCCTTATGAAAAGACAAAATCATTATTACTCATGTTTGAGTAAAGCACTAAGTTAGATGACTTTCATGAGATCTGTGTTCTTGCCCTGATTCTATTCTTATCTTATTAGGAAAAGCACATTGGTTGTCTGTACCTCAGTTTCCATGTTGTTAAGAATGAACTCTGTCATCTCTCCCAACTCTGGGTCCATGTTTCTATATAATGCAGCTTTAGTCATAAAAACTTTCCTAATTTTATTACCTGGAATAAGAATAGTCAGTAAATATGTATAATAAATCGATCACATATTCATTCCTTTTCTCTTTCCCTAGCTGACAGGGTTGCTGTGATAATCAATGTTAAATAAATGTGATAATGTTTGTAAAAATGTGTAGCATAATACCTGGCATAAGATAGGGAGTTAATAAATGCTTATTCTTACTCCTTTTTCCATTTCCCATCCCTTGTCATTACTAACATTTGTTACTTTTCTCCCTTACTAGATTATAAGAACCTTGATGGCAAGAATCATATCTCTACTACTTTGTATTTCATCTCTAACCAACTCTTGTTTAAGGAATTTGACCTCATAACTGTTTCATTAATATTTTGTTAAATGTGAGAAAAGTTCTTTTTAACGTTTAATGTCAGTGATATTTCAGAATGTTTTCAATTAATTATTTTGCCAAATCCCACACACTCCTTCTATTGGCCAGGAAAAATTGCTCATTTTATTTATTTATTTACTTATTTATTTTTTGCTCCAGTTAGTGTCTGTTTCTTATTTTCCTTGTTAGCTTTAGATGTAAGATGAATTTTCTATCACAGCCACTCACAACCCTTTTTTTCCTCTGTGTATACTCACTTTGGACTTACAAAAACATTGATATAAACTTCTTTACAATACATAGCTACTATAGAGAACTAACCCTTTAAAATGACCTCCATGGAACATTCACATTATTTTGTTGCAATATAATTTTGGTTCATATTAATATAGTACATTAATAGTAATGTCAATTTCCCTATAGTGAATTACCAGAAGTAAAGTAATATTTTTGAGCTGCCTGGGGAAGAAAACAGTCTGTTCTTTTCTCTTATCCTATATTTTTCTTACTGTTTTTTTGTTTGTTTTTTCTTCATCTTATTTTCTAAGATGGGATTTATAACTGTAAGAAATGTAATTCAAAACCTTCATTTTGCAGAAGAGGTACAGATAGGTAATTGATGCAGAGTTATACATCCTGGAAAATTAAGGCCTTAGTAAGAATTGCTAATAATAAAACTAGTGGAGGAAACAGAATTTCACCTGAGCTATTTAAAATCCTAAAAGAAGATGCTGTTAAAATGATGTACTCAATGTGTCAGCAAATTTAGAAAATTCAACAATGCCCAGTGGATTGGAAAAGATTATTTTACATCCCAATCCTAAATGAGGGCAATATCAAAAATGTTCAAATTGCTAACAATGGTGTTCATTTCACATGCCAACAAGGTTATGCTCAAGATTCTATAAGCTAAGATTCAGCAATTATGGTTATTGTTTGTTGTTCTGGAAAAGAACCAAAGACATCATGAAGATAATGTCTCAACTTGCATATGAATTAGATTTAAGGAAGGCAGAGATGTGTAAAGTTGTCATCCTCATTCAGTCCTCTAGAATCATAAAAGTCCAATAGTAACTACAACAACAAAAATCAAGATGATTGGCAATGGCTCAGGTTAGAGTGGATGACCATTGCCTTTATAAATTAAGGCATTTCCCAGCTATCAATATCCCTTAGGCTTCAGAAGTATGTAAAGTGAGAATTGTCATAAGAGAAGTGTATTTTTCAGAGATACAGATAAATAAATAAATAAATATATAAATAAATAGCTCAGCTGAAATTCTGTTTCCTCCACTAGCTTTATTGTTAGCAATTCTTACTAAGGCCTTAATTTGCCAAACTGCCAAAATTGACTGGATGATGAAGAAAGCAGCAGGGACCCAGAAAAAAAATAGCTACTACTGTTTCGCTGACTACACTACAGCCTTTTACTGTGTAGATCACAAGAAAATGTGACAAGTCCTCAAAGATTTGGGAATACAAGATAGCTTTACTCATCTCCCAAGAACCCTCAATGTAGAATAATAAGCAAAAGTAAAAATTAACATGGAACTCCTGAAGGGTTAAGAATTGGGAAAGGAGAATGACAAAGCAATACAGTGTCAACTTATTTAACTTTTATATAGAGGACATCATATAAGATGCCAGACTGTATTAAAAAAAAAAAAAAAAAAAAAAACAAAACAGAATTAAGGTTGCCAGAAAAAAAGTCAGATATACAGATAGTTTCACTCTGATGTCAGAAAGTGAAGAAGTAATAATCATCTTCATGATGGTAAAAGAAGAGAGTATAAAGCCTGTCTTAAAGTCTTAAAGCTTAACCAAAAGCAATACAAACAAACAAACAAAATCAAATTCATGGCAACTAGCACCTTTACTTCCTAGCAAATACTTAGTTGTTGTCCTTAGTTCTCCAAGAGTACCAAAATGACATCACTATTTTAGAGTTGAGTTACAGCTTGTCTGACTATAGTTGATCAGACAAATATGAGCTCAGAATGTTCTTTCATGGGTCTGACACAAATAGTCCCTATGAAGATTTAGGGTAAATTCTCTAACTTTGCATATTTTGTGCTTTATCTGAGCTAATTCTACTTTGCCCATAAAGCAGAGCACCTTCTCTGATAAGGTCACATTCTGCTGGGTGCTTCTGGGTCATGTCTCCTATGTGAAATAATCAATTCTGAAGTTCTAAAGAAAGACTTTTTAGAATGTTCTTGTAGTGCTTTTTCTGACCACTTTGTGAGAACTATGAATTCTCCATAAAGTAATGCTTTTATTAAATATTCACTTAGCTTTCAAACAATGGGCCCAGCCCAATACAGTTGTGCTCTCTGCCATAAAGTTGAAATGTCTGTGAGTTTAGTTTGAGAAATGATTCTGTGCCTGGAAAATAGAGAGAATGGAAATGTAAATAGTGTCTAATTTTATATTTTGGGTCTCAAAAATCAATGTATACCATAACTGTATTAAACACCATATACATATATACACGCATCCACACATTCTTTGGAAGGAAAATTATTGGAAATCTGGATAGTTTATAGAAAGCAATGATATTACCTTGCTGACAAATGGCCATATGCTCAAAGGTATGGTTTTTCCAGTAGTAATGTATGGCTAGGAGAATTAGAATATAAGGAAAGTGGAGTGACACAGAATTGATTCTTTTGAACTGTGGTATTAGGAAAGATTTTTTGAGAGTTCCTTAAATAGCAAGAATACTAAGTCAGTTAATACTTAAAGAAATTAATTTAGGCTAATTATTGGAAGGACAACTATTAAATCTAAAACTTAAATACTTTGACCAAAAAATGAATGTTCAGAAATCAAAAGGACCCTGATGCTAGGACAAAAAACTAAAGGCAAAAGAAGAGAATATCAGAAGATGAGATGAATATGCAGTGTCATGAAATAATAAACATGAGCCTGAACAGACCTTTATTGATAATGGAGGTTTGAGTGTTCTATGATCTGTGAGGTCTCACAAAGAATTAAACATAATTGAATGAATGAATAAATAACACAGAGTAAATGACTTGTCTATTCAATTACATCGGTTGAGTCCAGCCCTTTGTGACCCTATTTGGGAGTTTTTCTTGGCAAAAATACAGAATGCTTTGCTATATCCTTTTCTAGCTTATTTTTCCAGATGATGAACTGAGACAAAAAGGGTTTATGTGACATGTTCAAAATCACATAGTTTGTATCTGAAGCTGGATTAGAACTTGTAAATATGAGTTTTCATGATTCCATGCTCAATGTTCTATCTCTGCACCACTTAGTTGCCCAGTAACTTATCTAATGTAACACAAAAACATAAATAGTACATAGTTGAGCTGGTATTTGAATCCATGTTTTCTAACTTCGAATTTCTAACTTTATCTTTTTTCCATTTCTCTACAATTATTGATTTGTATGGTTAAATAGGCTTTTACATATAATTGGTAAATTTAACAGTTTAGGGAAAAAAACAAAACAAAAAAACAAAACAAAAAAAAAACAGAAAATCTCAAACCAAATGGGGCTGAGTTGAAAATGACTGAAGTAACTGAATAATGGCAAACATTGTAAAGCTACTTGATCTGTTTTAATAACAGTTTCACAAAGACCCCTTCCTCTCAAATCTTTGTTCTTTTGTGCCCAATCATAATGCAATGGATAATGCATTTAAAAAATCAAATTGATGAATTTTTTCCTATTTACTAGCAAAAGTAAAAAAGAGAAGTACACATCCTAAATATTGGTGTACTCTATTTAATTCTCAGTGAAATAGATTGAAAAAGAATGACCAAACAAAACAAAGTCAAGCAGAAAATATTCTCAATGATCCTTAATATTATATTCCTGTTATATTTATCATGTTGAATTCAAATTCCATCTTCACAATAAAGAAGATATATAGCTGACTTTGATCATCAACTAGGAAAATGGAACACTAGGGATAGATTATATTGGAATATAGTTGAATGAAAAATTTTCCCCCAAGAAATTTGCATCTTAAAACAATCCAGAGCTCAACCATTTTGGAAACCCTGATGGCATTTTTATAGCCATAAGATAAATCTAATTCTTCAAATATAAAAGTAACCTGATAGTTAGTGTTTGATATCTTATCAGAGAGAATTGAAGTCTCACTTCTAAACAATGGTTTCTAAAGTAAATTATTTAGTTATATTAGTTATAATTCTAGACATTTGAGATAGAGAGAGAGAAAGAGAGCATATCATTAATGCATTTGTGGGAGGTGCCCAGATAACATTATAGAAAGGTTGAAAATGAATATAAACTATAAACAGACTTTTTCAGCATGCCTTTAAAATATATTAAAAGGCATGCTGAAAAAGTCTGTTTATAGTTTATATATTTTAAGAATTTTGGAGGTTTGAAATTTCTGCTTTTCTTTCCACTTAAAAACTGTTTCAAACATAAGAAAAGTATATAAATGTGTTTTTACTTCAATCATAGTCTTATAGGATATAAGCATCTTAGCATGAGTTGATGAGAAGAACTCAAAAGAGTTGTTTGAGATCTAGAGAGAAGTGATACCCAAGCAAACCAAAATGTAGTCAGTAGAAATAATGTTGAAAGAATGTTTGCAAAGGGCCAAAGATAAAAGATGTGTCCATGTACCAAAATAGTAGTCAGCCATGTCACATTTAGATCTATGTTTAGCGAAAATATCTTTGTTAAGTATGTGCATGATAGGTTAGGAAAAGATTTGAGGCAAGGAATCCAGTTTTGTAATAATTTTCCCAAAAGTTGATAATTATTTGGACTAAAATCATAATACAAAGCGTCAAGAAACAAAGAAAAGGAAAAAGAAAGGTAATGAGTGCAAACAGCTTTTCCCACTTCATTTTGCCAGAGAAGGAAGGATAAAGCATAAGATGATAACTTGGTAGGTTTTTTTATGTGTAGTGAAATGCATTTTTTTCAATAATGAAAGATTGACTCATCTGTGATGCTATAAAGAAGATTTGTAATATAAAGAATTTAGTAAATGAATATGATAAAAATTAGATTGGGTGAAGATTGTACAGGGAAAAAAAATTGAGAGAGAAAAAAGAAAGGGATGAGATTTAGATATTTCCGAAATTATTATAGGGTGAATGTGAACAGGTTACAACACATAATCAGTGAATAACTGAACGTCAGGAGTAAAAAATGTAATCAAGGAATTATATGATAAGGAAGCTCTTCTAGTCACATGGAAAAGGGGAAAAAAATTAAATGGATATCCAGAGCTCTCAGAGTACCCTTGAGATGTCAGGAGAAAGGAAAGAGATTGTACAATGTGTTAATTATAGTAGTGAAATTATGTGAGGACATAGATCAAAATCACATAAGATGAGCAGACATATAAAAGTTGTGATTTGCATCTTTGGAAGAAGCTTCCGAATCATTGAAATAATATATTCATTTTGTTTTTTTTTTATGTATTTCCCTAAATTCTTCATTTGTCTTTGGCTTATTCAGGCTTACATTGATTTTGTACATGGATCTGGCATGACACACTTATTGTTTTAATTTTTTTCTTGATTAGCAATATTCCATAAAGTTGTTTCTACAATCCTCTCCAACTCTAAAACTTTAAATAAAAGGAATTGTCAATTATATTTATATAATTATAGCTGAATCTATAAGCTACAAATCTACAAGCTAGAAAACAGAAACCTGTAATGTTCTTAGTTCAGTTTTCTGGAGGTCTCTGAAGCAGCCTTCTATTCAGTTTGGTAAATAGCCACAAAAATAGCCAGGTGTTAAAGTCCAAAAGTCTTTATTATCTCCTTCACCTGGTGCTCAGCTAGCTTTCTTGTATCCTTCAGAGGGCATTTGGTTTCAGTGGAGAAGTGCAGGAGGCCAGGTCAGCCACCAGGAGCCTGACCGAAGATGGAATTTAATCTGTCTACTTCTCACACCAAGAGTTTGAGCTCCTAGCTTATATGCTCTACACTGAGTATAAAGCATTATTATATCACTAGGAAACCTTTATTTGTTGTAAGATTAAATCAATCATATTGAACTTAGAGAGAACTTAGAGAACTATTAGGGTCATGCCTTCTCTGACTCCTCAAAAAAGGGGTGAAAACACCAACGAAATAGATGATCAAACCGTCTCTGATATATCAGGAAGGGAGATAAAAACCAAAAGAAAATGGGGAATTAATTAATGGGTTTCCAAAGGGTCTCACCTGAAACAGATATACATAAATGCATCAACATGGGAGTTTTTACATAAACACATAGTAACACAGGCTAGTAGTGATTTAACAGACAACATGAATCAACATGAGGATTTATACAAGCCCATAAGTCCTAGAAATAGTCCAAAACAAATCTATTTTCCATTACTTCATGTGCCAGGAATCCAATAATTCCTGCAAATTTTGAAGTTCTGCAATAGTCTCATCATGTATTAGGGAATCCAATGATTCCTGTAGCTTTTGAAGTCCTATATCAGTCTTACCGAGTCTCAGAGAATCCAATGATTTCTGCTGATTTTGAAGTTCTGCAACAGTCTCATTATCAGCCATGTCCTTTCAGTGTCAGATGTTTCTTAGATCTTCTCCTTTGTTTTGAGGTTTTTCTCTTTTTATATCTCTCTCCAGGTGCTCATTGGCAACCATCTGATTCTTTCTCCTTCTGCAAAGATACCAGCATCCCAAACGGGACTGTGAGAAATATAATCTTCAATCTTTGTAGTTAGAAGTTTATTATCAGTTCTTCACTTCCCATTGCAGATGGTATTCTTATACCCCCAGATGTGCTGTCCTGAGAGATCTGAGTCCTTGACTTGATAAGCTTAAAGAAATACTCCTTGCTGCAGCCTGAAAATGACCCCCTTAGAGTAATAACTTTTTTGCCTCCTGTTTAGAATATAATATAAATTAGTTTATTGTGACAAATGTATCAAGAAATATTTTGATCTCTCTCTCTTCTTCCTATAAATATGTGCCACTGAGACCACTCATTTGCTGACCCCCATCCCTGTTCTGGTGGGGTGTTGTTTGGATTATTACTAGGTGCTAAGTCGGTTGTCTGGTACTTAACAATTCTGTAGCTCAGTGTTCACACCTTTAAAAGAGTTCAAAACTTGAAAGGAGTTTACATCTTTAAAGAAGTTTACTTATTGGTTCTTAAAGGAGTTCCCAAAAGCTCATGGAGTACTCACAAGCCCATTCTCTGGGAGAATATAAGGAGCCAACATTGAGTGGGGAAGTCAGTCTGGATTGGGTCAAGGAGAAGACTTCCTAGGAGAACTTCAGGGAAGCTCAAGTCGATTCAGAGAGCCAGGATTCAGTGGATTCACAAGTCCAGCAGATTCACAAGTGTAAAGGAAAAGCCTGCTCATGGACTTCCTGGATATTCACAACTAGAATTGACTTCTTGGAAACCCACAATCCCACACTCATAGAGGCAGAATCTGATTCATTTCACATCTACCTTCGTGCTGGCTGGAGGCTTTGGATTCAGAGGGAGCTGGAGACTGAACCTGGCTGGAGACATTCTGACAAGAGCTCATTAAGGAATCAAGGAGAGAGGAAGGCCTCCAGAGATCTAGCTGGGCCCCAAGAAAAAGATTCAGGATTTTGAATGACACAATAGAGGATCTGGACTTTAATCCTGACTGCATATTGGGATTATTGAACTTAACTGAAAGGAAGGCTGCCTCCAGAGGCTTCCCAAGAAATCTGCCCCAAGAGAATGACTACAATCTAGAGAAACAGATCATCATAGGGTGCAGTCGCTAGCTAGCAATAAACACTCATAAATTTTAATTATTTTGGATGCCCTGTTTTGCTCTTGCCTGGGTATTTCATTTGGAGGCTCCCCAGCGAGATAGCATTTAGCTCTGTTTTGACAGTCAGTTCCTTTCCTTGGAGGGCAAGGGGGGTGGCCCTCTCTAGAGGGTGGCCAACAAGAGATGTGCCTCAGTCTTTAACTTCAGTCATCCACCCTTGTGGATGTACCAGGAAATAAGACATAAGTTTGACTCAATTGGTTTTGAGCATTCTGGGAACTGGTTTGTTTCTGGGTGAATACTCAAGTATTGTAGGTCATTACGCCTACCGACCTCCCCAGGACACTGGAGGATTCCCCTGCTGGTTTGGTTGTCTGTTGTGTTCCAGAATTGTTTATCTACTGTCTCTTTGTGTTTAAGTGTACTTTTGTCGATCTGATTCTCTGTGACAGTAGCACTATCTGGTTCTCTGGACATTCTCTATGAAAGGAGAGGAATGCACAAAAGTAAGGCTAGGAAGCCTAAAAAGCTTCCTTGGATTCTGGGAGGCAAGACTCCAGCTGCAATAACTTCCGTTAGGACTATTCTCCAGTTTTTGACTAGCCCCTAGTCTGTATATGTTAAGTGCTTGTTTAATGTTGTAATTGTGCCCCTATGTTTATGTGATTTTTGTTCTGTGTCTGTGACTTGTCTATCTGTTGTGTTGATTTAAAGAGCTCTGTAAAGTTTTATTTTATTTTTTTTTAAATTTTATAACTATAATTTTTTGACAGTACAGATGCATGGATACTTTTTTACAACATTATCCCTTGTACTCACATTTGTTCTAAATTTTCCCCTCATTCCCTCTACCACATCCCCTACATAACAGGCAATCCCATACATGTTAAATGTGTTACAGTATATACTAGATACAACATATGTGTGTAAAACCGAATTTCTTGTTGCACAGTAAGAACTGGGTTCAGAAGGTAAAAGTAACCTGGGTAGAAAGACAATAGTGCAAACAGTTTACACTAAATTCCTAGTATTCCTTCTCTAGGTGTAGCTGATTCTGTCCATCATTGGTCAACAGGAACTGAATTAGATCTTCTCTATGTTGAAGATATCCACTTAAATCAGAACACATACACAGTACACACAAAGTATCATTGTTGAAGTGTATAATGATCTCCTGATTCTGCTGATTTCACTCAGCATCAATTCATGAAAGTCTCTCCAAGCCTCTCTGTATTTCTCCTGCTGGTCATTTCTTACAGAGCAGTAATATTCCATAACCTTTATATACAACAATTTACTTAACCATTCTCCGATTCATCCATCTTCCAGTTTCTAGCCACTAAAAAAAGGGCTGCCACAAACATTTTGGCACATACAGGTCCCTTTCCCCTCTTTAGTATTTCTTTGGGATATAAGCCCAATAGCAGCAATGCTGGATCAAAGGGTATGCACAGTTTGATAACTTTTTGGTCATAGTTCCAAATTGCTCTCCAGAATGGTTGAATATTTTCACAACTTCTCCAGCAATGCATCAGTGTCCCAGTTTTCCCACATCCCCTCCAATATTCATCATTGTTTTTTCCAGTCATCTTAGCCAATCTGACAGGTGTGTAGTGGTATCTCAGAGTTGTCTTAATTTGCATTTCTCTGATCAATAGTGATTTGGAACACTCTTTCATATGAGTGGAAATAGTTTCAATTTCATCATCTGAAAATTGTCTGTGCATATACTTTGACCATTTATCAATTGGAGAATGGCTTGATTTCTTAAAAATTAGAGTCAGTTCTCTATATATTTTGGAAATGAAGCCTTTATAAGAATTTTTAACTGTAAAAATATTTTCCCAATTTGTTACTTCCCATCTAATCTTGTTTGCATTAGTTTTGTTTGTACAAAAGCTTTTTAATTTGATGTAATCAAAATTTTCTCTTTTGTGATCAATAATGATCTCTAGTTCTCCTTTGGCCACAAATTCCTTCTTTCTCCACAAGTCTGAGAGTAAACTATCCCATGTTCTGCTAATCTATTTATGATCTCATTCTTTATGCCTAAATTGTGGACCCATTTTGATTTTATCGTGATATATTATGTTAAGTGTGTATCCATATCTAATTTCTGCCATACTAATTAAAAGTTTTCCCAACAGTTTTTGTCAAATAATGAATTCTTATCCCCAAATTTGGGATCTTTGGGTTTGTCAAACATCTAGATTTCTATAGATGTACCCTTTTTTGTCCTTTGTACCTAATCTGTTCCACTGATCCACTGGTCTATTTCTCAGCCAATACCAAATAGTTTTGGTGACTGATGCTATATAATATAGCTTTAGATCAGGTATACCTAGACCACTCTCATCTGACTGTTTTTTCATTAGTTCCCTTGAAGTTCTAGACCTTTTATTCTTCCATATAGATTTTGTTGTTATTTTTTCTAGGCCATTAAAATAGTTTTTTGGGAGTATGATTGGTATAGCAATAAATAAATAGATTAGTTTGGGGAGTATTGTCATCTTTATTATATTCACTCAGCCTATCCAAGACCATTAAATATCTTTCCAATTATTTAAATCTGACTTTATTTTTGTTGCAAGTGTTTTGTAATTTTGCTCATATAATTCCTGACTTTTGTTTGGTAGATAAATTCCCAAATATTTTATACTCTCAACAGTTGTTTTGAATGGAATTTCTCTTTGTATGTTTTGCTGTTGGATTTTGTTAGTGATGTGTAAAAATGCTGAGGATTTATGTGGATTTATTTTGTATCCAGCAACTTTGCTAAAGTTATGAATTATTTCCAATTAATTCCAAGATTTTATTGGAATCTCTGGGGTTCTCTAAGTATACCATCATATCATCTGAAAAGAGTTATACTTTGATTTCCTCATTACCTACACCAAATCTTTAATCTCTTTCTCAACTCTTTTTGCCAAGGATAGCATTTCTAATACAATATTGAATAGTAATTGTTGGAGTGGGCAACCTTGTTTCACTCCTGATCTTACTCAGAAAGGTTCCAATTTATCCCCATTTCATATGATGCTTACTGACCATTTTAAATATATGCTCCTGACTATTTTAAGGAATACTCCTTTTATTCCTATACTTTCATGTGTTTTTAGTAGGAATGGATGTTGTATTTTATCAAATACTTTTTCTCCATCTATTGAGATGATCATATGATTTTTATTAACTTGATTGTTAATATGGTCAATTATACTAATAGTTTTCCTAATATTAAACTAGTCCTGCATTTCTGTTATAAATCCTACTTGATCTTAGTGTATTACCCTGGGCATGATTTTCTGAAGTCTTTTTGCTAATATCTTAGTTAATATTTTAGCATCAATATTCATTGAGGAGATTGGTGTATAGTTTTCTTTTTTTTCCTCTTCTTTTTTTTAATTAATTTTATAATTATAATTTTTGACAGTATATATGAATGAGTAATTTTTATAACATTATCTCTTGTATTCATTTTTCCAAATTTTCCCCTCCCTCCCTCTACTCCCTTCCCTAGATGACAGGCTATCCCATAGATTTTACATGTGTTATAGTATATCCTAGATACAATAAATGCTTGTAAATCCAATTTTTTTTTGTTGCATGTTAAGTATTGGTTCCGAAGGTATAAGTAACCTGGGTAGATAGACAGTAGTGCTAATATTTTACATTCAATTCCAAGTGTTCCTTCTCTGGGTGTAGTGATTTCTGTCCAACATTGATCAGCTGGAAGTGAGTTGGATCTTCGTTATGTTGAAGACATCAACTTCCATCAGAATACATCCTCATACAGTATTGTTGTTGAAGTGTATAGTGATCTTCTGGTTCTGCCGATTTCACTCAGCATCAGTTCATGCAAGTTTTCCAAACCTCTCTGTATTCGTCCTGCTGGTCACTTCTTACAGAGCAGTAATATTCCATAACCTTCAAATACCATAATTTACCCAACCATTCTCCAATTGATGGAGATCCATTCATCTTCCAGTTTCTAGCCACTATGAAAAGAGCTGCTTCAAACATTTTGGCACACACAGGTCCCTTTCCCCTCTTTAGTATTTCTTTGGGATATAATCCCAGTAGTAGCACTGCTGGATCAAAGGGTATACACAGTTTGATAACTTTTTGGGCATAGTTCCAAATTGTTCTCCCTAATGGCTGGATTCTTTCACAACTCCACCAACAATGTATTAGTGTCTCAGTTTTCCCACATCCTCTCCAACATTCATCATTTTTTGTTCCTGTCATCTTAGCCAATCTGACAGGTGTGTAGTGGTATCTCAGAGTTGTCTTAATTTGCATTTCTCTGATCACTAGGGATTTGGAACACTCTTTCATATGAGTGGATATAGTTTCAATTTCATTATCTGAGAATTGTCTGTTCATGTCTTTTGACCATTTAGCAATTGGAAAATGGTTTGATTTCTTATAAATTAGGATCAATTCTATATATATTTTGGAAATGAGACCTTTGTCAGAACCTTTACTTTTAAAAATATTTTCCCAATTTGTTACTTCCCTTCTAATATTGTTTCTACAAAAACTTTTTAGTTTGATGTAATCAAAATATTCTATTTTGTTATTGATAATGATCTCTAATTCTCCTCTTGTCAAAAATTAATTCCTCCTCCAGATGTCTGAGAGGTAGACTATCCTTTGTTCCTCTTATATATTTATGATCTCATTCTTTATGCCTAAATCATGGACCCATTTTGATCTTATCTTGGTATATGGTGTTAAGTGTGGATCCATATCTAATTTCTGCTATAGTAATTTCCAGTTTTCCCAACAGTTTTTTTTTCAAATAATTAATTTTTATTGGTATCTTTGGGTTTATCAAACACTAGATTGCTATAGTTGTCCTTTGTACCTTTTTTGTCCTTTGTACCTAATCTGTTCCACTGATTGACTGGTCTATTTCTTAGCCAATACCAAATGGTTTTGGTGACTGCTGCTATATAATATAGCTTTAGATCAGGTATACCTAGTCTACCTTCATCTGACTTTTTTTTTTCATTGATTCCCTTGAAATTCTCGACCTTTTATTCTTCCATATGAACTTTGTTGTTATTTTTTCTAGGTCACTAAAATAGTTTCTTGGGAGTCTGATTGATATAGCACTAAATAAATAGATTCGTTTGGGGAGTATTTTCATCTTTATTATATTCACTAGGCCTATCCAAGAGCACTGGATGTCTTTCCAATTATTTAAGTCTGACTTTATTTTTGTGGCAAGTGCCTTTTGCTCATATAATTCCTGACTTTTCTTTCTCTGTGTACAAGGTGAGAATAATTCTCTTCAGCTTCTTATTCACTGTTAAAAATCTGTTGGGGTTTTCCCTGGGGGTAAGAGGTGTATTTATTTATTTATCTGCTTCCTCCCAGACTGGGGGGTGTAGAATGCAACAATCCTGTGCCTGAGGTAAGAGAGAGCTCTGGGAGAGAGTTTCCCTCCCCCCTCCCCAGAAATGCCTCAGAGATGTTTAGCAAGGCTGTGCTGTGAGGAGTGCCCAGTGAAGGACCCCACTGTGTGGCCTAGTGACTGCCTTGATGTTTAAGGCTGAACAGTGAAGTCACAAACCCCAGCCAATATGTCCCTTGGGGCAGTGGATGTCAGCAGCTTATGTGAAAAGCCCCTGAACTCAAACCAGAAGTATCTGCCTGGAAACCGAGCTCCCTACTACAAAGGTCCTGCTTCTCTGGGAGTTCCACTTCTCTGGGAATTCCATTGATGCTAGAATTCCACTGCCTTAGGCTGAACCATGCACTATGTGGATTAGAGGCTGCCTAGGGCTGTGTCCCCGCTTGTTCAGGTTCTCAACTATCCCAAGGAGTAGCCCCGGGCAGCAGAAGGCATCTGCACAGTCTGCACAGCAGTGAGGAGAATTATTAGGTCACTTCCAGATTGGGGTGGATTTAGGATCTGGCTTTATATTTAATGTAGCTTGATTTCTCTTCTGAACTGCTAATTTATAAGCAGTGAAGAGCTTACAGCCGGTGTCAGATTCCTCTATCTCAGTGGCTTCTCTGACCCTAAAGTTCTCCCCAGCCCAATCTGCACAGTGTGTTAGCATCCAGTCCAACCCTGTCTGTGTTGGCCTCTTTTTTTTTTTTTTCCTCTCCTTGGAGCCTACTTTTCTGTTGAAATTCCAGATTCTCTTCAGCTGGTAAATTGTGCTTCTGATCCTTGTGGTTTTTATCAGTCCAGTGTTATTTTTGAGGCTGATTTAACTAATTGGTAATGAGGGAAGAAGGGAGCTTACAAATTCCCATGTATCTTCTCCGCCATCTTGGCTCCACCTATAGTTTTCTTTCTCAGTTTTCAAACTACCTGATATAGGTATCAGTACCATGTCTGTTTCATAAAAGGAGTTTGGTAAGACTCCTTCATTCCCTATTTTTTCCAAATAGTTTATATAATATTGGGGTTAAGTATTCTTTAAACATTTGATTAAATTCACATGTAAATCCATCTGGTCCTGGGGATTTTTTCTTAGGGAGTTGACTAATAGCTTGTTCTATTTCTTTTTCTGAAATGGGACTATTTAAACAACCTACTTCCTCCTCTGTTAATCTGGGAAGCCTATATTTTTGGAAGTTATTGATATAGTCAATTATGCTAATAGTTTTCCCAGTATTTAACCAGCCCTGCATTTCTGGTATTAATCCTACTTAATCATGATGTATTATCCTGGGGATTTTTTTCTGTAGTCTTTTTGCTAATATCTTATTTAAGATTTTAGCATCAATATTCATTAGGGAGATTGGTCTATAGTTTTCTTTCTCCATTTTCAAACTACATAGTTTGGGTATCAGTACCATGTCTGTGTCATAAAAGGAATATGGTAGGACTCCTTTATTCCCTATTTTTTCAAATAGTTTATATAGCATTGAGGCTAATTGTTCTTTGAAAATTTGGTAGAATTAACATGTAAATCCATCTTGTCCTGGAGATTTTTTAGGGAGTTCATTATTAACTTGCTCTATTTATTTTTCTGAAATGGGATTATTTAAGCCATTTACTTCCTCCTCTGTTAATCTGAGAAGCCTATATTTTTGGAGGAAGTCATCCATTTCACGTAGGTTATCAAATTTATTGGCATAAAGTTGGGCAAAGTAACTCCTTATTATTTCTCTAATTGTGTCTTCATTGTTGGAAAGTTCCCTCTTTTCATTTTAAAGACTAACAATTTATTTTCCTCTCTTCTTTTTCTAATCAGATTTACCAACACTTCATCTATTTTATTGGTTGTTTTTTTTTTTTTTTTTTTTTTTTTCATAAAACTGTTGGGATTGCTGGGTGAGGACTGGGGTTGTCTGGATGGTGACAAGGTGAGAATTCAGGTTTTCTGGACAATTACAAGGTGAGAACTCAGGTTGACTTGATAGAGGGGGCAAGCTCATTGGCTGGGGTGGTTCTTCCCAGAAGCCCTTGCATTATCCCACACCCATTCTCTGGGAGGATAAAAAGAGACAGCACTGGGCGCAGAGAGCAGATCGGCCTGGAGAAGGATAAGAGCTGGAGGAGATTCAGAGCCAGGATTCAAGAAGAAAGACTCTGCATTGCATCAGGCTTGACGGGGCTCTCTGCAGGAAGGGAAGTCACTTCTAAGGACAAGAGTTAACAGCAACTGCCTGGAGACAACGGTTCGTTACAGGAAGAAGAATCTGTCTGAGAGATTTGAGTAGAAGACACAGCAGATCTCTTCCCAGAGAGTGATCCGACAGCTTTTAGAGACGACAGCTCGTTACATAAAACCAACTTAGTTTTATTTATTAGTTCAATAGTTTTTTTTTTACTTTCAATATTATTAATTTCTCTTTTCAATTTTAGAATTTCAAGTATTGATTGGGTTTTTTAATTTGGTCTTTTTCTCATTTTTTAAGTTGCAAGCCCAATTCATTGATATTCTCTTTCTCTATTTTATTCAAGTAAGCCTCTAAAGATATAAGAATCCCCCTTATCACCATTTTAGCTGCATCCCATAAATTTTGGTGTGATGTCTCATTGTTGTAATTATATTGAGTAAAATGATTGTGTCTATAATTTGTTGTTTCACCCAATAATTCTTTAAGATGAGATTATTTAGTTTCCAATTATTTTGGTTCTATTAAGCACTAACTTTTTGTTGAATATAGTTTTTATTGAGTCGTGATCTGAAATGAAAGCATTTAGTATTTCGGCCTCCCTGCATTTAATTTTGAAATCTTTCTATCCTAATATATGGTCAATTGTTGTATAGGTTCCATGCACTGCTGACAAGAAAGTATACGCCTTTCTATTCCCAGTCAGTTTTCTCCAAAGATCTATCATACCTAATTTTCCTAATATTATATTTACCCCTGAAATTTACTTCTTATTTGTTTTTGGTTTGATTTATCTAATTCTGACAGTTCAAGGTTGAGATCTCCCTGAATTGAAAAGCTGGATAATAACATCAAATATTTACTGGGAAAATCGACAGACCTGGAAAATAGTTCTGGGAGACATAATCTGAGGAACATTGGACTTCCCAAAAATTATGATGAAAAAAAGAGCCTAGATTCTATTTTACAGGAAATCATTAAAGAGAACTTTCCAAAGATAATAGAAACAGAAGGCAAAATAGGTTTTGAAAGAATTCATTGAACACCTTCTGAAAAAAACCCTAAAAAAAGAACAGGGAAAGATAATGCACAATGTTTGAGGGGATGTAGGAAAACAGGGATAATGATACATTGTTGGTGAAATTGTGAATACATCCAGCCATTCTGGAGAGCCATTTGGTACTACACTCAAAAAGTTTTCAAACTGTGCATACCCTTTGACCCAGCTTTGTTACTACTAGGCTTATATCCCAAAGAGATCTTAAAGAAGGGAAAGGGAACTGTATATAGTGTTTGTAGTGGTGCTCTCAGTAGCGCCAGCAAGCAAATCACCAGGGAAGAAGAGGATGACGCGCTCACTGCTGCAGCTCTGATTGGATGCAGCTCGGAGCGTGACGTGCGTTTCACCCGGGAGGGGAGGGCGGCGCTGCTTACTGAAGGTACCGCTATGTAGCATATAGCGCAGGGGATCACCATGATGACCGTTTTCATAGTAAGTTCGATAGGGCTTATTTTCGGGGGAGGGCTTATTTTAGCGGAATATTAAAGAGTATGTGGGTGTCTTATTTTCAGGATAGGTCTTATTATCGGGGAAACACGGTATCTCCTAGTCCCCAGGGAATCAGTAAAAAAAATTAATTAAGGCAATAGCTTTAATAAATTTAGTAATTCTATATATATATATATATATACATATATATATATATATATAATTCCACCAGGGAATAAGAGGAAGGTGAGTTCCATTTCAAATTATAAAGGAATAAAGTGTGTATCACTTAATCTTACAATCTTACATTGCTATATTTAATTCTTATTAATCATGTTTTCCCAGTCAAATGGTCTAGTATTTCTCCAGATATCAATGTACAAATTCCATTTTGACCTAAAACTTCTGAGAATTGAAGAAATACATATGTGTATAAATGTATATATGAATTATATATATATATATATATATATATGTATACATATATATGATTGTATTATATATGTGTGTGTTTGTATATTTATGTTTGAAAACATATATCAATTATTCCAGTGGTCCCTACAAGTTATTCCTTATAGAAGAAAACACGAATCTGGGATTAAAAGGCCATATAACAAGATGGTTCAGGTACCTAGCTGATGGGCTGTGAAACATGATCTTTTCTGAATCAAACTAGATAACATAATGGTCCCACTGAATTTGCATTCCAGAACCAAAATTGTTTAGCCATAGGGTAGGAATTCCAAAGTTGAATTGAGTATATTGATTGCTCCATAGAATGGGTATATGACTTCTAGAGGTTAAGTTTGAAGGATGTAGTTTTGAGGAGAAGTAGGGTAGATGACTTGATATCAAGAGTATATTTTGAACTCCATTCTTCCTGACAACAAATACCAATACCAGCAGGCTATCCATTACAAACAGGTGGATGCAGTAGATATACTAGACCTAAGAGTCAGGAGAAAAAAAAAAAAAAAAAAACTTGAGTTCAGTGAAACCTTGAGCAAATGTTTTAACCACTGTTTACCTCCATCTAAAAAAATAGGTATCTAAAATAGAAACATAGCATCTATCTCATAGGGTTGTAAGGATCAAATTAAATACTATTTGTAGAGCATTTAGAATAGTGTCTGGAACATAGTTGGTGTTTAATAAGTGTTAGCTGTTGATGTAGATGATGATGAGGATGATGATTTTTACTATTTTAAATTGCTATATTAGCACATTGAATTGAATGGCTATTTCAATTAATGATTTTTACGATGCTAGAACATTTGAATGAACACTTTCTCCATTGTAACATATGTTTTCTTCATGTTAAATTTTTGTTAATGAATTTTCTCCACAGATACTCTACATATTCCACTTAATGTTGTGGCTTGTCTATAATTTTTTTATGTTTTTAGACTTTGTGTATAACAATGGGAGCACTTTTGTTATTTGCCATGAATCATTATTGCTATGAGATCAACTTTTTTTTTCAAAGTTATATGTTATATTTCTTTTGCCATTATTTGAGTTTGGGCCCATATTGAAATTATTATTTAGAATGCTTATACTTAAAGCCTTCTCCTGATGATTAGTCATTTCAAAACACCTTTATGCTTCTATGTGTTTAGTCTCAAAGCAAATAAATTGAAATAAAAAACACAAAACAAAACCTACTACTTCCTGATGACAAATTTTTTCTTTTAATTTTATTTTTATTGTAGCAAAAGAGGTATTTCAGCACAATTTAATTGCATATGTTTGCATGCCACATTTCTCCGATTTATTTATTATTTTTTGTTCATCAATGAATTCTATTTTTTACAATTCAAAAACAATGTTATTAAACACATAGGTCTCTATAAATTTGTTTGTTAAGGTATTTTGCTTGTTGTTAAGTTTCTTTGTTTTTTTAAATGATTATCTGCAGTATTTGAAGATTTCCTACCAAGCAAAGAAAGCTACAGAACAGCTGATCCACAGTGGATCATGAACTCTGCTTTTAATCATCAACTTCATTTATTGTTTAGTTGTTCAGTCACATCCAACTCTGGTGCCAACATGTGTGAAGTACGGTTTAGCACCCTGGATGCCTTAGAATCATCCTGAATCAGGATAAGCAAAAGTCCTTGGTCTTTATTTTTGATCTTTAGGGGGAGAAATGAAGGGAATGGACACAAGCTCTCCATAACCTCCCTTCTCCTCATCCATAGCCAAAGTGACCCTAGTTGGTCTTACTCCACCCCCTAATCCCTCCTACAATTATCTATATACACCAAAAGATCAAGCCAGCACAGAATAGTGCTAAGCTTAGGCTAATTTTCTAAGCATAGGCTAATAGAGTATAGTCCAATCGGTAATTAGCCTTAAGCGCTCAGTTGTCTGATTCCAGTGCACCAAATCCAAGTTTCAGCCCTTTACACCCATGAACCCTGGAAGACTAATATTATCTATGGGATTTTCTTTGAAAAGAGAGAGATCATTTGCCATTTCCTTCTCCAGTGAAATAAGGCAAATTAGAGCATAGGTAACTTACTCAGAGTTACACAATTAGTAATTGTTTAAGGTCAGATATGACTGACTCTACATCTAGAGCTCTATCCACTGTACAACCCAGCTGCCTCCAAGGCAAGCAGAGCTTAAGTGACTTGCACAGAATAATACCACTGGTAATAGGACCAGATTGGAATGTATTTTCAATTATATCTCATGCTTCAATCCATCTTGCCAATGTCTGGAAGTAAGCACTCTCTACTTAGGCTTTAGTACTTTTTACTAAGTGCTTCTCTGGGGATTTGTTCATTCTCTTTCACATTATAGCTTTTGCCTTTGTTTCTGAGAAGTTATGAAAGTTTGCTTGGTTGAGAATGAAAATGAATGGGAGATCATTCACATTTTCCTGATCTCCATCCTTGGAAACAACTTACCTGGTCCAGAAATTCTCTTTCTTCTCTAAACAAATATGATTTTTGTAACTATCTTTCAGTATACCCCAACAGAATGATTTCTCTGTGTATATATGGTGGGCATTTTTAATATTGTTAGTGTTGTACATGAGACCACCTCTTCACATGTAGATGCTTGCGATATTGCTCAAGGCTTCAGATGATTTAGGGATTATTACCTACCAAAATCTATAACTTGTGAATCCCCATTGATGTGCTTATTGTTACAAAACTTATTAGAGAATATATTAGAACAAAATAAAATCCATTGAATCAAACAATACAGCAAATTAAGTCATAACAGAAAGACATCCCTATTTCTACACATGGAGTTATAGTCTTCCTCAAGTTTCTACTTCTCCATTAGAAAAAAAGGATACATGAACAAAATACATGTCATAGTAGAACAATACACAACAGAGAACATGCATAGCTAGGGAGCATACTTGAAATAAAATCTATTGTAAAAACACAAGAGAAAAGCAAAACACATGAAGGAATATATTTCTGAGGCAATTTATCCTTCTGATATGGTAAAGTTGTCAATGGCTTATAGTGGTACTACTTTGCTGATGCTACCAGGGTATCTTTTAGTCACTGTGATCTCTCTATTTGTTGTCAACTCTTCTGAGCTATAGTTGTCACTCTCCTCTGCTGTCATCTCCTCTACTTTATTTTGGAAGTTGATTCTTTCTGATAAGGGGAGAATATTGTGAGTTCTTTAGCTTATAGCCCCAGGTGCTATCATAAGTTTTCTAAAATGTAGATACTGGCTTGTGTAGAGAATCCCTTAGATATTTTTATGTCTGTCTTTTAAAATTATCTTTCCTTTACTGGCATTCATATATCTTCATCAAAATTTTGAGTTAAAGTTCAAAGCTCCTCTTTGGCTTCTTAGATTTCCTTAAGTTGCTACCCTGAAACTCAAATAATCAGTCACAGCATTACAGTAAACAAAATTGCAAAGATGCTAAAGGGATGAAATTATCAACTTCCATAATGTTCCTCATTGACAATCTATAAATAAATCTATTCTACCTATGAATTAGACTCTTCATTGAATAAGCATGGTTTTGGGGTTACAACAATGTGATTATTGCCTATAAAAGAAAGAATACAAAAAATAAAACAATAAAAAAGTTTTTAAAAAGTATGCTTTAGTTTGCATTCTGAGATCATCAGTTTTCTCTGTGGAGATTAATTTCATTTTTCATTGTATGAACAGTCTTAAAGCACTTTGAGCATGGTTCCAAATTGTTTTCCAGAATAGATAAGACTAGTTCATAATTCCACCCCCAGTGCCTTAGTACTTCAATCATCCCCTCTATTTGTTTTTGTTTTTGTTTTTTTTCTTTTTTGTCTTATGAGACAATCTTGTAGAGGTGGTGCCTTAGAGTTGTTTTAATTTGCATTTCCCTAATCAGTAGTAATTTAGAGCAGTTTTTCATGAGACTGTTTGTCTTCTTTTGTAATTAAAGAGGACCAAAAATGACATTACTGTGTCAGTATCAACATGCAATGTGTCCAACTATATCTTATCAAACATCTAAACTTGGAAGTCTCTACCACATTCTGAGCCCACAAAGTCCATATGAATATTTGGGATGGAGAAGTTTCTAAATTAGCCTATCTCACATTTCTTTTGAGCTACTGCAATTCTACTTTGTGCAAAGAGCAAACGCCCAATGTTAGGCAGTTCTATGCCAGTTGTCTTCCATGTTTCACTATTAGTTCTAGAATTTTTCAGAGAAAACTTGAATGTCCCTGTATCTAGTCTGATGTCCATGCAAGCACTTGCTTTATGTAAGTGCTTCTTAAATAGTCTTTTAGATAAATGTAACCAGACCATAAGAGTTGCCTTCTCTGCTGTACGGTTTAAATGCTTGCAGTTCAACTCAGAAAAAAAAAAAAAAAAAAAAAAAAAAGGACATTAGTTTCAGTATTTTATCTTGGCAAGAGAGATGATTATAGGGCTATCTCAGAGTTGTCTTAATTGATCAGTTAATATTTCCGATTGTTTTGATCTGTTTTTAGTTGTGCAAAAGGTATTTTATCATTATAAAGTCCTAAGTATATTACATTTTCCACAATCATTTCCTCATAGGTTTTATCAGTAGTATATAGAAATGTTAATTGTTTGTGTGGGTTTATTATAAAGCCTGCAATTTTGCTGACGTTGTTATTTTTTCAACTTTTTAAAATAAGAATCTCTAGGTTTCATTAAACATATCATCATGTCATCTGTAAAGAGTAATATTTCTAATTACTCATTGACTGTTTTTATTCCTTCAATTTATAGTTTTATTTCTATAATTGGAATTTCTAGTTCAATTTTGAATAATATTGATGATAATGGACATCCTAACTTCATTACTGATTTTATAAGAAAGGATTCAGGTTTATACACAATATAGATAAGTTTTTCTGATGGTTTTAGTTATAGTTTTGTTATCATTTTAAGAAAGGATCTATTTATTCCTATGCTTTCAAAAATTTTAATATGGTTATATTTTCTCTAAAGATTTTTCTGTATCTATTGATAAAATCTTATAATTTTATTGGTATTTTTATTGACATAATTATGTGGATAGTTATTCTAAATATTTAACTAGTCCTATATTCCTGATATAATTTATGAAATTTGTGATATATTAGTACTATCTCTTTCCTGGGATTTTGTTTAAAATTTGTTTATCAATATTCATCAAGTACGTTGGTCTATAGCTTTATATCTCTGTTTTTGTTCTCCCTACTTTCAGTATCAAAACCATATTTGTGTCAACAAATAAATTTATTTTTGAAAGTTTATATGAGATTGGGATTAATTGTTCTTAAATATCTGGTAGAAATCATTCATATGTATGTATATATGGGTGTATATATATATATATATATATATATATATATATATATATATATATATATATATATACATATATACATATATATGAAATTTTTTCTTAGAGAGTACATTGATGTCTTGGTCTAATTATTTTTCCTAGATGGTATATTTATTAATTCAATTTCTGTATCTGTCAATATGGAGAGTGTATATTTTTGTAAATATCTCTGTATTTCTCTTTGATTGTCAGTTCTACTAATGTATAATTGGTCAAACATAGTATTTTTTTTTTCTTTTTTAAGCAATCGCATTAACCAATGGTTTATCTATTTGTTGGCTTATTTAAAAAAAATCAGCTCCTAGTTTTCTTTGTTAGTTTTTTAAAAATTATTTTAAATTATATTTCTATCTTTTAATTTTTCAGAATTTCTGTTTTGATGATTTTAAAATTTAAATTTGTTTATTTGCATGCCCAATTAAGTATTCTGCTCTTTATCACTTTTATTGATATATCCGTTTAGAATTATATACATTTTATGTACTGCTTTGGGTGCATCCCACAAATTTTAAAATGTTGCCCCATTGTCATCATTCTCATTAATATTATTTTTTATGATTTGTTCTTTGACTCATTAATTCTCTATCAATGGATTATTTATTTTTCAAGTTATATTTCCATGATCTTTTTGTAACTGTAATTTTATTGCATTAATGTCTGAAGACAGTGCATTTAATATTTCTCCTTTTATAATATCAACTTTTTTATTTATTTTATAAATAATTTTTATCTAGTTCTGAGAGGAGTTTTAATGTATATTCATTTTTACTTAATGTAAACATTTACAATTAATATATAGTTAACTGTATATTTCCTTTTTTAATGTATTTAATGTTTTCTGTTAGAATTAAAATAGTAGGTCATGTGGTTACATACATGTTTAGTATTACTTCATCATCTAAATTATTTTTGTTAGGATGTAGCTTCCCTGTTTATCCTTTTTAATTATCTGCTTTGGCTTTTGTTTTGTCTGAGATAAGATTACTACCTCTGCCTTTCTTTCTTCAGCTGAAGGATAATTAATGCTGTTCCAATACCTTATTTTATATTCTGAACGTTTTTCTTTTTATTGACATTTCTTATATGCAAAACATTATTGAATAACATGCAGATCAGTGTATTATATGTGCATATATATGTTATATGTGTATGTTAGAAGTGTAAGGTGTGCGTAAAGAAGACTAGTATCTCTAGAGTGAGAGCTGCTTTCCAACTCTGAATCCACCTAACCCTTATCTGTGGCTCCAAGAGGCTATAGCCTAAGCAGTGGCTACACTCTGATAAACCATTTCTTCACAGGGGCTAAATCAGGCTGAGAGTAATTGAGATCTTTGAAATCCTTCAGTGAGTGATATAAATGTCTGCCTCAAGCATGGGAAGACTTTCCTTAGTGGAATGGGCAGATAACAATATGTTCCAGCGGTCATAAAAGCAGGCATAGTGACTAGTCATTAAAGACACCAAGGTCATTCACTGCATCTTAAGCCATCACCAATTATCTTGACTCTATTCTGCCATTGGACAGCTATGACTATGGGACAATGAGGATGACTATGTCATGCAACTCTGCCTCATTTAAATTCAGTTTACATACAAATCAAAAGACATAATCAATAGCATTTTACATTTATACCTATCTCAAAGTCCCATGACTACAGGAAAGTAATAAAAGACATAGGGATGGATATAGTGGGAGCAGTGGTCACAATACTACACATAGATGGTCTATCTCATAGGGTCATCCTAAAGGAGCAATTTTAGGTATCTTGATTTACTGATCCATGCATATCAGAGCTGGAATAGAATTCAAGGATTATTCAGATCATTTTATAAATGATGGAAACTTTAATTAAAATAGAGCTATTCAGTTGTGGATGTGAAGGCATAATGTGAACAATTAGTGATATTCATAATTGTGGAATACATTTCATACCTAAAACGAATTGCAAAAACAATTTATCTTTCTATACAACCTGGGAAATAAAATGTCAGCAGTCTTTTCTTTTCTTTTTTTTTGTCAGAAATATGCAAGTTAATTCAAAATTAATAGATTACCAAGAATGAGTAAGAAAAAGTAAGAAAAAATGATGAATCATATGTTCCTATTTTATAATTTGGCTACTGTCATATAATTAAGACTTATAAAGTCCTCATTTATAACTTGGCTGTCCCAATATCTTTCAACTATTCATTTAAGTCATATATTTCCATTCATTAATTCAATATCTATATGGTGTAAATGTTCATTTATATTATGTTTCAAACTTCATTAAATTATACTAAAGATGAGATTGAGAAGGCAGCATGATACATTTTATTAAAAAAAGTAGTTCTGATGTAGTGTTCTCCTTGGTTTTCTGGAAGCCTCTTGACCAGCCTTCATTTCAACAGATTAATCACCATAAGAATAGCCAGGTGGTTAAAGTCAAAGTCCAAATTCTTTATTGCCTCCTTGCCTGGGGCCTGGTTAGCTTCCTTGAGGCCCTTCAGAAGGGCCTTGGTTTCAGTGGGGGGACCAGGAGGGCAGGCCACTCACCATGAGGCTGATAAAGATGGAATGAATGTCTCTCTTTGGCTCTGAGAACTTGAGCTCCTGCCCCTAGTCCTCTGTCTTCTCTAAGTCTCAATCTGGCTGAGTTTGTCCAAGCTTTATATGCTCTATTTTAATAACATCATTGTAGGTGTGAATCTTATAGCATAGGTGTCAATCTTTTAGAATTATATTAAATACTAAATAAATGAATACATATACTGAACTAGATAATTATTAATCACCATTAGATAACCATTGCCTCATCAATTCCACTTAGAACCTTGTAAAAATTCGCGCTGGCCAATAAAATTCTGATGAGAATAATCTTTGCCCAGGATTAGTATTCCATGCCATGGATGCTGAATTGAGACTTATAATGCACATGAGTAGGTAAATATCACTTTTGTATTTCACAGATATTTACAGATTTCCATGCATGGCCAGGTCTACAGATATATAATGGCACAAGTCCCCTTGGTAACCTGAATTGGAAAAAAAAGGAATTATGGTCAACCCCCCAAAATTAGGTTACTCTTACTTCTATTCCTACTTGTGTGTTTTCCAATTTATTTACCAGCTTCCAACTATCATTGGTAGGTTAAATTTGGAGATCAGTATCATTTTTGTTGAAAGCATTATTGTTTTAAGACTTTTAAGGTAAGGTTTTGGTCACAAATCAAGAAAATTGTGAATTATAAAGGTAATTGTTGTCATTTGTCTTTCACTTCTTTTTTTTAATTTCTTTTTTTTTTAATTTTATAATTATAATTTTTAACAGTATATGTGCATGAGTAATTTTTTTTTATAACATTATCCCTTGTATTCATTTTTCCAAATTTTCCCCTCCCTCCCTCTAATCCCTCCCCTAGATGACAGGCAATCCCATACATTTTACATGTGTTACAATATAACCTAGATACAATATATGTGTGTAAATACCATTTTCTTGTTGCACGTTAAGTGTTAGATTCTGAAGGTATAAGTAACCTGGGTAGGTAGACAGTAGTGCTAACAATTTACATTCACTTCCCAGTGTTCCTTCTCTGGGTGTAGTTGTTTCTGTCCATCATTGATCAACTGGAAGTGATTTGGATCTTCTTTATGTTGAAGATATCCTTTTCCATCAGAATATATCTTCATACAATATTGTTGTTGAAGAGTACAGCGATCTTCTGGTTCTGCTCATTTCACTCAGCATCGGTTCATGTAAGTCTTTCCAAACCTTTCTGAATTCATCCTGCTGGTCATTTCTTACAGAGCAATAATATTCCATAACCATAATTTATTCAACCATTCTCCAATTGATGGATATCCATTCATCTTCCAATTTGTAGCCACTACAAAAAGGACTGCCACAAACATTTTGGCACACACAGGTCCCTTTCCCCTCTCTAGTATTTCTTTGGGATATAAGCCAAATAGCAGCACTGCTGGATCAAAGGGTATGCACAGTTTGATAACTTTTTGGGCATAGTTCCAAATTGCTCTGCAGAATGGCTGGATTCTTTCACAGATCCACCAATAATGTATTAATGTCTCAGTTTCCCACATCCCCTCCAACATTCATCATTATTTGTTGCTGTCATCTTAGCCAATCTGATAGGTGTGTAGTGGTATCTCAGAGTTGTCTTAATTTGCATTTCTCTGATCAGTAGTGTTTTGGAACACTTTCATATGAGTGGATATAATTTCAATTTCATTATCTGAGAATTGTCTGTTCATATCCTTTGACCATTTATCAGTTGGTCACTTCTCTATATATTATGGAAATGAGACCTTTATCAGAACCTTTAACTGTAAAAATATGTTCCCAATTTGTTACTTCACTGAAGAAAAGTGATGTGTAATACATATGTTGTTAGCCACAGTCTTTGTACAAGATGTTGTTGCTTAATTGTTTTTCTTTTACCACAGAAAAAGCTTCAAGCTACAGGGGTCAGAGAGGGAAATTGTGTGGTAATGACAAATACATCAAAACAACTGATAAAAATTAAATCGGTGGTTCCACAAGTCAACATTTTCCTTCATATGTTCATTAATAAACAAATATAATTTACTGAGACCATTGTTAATAAAACATAAATCTGAAGTTCGCTATTTCTTGATCTTTACATCCTGAGGACAATATCTCTTTTCCCAATTAATCTCTTATTAATTTGTAGTTTGTAGATATATTTTTTTTTATTTTGAAAATAAGTTAAATTAATTCATTTGACAAATGTGATAGAAAAACAACTATGTTTAATCACTCTTCTCTTTCCCAAGGAACTCAACTTTTATTAAAAGAGACAGAGTATAATTTTATTGGGTCATTTGTAGCCCTTGTTCAATTTGAGTAAATTAAGGAGGTTTTTCAACCACAGGTTTAAAAAAAAAAGTTTTTGTCCCTCCAAAATTTTGTTTGCAATCATAACATTTTTACAAAAGGACCAGTGCAGTAGAAGAGAGATTTATTTTATCTAACTCTGGTGGTCCCTCATCAATAGTAAATGGGCAAATCAGACCTATTGTGAGGAACATTTAATTTGCATTTACTTTATCAGTGTATAAGTTTAATGTAGCTCCTTGAAGACAAGAAATCTTTGATTTGGTCATCTCTACTGCCTGTCAGACAGTGCCTATCACATAGAAATTTAATTAATGTTAGCTGAATTGAATTAAATACTGATACTGGTAGTAGTCTATAAATTCTTATCTTTACTAATATGGCATTCCCACCACTGAAACAAAAATATACATATAAAATATGTAGATGTAGCTGCCTTCTTAACAAGTACTAGAAAATATGTTTAAAAATAATTATTACTATCTGAAAAGAAAAATTAAAAAATGCTTTAAAAATTGATATCCTTTGCCTCAATGCTTACTATACTTTCTAGTTACAAATTCACCTATCTCTGACAATTTTATATGCTATTTCACAAACATAAAGCAGGTGCTTGGTTTTGTTTTTTAAATTTATGAGGAAATTTAAAATTACTATTTGTGAAATGAAAAATTACTTTCACTGTTAGACGTAGAAGCATATTTGAATTTACTTTACATAATTTTTCACACATTGCACTTTGGCAAGGTCTTGAAGTGGTCCTGCTATTTCACACCTGAGTTGATGATATGGAAACATTTAGTTATGTTGAAGTTTTCCAAGTTTCCTGAAATTTTGAAAATGTATTCATTTCAACACCATGACAAAATCTGCAAAACTCATGTTTACTTGTGATGTTGTTTAGACAAATAGGGTATTTGGCAAACTATGCTCTGAGTTCAGCAGGGTTATAAGGAGAAAGAAAATATTAGGAATTTTTTAAATGATCAAAACCTGTTTAGGGAGTGCTTTTTATTTTATGGTATCAAAACAACCATAGAAAAAATTGAGTCTCACAGCGGATAGAGTGGTGGGCCTGGAATCAGGAACATCAAGTTCAAATCCAACCTACCACACTTATTAATGGTGTGAACCTGGGCAGGTCCCTGGATCTCTATGTACTTCACTTTCCTCAGCTATAAAATGGAAATGATAATAATAGCAGCGACCTCCCAGGTTGTTGTGAAGATAAAATGAAATATTTGTAAAAGGCCTAGTCCAGTGCCTTACATATGGTAGCAACTTATAAAATAATAGTTGTAAAGTAAGATTTACTTTGGGAAACAATCTCCTAGATTCACTTTCTTTTTTATTTCATTATATAATAATAATTATAATATTCATAATTATTCTTATAATATTGCACAGTTATATATTATGATTATATATATTTGAAATATGCTTGCTATTCCACATTTGGTTTTAATTAGTGGTTATTAATGTAAATAATATCATAATTGCTAGTTATAGTGAAAATGTACAATAATAAAATGTTAATAACCACTAATTATAACTGATTATTTTTATAATATCTATTGTTATTATGGCAGGTTATATTTATATAGTGCTTATTAAGTGGTAGGCACTGTGTCAAATTTTACAAATATTATCCCACTGATATTTTTACTCACCTTATTCTGATTTTGCTCTCTACAAAAATAACTATACCTTGGGCTTTATGATCACAAAGATCATCTTTATTTTCAGAAATTTTGAAATCTGACCTCTTAAACAACAATTTGCTCTCCTTGTAATTCTGTTAACCTCTTCTTTGCTCAACTTCTTCACATATAAAATTGAAAAAAATATAATGATATCTAACCCATGAGATTTTTCAAGGAAACTTTTTAATTGTGATAGTCATATTAATTTTATATTTTTTTATCTTGAGAGGACACTCTCTTGAATTTATCACAAAACCTCTTTTGAACCTAAATGATTCCCTAGAAGCCCTGAAATGCCTCTTTGTTTGTCACCAATGAACATGAAACATCTGCATCTTTACCCACCTGTTTCATTTTCTCCTGTCTCAAAAGAGGATGAAATATTTCTTCTTTTTCTTAAGTATAACTCCTCTAGTTCTGGCATTCATTCCAATAATTCAGCTTTCTTATTTTTTTTTTCACTTTCTCATTGGCATCTTCATTCTCTCTCTCTTCTAGCTCCTTAATCTCTTCCCATGTGTCTAGCTTTCTGTTATCTTAAATTACAATTTCCTTAGCCATGATTGCCTTTCTGTTCTTTTTCTCACTTTCCTTTCATAATCCTTGTTCTCCAAATTATAATGTTCACTAATTACCTGTGATTCACCAAGAATCTACTTATACAAACTCTGTCTAAACCTCTAATAATTCTATTAAATCTGCTCTGAGTCACAATGACATCTCCATTATAAAATCTAATAGCCTTTGTCAAGCCTCCTTCTTTCTTCTGCATTTGATTATGACATTATAGTGATACAACACTCTAAATCCAATGCTTTACCTAGTCACTGCCTGACTCTAGGTAGTCATTAACTCCTAATTATAGTAGCTCATTTATAAATGGTCATATTGCATTCACAGCGCTTAAAATTAATTTTTCTATTGCATAATCTTGATTATATCAGAATGGTTCAGTAAATATAATTGAAAAACTCATTCCCAGCTGAAGAAACTATAAATTGTTGCACCTAATATCCAAGGGCTTCTACAATTTTTTTTGAGGAATATCTCCCACAAACTTCTAGAAGCAGATAAATCTCCTCCCACACCCCTCTTCTCTCTTCTTATAGATATTAATAATAAATTACACATAGTACTAATCTGAAGTTTTTGAACTAATGTAAGAGAAACCTTCACTAGTCTGACTTCATCAATTCCTTAATATTCCCAGGTCCCCTTTCTCTTATAACCATAGGCAGAATTTGTCCTTTGAAGTAATCAGGGAACTATCCAGACCAGGAAAAAGAAAGATGCTCTTAATTAGTTTATCTAAGGAAGGAATGAAATCTTTAGGTATCCATGCTCTTACCAGATATAAGGGAAAGCTCTTAATTGGAATGATCATAAAAAAGATGATTTAGGATTTGGTACTTAACAATTTAAGAAAATGCTTCTCCAAGATTCAGTGATTATTATTCTGAATCAGTAAAGCAAAATGTCAGTTATTGAGTTATATAATAATTTTATTATATTGTCAAATATCAAATTATGTTTTTCAAATATCCTATAACTATAAATTTGAGAGAGAGAGAGAGAAGAGAGAGAGAGAGAGAGAGAGAGAGAGAGAGAGAGAGAGAGAGAGAGAGAGAGAGATGTAATGGGATATAATGGGATAAAGTGAGTGTCAATTTGGATAATTTTCCTTATTTTTGAAAATTGTGCTTGGCATTCTAATAGTATAAGCTAATAAAATTGTTTCTAGCAGGCTTATACTTACGACATAGAATACACGTTTTTCTTCCACTCTTTTAGCAAACATTTTTGCTTTATCTTTAATGTCTCCTAACCTTCTTACTCTTTCTTGAAGTATATAAGCACATAAACATATGTATTTATGTCCCCTCCTTTAAAAAAAATAAACCATGTGATCTGCCATTACCTTAAGCTATGCTATAAATCTCTTCTCTTTCTCCATCATATTCCTAGGGCAAAAAAATATTTACTTATTTCTTGAACTTCTTTAACTGTACACCTTCTCAACCCTTTTTTCATTCTGGCTGCCACTATTTTTCTATTAAAACTTATTTCTCTGGGGTTATCAACAAACTTTTAATTGAATGATCATATGCAATGAGCAGTTGATTCATTGATATGACATTGTAGAAAAGTCATTGCAGGAGACAGAAGATTTCAGTCTGAATCCTGTATAAAACAATTATTTGTTCCTGTCATCTTAGCCAATCTGACAGGTGTGTAGTAGTATCTCAGAGTTGTCTTAATTTGCATTTCTCTGATCAGTAGTGATTTGGAACACTCTTTCATATGAGTGGATATAGTTTCAATTTCTTCATCTGAGAATTGTCTGTTCATATCCTTTGACCATTTATCAATTGGAGAATGGTTCGGTTTCTTATAAATGAGGGTCAGTTCTCTACATATTTTGGAAATGAGACCTTTGTCAGAACCTTTACTTTTAAAAATATTTATCCAATTTGTTACTTCCCTTCTAATCTTGTTTGAATTGGTATTGTTTGTACAGAAACTTTTTAGTTTGATGTAATCAAAATCTTCTATTTTGTGATCAATAATGATCTCTAGTTCTCCTCTGGTCATAAATTCCTTCCTCCTCCACAAGGCTGAGAGGTAGATTATCCTCTGTTCCTCTAATCTATTTATTATCTCACTCTTTATGCCTAAATCATGGACCCATTTTGACCTTAGCTTGGTATATGGTGTTAAGTTTGGATCCATATCTAATTTCTGCCATATTAATTTCCAGTTTTCCCAACAGTTTTTTCCAAATAATGAATTTTTATCCCTAATGTTGGTATATTTGGGTTTGTCAAAGATTAGATTGTTATAGATGTACCCTTTTTTGTCCTTTGTATCTAATCTGTTCCACTGATCTACCGGTCTATTTCTTAGCCAATAACAAATGGTTTTGGTGACTGCTACTATATAATATAGCTTTAGACCAGGTACACTTAGATCACCTTCCTCTGAGTTTTTTTTTTTTTTTTTTTTCATTAGTTCCCTTGCAATTCTCGACCTTTTATTCTTCCATATGAATTTTGTTATTATTTTTTCTAGGTCATTAAAATAGTTTCTGGGGAGTCTGATTGGTATAGCACTAAATAAATAGATTAGGTTGGGGAGTATTGTCATCTTTATTATATTCGCTCGGCCTATCCAAGAGCACTGAATGTCTTTCCAATTATTTAAATCTGACTTTATTTTTGTGGCAAGTGTTTTGTAATTTTTCTCATAATTCCTGACTTTTCTTTGGTAGATGGATTCCCAAATACTTTTTACTCTCAACATTTGTTTGGAATGGACTTTCTCTTTGTATCTCTTGCTGTTGCATTTTGTTGGTGATATATAAAAATGCTGAGGATTTATGTGGATTTATTTTGTATCCTGCCACTTTGCTAAAATTTTGAATTATTTCTAATAGCTTTTTAGCAGAGTCTTTGGGGTTCTCTAAGTATAACCTCATGTCATCTGCAAAGAGTGATAGTTTGATTTCCACATTTCCTACTCTAATTCCATGAATCTCTTTCTCGGCTCTTATTGCAGAGGCTAGCGTTTCTAGTACTATATTGAATAGTAATGGTGATAGTGGGCAAACTTGTTTCACTCCTGATCTTACTGGGAAAGGTTGCAGTTTATTTCTATTGCATATTGTGCTTACTGACGGTCTTAAATATATGCTCCTGATTATTTTAAGGAATAGTAGATTTATTCCTATACTCTCAAGAGTTTTTAGTAGGAATGGATGTTGGATTTTGTCAAATTCTTTTTCTGCATCTATTGAGATGATCACATGGTTTTTATTATTTTGATTATTAACATGGTCAATTATACTAATAGTTTTCCTAATATTGAACCAACCCTGCATTCCTGGTATAAATCCAACTTGATCATAGTGTATTATCCTGAGGATGGTTTTCTGAAGCCTTTTTGCTAATATCTTATTTAAGATTTTAGCATCAATATTCATTACAGAAATTGGTCTATAATTTTCTTTCTCAGTTTTTGATAGACCTGGTTTAGGTATAAGTACCATGTATATGTCATAAAAGGAGTTTGGTAGGACTCCTTCATCCCCTATTTTTTCAAATAATTTATATAATATTGGGGCTAATTGTTCTTTAAATGTTTGGTAGAATTCACATATAAATCCATCTGGTCCTGGGGATTTTTTCCTGGGGAGTTGATTAATAGCTTGTTCTATTTCTTTTTTCTGAAATGGGACTATTTAAGCAATTTATCTCCTCCTCTGTTAATCTAGGAAGCCTATATTTTTGGAGGAAGTCATCCATTTCACTTAAGTTATCAAATTTATTGGCATAAAGTTGGACAAAGTAACTCCTTATTATTTCTCTAATTTCCTCTTCATTGGTGGAAAGATCCCCCTTTTCATTTGTAAGACTAACAATTTGATTTTCCTCTTTCTTTTTTCTGATCAAATTTACCAAAGGCTTATCTATTTTATTGATTTTTTCATAAAACCAACTCTTGGTTTTATTTATTAATTCAATAGTTTTTTTACTTTCAATATTATTGATTTCTCCTTTTAATTTTTGTATTTCAAGTTTATTTGGTTGGGTGTTTTTAATTTGGTCTTTTTCTAGCGTTTTAAGTTGCAAGCCCAATTCGTTAATCTTCTCTTTCTCTATTTTCTTCAAATAAGCCTCGAAAGATATAAAATTTCCCCTTATTACTGCTTTAGCTGCATCCCACAGATTTTGGTATGATGTCTCATCATTGTCATTATCTTGGATGAAATTATTAATTGTTTCTATAATTTGCTGTTTTACCCAGTCATTCTTTAAGATGAGATTGTTCATTTTCCAATTACTTTTTGGTCTATTTACCCCTAACTTTTTACTGAATGTAGCTTTTATTGCATTGTGATCTGAGAAGAAGGCATTTATTATTTCTGCCTTCCTACATTGAATTTTGAGATCTTTATGTCCTAATATGTGGTCAATTTTTGTATAGGTTCCAGGAACTTCTGAGAGGAAGGTATATTCCTTTCTAGAGCCATTCAGTTTCTCCATAGGTTTATCATACCTAGTTTTTCTAATGTTCTATTTACTTTTTTAGTTTCTTTCTTATTTGTTTTGTGGTTTGATTTGTCTAAATCTGAGAGTGCAAGTTTGAGATCTCCCGCTATTATAGTTTTACTATCTATTTCTTCTTGCAATTCTCTTAACTTTTCCTTTAGAAAGTTAGATGCTATACCACTTGGTGCATATATGTTTAGTATCAATACGGCTTCATTATTTATGCTACCTTTCAGCAGGATATAGTTTCCTTCCTTATCTTTTTTAACTAAATCAACTTCTGCTTTTGCTTGATCTGTGATAAGGATAGCTACCCCTGCTTTTTTGGCTTTACATGAAGCATAATGGGCTCTGCTCCATCCTTTTACTTTTACTCTGTATGTATCTCCCTGCTTTAAGTGTGTTTCCTGTAGACAACATATTGTAGGGTTCTAATTTTTGATCCAATCTGCTATCCGTCTCCATTTGATGGGAGCGTTCATCCCATTCACATTTACAGTTAAAATTACTAATTCTGTATTTCCTTCCATCATATTATCCCCAGATTATGCTTTTTCCCTTGACCCCCCTGATCCCCCTCCCCGATATTTAATTTATAGGCCCCCTTGTGATGCACAGCCCTCTCTTTTTTTTTTAGTAACCCTCCCCCTCCCTCCAAGTCCCTTCCCTTATTCTCCTTTTCCTTTTCCCTTTTCCTCTCCCCCCCCTTTTAATGAGGTGAGAGAAAATTCTCTGAAAAACAAATATGTCAATTATTTACTCTTTGAGCCTCTCCTGATGAGAGTAAGGTTCACACAATGATTCTCCCCCTCACTAAATTCTCTCAGATATGGTGTATTTTCTATGCCTCTTCCTGGGATGTAGTTTCCCTCTTTTTATCTTTCCTTCCCCTTTTTCTGAAATGACATCCTTCCCTTTACTACAACCCCCCCTTTTTTCTTTTATATCAAATCAAATTATCCATGAGTACTTTTTATATACCCACAACAGAGTTACAGTTCTCAAGGGTTCTGTGTATCTTTTTCTGTTTCTCTTCAGTCTTGTGGATGTAGATCAAATTTTTTGTTTAAGTCTGGTTTTTTTCTTAGAAACATATAGAATTCCTCTATTTCATTGAATGACCATCTTCTTCCATGGAAAAAAGATGCTAAACTTAGCTGGGTAGTTCATTCTTGGTTGCAGTCCTTGATTTTTTGCCTTATGGAATATCAGGTTCCAGGCCCATTGGTCTTTTAATGTGGAGGCAGCCAGATCTTGAGTGACCCTTATTGTGGCACCTTGGTATTTAAATTGTTTTTTTCTAGCTGTTTTCAAGATTTTCTCCTTTGTGTGGTAATTTTGCAGCTTAGCCACAATATTCCGTGGTGTTGGTTTTTTTTTTTTAGGGTCTATTTCAGAAGGAGTTCGATGAATTCTTTCCACATCTACTTTCCCTTCTGTTTGTATTATCTCTGGACAGTTCTCTTTGATAATTTCCTGTAAAATAGAATCTAGGGTCTTTTTTTGGTCGTAGTTTTCGGGAAGTCCAATGATCTGTAGATTATCTCTCCTAGATCTATTTTCCAGGTCTATAGATTTTCCCAGTAAGTATTTGACGTTATTCTCCAGCTTTTTTTTTTTTTTTTTTGTTTTGTTTTGTTTTGTTTTGTTTTGTTTTGTTTGACTGATTCTTGGGTCCTCTGTGAATCATTCATTTCTATTTCTTCCATTATGAATTTTAAGGAGTTATTTTCTTCTTTCACAGTTTTTAGTTCTTTTTGTAAATGCCTAATTTCGTTTTTAAATGAATTATTTTGCTCTATTGAATTTTTTCCATTTCCCTAATTTTTTTTTTGAAAATTATTTTCTTTTTCCAATTCAGAAATTCTATATTCTTGAGACTTTTTTTATCTTTTCCAATTCAGAAATCCTACTTTCCTGTGATTTTTTAACCTTTTCTAATTCACAAATTTTGTTTCTCTGCATCTCCTGTGAATTCTTTATTTTTTCCAACTCCAATTTCAGGATGTTGTTATTCTCTATCATAGCTTCCCTTTCCTTTCCCCATTTTTCTTCAAACTCTCTTAGCTTTTTAATAATCTCTTTGAGAAGAGAGTTATGTGATGGGGGGCAGGAATCGTTCCCCTTTAGGTTGTTATCAGCTGTCTCTCTGCTGTTAACTTCCTCGGGGTTGGATACCCGCTCTTTCTCTGTGTATAATGAGTCAATGGCTTTTTTTTGCTTTTTGCTCATACTTAAAAAATCTTTTGGGGTCTGTCCCTGGGGTAGGGAGTTATTTCTTTATTTCTTTATCATCTTCCTCCCAGATCGGATGGATGCAGCGGCTCCTGAGCCTGAGCTAAGAGAGAGCTCTGGGAGAGAGTTCCCCACCCCCTCCCTGGAAGTGCCTCACAGGTGATCAGCACTGCTGTGCTTCCATGAGGTTTGAGACTGAACAGTAAAGGCGACACAAAGCCAGGCCTATGCATCCTGGTGGGGCGTGGATGTCAGCAGCAGGTGAGGTGAAAAGCCCCTGTGCTCAAACTGGAAGTGTCTGCCAGAAACCGTGGTCCCTAGTTCAAAGGTTCCACTTCTCTGGGATTTTGGGAGATGAGTTCCACACCCTCCAGCTGAGCCAGGCACTATGTGTTGCCTTGGGCAGTATCAGCCCCCTTCTCAATCTCTTAACTACTCACAGGTGAAAGCTAGGGGTCACAACCACAGTGCTGAGATCTGCTGAGTCACCTCTGGGATCTGGAGATCCAGTCTCTGGCTTTAATTTTTTTTTTAAAGTGGCTTAGATTTCTCTTCTGAACTGCTGTTTTATAAGCAGAGAAGAGCTAAAGGCCTGTGCCAGATTCTTCTATCTCAGTGGCTTCTCTGATCCCAGAGCCCTCCTCAGTGCAATCGGCGCAGTGTGCTAGCACCCAACTGTCTGTGCTGGCCTTTCTTCTTCCTCCCCTGGAAACTGACCTTTTCTGTTGAAACTCCAGATTCTCTTCAGCTGGTTAGTCGTGCTTCCAGTCCTTGTGGATTCTATCAGTCCAGAGCTATTCCTGAGGCTGATTTATCTAATTGGTTGTGAGGGAGTAAGGACGTTCACAGAGTGGCGTGTATCTTCTCCGCCATCTTGGCTCCTCCCCCATTTAGGATAATTTCTGAAAGCTACCTTCTGCTTTTCTGCTCCACTGTTGGCAACAGTGTCAATCATGAGTTGCCTCAATGTCCCCTGCAAGCTAGTAGATAATTTTACTGTCATGGAAACACCTAATTGCTATTAAATCTTTTTTGTAGTCATTTTGCATTGAGCCCCCCACTTTTGTTGAATGTGAATATTTGGCTTGGAGAGGATAAATCTATGATCAGTCTAGTGCTCTGCACTACACATTGTCTTTGTCACTCACATCAAGTTTGTCTCACAGTCTATATAAAATTCCAGTGTTTTCTGCGAGAATGTATCCACACAATTACTTGCATTTAGGTAAACAGAAGATAGTGCTGGGCATGAAAAGGTCATGAGATGTGCAAGTCTTCAGTAGTAAGCAACCTTTGCTTTTGCTGTTTCCAATTTTATTCTTTCCAGGGACTCCCTGCAATGTCTCATAATCTGAGCTTATTCAAGCATGAAAGTCACCCAGAATTATAAGCTTGTAGGTGCTGATGATGGTGGTGTGACATTTTCCTGCAAGAAGCAATTACATTGTGATGAACCTGTCATTTACTCCTTTTGGTGGGAATAAAAGCATGTTGACTAGATTAGATTTGAATGCAAAACTTACAGCAGCTATACAGCATTTCAGTTCACTGCAACCACTCCAGAAAAAAGATGCATCCATCTCTGACTTCAGTAAGTTGGCCTTCATTTTCCAACCTTATTTCATTCAGGGCTATCATTTAGATGCAGCAACTGCTGAGTTCTCTCACAAACTTTTTCAAAATGTTCCACATTTTTTCAGACTAATCTAGGGCAACTAACAGAAAATTTTGAGGTATTTTACTTCCATTTCATAATGCTCCCCACCTTTCCCTATATTTAAAAGTCCTTATTTTATTTTTTTAAGTCTTTGCTTTACAATTCAACTAAATAATAAAAGTTGGCTGGTGGTTTGGTTCAAAGGTAGATTGCTAGAAATAAGGTAGGAGTATGAATGTGAGTTACACAATAAAAAGTATTTTATGTAGTTTTTCAGCTCTGCTACCTCTGGCATAAGAAAGTATCTCCCTTTCTGTTTTCTACAGTTAACAGGCTCAATTTGAGTAAGCAGACAATTTTTAGGGCACCTTTTTAGCCCCTTTCTCACATCAAGAGGTAACCAGTGTTGTGCTTAAAAGCTAGCTTAGACATGTAAGAGGCCTGTTGGTTCCCACTATTTGGATTGTGTGCAGGGTTGTTGCTACAGACCCCAGTGTATTTACACCTGCTGTTTCTCTTTCCTGTAGTCAATGGATTTTAAGATGGATAAAAAGTATAAAATGTCATGAGTGATGTCTTTTGAATCATGAATAAATTGGGTTAAAACAAGGCAGAGTTTTATGAAATAATCAATCTTTCTTTCCCAGGGCTATCATAGTCCAGTGCAGTACTGAATTAAGATGAATGGTGATGGCTCAAATGCAGTGAATGACCTTTGTGTTTTTAATGTATAACCAAGCTCTAAGTGCTGCTTTCATGACATTGGAAAAAAATATTTTCAGTGGGCCATTCAATAAGGGAAAGTTTTCACATATTTGAGATTGAAATCTCTTGGTCACCCTCAACCTGGTTTAGCTTTACAGAAATGTGTTACTACAGTATGAATACTGCTCAAGCTATATAGCTTCTTGGAACCACAAAAAATGAGTAAGTGTATAGTTGGTACTGGAGAGCAAAGGATGGAAAGTAGTCCTGCAGAGGGGTTGACAAACCTCAAACAATATGTCCTGCTCTTTCCTGAATATACGCTACAACTCAGCAATATAGAAATTCACAGAAAGATAACATAGAATGATGCATGACTGCTTTTTAGAAATTTATTGTTTTTCCAAAATTCATCACCTTCTGACAGATTCTTACCATCTTTACAATCTTATTTTTGTAAATGCATGCTTACACTGCAACTTTAAGGTTTCTGCTCCTACTCTTGGCTACTTGCTAATACACCCTGTTTTTCCCATTTTGCCTCAAGATAACAAAGCAACCATAGAGAGAAATGCAAATATGAAGTCATTTGTGTTATGAGATGTCTTACTATGGTCCCATAGCTATGCCAAGATCTTCCTAACACAATAATTCTCCTTATCTTAACTCTAATACAGAATATAAAACCTTTTATAATAACTCACTAAATCCAGTTATTTCCAAATATTTAGTTTGCTGTTTCTTTTTTTTAGTGGATAGATTTCTAAAACAGCTTATATTACCATATGTTTTTTTTTTTTACCTGCACACATTTCATTTTTTTTTTTTTTTTTTTTTTTTGCCTTCAATGAGAAACTTTCAGTTATTTCTTGATGTCCATTGACTCTGGGTGAGGCTACTCCCTTACTTGCCACTTTTCATTTACATTCAGATAAAATTATTTCACTGGTTATCCATCCACTTTTGCAAAAATTGCATATTTAGTCCCTTTTAAAATCTTTCTTCATAAAATGTTCTCTCAAGTTCTGAATCATTTTCATTCATCTTTGAACGGTCTTCAATTTTCATCTAATTTCAACTCCATTTTTTCTATCAGAACATATATGTTTGGTTCTTACTAAAATCTCAAGAAGGTTTGCATTTCATTATTTGAATAACAAAAAGTAAATAATGCAGTAGTGGAAATTTAAGATTTGTGATTTTCTAAGGAAAATACTAACGATATGCCAATACTATCCAATTAAGCATGATTAATGAGGAGGGGAAAAATCAATCATGGACAGATTGTAGCTGTGAATATGACAATCCCTGACCTAAATTTATTTTACTTAGTTCATTAACTTCAACATTAAGGGATTAATTAAAATTTATAACCATTTAGGTGCTAATATCAATTTTCAGGAAATTCAGAAGTAATTTCCTCATATCTCAATATCTGACTTTACCTATTTGAATACTCTCTTCAGTGATATGAATCACAATCTTTTCCTCTTTATAGATTCTCTGAATTTTTTTTAAACTTTTTAAGGGGAGAAGGGAGAATATGGAAGAAATCTTAATTATCTACTATAGATGTTGGGCCAAAAATAAGAACAAATCCTTCTTCTGTACTACTTCATAAATTCTACAAATATCTGCTCAAACTCATCTGTTTACCTCTGACAAATAATACTCTAGATATATGCTATGTCTCAGACTATTATGCAATGTTTTCCTCCCAAAAAGAATTCAAACTAAAACTCAAAATTGATAACAGGGCAATTTAAAGTTACTCTCCATTAATTTTTTACTGAGCCATTAAAACATTATGTTACCTCCTAATTAACAATTTAGCAAAATGGACAAAATTCCCCTTTAATTCCTTTCCCTTATGACAATGAAATCATGGTTATAGTCTAGAATGCATAGATTTAATACAAAGTTAATAGAAACTTTGGTAACAGTCAACAATGTAAAGTGAGATATGTGCCATTACTTTAAAAATCATTTTCATTACTGAATCAGTTATACCCATGAAAGAACTCTGGGAGATGACTATGAACCACTACATAGAATTCCCAATACCCCTATTTTTGTCTGCCTGCATTTTTGATTTCCTTCACAAGCTAATTGTACACTATTTCAAAGTCTGATTATTTTTGTACGGCAAAATATCTGTTTGGACATGTATACATATATTGTATTTAATTTATACTTTAATACATGTAACATGTATTGGTCAACCTGCCATCTGGGGGAGGGGGTGGGGAGAAGGAGGGGAAAAATTGGAACAAAAAGCTTGGTAATTGTCAATGTTGTAAAATTACCCATATATATATATATATTTTAAATAAAAAGGTATAATAATAAAAATATCATTTTCATTTTCTACTCTTTGTAATAGTAGTAACTGTATTAAAACAGGATTTCTGCCTAGTTTTATTTGACACCTCTTAACATTTGCAAGAGAAAGGTAATGTATTTAAGAAGCATTGATTTTCCTTTAATTGTCATTTTGAAAGTATGAAATTGAATTAAGAAATGTTATGAATGTCCATAGTCACATAAACATTACTGCCAACACTTAGTTAAAGTGTAAAATTAAAAACAAATGAGTCTCAGGACTCATGATATATGACACTTTAAAAAAACCATTAAATGAATTAAAATTAATTTTCTTCAAGATAGAAGATAATCGCTAATTAGGATATATTTGCAAAGAGTGAATAGATTTTTTTTCAGGGTTATATTTTGTTTCTATAATAGAAAGTGATCTTTGTCAAACCTAGTCTATCTGTGGTGAGTTATTTTAACTAATTTCCTTCAATCATATTTCATTTGTCAAAAGACAATGATAAATTGGGTCACAAGTGCTTCCTTGCACCTTTCACTCCATCCATTACTAAAAGAATGTGTGAATAAATGAAGAAAAACAGGAAAGAGGAATTGTGACTAATGGTATAAGGAATTATTTACTAACACTTGATTCTTCATCTTTGATTTTCAAACACTGACTAAATTTTGTCTCAGATCTGTCCTTTTAGCTCTCAATCTGGTATCTTTCAGGAATGATAGATAAAATGTTTTTGAGATGGAACCCCAATTTATAAACAGACAATTTTTCCTAGAATAAATGAAGATAAATGCTTAAATATAACAACTATGTAGACTTCTGAGAAATTTCTACTTAGTTGCAATTATTCAAGCAGAATAAATATACTTTGTATAAAGCTAGAATATTAGAGTAAACTAATATTAACCCAAAGGAAGATGAGTATTCCTGCAAATAAAATATGGAAATGACTTATTTTTTCCTGAATTTCCATAAGAATCTGACACAGGCTTGGTTAAAAACATAAAAGAAAGGAAAGGAGTTAGGGTCAGAGACATAGTAAAAAGACAGAAGAAAGAAAACGTGATAAAAAGAAAAAAAGATAAAGATAAAAAAGATAAAAAGTGATAAAAAAGAAAGAAAAAGTGATAAAAAGGAGACAAAAACTAGAGCTTGCTCTAGTCATGCAATATCAGTCAGTCAATAAATGTTTATTGAGTATCTACTTTGTGCATCAGCAAGGTTAGGGCAGGGCAGTCATCATCATCAAGGTAATAATTAAGCAATACTTTGGAGAAAGTGAGATGGAATGACATCAGTTGAAAAGGTAGAGAATTTAGCCTTGATAATGAGTTAGGCCATCCCTTTATATGAGACAGTGGTGAAGATAGCAAGAAGAGGAATGTGCATGATATAAGATGGAAGAGGAAGGGAGTTCATTGTGAATAGTCTGAAGTTTTCTGTAAAATATCTGTCAAGGTTGTCAGACGAGAAGGTGAGAGTCTCAGGATAAATAAGAAGAATAGAAAATAGAAGAGTTGCTGTTGAGATTAGGATGGTGAGCTGATAAGAAAAATGAGTTGATAGTAGGATGACCTAGGAGCAGTGAGGGCCCAGTTGATATTGGCTAACATAAAATTGTATTGGACACAATAAAGACAGTTGTGAAATTTTCTTCATCTTTATTCAGTAGCACATGTGTAGAAGATAAAGCAATAGATGGTGAAAGCCATCCAAGAGTCACGTTTGCCAGGGCCTAATCATCAATATGATTATGGTTAAAACTAAAGAAGAATACAGTCTATGGTAGACTATATAGACTATATAAAGACTATAGTAAAGCCTAAGAAGAATTCATTGTGGAGTGAATTATTTCAATAAAGGGTTAAGATGAATAAGAGAGGGAAGAAAAGTTTGTCGAGATATATGATATCCAGGAAGAGAACTGAAGGTTTGAGATATTGAATATCATATCATGAACAAAGGGCAGTATTTGGCAAGGAAAGACAGAGGAAAAAGAACTAATAGATTATGGGAAGACAAGAAGATTTTTGGAAATATTAAAAATTGAGGTGGCAGGATTGTGGATGGCAGAAAAAGCAAAAATATGACACAAGTGTGGCTGAAGTGGGATAGAAATAGAGAAGTGGATAGGAGTGAGTGGCAAAGCTACTTGAGGGATTATGTTGAATAGTATGTATGATGAAGTCTCCTAGTACAAGACAAGGGGAGGAGAGAAAAACAAACAAGCAAGCAAACAACAACAACAACAACAACAACAACAACAACAACAACAACAATATATAAGCCATGTTCTGAATTCATTGAGGAAGTAAAGGAGTGAGCTGGAGCTCAATAGATTTCAGCCACTGTGATTCTCTGGTACAGATGAATATCATAACCCAAAAAGGAGAAAAAGTTAGGGAAATAAACTGGAAGTGGTAACAGGGAACAGGGAGTATTCTAGCTTCCCCACTTCAACTAGTAAGCCTAGAACAATGTGTGAAAATGCAACCTGCAGGTAGTAAGTATGGCTAGGGAGAATGTATCATCACAGGGCACCAAGTTTCAATAATAGCTTTAAGATGGAGGGAGTGGGAGAGAAAAAAAAATAGAATAAAGGGAAGCCTGTTGCCTATGAAGCAGGTATTTCAGAACGTACAGTAAGAAACATAGATTACCCCTGGTTGTAACCCAAGAATGGGAGAATCTGTGAGGATAGGAATAGAACTCACTTGGTGGCGGAATGTAGAATGGGTTTTGACAGTGACTCACAAGGGTTCAGAATCACTGGGATATGTAGGATGGGATCAAGTGTGAGGCTTTAAGGCTTCATTAAGAAGAAGCCAGAAAAGACTAGAAATCATGCAAGAGACAAGTAGTGCAAGATAAGACAGATTGGAGGCCCTTTTTCTTATTCTTCTTCCCTCCCAGGTCTGGGTAATTTTTTTTTCCCAAGTAGTGGAGAAGGAAATTTGATGAGGGATGGCACTTCCATTTACTACTAGAAACTGTCTACTCAGAAGGAACAGGTTCAACAAGACATGTCAGGCCTGAGATAAAAAATAATGTTTTTACTCTTAGAACAGGAGGTTTTCTTAGGCATTGACCCACACTTAACACTGTACACTAAGTTAAGGTCAAAATGGGTTCATGACCTAGGCATATGAGATTATAAATAAATTAGAGGAACACAGCATAGTTTACCTCTGAGACCCGTGGAAGGGGAAGGAATTTATGATCAAAGAGGAACTAGAGATCATTATTGATCACAAAATAAAAAAGTTTTGATTATATCAAATTGAAAAGTTTTTATACAAATAAAATTAATGCAGATAATATTAGAAGAGAAGCAATAAACTGGGAAAACATTTTTATAATCAAAGGTTCTGATAAAGGTCTCATTTCCAAAATAATTTATAAGAAGTCAAGCCATTCTCCAGTTAATAAATGGTCAAAGGATATTAACAGACAATTCTCAGATGAAGAAATGGAAAATATTTCTAGCCATATGAAAAGATGCTCCAAGTCATTATTATGAGAGAAATGCAAATTAAGACAACTCTGAGATACCACTACACACCTGTCAGATTGGCTAGAATGACAGGGGAAGATAATGCATAATATTGGAGGGGATGTGGGAAAACAGGGACACTGATACATTGTTGGTGGAATGCGAATACATCCAGCCATTCTGGAGAGCAATTTGGAGCTATGCTCAAAAAGTTATCAAATTGTGCATACACTTTGAGCCAGCAGTGTTACTACTAGGCTTCTAACCCAAAGAAATACTAAAGATGAGAAAGTGACAGAGAGAGACAGAGAGAGAGAGAGAGAGAAAGAGAGAGAGAGAAAGAGAGAGAGAAAGAGAGAGAGAGAGAGAGAGAGAGAGAGAGAGAGAGAGAGAGAGAGAGAGGTCTCACTTTAGAGAGTTAGTACAACTTCTTACTTGTAATGTAACCTCTAAAAAGGGGTTAGTTCTAGGTAAACGCTCATGTTAGTATTTGATTTGTTACATATTCATTTTTACTGTCCCAAGCTCTAAATTAATTCAGGGGATGCTTGTATTTATTCATTAACAAAATGTCAATGTATGTATCCATCATATCTATCATTACTTTACTTACATTTGGCCTCCACTTCTATCTCTATAGATCTTTCTATCCACCAAGTATCAGAAATCACTTCACTTCAGAAAATCTTTTGTCTGATTGAATAGCTGCTCCTGAAACCTTAGTTTCTTGGGAGTACACCGCTCAGATCAGCCTCATTCCCGTCTTCTTTTTTCTCTTATTCTTCCAGATTCATTCCCTACCCAAAACCTATCCTTCCTTTTCTGTTTTCATTTATATTATAAATTATGTCTCTTTGACTGTCTTTTTTTTCTCTTCCCTACTATACATTTTTCTTTATCTTGGTCTTTGTCTGACTCTTTATCTTTTTCTATTTCTCTCCTCCCTCCTTTGCTTTGGCACACTTTGTTCCATTCTACTGTGCAAGTATTTCGAGGGCCTGTACTTCCAGACACAGCTGTTTTTATGAACGTTTTGCCTTTTCATGCTATTCTCTATACTTAGCTTTTGATGTGATTCAGACTAATGCTTTATGAACTTGTTAACTAAACATCAACAGTCATCAAATGTCCTTTTTGGTGTATAATTCACAAGCTGCAAGAGCTTTTTTTTGGCTTATAATGTGCCACATTGATGGCTTACATTTTTTTTAGTTATTAAAAGCATCTCTCTCTATTTCTAATTCTTGTTATTCTGAACTTTCTTCAGGGCTCAGCCAAAGTGCTACCTCTTAACATGAGGTATGAGGGGAAGGAAAAGGGGAACAGGGGCAAAAATTGTCATTCCAATAGTTACAGGAAAATAATTCCACAGAATGCAGTTTTTACCTGAAAACCAAAAAAAGAGGAAAAACATTTTTATATGAGGTTCTTCTTTAATATTATCAAAAGCATATTTTTTTTGAAACCAAGAGATAACACTCTCAGAGGTTAGGTTCTAGAATGCTTTCTAGAAAGTTGTTTAAAAAAGGTTTGTTCTGGAAAAAAGCATACATAAAGTACCTCTTATTTGCCAAGGAGACATTATGCTAGTTATTAATAATATAAAGACAACAAAGAAAAAAATCCTCAAGTGACCTAAATTTTATTCAAGATGCTATCTCTTTCAACAATTATTTGAAAAAGAATCATTTTTACTGTTTATAAGTTTATATTACTTTTAAAAAATCACAAATATTATCCCCCCAACCCAATACCAAACATTTACTTTATATGTGTTCTGTACATATTTTTCTAGCTACATATTGTTTCTTCCAATAAAATGGAAACTTCTTGAGAACAGAAAGTATTTCATTTTTCTATTTGTGCTTCTAGTGCAGAAAAAAGCATCTTGCAAATAGTAGGCACATATTAAACATTTACTGAAATAAAATAAACTAAGTTTTAACCAACTATCACCACTTAACATTGCTTAATTGCCCATTTAATTATTCAGAATTGCTTATGCAGTTCAGAAATCTCACTCACTTTGTATGTCTTATTATTGCTTAAGGTTTCTACTTTTCATATCATGTTTTAAAAATCATTGCTGTTGGATCACTGTCAGTTTGAGTAGAAAAAAAAACTTGCATATTCTTTTTGATTTAGGTAATGTAATACTTAACATTTCATTAATGGATGGATAATACTTGCATACAAGCAAATACAATATATAACATGTTTGTGTATATGCATAGATATCTACATGTATACATACATATACATCCACATATATGATTTAAATTTGCAAAAGGCACTAACCACTTCAGACCAAAACTTTCATTTGATTATAAATTTGTTAAAATTATATTTGGCTGTCTACATTTTCCAAAGTAATTTCGATACTCTATTCCAAAATCACTTTATTATTGGTTATGCTAAATAAAGATAACATTCTGAAAAAATTGATATAGAAATCCCCAAATGCAAAAGAGATAAAACATGAATGCAAAATGAGAAGCAAGTTAAATTACATTTCTGGATATCCTAACTTGTGCTTGGGCACAAAAGTAGATGTGTGTTTTTGTAGCTACTATCAGTGGTCATATTAAAAAAAAATCCACATTTTTTATAGAAGCATACAACTAAGCAAATTTTGAGGCATTTCCCCACTGCGTTTCACAGTACTCCTTATTTTCCCCTATATTCAAAAGTGCTTATTTTGTTTTGTTTCATCTTTCTTTTACAACTCAACTTAACAATAAAAATTGGCTGATGATTTGCTTTAAACATAAACTGCTAGATTTAAGCAAGGAGTTGGTGAGTTACACAATTAAAAAGCTATTTTATGTAGTTTTTCAGTTCTGCTACTTGTGGTATAAGAAAGTATCTGGAAACCCTGATAAACATTTCAATAACACATCAAAACCCATTTAAACCTTTAAACATGATTTTACTTGACTGTTCAGATACCATTTTTTCCTGAATCATTATCCAAACAAATTTTCTAACCCTGTTCCCAGTGAACATTGTTTAATTAAAGTTCATAAAAATCAATTTTAAGGTATAATTGTGGATATAGACATAATTAATAATGAATGTGTCTTCAGATAATTAAAACTCTAAGTAGTGTGCACACACTCCTTCATTTCTCTGAGTTTTATTTTCTACTTTGTTGTGTAGAATGAAGAATTGGAATTAAATAGAATTCTCAAACCAAAGATTTTATGTAGGTTCCTGAGGAACCTTATGAACTCTCCCTTCTTTTTGACTATTGTTCAAATAATAAATGCTTCTGGGAAGACATCAAAGGATTATCTAGTAATATAAATTCATGAAAGATCTTAAACAAAAATGTTGGATAGTGTCAACATTTTCAAGGTTAAGAGGCATGCAGAAAGATAATATGACCACTGTCATTTGGAATTTTTTTTGGGGGGGTGATGTTCTTCAATAAATCTGCTATAAAATATCCACTTCCTCTAAATTAAAAAAATTATACTGATATCAATTAAGTACTTAGGCTTACTATCTCTTATACTTTACTACATAAATAATCAATAAGATTATAATGATTCTCAAGTATTTTTATATCTTTTCATGACACTGGAGACCCAATACCTACTGAATATCTAATTGTTTCCCTTTATTTTATTCATGGTTTTGATTCTTCAGAGATATTAAGCATTCTATGATTCATAAACATTTCTGGAATAATACTGATTTTTCAAAAGATATGTGTACAGTGTGTGTGTGGGGACACCTTAAAGATTTTTTGTCAGCTTAGCAGGATCTCTATATAGAATTCATCAGGAAATCTGCTTGTCCTTCTGTTTAACAAGTTTATTAGTGACTTAGGAGATAGAAATAGGTGACAGGCTTATCAAATTTGCAGATGACATAAACCTGGGAAGCATAGATAAGACACTGAATGAAAAAAAAAGTTAAGATTCAGACAATTCTTGACAAGATAGCATGTTGGAATGAATCAACAAATAAAATATAATAAGAAAAAACTGTGAGCAGGCAAATATACACTTGATTTATAATAAAAGCTTTCTAGTTATTAGTGCTGTCTAAAATTGAAAAAAGCTGACTCAAAAGGTGAAGATTTCTGTAATTCAACCAACATATACTGGGTTACAAGTATTGAGCATGTATGTGGGGTATATTTTAGAATCAATTCTGAATTGGATAAAAATTGCATCATATATCACAGGGGATTCTTTCCAATTTTTAAATTCTTAGATTCTTGCCTTTTGTTGCTTATTACACTACAATTACTAAATGATGACCTTTTCTGGAACATGTCTTCTCACTTAAATGTCCTTCAGTATTCTGCCCTGAACTCTTCTTTCCTTTGTTTTTATTGCTTGACTCGGTGATCTCATCAGCTTCAATAGATTTAATTACTCTCTCCTTGATGATGTTTCTCAAATATAACCATTCTACCCCAGCCTCCTTATTAACCTCTGATATTAAATCTCAGACTTGATAACTCACAGACGACTAAACTGAACATGTCCAAACCAGAACTCATTATCCTTTCTCCTTCTATTTCTCCTATTATTATAGAAGATTACACCATGCTTTTAGCTCCTCCTACTCAAATCTAGGCATTATCTTTGATTCCTTTCTACCTTTCAAACCTACCTGCATCCTCCATATTCAAGATATTTCTATGGTCTATCAAATTTACCTCTGCAACATCTCTTATATATCCCCCCTTCTCTTCTCTGACGTTGCCAGTAATATAGTGCACTCTTTACTCACTTCATAATTGGACTAATGATGAGTATGTATATCTTATGTCTCTGCCCACTCTGAATTCATTCCCCAATGAGCCACGAAAGGAATTTCCCTAAAGCACAAGTCCAATTATCTCATCCTCCTATTCAATAAACTCTGGTGACTCCCTAATGCCTCCTGTCATTCAAAACTCTTCATACTTCCTTTCCAGTATATTTATACCTTAATTTCCCACAAATTTGCTATAGTTCTGTGGCTTCATTACTGCCATGAATAAAACAGTCTACCTCTTGGTTCCTGCCATTTTCTTTGGCTGTCCCCATGCCTGGAATGCTATCCCTTTTTAACATCACCTACTAATTTCCATGGCTTATAATCTCAACTACCAATTTATTTTTTATAATAAACCTTTCTCAACTTCTCTTAATTCTAATGCCTTCCCTGCCTTCCCTCTCAAAGTATCATTTTTTCATTCCCAGAATTTGGCAAGTATCATTACCCAGTAAATATTTAATGAAATTTTTTGATTGATGGATATTCATCAGCTACCTTCTAACATAGTTTTAGATCAAAAAAGATAGAAATCATAATGCATTTAACTATTGTTACTGGAACCTAACAATTGCTAGATAAATGTTAATGTCTATATATACATTTTGTGTGTGCATGTTTATGTGTGTATTTATGTATCATGTGTGTGCATAGTATAGCTACATAATTGTGTGCATGTGTCATTTCTTTCATTCTTCCCCTGCCACTCATCCTAGTCTGCTATTAGCCTTCCTTTGAGACACAGTGGGGCATTTTCTATGGAAAGATAGAAAAGTATTTGGGATTGTTATATTGATAGAGTAGCCCATTCTTTTATGATTGAGTATTGTCACAATATCACTGTTATTGTGTAGAGTGTTCTTCTAGTTATGAATACTTCACTTGGTATCAGTTCATAAAATTGCATCCAAAGTTTTGTGAACACATTACTTTCATCATTTCCTATAGCACTCTATATATGGCACCAGTCATATAAAAACAATTTGTTCAATCATTCCTCAATTAATGAGCAGCATTGCCTCAATTTACAATTCTTTGCCACTAAAAACAACTGTTAACAACATTGCTATACATTTGAGTGCACTCTTTTTCTTTATCTTTGATCTCTTTAGGTTGCAGTTGTAGTAGCAGTATTGCTGAGTCAGAGTATATACAGTGGCATAGGCCTTTGAACATAAACATTAATTGTTCTATGGAATATGTATGGCTCAATCAATCAAAATTATTCATTTAACTTCTTGTTATACTCTCTTATTTCTTGTGTCATAAACGCTTCCCTTATCCACAAATCTTACAGATGATTTTTTCCATGTTCCCCTAATTGTTAATTTCATCCTTTACGTGATCTAAACCATATACCCATTTTGTGTTTATTTGGTACATATAGTGAGAGGTATTTGGTCTATAACTGGTTTCTGTCATACTACTTTACAATTTTCCCAGCAGTTTTTCCTGGGATGTTTGGGTGTATCAGATACTAAGCACTGTGTTCATTCATTTTCTATATTATATACTTAATCTACTCTATTGAGTAACTCCTTTATTTGTTAGTCAGTATGGGATTTTTGTGATGACTATTGCTTCATGATATATTTTGAGATTATGCTATGAAGCTATCCTCCTTTATTTCCGATTTTTTCATTGATCACTTTTTATATATTTTGTATGTTGCTGTCTCAGATGAATTTTATTATCACTTTTCCACATTTATAAGTGAATTCTTTTCTGGTTTGATTTGTATAGCATTGAATAAAGAAGTTAATTTAGGTACAATTTATTTTTTTTTTATTGCATTGATTTGGCTTATCCATGAGAAATTATTTCTCCAGTTGTTTAATCTGTCTTCATTCATAGTTGTACTAATAAAGTCTTTTGGTTTATCTTGATATTTTAAACTAACTGCAGTTATTTTAAATGTAATTTATTTTTCAATCTCTTTCTTTTTAAAAATGTTAATGATTTATGTGGATTTATTTTATATAATGCAACTTTATCAGCTTAGATTTTAAAATAATATGATTTCCACTTCCTGACATCATTAACCCAGTGTATTCTGAAAGGCAGAAAGATCTTTTCTTTTAATCTGTCTCCCTTTTTCATATTCTTTGTTTTTATATTACTTGGATTTAAACATAAAATTTCTCTTCATGTTCTGATATTTAACTGCTGTAATAAATTTAAAAAAGCAAAATAGAAAAATGCAGTTCAGTAAAACTAAGATATTAACCAAATCTTCAGGGTTTCACATCATTACTCACCCCCTGCATAGAAAGGTTAGAAGTACAACTTTGTGGTGTCATTGGGTCCTTTATTTTTTGGACATAAAATTGATGTCTCCCCACTTTCCCTGCTTAACATTTCCCAAACTTTTTTCCAGAGTACTTCACAATGTCCAAATCATAATACCTAGGACTTATTTTTGAAGGTCTTCCTCATGAAACAGCAGAAATTTGGACTTGGATATGGAAAACATGCCCCTAACTGACAGTTTGATGTTGGTCTAATAATACAATATCTTCTGTCATTCTGCTTTTGTCTATAAAACAGGACAGTAATATCTATACTATTTATCTCTCAGGGATATCATGAAGATCAAATGATGAAAGCAATCCATATATTTTATAGGTATTAAATACCTTTTATATATAAGCTATAATTGGTTTTTATTTTTTTAGTAAACATTTTATCTTCTCTCTTTTACCTCATAGCAATTTATCCTGTAGTTTCCTCTTTCTATCTTCTTTCTTGTCCAGGCTGAGTTTTCTGACTAATCATGAAATACAAATCTCCTTTCCTCCTCTATTTTTCAGTTATGACTTTGGCACCTAGACAACCACTCCAGACCTTTTTTTCTTTTTTGAAAAAAATATGTTTTCTTTCCCCTAAAATGTCATATATCTAAAACAGGAAAAGTGGGCTGAGGGGTTTGAAAGGTTTATTATCTAAACATTGTTGTGTTTAGATAATAAGACATGGAAGGAATCAATCAATGAATGATAAGCCTTCTTGCAAATGTATTCTTATGCACCTTCCACTTCTCCTTGCCCCATTGTCAGCTTTTTGTAGCTTCAAACATTGTCCTTAGTCTTTATACTTTGCACGTATACCTTCCTCTCACAAAAATTTTATTATTTAATGGCTTGTCAGGTGTTGAAACGAACCATATTCGTGAATGTCTTCCCTGTAACATTAGTTAAGGACAATGCAAATAAAAAAAAAAAAAAAAACAAACACTAAAGCATAATTATTTTTTTTTGTTTCTATCTCTCTGTCTGTGTCTGTGTCTGTGTCTATCTGTGTATATGTGTGTGTGTGTGTGTGTTTCTCTCTCCCTCTCTGTCTCTTTTTCTCTTAGTTCTTCCCGCTCTACTTCCCTCCCTCCCTCTGTATATCTATAAACATAGATAATTAGATATATTTCTAGAGTAGATTTTGTAATCAGTGGTTTGAATATATTTCAATCTTCCAAACTCTAAACACAACACACACGAACACAACAATAGCAGCAGCAGCAGCAACAACAAGGTATGTGATTAGGGACTTTAAAAAAAAAATTTATCTCGAATACCACTATACACCTATCAGATTGGTTAAGATGACAGGAAAAGATAATGACAAATGTTGGAGGGGATGTGGAAAAACTGGGATACTGAAGTCAGTGTTGAAAATTACTCATGTATATGTTTTGTCAATAAAAAAGCTATAAAAATGATCTCAAATATGCTATATAGATTGAAAAGGGATATTGAGAGTTTGAAGATGACTGCAAAACATAAAATTACTAGGCACAAAAATCAGTATATAAATGAACATTTCTAATATATATGCATGTATATGTATGTACACACAAACATATATATTTATGTGTGTATACATATATATGTATGTGTATATGTCAATGTGACTAAAGTATTTCACTCAGAACCAAGAAAACTGGGTTTACTTCCCACCTTTGGCAGTTATTAGCGTTGGGATCCCAGCATGGAAGCACATTAACAACCTTTCTTCTCTCACCCTCTATAAATTTTAAGAAAACATTTTTAGTTTATTCTAATGCAAAGTTTAACTATATTTTTAGGAAAATATGAAAAGAGTTAAGGACAAAAAACAAAGTATCAGTAAATGGGAAATTGGTGGTAACTAGATTTAATTAATGTTGTTTGTGCCACTACCTACTCCCATAACTTTAAGGGATTCACTAATAGACAGAGTAAGAAGGGAGGAAAAAACAATAACAACCTTCCAGTATTTCAGTTAAAAGACTTGTTCTTTGAATTGGTCTTTGACAAGATAGAAAGAAATAGACATAAAAGAAATAGATAGAAGAATTAGTTTTTTTTTTTTAATTTATTTGTTTTTGGTTTGTGAAAAATGAATTTTTATACAAGTACAGAAAATTAAATGTCTATTGATTTGCTTGATGGAGCAAAATGTAATATAAGATTTATTCTGAACACTATATTTTATCTCACGGTTGAATTTTATCTGTATATTGTTTTGAATGCCATAAATTTTTACTGAAAAATAACTTTTTTGAGAGTTTCCCAATTCACAGGATGATTCTGTTTTTAATCCTCTCTAGAAATCATAAATTCTTAAATTAGAAAAATAAAATTATTTTTTATTAGTCAACAATGAACTCCCCCCCTTCTCCTTTATTTATTCTAGTTATTGGTTCAACTGGATTCATTTTTGAAAACAAAGTATTTCCTTTTCACTTTCTATAGTTTTATCATTCCGCTGCTTTTCAAATGTTTCTCTATAGCCTTGTTTTACTTTTTCTCTATGTAGAGAAATACATACAATACATAAGAAGAGAGTGAATGAAAGGGAGAGAGAAAGAGAGACAGAGAAAGGAGAAGAGACAGAGAGAGAAAGAGAAAGATAAAATTAGATGACAAAATTGTAACAACCAGCGTACTAAAAACTTATAAAGCACTTTAAAAAAATTTTGTCCACCAATATTTAATCTATTCTATTTTATATGTATGTAGTCAGTGTGCTTATTCTTAAATTATCATGCAGTAACTAATCTTGTCAAAATCATAGCTTCTTTTGGTTTGATATTTTAAAGTTAAATCTATGAAATAAAACTAAAATATTAATTTATTTTATGGTATCTTGCTGGTAGAAACTAGAGCCACTTGAAATGATATAGTATTAAAACATTTTTATGAGTGTCACAATGTACACATCCAAGTAACGTATTCTGGTGAGAACTGGGTCATCAAGTCAGAAATATTCTTTCAAGTTCTAATAGCCAGAAAGAAAAGATGTTGATGAAAACTATTATACTTTAATCTCATTTCACCGCTAAACTCTGAATTTCCCACTTTTGTGGGGAAAAAATCATTTCCCCCCTTCTTCCACCTCCTACACTTGTGAAATAAATTTATTTCTGCCCTAGTAAGCAACCTACTTTACACAGTTTCTGAATCAACACTGAAACTCTTTAGCTTAAGCTAGCTTTACAATTTCATATCTATATATTTCCCTGTCTCTTAATAGATAATGCTCTCAGATTAATCCATTATATTTTTTCTGCTCCCATGGTTGAAAACCTTCATTTGAATTATTTCTTGTCTTAGTGTGCTAATGAAATTCCTTTTTGGATTTACATGTAATCATTCTATTCTCACTAGGTTTTTTTTTTTTTTTTTTTTTTTTTTTGTGTGTGTGTGTGTGTATGTGTGTGTGATCTTGTTATTATAATTTTTCTAGGTCAAAAGCGATCTGTAAAATTAATTTAAAATGTCTTTAAAGGACCTTCAACTTCCTAGTTTTTAGAAAGGCACTTTACAAAGTGAGTTGTGCACTAATGTAGGGCTAACCAACTAATTTCTTTCCTTCATATCCTTCATATTCTCTTTGACTCAATAATTTTCTTCAATGTACACATGAGTTTTCATCAAATTTTCATACTACTCATATTTTAAATACAAGATTGGCTATATATGCAATGTACTTTACTTTTAAAATAAATTTATTTATTTTTAATACACATTGGTTTGTGAATCATGTTGGGAAAAACAAATTAGAGTAAAAGGAAAAAAAAAACATGGATGAGGAAAAAAAAAAAAAGGCAACACAGCAGGGCTTGATTTACATTCAATCTCCATAGCTCTTTTTCTGGATGAAAATGTCATTTTTTTTGTCCAAAGTCTATTGAGATTGTTTTGGATCATTGAACCATTGAAAAGAATCAAACCTTTCATAGATCATTATCACACATTTTTGCTGTTATTGTGTATTCCTGTTTCTGCTTGTTTCACTCATTGTCAGTTCATTTAAATGTATCCAGACTTGGATATGCACATCATTTTTAATAGAAGAAAAATATCCCATTAGCTTTATATGCCACAACTTATTCAGTCATTCTCCAATTGATGGGTATCTACTCATTTTCCATTTTTTTTTGCTTCCACAAAAAGAGCTGCTACAAACATTTTTGCACATGTTGATCCTTTTCCCTTCTTTATGATTTCCTTGGGAGTAAGACCCAGTAATGACACTGCTGGATCAAAAAGTATGCACAGTTTGATAGTCTTTTGGACATAGTTACAGATTGATCTACAGAATGATTGAATCATTTGACAACTTCATTAACAATGCATTAGTGCCCCAGTTTTTCCACATTGACTGTCACATGTATCATTATCTTTTCCTGTCATCTTAGTCTATCTGAGAGATGTAAGGTGATAGCTCAGAGGTATTTTAACTTGCATTTCTCTAATCAGTAGTGATTTTGAACACTTTTTCATTTGACTATTGAATGTGCTAATTTTGATATCTGAAAATTGTTCATGTCCTTTGACCATTTATAAATTGGGGAATGATATGTATTCTTATAAATTTGAGAGAGTTCTTTATATATTTTAGAAATAAAAGCTTTATTAGAAACATTGAATGTAAAGAACTTTTCCCAGCTTTGATCTTTCCTTTTAATGTTGGTTTTTCTTGCTTTTGTTTGTGAAAAAAAAAAGTTTTTAGTTTAACGTAATCAAAAGTGTCCATTTTGCCTTTCATAATGTTTTCTAGTTAGTTCTTCTTTGGTCATAAATTCCTCCCTTCTTCAAAGATCTGATAGGAAAATTATTCTTTGCTCTCCTAATTTGTTTATGGTATCATCCTTCATTTCAAAATCATGTATCCATTTATATTTTGACCTATATTTTGGTTTGGCATGTAAGAAGTAGGTCACATAATTATTTTTCCAGATTTCTCAGGAATTTTTGTCAAATAATGAGTTCTTACTAGAACTCTAGTAAGCTAAAGTTTAGAACGCCAGAATCTAAAGTTTAGAGTTTTTTTCTCAAATACTAATTTACTATAAGCCTTGAATATTGTATTGTATGTATTTAATGTATTCCACTGATCCTACTATTCTACTTCTTATCCAGTATCAAAAGATTTTGATAACTGTTTTTAATAGAGTTTTAAATTTGGTACTGCTAAGCCATCATTCTTTATATTTTTTCCATTTATTCCCTTGATATTTTTGATCTTATGTTCTTCCAGATATATTTTATTATTATTTTTCTCATTCTACAAAATAATTTTGGCAGTTTGATTGGTATGACACTGAACAAATAAACCATTTTAGGCAGAATTAGCATTTCTATTATATTAGCTCAGCCTAGTCATAAGCAATTGATAGTCCCAATTGTTTAGATCTAAGTATATTTGTTTAAGAAAATATAATTTTGAGGTTTATTTTAGCAGATAGACCCTAAATATTTTATTTTGCCTACAGTTATTTTGGGTGGAATTTCTCTTTCTAAATCTTCTGGTGTAATTTGTCAATAATAAATAGAAATGCTGATGATATCTATGGATTTATTTTATATTCTGCAACTATGCTAAAGTTGTTAATTGTTTCGAATACATTTTTGGGGGTAATTTTCTAGGATTCTCTAAGTATATTGTATCATCTGCAAAGAGTGATAATTTTATTTCCTCATTGTCTATTCTAATTATTTTAATTTCTTTTTCTTTTCTTATTGCAAAAGTCAGTATTTTAGGACAATATTGAGTAATAGTGGTGATAATGGGCATCCTTGTTTTATCCCTGATCTTATTGAGAATGTATTCAGCTTCTGTCCATCACAAATAATGCTTGCTGTTGGTTTTAGGTAGATGTTGTTTACTATCTTAAGGAATGCTCCCTTATTCCTATGCACTCCAGTGTTTCTAATAGGAATGGATTCCTATGCACTCCAGTGTTTTTAATAGGAATAGGATTCCTTAAACACTTCATATATAAGCTTATTATTTCAACATATAGGTATGTTCCTGAAATTTTCCTTGACATATATAATCTCATAGGCATATTTATTTTGATTAGAGTTTCAAAATTTTTTAAATAAATACCTTTGGGAATTTTGAAAGGTTGGTGATTGCAAGAGTTGCTTCTTATGAAGGATTAGTGGTAAGTCTGATAAATGTTCATGCATTCTGAGCCCACATAAAGGACACTGAACTACTGAATATTGTTGTCTACACTGTCTACACTGAGTCCTGATGGAGTACTATACACTATATTTGCCCCAAATGCTTCAGATATCACTTAACCATTATTTTGGCTGCCTCATTTTACCATCTTGACATAATCCCTCTCCTCATGCTACCTTACATTATTTTTTTTTGTTATATACTTCAAGTGTCAAAGTTTCAATCTTCAATTTCCATCGACCTCTAATGAGGTTCTTCACTGGTTTATCCTCAAAAGAATTGGAGAATGATAAATTTCAAACTTATTGCACTTATGGTGGGCTTAGTACTATTCATCTTTAGGAAATGGTATTTATTCTTTGTCCTTTTTGGATGTTTAAAAAAAAACTATATTGACAAAAAGGTACAAAAAGGTTATCATACCCTCTATGACTCTATATAATTTTGAAGATATTTATAAGTAACTTAAGGCTAAGGTGGCTAGGTAGCTCAACATATAGACAAAGAGTGCCAGGCCTGGAATTAGGAATATCTGAATTCAAATCTGGCCTCAGACACTTTTTAGCTGTATGACCCTGGTCAAATCATATACTTGTCTCAGTTTCCTCTTCTGTTAAAATATGCTGGAAATGGACATTATAAGTTACACCAAACTCTTTATCAAGAAACACCCAAATGGAGTCATCTCACATAAAAAAAAAAAAAAAAAACTGAAATGGCTGAACAACACCAAAAAAACAAAAACAAAAACAAAAACAAAAAAATACAAAGGAAGAGCAAACAGCAAACAACTAAACAACCTTATGGTTATATCAAATACTATAGTATAATAATGAAATTTATATATATTGAAAGAAAATCTAATGCAGACACTATTTACCAAAAAACGTGGAAATTTGGTCTAATTGCAATTTAAAATATTCTACAAACTTGAAGAAAGAATTAGAACATGCCCAGAAGAAAGGGAAATTAAGTCACTTAGTTTCTCCTTTCAATTTATTTAATTTATTTCTAAATTATTGGGAAGTCTAAAATGAGGCTATAGTTTCATCAATACAATAAAGTCTCACTGGGAAAATGCCCTGGTTTTAGAGAAATGACTGAAAGACTGAGAGGCTAAGTAAGTTGTGCTTTGTCACAACACGGATATGTCTTATAGTCAGGACTTCTTGCTTCAAAAGACACTATTCACAAATTCAAGTTTTCTCTCTTCATAAAGTTACTTAAATTATTCATGGGAAAACAAATAAATTTAGTAGAGGGAGACCAAGGAACCAGATATTTTGAGATATCATATGGTCAACATGGATCTAGGGATCACAGCTATAGCACTGGAAGAGACTTCAAAGGACACCACATCTAACCCCTCATTTTTAGAAATGGAGAAACTGAAATCAATAGATAGTAAGTAACTTGTCCTAGTTTACACAGATAGTTAAAGGTCAGAGATAGGATTTAAACCTAAATCCTCTGATTCCAAAACCAGCATCCTTTTCTCTAGACTGAATTGCTTTTAAATAAGGAAATATTTTAATTATTTGGGGATAATTTATACCAACATGACTACAAAGACATAATCAAAATGTGGAGATCAATACATAGGATCAAGAGCCTGGTGGGAAACTGGTGGGAAAAATTATTCCTTTTCCAATTAAGTCCATTTCCAGGATAAATCTTCAAAGGAATTTCTCTAGGCAAGATGGAAGTCTTAGTGCCAGATAATCATTAGAATTTGACGACAAATGGTTATCACCATAGAATCTAGGATTTAAGACTAGGATATCTTGTGTCTAGAAATACTGGTGCACCAGGTGGTAATTTAACAAAGGCCAGAAAGCTAATAATCTAGGTACTGTAAAATAGATCACCTAAGTTTATAGATAGTACTAGTACCAAGATTGAGTTATTGGGCAAGTCAATAAGTTCCTGACTTATAATTTCTTATATTTGCATTAATGGAGGATACATCTTATAATAGCAAATATTAATCAGAATGATATTATAGTAAGAATACTGTAATTGGAGTCCAGATAGATCTTAATCAGGTTCTATCCAATGAACTTGATCAGGGAGAAAACAATGACCAAAATCATTTGAATCACTAGTTCCCATTTTGCAACTCTGTCCCTCCTCCTCTTCAGCTAATCTGACAATATTTTATGTGCTTACTTTAATCTGAGAGTCAGATGTGGTTTAAATTATTGCATTTCTCCCTTTGAAGAAAACTATTTCCTATTAGAGATCAAATGAGCTAACAATTTGTAAAGTATTTATGAAGCAGCTAGGTGGTACAATGAATAGAGTGCTTAGCATGGACTCAAAAAGATCTGAAGACAAATTGGACTAGGCTTCAGAGAGTTATTTAAGCATTGTCTCCACATTTTCCTCATTTGTAAAATGGGGATAAAAGTAGCACTTCTCAGAGTTGTTGTGAAGTTAACATGCTGTGATATTGATAAAGTGCTTTGAACCCTCAAATCATTTTATAAATTTTAGTTGTTATTCTGTGCCACTTATTGAATACAACTATGTGTGTTGTTAGAATCAGGAAATAGATAATAGGTTTCAATGGTTTTTATTATTCCATCTAAGTTAATGTGTCTTCCTCATGATTGTTTTGAGATGTTTGAAAACAGGTTCTATGTAGCTACATATGTATCTTTCTCTCACTCTCCCCCTCCGTCCCTCCTTCTCTCTCTCTCTCTCTCTCTCTCTCTCTCTCTCTCTCTCTCTCTCTCTCTCTCTCTCTCTCTCCCCCTATTCTCAGTACATAGCACATTTTCTGGCATATAGCAGATGGTTAATAAATGTTTGATGATTATCACAGGAAGAGTTTTGTGATGAAGAAAAACATCTTTCCAACATCTATTCTCTGAGATATGGAAAGGTAGAATAAGAGGAGAAGTAAGATAGGAGAATGTTCTTCCTTTGTAAAGTCAATTGAATCAATAACACTTTAAACTTAGCATCAAAAGGCAGCACTGCATTATTAAAAAGCAAAATATCACTATAAAAAAACATTATCTTTAGAACTAAGCCATGTGTGCCATCCACAATATTATCTAAGAGTTGAACCAGCATACAATTAGTTAGGACAACTCTGAGCATTATAGATTCATTTTCATTGCATAGGAACACATGGGAAGAAGGAACATGTGATAAGGGACAATACACTATAATGCTGCAGAATCACAGATGTTTTCATTGATCTTATCAGCTTTTGTAGAATGATTGCTGCTCTAATGTTCTTTGCTAGATTCTGCTGCACTAAATATTGCTGGATGTTGTTCAGATGGAAGTTGCTTCACTGCATTTTTGAAGTCATTACTGCCTCTAACTACAAGTTTAAGTAAGATCTTGCAATAGAGAAATACTGCTATGTACTTTCACAAGGATCCAGAGATAGCAAGAGTTTTGGCATTAAGGTCACTAATTTCCTACACAGAATTCTAGACTTGATTCTGCTTACTAATCCAACCTGATTATATATGCTTATATTCCCAGTCATGAACATTTGCTGTAAGATACCATTACTGATTGTTGTGGAAAGAGAGAACAATTCTCTGCTTCTTTGCTATATTCTGCTGGAAATACTGCTTACAACTATCTGGTAGTCTTGACTATTCAGAATTTTAAGTGCTTTTAATTCAATCTATTCTGTTCACCTATGGTAGTAAATAAATTCAAAAAGTAACACACTGTTAAAAAACCCACTTATTTTTTAGTCACAAATTACATTATCTGAACGTTTCATAGTTAAAAGGTTTGAAAGGGAAACATACAACCTTAAAATTCAACTAATCAACATTAAAAAAACATTCTGAAAGAAAACCCATATTTGCAGTTCATTGTCAAGTTCATCTGCCTTTTATTCTTGTAATTTTACCAAGGGACTTGGGTACCCCATTGATCAGGGTCCCTCTCAGCAAATTTCCACTAGACAGATAGTGTCTATCAGCTATGTTCCAATTAATTGAAATAATGAATCCTGTGAAGTGATGGCATTTTTCAAAATAATGCTACATATTTCCATTGGGTTGGAAACAATTACCATAATTTACATAATTATAACTTCTAATAGTGCAAAGTTGCATAAATGCAAACACTTCAAGAGATTCATTCTTTGCTCTATTTGGGACAGTCTATATATGCAGAAGTAAATTATTATCATTAAAATTATATGGATTTAGGTTAGGAAAAATAGAATCAAACACAGAAATAACTACAAATATTCAGAAAAAAAACCTTCTAAGTTGGGTATAATTATAATTGTATAATTATAGTGCTATTTCAGTCCCATTTTCTTTCTTTAGTATTGTTTCCTGTAAGAAATATCTTTATGAAGATGTATTAAAATGGGTAAAATTTTTATTTTCGTCTTCAAATAGTTTTGTTAAAGAATTGTGCTTCCATTAATTCACCTAGAAAAAAAAAGTCAGTACTAATGATGGCTTCTGATTGCCAGGTCATCTCTAAAGTTATAACCTCAGACCTTTATATTGCTTATATATGGCAGAACATATATAGAGCCTTTTGAAGAAATAGGCATTGTTTTAAGTAGAATTCATAGATTTTTCTTATATTTTATTTTGTATATTAAGCAAAATTTACTTTGAAAAGTAAATGGAGAGTAGTATTTCTATTTAAAAGGCTTTTCTTTTCTTTTTTTTTCTTTTTCTATCATACCTTTTTATTTATAAGATATATGCATATGTAATTTTTCAGCATTAACAATTGCAAAACCTTTTGTTCCAACTTTTCCCCTTCTTTCCCCCACCCCTTCCCCCAGATGGCAGGTTGACCAATATATGTATAAGTTAAATACAATATATGTGTACATGTCCAAATAGTTATTTTGCTGTACAAAAAGAATCGGACTTTGAAATAGTGTACAATTACCCTGTGAAGGAAATCAAAAATGCAGGAGGACAAAAATAGAGGGATTGGGAATTCTATGTAGTGGTTCATAGTCATCTCCCAGAGTTCTTTCCCTGAGTGTAGCTGGTTCAGTTAATTTCTGCTCTATTGGAACTGATTTGGTTCATCTCATTGTTAAAGAAGGCTACATCCATCAGAATTGATCATCATATAGTATTGTTGTTGAAGTATATAATGATCTCCTGGTCCTGCTCATTTCACTCAACATCAGTTCATATAAGTCTCTCCTGCCTTTCTGAAATCATCCTGCTAGTCATTTTTTTACAGAGCAATAATATTCCATAATATTCATATACCACAATTTATTCAGTCATTCTCCAGTTGATGGGCATCCACTCAGTTTCCAGTTTCTGGCCACTACAAAGAGGACTGCCAAAAACATTCTTGCAGTAAAGGCTGGAACTAGAGAATTGTTAAGTACCAACTTAGCACTTAGTAAAAACCTAATATCTCATTATCTCATTAGTAAGAACCTAACTTAGTAATAACCTAACATCTCCCCCTTTCTTTTGATTTAGAACATAGGGTGGTCATGACCTTGAAACATGAATCCATCAATATGGGAGGCATTACACATAATTACATAGATTACATAAACGCATAGTAACGTAGTAACAAAACACATGCTAGAAGTATGTAACAAATAGCATGATCAAATAATCATAAATTGAGAATTTATAAATGTCCTTTCCCTTCTTTAAAATCTCTTTGGGATAAAAGCCCAGGAGTAACACTGCTGGATCAAAGTGTATGCACACTTTGGTAACTTTTTGAGCATAGTCCCAAATTGCTCTCCAGAATGGCTGGATGTATTCACAATTCCACCAACAATGTATCAGTGTCCCTGTTTTCCCACATCCCCTCCAATATTATGCATTATTTTTCCCTGTCATTCTAGCCAATCTGACATGTGTGTAGTGTTATCTCAGAGTTTTCTTAATTTGCATTTCTCTGATTAATAATGACTTGGAGCATCTTTTCATATGGCTAGAAATAGTTTCAATTTGTTCATCTGAGAATTGTCTATTTATATCCTTTGACCATTTATCAATTGGAGAATGGCTTGATTTCTTATAAATTAGAGTCAATTCTCTATATATTTTAGAAATGAGGCCTTTGTCAGAATCTTTGGCTGTAAAAATGCTTTCCCAGTTTATTTGTTCCCTTCTAATCTTCTCTTCATTAGTTTGCTTTGTATAAAATATTCAATTTGATATAATCATTTTTTTCTATTTTGTGATCAATAATGATCTCTAGTTCTTTTTTGGTAATAAATTCCTTCCTCTTCCCCAGGTCTGAAACATAAACTATTCTATGTTCTTCTAATTTATTTATAATCTCATTCTTTATGCCTAGGTCATGAACCCATTTTGACTTTATCTTCATAGATGGTATTAAGTGTGGATCAATGCCTAGTTTCTGCCATGCTAATTTCAAATTTTACCAGCAATTTTTGTCAAACAGTGGGTTCTTATCCCAAAAGTTGGGGTCTTTGGGTTTATCAAATATTAGATTATTAACATTATTGGCTTTTTTCCCTTTGAACCTAACTTATTCCACTGATTAACTAGTCTGTTCCTTAACCACTACGAAATAGTTTTGGTAATCTCTGCTTTATAATATAATTTTAGATCTGATACAGCTAGGCCATCTTCATTTGATTTTTTTTTTATATTGATTCCCTTGAAATTCTTGACCTGTTGTTTTTCCTTGTGAATGTTATTATTTTTTCTAAGTCATTAAAATAGTTTTGTTTTTGTTTTTGTTTTGTTTTGTTTTGTTTTTCAAGTCTGATTGATATAGCACTAAATAAATAGATTAGTTTAGGTAGCATTGTCATCTTTATTATATTTACAAAAGCACTTAATATTTTTCCAATCGGTTAGATCTGATTTTATTTATGTTGAAAGTGTTTTGTAGTTTTGCTCCTATCATTTCTGATTTTCTCTTGGCAGATAGAGTCCTAAATATTTTATACTATCTGTACTTACTTTAAATGGAATTTCTCTTTGTAACTCTAACTGCTGGATTTTGTAAGTGATATATGAGAACGCTGATGACTTTTGTGGCTTTACTAAAGGTGTGGATTATTTCTAATAGCTTTTTAGTAGAATCTCTGTGGTTCTCTAAGTATACCATCATATCCTCAACGAAGAGTTATAATTTGTTTTCATTATTACCTACACTAATTCCTTTAATTCATTTCTCAACTCTTATTGCCATAGTGAGCATTTCTAATACGATATGGTAATAGTGGGCAACCTTGTTTCACTCCTGATCTTATTGGGAATGTTTCCAGTAATCCTCATTACATATGATGCTTACTGATGGTTTTAAATAGATGCTACTGTTTATTTTAAGGAAAAGTCAATTTATTCCTATACTCTCAAGTGTTTTTAATAGGAATGGATTTTGGATTTTATCAAATGCTTTTTCTGCATCTATTGAGATGATCATATGTTTTTTGTTAATTTGGTTATTAATTTGGTCAATTTTACTAATAGTTTTCCTAATATTGAACCAGCCCTGCATTCCTGGTATAAATCCTACTTGATCATGGTGTATTATGCTGGGGATGATTTTCTTTAGTCTTTTTGCTAATATCTTATTCAAGATTTTAGCATCAATATTCATTAGGGAGACTGGTCTATAATTTTCTTTCTCTGTTTTCAACCTACCTGGTTTAGGTATCAGTACCATGTCTGTATCATAAAAGGAATTTGGTAGGATTCCTTCATTTTCTAATTTTTCAAATAATTTATGTTAGCATTGGGGCTAATTGTTCTTTGAAAATTTTGTAGAATTCACACATAAACTAATCTGATCCTGGGGCTTTTTTTCTTATGGAGTTGATTAATAATTTGTTCTATTTCTTTTTATGAAATGTGACTATTTAAACAATTTACTTCCTCCTCTGTTAATCTGAGAAGCCTATATTTTGGGAGGTAGTCATCCATTTCACTTAGATTATCAAATTTATTGGCATAAAGCTGGGCAAAGTAACTCCTCATTATTGCTCTAATTTCATCTTAATTGGTGGAAAATTCCCCCTTTTCATTTTTAAGACTAACAATTGGATTTTCCTCTTTCCTTTTTCTAATCACATTTGCCAAAGGTTCATCTATTTTATTGTTTTTTTTTCATAAAAACAACCCTTAGTTTTATTTATTAATTCAATAGTTTTTTTCCTTTCAATATTAATAACTTCTCTTTTTAGTTTTCAAATTTCAAGTTTAGTATTTGATGGGGGGAAGTTAATTTGGGCTTTTTCTAGCTTTTTAAGTTGTAAGCCCAATTCATTGATCTTCTCTTTCTCTATTTTATTCAAGTAAGCCTCTAAAGATATAAAATTTCACCTTATTACTGCTATGGCTGCATCCCACAAATTTTGGTATGAAGTCTCATCATTGTCATTATCTTGAGTAAAATTATTTATTATTATAAATTATTATTATATATTATTATTATAATATGCTGTTTCACCCAGTCATTCTTTAAGATGAGATTATTTGGTTTCCAATTACTTTTTGGTCTATTTACCCCTAACTTTTTGTTGAATATACTTTTTATTGCATTGTTATCTGAAAAGAAATCCTTTACTATTTCTGCCTTCCTGAATTTAATTTTAAAATCTTTATGTCCTAATATTTGGTCAGTTTTTTAGAGGTTCTATGAACTACTGAGAAGAAAGTGTACTCCTTTCTGTTATCATTCAGTTTTCTCCAAAGATCTATTACACCTAATTTTCCTAATATTCTTTTTACCTCTTTAATTTCTTTCTAATTTGTTTTGTGGTTTGATTCATCTAATTCTGAGAGTGAAAGGTTGAGATTTCCCAGTATTATAGTTTCGCTGTCTATTTTTTCTTGCAACTCTCTTAAATTCTCCTTTAGGAAGTTTGTTGCTATACCACATGGTGCATATATGTTTAGTATTGATATTGTTTCATTGTCTATGCTACCCTTTAGCAAGATGTAGTTTACTTCTTTATCTCTTTTAATTAGATCAATTTTTGCTTTTGTTTGATATGAGATAAGATTGGCTACCCCTGCTTTTTTTACTTCACCTGAAGCATAATAGATTCTGCTCCAGCCTTTTACTTTTACTCAGTATGTATCTGCCTGCTTTAAATATGTTTCTTCTAAACAACATATTTTAGGGTTCTGACTTTTGATCCAGTCTGCTCTCTGACTCTGCTTTATGGGTGAGTTCATCCCATTCACATTTATGGCTAAAATTACTAATTTGGTATTTCCTGCTATCATATTATCCCCAGATTATGCTTTTCTTTTTTCTTGCCCTCTTTTACCCCCTTCCCTAGTATTAAACCTATGGGCCCCACTTGTGTCATGCAGCTCTCCCTCTTTAGGATCACTCCCTCCTCCCTTTGAATTCCTTCCCCTTTCTTGTACTTTTCCCTTATTACTTTTTTCCTTTTCCCTTTTCCTCTCCCACTTTTTAATGAGGTGAGAGAGAATTCTCTGTAAAACAAATATGTCAATTATTTTCTCTTTGAGCCAACTCTGATGAAATTAAGATTCACACAATATTCCTCCCCTCTTTAAATTCCCTCAGATATGATAGGCTTTCTTTACCTCTTCTTGGGATGTAGTCTCCCTATTTTTAATCTTCCCTTTTCCCTTTTTCTGAAACTATCCCCTTTCCATTTCTACTTCCCTTTTTTATGCTATATCAGTAAAATCAAAGTATTATTGTGGTTTTTATGTATATCCACAACAGAAATACAATTCTCAAGAGTTCCCTTTACCTTTTTATGCTTCTCTTGAGTCCTATGGTTGGAGATCAAATGTTTTGTTTAGATCTGGTTTTTTCCTTAGAAACAAATGGAATTCATATGTTTCATTAAAAGTCCATCTTCTTCCATGGAAGAAAATGCTCAGCTTAGCTGGGTAGTTTATTCTTAGTTGCATTCCACGTTCTTTTGCCTTTCTGGTAAAACCAGGGACAGTATTGTACCAGTCAAGAGCTATTTTTGAGGATGAATTTAATAATTGGTTGTGAGGGCATGAGAAGAGCTTTTTAAGTCACATGTGCCTTCTCTGGCATTTTGGCTTTTATTTTAAAAACATATACACAAAATAGTTTTCAACATTCAACTTTGAAAAAGCTGGTATTCTAAATTTTTTCTCCTTCCTTTCTGCCCACCTCCTTCCTTAGATGGCAAATAATTCAATATATGTTAAAGATATGCAATTCTTATATATATATTTCCACAATCATCATGCTGCACAAAAATTCAGATCAAAAAGAAAAAAAATGACAAAGAAAACAAAATATAAATAAACAACAATAACAAAAAATGAAAATACTATGTTGTGATTCATTCAGTCCCCACAGTTCCCTCTTTGGATACAGATGCCTCTAGAAAGTAGTATTTCACAAGACAGTGATTCATTTTCTGATTTCAAGAGTATAAGAAGAAAAGTTTTCCTTTTAATGTATTTATTTTTGGGGTAAAGAAGCATAATTGAGAGTATTGCTAGAAATCACCACATATGTACTGAAGTTTTCCATTTAAAAATAATAATCATGATAGTTGGGTTAGTACATATATGACTGAATAATTTAGGCATACTCCTTTAAACTTGGGCTAATTTTTTAAAAGTCCTTTCAAAGGGAAATTAATTTAACTGTTCCCAGGTGATCATTTTATCTGCTAAACATCACCTTCCATAGCAATATGTTCAGTGGTTCAAAATCCAGTCATTTTTTTCAATAAAACTAGGATTTTCATTAAAACATAATTCAGTACTTTAAAAGATCTATAATTGCATTTTTGCAGTTATTTCCTCTATTAATGCCAATTGAATCCTCTCCACATTAAATTCATCAGTACCTTGATCATATGCTATTGCCTCTCCTTTTCAATGAGAACAAAATAAAAGAAACAATCATTGAATCATTGCTTACTTGAAATCCTTCTGATAAGCCCCTTATACATTTTATCCTTAGAGCTGTACTTGAAGATTTTCCAGTGTAGTATATAACTTGTCAGATATTGTATTTCACTTACCTATACTACAAAAACCTGAGGTCATCATTAAACTCTAATGAAACATTGGAGTTGTCCTCCCATGGTTGTCTTAAAGCATAAAGTAGAAGGATACATAGTATATATGTGCATAACTCCAATTTTTAGAGTGCTTTCCTCAAAATTACACTGTAAGGTAATTAGCACCTAAGTATCTTCATTTTGAAAATGCAGAAATGGAGAACAGTAACTTAAGTGACTTACTCATGTTCACATAACCTTCAATCTAGGATTTGAACTATGTCTTGCAGATTCAAATCTCATTATTGCATGGTAAAATGAGCTTCCTCAACATAAATAGCCTTACTTTCACCAGGGATATGGGAATCTGCTACCTTTCCATTCCTTCATGTTTCAACTCTTTAAGCACAGAATTAAGCAATGAATTTAAATGTTACTGCTTTCTAAATATAGCTAGAAATTAAGGAAATTAAAATTCATCCTTCCCAAGTGTTTTTTTTTTCCTAAATGGAAATAGACTCCAGAGAAATGAAGTATTCTGCAGTTAGCATTTAGTAATCATAGTGCTTCTTATCAGATCTTACCAGATCTCTGTTTGTATGTCCTCTTTGCTTCTACATACATTTGTTTTGTTTTTATTCTTTTACTCTTCATGCTTCTACTAAAATTCTCCAGCAGACTTATTATTAACTTAATTGTTTCTTTATAAATAAAATGCTTGTTTTTTTGTTTGTTTGGATTTTTTTTTTTTGGTTTGGTTTTTGTAAACTATTAAAAGAGTAAGTGTAACAAAGCATAACAAGGCACACATCTAATATATTTATTTCCTCCACATTCTACCCCTCTCTTCTTCAGTAGTTAAGCAAATGAATTTTACAATTTGTAGTTACTTCAAAGGCACAATTACAGCAGTATAATTAGACAGTTGTGGGAAGGAGTGGTCCAAAAATTCATTTAGTTCAAATCCTGCCTCACACAAATTGTATAACAATTGGTAAATAATTTAATCTCTTCAGAGATTAGTTTCCTCATCTTTAAAAAAGCCTGCATGACAGGGTTTTTTGTAAGATTCAAATGACCTAAGCAAACTATGTTGCAAATTATAAAGCACTATATAAATCAAATTATCATGAAAATAGTTTAATACTGAAAGTTCTGAGATTTCATTGATATGGATACAATATCTACTCTCATTGATCATTGCTCCTTTAATATATTTTCATGAGATTTTGATTTTACAAGAGCCACCCTGGGCATGAACTTTTCCAAAGTTAGATGGGTTAGTCTTGTGAAAGACCCAGAGTTCACTATCTTACAAAGATAATTTTAATTTAAAGCCTTTTCAGTAGTTCAGAACCAGACTGTGCTTTTATGCTACTGGCATAAATTTAAAAGAGTCATTCTCTGAGTAACTGAATGACATTATGGATAGACTATGAGACTTGGCTTTAGGAAGACCTAAATTCAAATCCTGTCTCAGACACTACTGTGACCCTGAACAAGTCACTTGATCTTTATCTGCCTCAGTTTCCTCACCAATAAAATGGGGAATAATCTACTTCCCATGGCTTTGGTGAGATTCAAATTATTTGTTAAATACTCTACATGTATTTGTTATTATAATTACTTTCATCCTACAGTAAAGTAGAAAACTACTGCAACAGAGACCATGCACAGAAATAGAGAGTTAAATATCACTTTTGATATAATCTGTAGAAACTGAAAACCTGAAAACTGATTTAGAACATCTTTTATTTAGCTAATTCACTTTGGTAATGGTGATTAAAACTGATATAACTTTTTTATTTTTATTCAATATAAAGATAGCAATATATATGATTTAGAATTATATTTGGGCTTCTGGTTAGATAATTACACTTTGATAAAAAGTCAAGAAGAATTTGGTCTCATTTGTTTTTCCTGATGAGAAGCAACACTCAGGATGGTCTTTCTGTGTCATTCAGTCATCCATCATTCAAAACCAAGTTACTAAATTCCTAATTTGCATATAGAATGAAAATATTAAATGAACAAACTCATTCTGTTGTCTTATCAATTATTCTTGATTATGAGAGAAATTTTCAGTTTTTTGAAAGAATTTCTGAGATTTTCCATTCTGTGAAGTCAAAATAAAGTAATCCTTCAGGACCAAGTTTGATGATGAAATCCATTTTCCTTCTTTTCTACATTACTGAAGATATTAGAGATCCCTTGACTCAATAGTGCTCATAACATTTCCCAATAAACTGAAAACAACCAGATGGTAGGCAACACTGAACATTTGGTTTCTGTTATGCATGAAAATCATTCTGTTGGGAACCATAGTATCTTATAGTTGTACCATAAATAAAGAGAAAGATAATATCATTGTATCAACAAATTCCCTGAGGAAAATAATAAATATCTGAGTTCAGGGAAGTCATAGTAGTGCTAACAGGTGTTTGGCAATGGTAACTACTGGTGATCGAAGACCATCTATTTGAAGGGACACTAGAAGACATATTTTCCAACACAATCCCCCTACAAAAAATGAGCAATCTGAAACTCAAAGAGGTTAATAGTTTGTCTAAAAAGTTAAGATTAATTAATAATAGCATAAGTATTTGAGCCCAGGGATGTCATATTTGAAAATCTAAGATTTGTTCTTTTTTGAGTATTAACCATAGTCTGTGGAATCATCTTTATTATTATTATTAGTAGTAGTAGTAGAGCAATATTTTTAGCAAAGAATAGGTCTTTCAATTCAGAATCATCGAAATTCCTGCTTTGAAAGGATTATAGAGGACAAGTTTCATGTGTATCTAACAAAAAATAATTTGCCTTTGTATAGCACTTTAAACTTATAATTTTCCTTATAAACATTATTTCTTTTAAGACTTGAAGGTAGGTACTAAGGATATGATTTTATCTTCTGCATTAGAAAATTGAGGCTCAGGGTCATAACCAGGACATACAATCTGAGCAGAAAAAAAAATGTAGCTGGATTCTAATGTAGCCTCTTCTGTTTTTGATTTGTTTTTTGTTTTTTTTCTCTACATTATACCATGTCTTAGAAGTTTTCCTATTATTTCAAGGAAAACATATAAGATCAGACATGTTTCTACTGCAAATGACTTTAGAAACCAATCCCTCAATTCCCAGATCCAGAAATTAAGGATAAACTTTTGCAAAATCATATAAGGCAGTGAGGAACAGAGATTAAAATTTGAAGGCTCTTTGAATCTAAAGAATAAAGTTTGACTATTGACCCATATTAATAACCTGCAATGAAAAAGTAAATTTTTTTCATTCATTTAGCCCTTTTCTCAACTTTACAGCACTGCCAATATTAATAAGCATAAAAACTTCAAAAACTTCATTGAAGGAAAAAAACTATTTCTGAAGCAGACCATTGCACTTTGAAACATGACTTTCCCTGTGATTGTATACTTTTTTACTATCTAGAATACTGTTTTATTTAAAGTAATGTTTACCTTTATAATTTAAACAGTGCTTTAAAGTTTGCAAACAAGTTTCTTCATATTCATGTGCTCTGAAATAGGTACTTTAAAAATTATGCATACCATTTTTAAAATGAGAAAATAGAGTCTTTAAGGGATTGCTTAATTTATCCAGTTTTCACATTTATGAAGAAAGAAGGCAGAAGTGGTCAAACCACTCCTGTTAATCCCAAACACAAAACAAACTCTGTATGTGTTTGTCTAGCTCTTGAGTTAAACACATGCAATTCTTGTAAACATATTTCTATATTCATCATGCTGAGCAAGAAAAATCAAATAAATGGGGGAGAATATGAGAAAGAAAAAAAAAAACACAAGCAAGTAAATAACAACAACAACAAAAAAGATGAAAATGCTATCTATTTTGTTAGATCAACATGCAATCTCCAATAATTTTCTTTGGGAACAAATGGCATTTTCCATCCCAAGTCTGATGGTATTACTTTGAATCACCTTGTTGCTGAAAAGATTAAAAACTGATCATGACATTGTTGCTTTGTACAATGTATTCTTGGTTCTGTTCACTTTATTTAGTATCAGTTCATTATGTCTCTTTAGCCTTTTTTTGAAATCAGCCTTTAGCTCTGCCTTCTTAATGATCTCTTATATTTTCCTTTTACATGCAGAGAACCCTGGGGGCCTTAAACTAACCCAATCAGATATAGCTTCTTTTATGGATATTAATTACTTTCCCTCAAACTGAATACTGTGATACCCGGAGCCATAGTGTTCACTCTTTTCCAAGGTATGAAAATCCAGCTTGCTTACAACTCATAAACTACTAGTGCTACCCACTCTTCAAAAACTGTCGTAATGATTGACCTTAAATGCTTGCTTACTCACTACTATTCCCTTTTCAGAACCAATTATTCCAAGTGCAAAAACTTCCCATCTGTTCACCATACACCCTTCACTCTTCATTTATCACCAGTAGCGGTATGTTGGAGCAGATGGTCAATTTTTCAATGTAAGCATTTGCAACTTGAACATTATTAATGATTTTGTTAATTGTCTAGACATAAGAAAAGTACTGGAGAAGATGTTGATAATACACATTATACTTTAAAAAAGTGTCCTATGTAATTGTTTTGTTCAAAGAGCTTATTGGTAAACATTTATCAAAAAACCCTGAACCTATATCTCCTCTTACTACAATAGAGAAATTCACTTGATCAAGAAAATATTTGGAAAGATGGTGGAGAAGATACATGTGATTATGTGAGCTCCCTTCTTCCCTCAATACCAATTAATTAAATCAGCCTCAAAAATAATGCTGGATTGATAGAAACCACAAGGACTGGAAGCACCACTTGCCAGTTGAAGAGAATCTGGAGTTTCAACAAAAAAGGTCAGTTCCCAGGGGAGGAAGAAAAAAGGCCAGCACAGATGGTTGGGTGGTGGCACACTGTGCCAATCGCTCTGGGGAAGGCTCTTGGATCAAGAAGCCACTGAGATAGAAGAATCTGGCACAGGCTGTTAGCTCTTCTCTGCTTATAAAACAGCAGTTCAGAAGAGAAATCAAGCCACTTTAAAATATAAAGCCAGATACTAAAACCACCCCAATCTGGAATTGACCTAACAGATCTCTGAATGGCTGTGAAGCCTCCATCTGAGGTCCAGGACTTCACCTTGGGGTAGTTAAGAGCTTGAAAGGCGGGGACTCAGCCCAAGGCAACACATAGTCCCTGGCTCAGCTGGTGGCTGTGGAACTCAGCCTCAGAAGTCCCAGAGAAGCGAAACCTTTGAAATAGGGACCGCGGTTTCTGGCAGACACTTCCAGTTTGAGTGCAGGGGCTTTTCACGTTAGCTGCTAACATCACGCCCCACCAGGACGCATTGGCTGGGCTTTGTGTTGCCTTTACTGTTCAGTCTCAAACCTCAGGGAAGTCACTAGGACACACAGCACCCTCAAAGCGCAGCCGTATTAATCACCTCCCAGACACTTCCAGGGAGGGGGAGTGGAACTCTCTCCCAGAGCTCTCTCTTAGCTCAGGCGCAGGGGTCGCTGCATCCATCTGGTCTGGGAGGAATATGGTAAAGAAATAAATAAATAATTTCCTACCCCAGGGACAGACCCCAAAAGATTTTTTAAATATGATTAAAAAGCAAAAAAGAACCATTGATTCCTTCTACACAGAGAAGGAGCAGGTATCCAATCCCGAGGAAGTTAATAGCAGAGAGTGTGCAGATAACAGTCTAAAGGGGAACAATACCTACCCCCCATCACATAACTCTCTCCTAGAAGAGACTTAAAAAATTAAGAGAGTTTGAAGAAAAATGGGGAAAGGAAAAAGAAGCTATGATAGAGAATATCAACATCCTGAAATTGGAGTTGGAAAAAATAAAGAATTCACAGGAGATGCAGAGAAACAAAATATGTGAATTAGAAAAGGTTAAAAAATCACAGGAAAGTAGGATTTCTGAATTGGAAAAGATAAAAAAGTCTCAAGAAAATAGGATTTCTGAATTGGAAAAAGAAAATAATTCTCTAAAAAAAATTAGGACATGGAAAAAAATTCAAGAGAGCAAAATAATTCATTTAAAAACGCAATTGGGCATATACAAAAAGAACTAAAAACTGTGAATGAAGTAAATAACTCCTTAAAAATCAGGACAGAACAAATAGAAATGAATGATTCATTGAGCACCCAAGAATCAGTCAAACAAAACAAAAAAAAAAAAAAAAAAAAAAGGAAAGCTGGAGAATAACGTCAAATACTTACTGGGAAAATCTATAGACCTGGAAAATAGATCTAGGAGAGATAATCTGAGGATCATTGGACTTCCTGAAAAAACTATGACCAAAAAAAGAGCCTATATTCTATTTTACGGAAATCATTAAAGAGAACTGTCCAGAGATAATAGAAACAGAAGGGAAAATAGGCATGGAAAGAATTCATTGAACACCTTCTGAAAAAGAACCTAAAAAAAAAAAAAAAAAAAAAAAAAAAAAACTCCATGGAATATTGTGGCTAAGCTGCAGAATTACCACAAAAAGGAAAAAAATATTGCAAGCAGCTAGAAAAAATCAATTCAAATATCAAGGGGCCACAATAAGGGTCACTCAAGATCTGGCTGCCTCCACATTAAAAGACTGAAGGGCCTGGAACCTGATATTCCAAAAAGGCAAAAGATCAAGGATTGCAACTAAGAATAAACTACCCAGCTAAGTTTAGCATTTTTTTCCATGGAAGAAGATGGCCATTCAGTGAAATAGAGGAAATAGAGAGACTTACATCAACTGATGCTGAGTGAAACGAGCAGAACCAGAAGATCATTATACACTTCAACAATGATACTGTATGAGGATGCATGCTGATGGAAGTGGATATCTTCAACATAGAGAAGAGCTAATCCAATTCCAATTGATTAATGATGGACAGAATCAGCTACATCCAGAAAAGGAACACTGGGAAATGAGTGTAAATTGTTATTTTTACCTTCTGAATCCAATTCTTCCCTGTGCAACAAGAAACTTGGTTCTACACACATATATTGTATCTAGAATATATTGTAATATATTTAACATGTATAAGACTGCCTGCCATCTGGGGGAGGGGGGTTGGGGGAGGAAGGGAAAAAATCTGAACAGAAGTAAGTGCAAGGGATAATGTTATAAAAAATCACCAATGCATATGTACTGGCAAAAAAAAGTTATAATTATAAAATAAAATAAAATAAAAATTAAATTAAAAAAAAAGAAAAGAAAAATGTTTTAATAAAAATAAAAAAAGAAAAAAGAAAAAAAGTAACTATTTGAATGTTGTTCTGTAGGTCACTCTCGAAATTATCCTTTATTGTAGCTGTAAGTCTTTTTCACTTTTAATTCTCAACTTTCTCAGTCAAGTCTGATGATCCCATATCTAAGGGTTGTATAACTGAAGCTCCCAGAGTCGTTATGGATCAATAATTTTCTGATTTTATAGATATTGAACGCCTTCATATCTTTCTCTTCAAACTTTTGCTTCATAATCACAGAACAACATTCTGTTTAGATTCTATAAAATAATTTTAGCTATTTAGATATATTGAAGAGCCAGTTTACATCCAAAATAAGTTCATAAGAGGAATTCAAACTCACAAATAAAAGCATAGCACATTGTCTCTTCAGAACCAGAGCTAAGTCACCAAAGATAAATGTGACTCAATAATCCTAAGAAAAAAAGAGACAGAGAAGATATCTTATAGATATGAAGTACAATCAAAAACTCATTATGGAACTATAATTACCCTTCCTTGAACACCAACAGAATATAATTAAACTAATCAAAAGTGTTATGATCTTTGGTCCCAAAAATTTACAATTGAAAATAACCCTGATACTTGAAATTTTCTTAACATCCTAACAGTCTTCATTTGAAACTTTCTGAAGCAGTTATTTTTTTTAATGTTCTGATTATTCTTCTGCTGATTATATTCTACCTATTTATTAACAAGTGTACTAATGTTATTCATGTTGAACTCTAGTGTATATGTCCAGTAACATGTGAGGTTACAATAAGGGAGTCACTGATTTTAGGATCATTTATACTCCTGTATTCTGTGACCTCTCAGAATCTCCCATTATTTAGGGTATCCTACTACCAGATTTAATAGTTTATGCAATTAATATATTTAGTTAAAATAAAATGTAAGTACAAGTTTTTCCTTTGCTTAAAAATATCTTCTTAATAATGTCAACCAATCCAAATGTTAAAGGTTTAACAACTGTCACATAGTTTTTAAATATATGTTCTTCTTAAGAAAGCCCTGGTGAATAGATAAATAAATTCAAGATTCTGTCATTAGATTGTATAAAGAGTTTTAGGTAATCTCCAAAGTGTATTGGAGTTTTTAAGCATGAGCAGATTGGTAGGCATTAACATTTATTTTCTATTGGGGGGGCAGGGAAAATGCCATAATAGGGCATATATGATGCTATGACAGAATAGAATAGTGCATGTACCAAGATATTTAAGCTTTTCTTTTACAAAGAATATACAAACATAAAATTGTGTCATTCACAGAATTAAAGTTAAATTTCAGAAAACATGCAGAGCTGTTGGATTATTTTTTTTAAAGAGCATGACATTTAGTTGTATGAGCCTGTGCAAGTCACTTAACCCCAAATGCCTCAGGAAAAAAACAAAAACAAACAAAAAACAAACAAACAAACAAAAAATTAAGAACAAGGCATGATGCAACATGAATAGTACTACATAATGTCTGTTAAATGTACATTAGAGAGAACTACATTAGGTCTATCTATCTAGTTTTAAGGCTGTTTGAGAAGATTAAAGATGAAAAAATATTCTAGATGGATAGGTAGTTATAGTGGTAGTAGTGTTGCCATTATACAATATTTTGTGCCCTTGAATTTTCATGTTTACATGGCAATAGTTTATAATATTTTGAGATGTGCCCAATGTTAAAAATTAAACTACCATCTTGCCACTTTAAAAAAAAGCATCAAGATGACTAAATTTCAACAGGAGCTGAGGTTTCTAAGGATAACAAAAAATAATATTAATTTTTTTCTTTCCCTATATTGAAAAAACAGGTAAAGGAAATAATTTTAAAATAACAACACAGGAAAAATAGAGCAGTTCAATTATTCTTTTACTTCTACTTTTGCTGATTTGCTGTGATTAAGATCCTTTCACCAGCTTTCCTAGATTCTGTCTGAGCTGGGCTGAGATCCTTTTAACCTCAATGAGACTGACCTTTCTTGAAGTTTTCCCAGTCTATCTTGAACTGGAGAGTGTTTTGATTGGAATTGACCCTGTCCAGAAACTTGGTTTCATGTAGTTTTCTAGGTAAACTGGGAGAGTTTGAGCAGCTTCCTGCCTGTACTCTTTCATCTAGGATCCACCCCCAGAACCCTATTTCTAATTTTGCTAGGAAAATGATATTTGGAGAGGGGAAAAAAAAGAACAAAATGTCTAAGAAGGAAACTTTTAAAAGTTTTATTAATATATTTTGTTTTTTCATTGCAAACATTTACAGATTACCTTTAAGCCATGAAAACTCTCTTATAACAAAGCAAAACAATTACATTAAACAAAATACTGTGACCTCATCTTAAAGTATATATAATATTCCACAACAATAGCCCAAATCTCTTATTTTAAAATGTCTTTTGTTTGATTAGAAAAAAAATCATGTTATTGTTTTCTTTTCCACTGTCATGCCCAATCCAATGATTAAACATTATTTTTATGAATATTCATAATAAGGGAAAACATACACACAGTTTCTCTCTTGGTCTCTCCTTTCATTTTCTCTCTACACAAACATATACACACAGCACACCCACACCCATATATATATTCATATGCATGTACACAATATATACATACATACATACACATATTCAAGAATATAATTTAATTGCATCATTGAATATTAATTATATATTGTGTGTGTATATATATATATACATATATATATGTATATATATATATATATATATATATATACACATATGCATGCATATCAAAATTGCATGTGTATATTTCATTTCTTGGTCCTCTGGAACCATAAGTGATCATTGCATTGAAAATAGCTCTTACAGTTTGTCTCTACTAAGTTGTTATTATATAGAGTGCCCACTGGATCTATTTGCTTCAATTGTTCAAGAATCTGTGTCTACAGAACTGTTCAGTTTTGTAATATCAAAGTTAAAGAATAAGTTGTTCTAACTGGTAATTTTTTTCCCTTTTTTAAAAATAATATATTTTTATTTTAAAAATATATTCAAAATTAGTTTTCAAAATTCACCCCTGCAAAACTCTGTTTTCCAAATTTCTCCCTCTCTCTTTCCCCTACTGACAACCCCTAGACAGTAAATAATACAATATAGCTTAAACATGTGAAATTATTTTATACATATTTCCACATTTATCATGCTGCACAAGAAAAATCAGATCAAAAAGGGAAATGAGAAAGAAAGAAAAAAAAACAAGCAGACAACAACAAAAAAGATGAAAATATTATGTTGTGATCCACCTTCAGTCCCCAGAATCTTCTTTCTGGATGCAGATGACTCTTTTAATTAGAAGTGTATTGGAATTGGCCTGAATCATGTCATTGGTGAAAAAACCAAATCCATCAAAATTCTTCATTACATAGTCTTGTTGTTTGTTGTGTGTAATGTTCTCTTGGTTCTGATCACTTCACTTAGAATCAGTTCATGTAAATCTCTCTAATACTTTATGAAACAGAATATAATATAGCTTAATCCTCATAACTTATTCAGCCATTTTCCAACTAGTAGGTACCCACTCACTTTTCAGTTCCTTGCCACTACAAAAGGGTAGCTACAAAATTGCATGTGTGGGTCATTTTCCTTTTTTTTTTTTTTTAATCTCTTTGTGATACAGATCCAGTACAGACACTACAGGATCAAAATGTAAACAGAGTTTTATAGTCCATTGGGCACAGTACCAAATTGCTCTTCAGAATGGTTAAATCAGTTCACAGCACTACTAACAATGTATGGGTATCCCAGTTTTCCCACATGCCCTCCAACATTTATCATTGCCTTTCCCTGTCATCTTAGCTAATCTGATAAGGGTAAAAGAGTACCTCAGAGTTATCTTAATATGCATTTCTCTGAACAATAGCAATTTAGAGCATATTTTCATAAGACGAGAGATGGTTTTAATTTCTTCATCTGAAAGTTGTTCATATGCGTTGACCATTTATCAGTTGAAGAATGGCTTGTTTTATTATAAATTTGAGTCAATTCTCTATATATTTTAGAAATGAAGCCTTTATCAGAACCCTTGATGTAATTTTCCCTCAGTTTTGGCTAATATTCCTAATTTGCCTGCATTGGTTTGTTTGCACAAAAAGTTTTTAATTTAGTATAATCAAAATCATCATTTTGTGTTTCATAATGTTCTCTACTTCTTCTATGACCATAAATTCCTTTCTTCTCCAAATATCTGAGAGATAGGCTCTCCCTTGTTATTTTATTTGCTTAAGGTATCATATGTCTAAATGTCTAAATCATGAACCTATTTCCACTTTAGGGTACTGGTGTGGGGCAAAGCTTAATTTCTGACACACTATTTCCAATTTTCCCAGCAATTTTTATCAAATAGTGAGTTGTTATCCTAGAATCTGGGGTCTTTGGGTTTATCAAACAATAGATTAATATAGTAATTGACAATTGGATCTTCTGAACCTAAACTACTCCACTGATCAAATATTCCATTTCTTAACCAGAATCAAATGGTTTTAATTATATTTATAATTTAATTCTAGGTCTGGTACAGCTGGGCCATCTTCATTAGCATTTTTTATTAATTCATTTGAAATTCTTGACCTTTTTTTCTTCTAGATGATCTTTGTTATTATTTTTCTTTCTCATCAAAGTAATATAATTTATTATCCCTTAGGGGATTATTACCTTGCTCAATGAGGGTAAGTATTTTATTTTCTCCTATGTTAATCTGGGCAATCTATATTTTTTTCAGTATTCATCTATTTCACCTATATTATCAGATTTATTGGCATACAGTTGGGCAGAATAGTTCCTAGTTATTGCTCTAATGTCCTCTTTACTGGTGAAAAGTTCACCGTCTTCATTTTAAAAGCTAACAATTTGATTTTCTTCTTTCATTTTTCTAATCAAATTAAACAGTTTTATTTATTGTGTTGATTTTTTTCATAAAACCAAGTTTTTGTTTGTTTATTAGTTCAATAGTTTTCTTTAAATTTTATTAATGTCTCTTTTTATTTTCAAAATTTCAAATTTGCTATTTAATTGGTGGGGCTAATGTATTTTTTCTAGCTTTTTAAATTGCATGTCCAATTATTTGATCTTCCCTTTCCCTATTTTATTCAAGTAAGCATCTAGAGATATCAAACTTTCCTTAAGAACTGCTTTAACTGCATCCCATAAAGTTGGGCATATTGTCTTATTTTTGTCATTTTTTTAGATGAAATTACCAATTGTGTCTTTGATTTGTTATTTTACCCACTGAGTTTTTGGGATTAAATATTTTAGTTTCCAACTAATTTGTTTCATGTATTTGTGCCTTATTCTTTATTTCATGTAATTTTTCTTGCGCTATTACCTGAAAAAGAATGAACTCACTGTTTTTGCCTTTCTGCATTTGATTTTGAAGTTTTTATGCCCTAATACATGATTGTGATTTTATTAATCTAGCTCTGATAAAGCTAGATTGAGATTCCCCACTAGTATAATTTTGCTATCTATTTTTTCTCGCAGCTCACTTAGCTTCTCTTCTGGGATTTTGCATGCTATGCCACTTTGTGCATATTTGTTTAATATTGATATTACTTCATTTTCTGTGATATCCTTTAGCAAAATATAGTTTCCTTCTTTATCTCTTTTAATTGGATCTATTTTTGCTTTTCCTTTATCTGAGATCAGGATCACTACCTCTAATTTTCAGAGTACCCTCTACCTTTGGCTTTAATTTCTCTGCTGGTCTACTGTTTTGCAACCAAAGCAGAGCAGTCAACCTGTGATAGAGTCCTTCCTATAAACTTTCCAGCTATGGAAACTACCTCTCCCCTCATGTGCTCTATATACTAACTACTTTATATACTAACTAAAATATAAACTATATATATAAACTATATCTTGCTAAAGGGTAGATAGACAATGAAGCAATATCAATACTAAATGTATATGCACCAAGTGGTATAACATCTAACTTCCTAAAAGAGGAAGTTATGAGAGTTGCAAGAAGAAATAGACAAGAAAAATATAAGTAAAAAAAAAACAAAAAACTATTGAATTAATAAATAAAACTAAGAGTTGGTTTTAGGAAAAAACAATAAAACAGGTAAACCTTTGGTTAATCTGATTATAAAAAGGAAAGAGGAAAATCAAGTTGTTACTCTTACAAATGAAAAGGGGAAACGTTCCACCAATGAAGAGGAAATTAGAGCAATAATAAGGAGTTACTTTGCCCAACTTTATGCCAATAAATTTGATATCCATTTTGAAATGGATGACAACCTCCAAAAATATAGGCTTCCCAGATTAACAGAGAAGGAAGTAAATTGCTTAAATAGTCCCATTTCAGAAAAAGAAATAGAACAAGCTATTAATCAACTCCCTAAGAAAAAATCCCCAGGACCAGATGGATTTACATGTGACTTCTACAAAGCTTTTAAAGAACAATTAGCCCCAATGCTATATAAACTATTTGGAAAAAAAAGGAATGAAGGAGTCCTACCAAATTCCTTTTATGACACAGACATGGTACAGATACATTAACCAAGTAGTCTAAAAACAGAGAAAGAAATTTATAGACCAATTTCCCTAATTAATATTGATGCTAATATCTTAAATAAGATATTAGCAAAAAGACTAAAGAAAATCATCCCCAAGATAATACACCATGATCAAGTAGGATTCATACCAGGAATGCAGGGCTAGTTCAATATTAGGAAAACTATCAATATAATTGGCCATATTAATAACCAAATTAACAAACACCAAATGATCATCTCAATAGATGCAGAAAAAGCATTTGATAAAATCCAACATCCAAAATCCAAAATGGCCAACTGTCCCAATATCTTTGAGAATGTTTCAAATGAGATCTTGGAAAGTTGGATGTGAATGAAATTGCTGAACAAATGCAGATACCTTGTCTTTAATTCAGAATCATAGAAAGTCAATGAATATGCTGAAAGATAGAATTCACAAAACCAAAACTGGTTTAGTAGTAATAAGTTATTAAAAGAAAAATTAATACTGAGAAGAATATGCATCGAGAGTCAATATAATAATTAATCTTGGTTCCAGATGATATGTAATAAAGCATCTTTTCTTTCTCTCAATAAAAAGTGGAGACATTTTAGGATAATATATTACATAAATTATGCATTAACTGACATTTGTGGATTGACAATGTACAGGCATAGACAAGTTAACTACAATTAAAATGCTTAATTTTTTCCTGTAATAATTTGCATTTAAATTTATAGTGATAGTAGTAAATATATATGAGGTTAAACATTTGTTATTACTCTTTTAACTTCTGGAAACTTTTGAAATAGAGACCTTTTTAATAGTCTTTTTTATTTTCAAAATATATGCCAAGATACTGTTCAACATTCATGCTTGCAAGACCTTGTATTCCAAAACTTTTCTCCCTCCTTTCCCCACGTGCTCTCCTAAATAACAAGTAATGCAGTATATGTTAAGCATGTGAAATCCATATATACATATATATATATATATATATATATATATATATATATATATATATGTGTGTGTGTGTTTCATATACATACATACATTCATCTATACATATGTATTGTATATGTTTGCAATCATCATGTATCACAAAAAAAATCAGATCAAAAGGGAAAGAAAACGAGAAAGAAAACAAAATGCAAGTGACAATAACAAAAAAGATGAAAATATTATATTGTAATCCACTTTCATTCCCCACAATCATCTTTATGGATGCAGAAGGCTCCCTCCATCACAAGTCTAATGGAACGGGCCTAAACATTGTTTTAAAGAGCTATATCCCTCAGAGTTGATCATCACATCATTTTTTCTGCCTCGGGCAAATGTTTTCTTAATTATTAATTTTATAATTATAATTTTTGACATTACATATGCATGGGTAATTTTTTTTACAGCATTATCGCTTGTATTCACTTCTTTTCTGAATTTTCCCCTCCCTCCCTCTATCCCCTCACCTAGATGACAGGCAATCCCATCACATAATTTTGCTGTTGCTGTGTACAATGTTCTCATTTCATGTAAGTCTTTCCAGGCCTTTCTCAAATCATCCTATACCATTTGCTATAGAACAACAATATTACATAAGACGTTTCTCAAACAAATAAATAATATAAATATCTTAAAAGCTCTTGAAAATTACCCAAATTCATATTCTCAAGTGATATGAAGATTGATTTATTAAGATAAAAGCAGATATAAAAAGAGGAGAAAAGATTAATATAAATAAGGTAAGAATAGAATGAAGAATGATGTTTATGCCCTTCAAAGTTTAATTTTTTTTTCCTACATGGTTAATTATCAACGAGATAAGATTGTCATGTGATAGTAAAATTTGAAGACTAATCTTTCCTCCATTCTGATTTTCTTCAAATTTCTTTAATCATATAGTGCCCTCATGTGTTTAAACTAGAATTAGAAATTACAATCTTTATATGATCTATCTACCCATAAGTTCCACAATTTTTTATTCTTTAAAATAACTAATGAAAGCATTTCCCAGTTGTCAACTTGAAATGAAATTATTTCCTTTAGATAAATTCCCTGACAATATGACAATTGGATAGAAAGCTCTGGAAAAGTTTATGTAAAGATATCTATGCACATATATGTACAAGCATATATAGTTGTGTGTTTATATGTGATCACAATCAAAGTGGTACGTGATTTGTTTTATCCAGCCTAAGTGCTTTAAATTCAAGAGAGATGACTTGCCGAGGTGCTGTATAGATACAGATAATATTTCAACATTTTTCACAAGAAAAAAGGAATTCTCAGATAGGAAAAAAAAAACAATAAAGCAAAACTTGTGTTATATGTAGAAATATTTAATTTAATTTTAAAAAATTGAGCATTGAATTTTAGAAGAAAATAGTGTAATGTTATTTACAAATCTATCACAGGAAGACAGAGGAAAAAGGTAATAACTAACTTTGGGCCTTAGTTCTAGAAGACATTTTTTTTTTTATTATAAGTCATTTAGAATTTTCTCTAATCATTGTATTGCTGAGAATAGCTGATACCCACAGTTGATAACTGTACAATATTGCTGTTACTATGGACAGTGTTCTTCTGGTTCTGTCCATTTCACTTTATAGCAGTCCATGTAAGTTGTCTGAGGTTTTTCCGAGAACAACCTATTCCTCATTTCTTATAACACAATAGTATTCCATAATAATCTTATATAACAATTTGTTCATTCATTCACCAATTGATGCACAACCCTTCAATTTACAATTCTTTGCCACCATTAAAAGAGGTGGTATAAATGTTTTAATACATATAAGTTCTGTTTTGAAAAATCCCTTTGGGAAACTTATTAGTGGCATTGCTTGGTCAAAAAGTTTATGTGGTTTTATAGCTCTTTGGACATAATTACAAATTGTTCTACAGACTGGATGAATAAGTGCCTGCATTAGTGTTTTACTTTCCTTACATTCACACCAACATTTGTCATTTTTTTTCTGTCATATTTGCTAATACCCAAGGTAGGGTATTCATATTTCAAAGTTATTTCTTCTATTTCATTGAATATCTATTTTCTCTCCCTCTTTGAATGATTCTACTTTGTTTTGGTGAGTAGATAATTTTGATTGTAATTGTAGTTTTATTCCCCCTTTGGAACAGCATATCTCAAGCCCTCTGGTTCTTTATGATAGAAGCTATTAAATTGTGTGTTATTCTAAATATAGTTCCATGATGTTTGAATTGTTTCTTGTTAGCTGCTTGCAGTATTTTTCTCCTTAACTTATAGCATTCTGGAATTTAGCTATATTACTGAGCGTTTTCATTTTGATGCCTCTTTCAGTAGGTTATTGGCAGTTTTTTTTTTTTCAATGTCTATTTTAACCTCTGATTCTAGAATATCAAGGCAGCCTTTCCTTGATAATTTCTTAAAAATGATGACTAGCCTCCTTTTTTCCCCTGAAGCAATTGGAATTAAATGGCTTCCCCAGGGTCACACAGCTAAGAATTGTGTTAAGTGTCTGATATCAGATTTGAACTCAGGTCCTCCTGCTCTATCCACTATGCCACCTACTTACCTCACTAGGCTCCTTTAAAAAAAAATAACATATGGCTTTCAGATAATCCAAAAATTTTAGAGTTCTCTTTTTGAATCTATTTTTCAGGTCAGTTGCTTTTTCTATGAGATATTTTATATTTTCTTCTATTTTTTTCATTCTTTTGATTTTATTTTATTGTTTCTTATGGATTCATAAAGTCATGGTTTTCTACATGTCACATTCTAATTTTTAAGAAAGTATTTTCTTCTGTCAGCTTCTGTATCTTTTTTTTCCATTTGTCTAAATCTGTTTTTAATGAATTATTTTGTTCAGTTAATTTTTATGTATCTTTTCCATTTAATTATTTCTTCTTTTCAAGGCATTCTTCTCCTCATTGGGTTTCTGTATCTTTTATCTTTTGACCCATTGAGGTTTTTTTCAGGTCTCACTTTCTTTTTTGTGACTCCTTTATCAACCTGTTGACTCTTTTTTGGATGATTTTCTTGCCTCATTTTTATTTCTCTTCACAATTTTTGTTAGCTCTTTTATTTGGTATTTTAAATCATTTTTGAGCTCTTCCATAACCTGACACCAAGTCATTATTCTCTGAAGTGTTGTTCATGCACATATAGCAGTTTTCATTTTGTTGTCTTCTGAATGTATGTTTTGATCTTTGCCAACATAGTAAGTTTCGATTTTTTCTGCTTTTTGTTTATTTTTTTCCAATCTATTTCTCAACTTGTAATTCTCTGCTAAAGTAAGATTTTATTTCATGGATGGAGGATACATTGTTGCATGCTCCAGGAATTTTGTATGACTTTTCAGAGAGAATTCTAAGTCTGCAAGCTTTTAGTTCTTCCAAGGTGGTATGATCTGAGGAAAGACTTGCTTACTTTTCTCCTGGCTTGTGCTCTGGTGTATTCTCTGCTCATTACCTATGACTAGAGTTTCTGCTCCATTGCAGCCACAGACTCTTATGTTCTAAAGCCCTTTTTTAACCAAGGTCTGTCACTCAGATTGAAGCATGAGCAATGCAACAGATTTCTGTCCTTAGTGTCAACAAAGAGACCCCTAAAATATCCTTATCAGTTGAAAGATCCCCTTAAAGTCTATGAGCTGACATATTTATAAGAAGTCACTGCTAAGCCCTATTCATTAGCCTCCAAAATCTGTTTGTGAAATTCTGAAGTCCAGTCTGTGCAGGTATGGTCTACATTGAACTGGGTTTCACTCTCTACCTTGTGCACCAAACGTTTCCTGCCAACTTTATAAATTGTCTTGGGCTGAAAAAATTTCCCATCATTTTATGGATTCTTTTACTCAAGAATTTGCTTAGAGGCAATATTTAAATGATATTTGGAAAGCCCTTGCCTTTTTCTATACAATTTTTTGAACTTTTTAGAAGAAAGCCACAAATAAGATTTCACATTGACTTCCACTCCCAGGCATCATAAATTAACTAAAGACTAGTAATCTCAGAGAAAGAAGGAATAAGGGAGAAAGTTTTGGGGAAAAGGTATGAAATGCCAGCAATCAGAGAGAGAAAGAAAGAAACATGAGAGAGAGAGAGAGAAAGAGAGAGAGAGAGAGAGAGAGAGAGAGAGAGAGAGAGAGACAGAGAGAGAGAGAGAGAGAGAGAGAGAGACAGAGATAAGAAACAGAGAGAGACAGAGAGAGAGACAGAAAGAGAGAGAGACAGAGAGAGAGAGAAAGAGACAGAGACAGAGAGAGAGAGAGAGAGAGAGAGAGAGAGAGAGAGAGAGAGAGAGAGAGAGAGAAAGAGACAGAGATGAACCAGAAATAGAGACATTGAGAAATACAGGCAGAGAACCTAACAAAGAGACAGAAAGAAAAATAGGAAACAGAGAAACAGATAGTGAACAGAGACAGAAACATAGAGTCAGAGTCACAGAGATACATATGGAACTAGAAATACACTGAGAGGGAGAGAGAGAAAGACGGAAAAATACAAAGAAACAAAAGATACAGAGAAAGAGACAGAGAGACAACTAAGTCATAAAGAGATCTAGAGAAACATAGCACACTCTAAGGGTTTAGATCTTGGGTTTATGTAATGATATTAGGTCCCCAGGATAAAATTTATAAGCATACCTCAATCATATTTATCAAAACATAGTTTGAAAGACCTTCTTTAATTTATATTTTCTTGCTTAAATTTTGGTAGCATTAGGTAAAAATTGATGCTAAAATTTAGAACTTAGAATAGTTTTACTGTGCTTAGAGCACCACACAGTGGCAAAAGAATTATCTAGAAAGGTGTTAGTATTTTGTTCTCTTTACCAAGATGAAGCTAGAATAAAGGAGGGAAATTGAACAACTGAAACACCATTGTTACTAATTCATAAAACATAATATGTAAATCAGAGAATTGAAAAATATAACAAATCAATAACAAGCACACCTTTAATTTTGAGTACTACCAGAGTGGGAGGAAGTGATAGAGAATAAGGAAGAAAGCAATATGGCATTGTGGAAACTTGTTCGGTATAAAGCTAAAGGACCTGGATTGATTCCTGGGACTTTAACTTGCTTATATGATCCTGGGCAAAACAACATACTTCTTTGAGCCATAGTTTTCTCATGTACAAAATCAGAGGATTGAAATGGATGAACTTCAAGGCATCATTAAAGCTATGATGCTCTGATGAAATGAAAAGGGGATTAAATAGCAGGGAGGAATAAAAACGGGAAAAAAAAAAGTGTAGTATATTGGGAAAAAAGAACATTTGTGTGAGCATGATGGTCTGACCCCTGAAATTCTCTCAAATGTAATCTAATGTATTTGATGTTAAAACTGTCTAATTCATTGAATTTTGAACTAGGAACATAAAACAATTTTCTGTAGGTAATAATGGATTTTCTGTATAAAACTGATGCTTACCCTCAGGTAATCAAACTCATTGGTGTTAAGAACCATCTTTTTATTGCATTTGTATTTCCATTGCCTATCCTGATGCCTAGAGGTTAGTGGATACTTTAATGCTTACTGAATTAAAGTTAGTTGACTGTTTTCAGACATTCCAACTGAAAGGTCATTTTCACTTATAACAATACTTATATTAATGAGAAAGATGCATTCAAAACGCATATGTTCTCCCAGAAATCAACTTTCAAAAGACAAAAATTGAATAAGGAAAACATAAAAATATGTTTCAGCATGGGAATTCTCAGAGACCATTGGTTGGAGGACAATTTAGCACTATATAAAGAATCATGGATTTCTCATAAGAAGATGTAGTTTCAAATCCTAATTCTTCTAACTTTGATGGACTTTGCTTTCTCGGAAAAAAAAAAGGAAGTTAGACTCCCTTTTAAAGGCCTCTCTATCTTTTAAATCTCTTATATATTTTGCACAATTCATTTTTTTCTTAAAGAGTGTTGTAGCTAAGATTATAACTTCATAAGCAGAAATTTAGGCAGCATGAAAATTGATAATCAAGCTCTCCTCTCTGAAGTTTAGAACTTCTCCCCACCCTTAGAAGGACTGTAACTGATAATGTCATAGTCTCATTCTTTTTATTAACCACTTCCACCAACATGGATCTATTTCTACTAACAAATTCCTGAGTTTAAATAGCTTTATTGAAAGAAATTTCATTTTAAGATTTTTTATGTGCAACTTCATTCTAGAAACTACTACAAATTTCAGTGTCATCCCTTTAAAGAGCTAGTTAGTTGCTTACTGGATAATAGTGAATTCAAGGGCCAAATTTGGTTATGCGTAAGTGCATCTGCTCTCTCTGAGATGAGTTTCTGGATTTCCAGCCTGGAACTTCTCTGTGCAGATCAGAGCTATCTCATATGAACTAATTTACTTCCTCCCCCAAGTCACTTATGTCTCAAATAACCTTGAACCTTAAGGTGCTTTATTTCTAACTTAGCATTTTCACATATGATATGCTTTATTCTGCATTAATTATATTTAAAACACTGACTGCTATATAGAAAGATAAAATTTATTTTGAATTTTCACAAAACACAAATGAAAGAAAATTATGTACAGCTGTGAAATATTATACAGGCATCTGGAACCTTGCAAACAAATAACAAATGTCTTTTCCTGAAAAGTGTCAATCACTACATCATAAAGATATATTTAGGACATATTGCATTTTGAAATGTGTTCTCTTGAACAGCTTTGGAAACACAGTAGTCAGTAAACAGATTTTTTTAAAAATATGTTTTACAAATTCATGAATTGGAACAAATACAGACATATTCTGCTATTGTTGGGAGATAAAAATGAAACAATAATTGATTTGTGAAGAATAAGAAAATTAAAAAACAAACAGAAAAAAAATATTTAGCTCTTATACTTCTCAGTCAGCTATGCCAGTCAGATTAAGTGTACTTGCTCTTTGCTCTCAAGAAACTTACATTGAATGCACTACTAAGCCAACTTTTGCCATGAATCAAAGTCAAACTCAATAGCCTATAGTTTTTTCAGCTCTGTTTACCCCTTTAAATGAAAATGAAGGCATTTTCCTTCTATTTTGAGACATTCTCCCATTTTCCACAACATTTGAAATATTATTGATGATCATTCAGTAACCCAGCAACCACTCTTGATCCTTAGTTCAGAAAGATGCAAGATAGTTTATCTCAACCTGATGAGTTAGACTTCTTAAGGTTTGCTAAATGTCCTCCTACTATTTCCTTATAATTTCACTTATTTTCTATTCTTTCTAATCCAAATACTATTCTCCTTGACAAAACAACAACAATAATAACAAACAGAAGTAAATTAAAGTTGGATAGTTTTTACTTCCATCTAATATCATTATAGATGGTGAGAGTGGACAATTTCATTCATCAAATCATCTCATTGCAATTAAAGTGACTAACGTGTTGTTCTGTCCTAATAACTTCAACAGATTAGAATGCTTCTGTCCCATAAAGTAATCAAAGGCTTTAGACTATTATAAATCTTTGACAAATTTTGAATGACATTGGACAAAATAAAGTTTAAGTATCCAGGAAATATGAATTGGTTGAGCTATATGGCCACACCTTGGTGGAAAGCTAATTTGCAATCAGGAACTAAAGCATTTGGCAGCATAGAATCCTTGGCGTCTTTCTTGACCTCAATTTCTTCCCACTTACTCCCTCCTTTGCCTAAAGTAAGACTTTTTAAAGCTTCAAAGGATCTATAAAATTTTAGACTTTGCATCCTAATCTTAGTATTATTCCTTGAATAAAGGACAATTGAATTCTAAGGTGAGAACTCACTAGATGCAAAGAGAAGAGGCAGCTCCAAGACTCTATAAGGAGTGCAGTAGAAAATCTCCAGTGTAAGGGAAGCAACAAAATAACTTCCAGGAACTATAGGCTACCCCTTTGTTACATGCATTTTTTGAACTTAATGCTTTTTTCCCTAAGACTCTTCATGTACTTATGGGGACATATAGCAGAGATTTTTGGAGGGTATATTTTTATTACCTAAAAAATTTACTAATTACCACTTTCTGAAGCTAATTATGTCTATTTGATTAATTGTTTTCAAACCATAATCATGAAGAGAAGCACAACAGTTAATCTATGTCTCCTTTGATATAACCACTACTCTGGTACAGGCCCTCATCCTCTCCCATCTGGGAGACTACAATAGCCTTCTGGTTGGTCTCCCTGCCTCAAATCCCTCCCCATTAGTTCATCCTTCACTTAGCAGCCAAAGTCATCTTCATAAAATAGAGGTCAGCTCACGTCACACTCCAATCACTAACCTACAATAGCTTACTGTTAACATAGAATCAGAAAATCTGACTGAATTTGAAAATTTTCACAATCTGTCCTTTTCTTAAATTTACACTTTATTCCCCCCTCCAGCTATGCTACAATCTAGTGGAGATGAACTTCTTGCTCTCTCACACAAATGCTCAGTCTCCTGACTTGTTAGGATTCTTGTAGATGTTATTGGCCAGAACTTGAGACAAGGTAATGTTCTTAGCTCACACCTTTAAAAGAAGTTCACATCTTTAAAGGAATTTATACCTTTAAAGGAGCTAACCCTTTTAAAGGAGATAGCTCATTGTTTTTTGTAAAGAGTACCCACAAGCCTATTCTCTGGGAGGTTATAAGGAGACAATATTGAGTGGGGGAGTCAGTCTGAAAGGCGTCTGGATTGGGTCAAGGAGAAGACTTCCCAGGAGAACTTCAGGGAAGCTCGAGGAGATTTAGAGCAAGGATTCAGTAGATTCGCAAGTCCAGCAGATTCCCAAGTCTAAAGGAAAGGCTGCTCATGGACTTCCATGAGATTCACATCTAGGATTGAATTCTGGGAAACGCACAATCCCACACTCTTGGAGGCAGAGTCTGATTCCCACACTCTAGGAGATTCAAAGTCTGATTCATTCCCATGTCTACCTTCATGCTGCCTGGAGGCTTTGGATTCAGAAGGAGCTAAAGACTGAAGCTGGCTAGACATTCTGACAGGAAAAGATTCAAAATTTTGAAGGGCACAATATAGGATCTGGACTTTAGCTCCTGGCTGCATTTTGGGATTATTGAACCGAAACTAAAACTAAGGCTGGCTCCAGAAGCCCCCCAAGAGATCCACTCCCAGAGAAGGATCACAATTCAGAGACAACAAAACATTACATTGACTCACTTCAGTTTCACCGGCTGTCAACAATATCTTCTTGTCTGCCTTCTGGATATTTTTGCTTTTCTGTCTAATTTCAATAGTTGATAATTATTAAGTACTTATTATTATTGAATACAACTCAATGGTTGGTAAATATTAAGTACTTGCTGTGTGCTAATTACTGAACTGAACTATAAAACACACACACACACACACACATAAAACTACCTTACAGTCTTTCATAGTTAATTCTAGATCCCAGAATGAAAATAACAGCTGACCTCAGAAGATCTAACCTGTCCATTTAAATGAAGATGCATAAGTAGCTCTAGAGTATGTGATACAATTTAAAGCAAGAGTGATTCTTTTTTTATAATACCCAATATAACTATATTGACACCTTGAAATAATTTTTGTCCTTAATATTTCTAGCCAATGTCATATCCCACTGACTATAATTGTTCCAAATGCTATTCTTACAGGGCAGTGTTGAACTTTTGTAATTAACCTCCTTTTCCTGCGATTGTGTCAACTATCTATATATGTTTTTTAAAAACCTAAGTTTCATTTTATCCTTCTAAAGTTATAACAGTTATGAAAAAGATCTTGTTAAAGAACTTACTGTCTAACTTAACACTTCCTGTGTGATTGTGGGCAAGTCACTTAATCCCAATTGCCTCAGGGGAAAAAAAAAACTTACTGTCTAAAATGGGAGAAAGGAGACATGCATACACTTTACCATGATATGAAGAACAAGATAAGTAGTGATAAGAACTCAGAGGAATAAATTATTTAGGAAATTAGAGGAAGAGATTGCATCTTTGTGGACTTGAATTTACATTAATTGTATATCAGTAATAAATAGTAACATTAAAAAACATCAAATTTTTTGTTGTAACAGTTGTCATGTGCTTTACTCTTTCCTATTCCAACATATTTTAGGGAAATAAAATACCTTGTCTGTTGCATATAGTATTCCTTAAGAGTCTCCATTAATTGTTTCAGAATATACCCTTTGCATAATGCACTTTGACTTAGTATAACCAGGTTTCCTAATTCTTGGGAAATTTGTAGCTTGTTAACATTTTATTCCTTGGTACCTGAAAAATCTGCCATAGCAAGTTATTAGTGACTCCTTTCCCCTCCTCCTCTTATAATAGAGCTAAGACTTACTATTTAATTTTCTTATTTCTCTGATATAACCTCAAACTTTAAAGTAGAATAGAGACTACTACTTCCAATCCAGAGAAAGTCCTAAATATGAAAAAAGGACCTGATTCCTAATCTGAAATTTGCTGCTTTTTATCTATGTATGACTTAGGAAAGTCATTTTGCTTCTTTGGTTCTCAATTTTCTCATTTGTAAAATGATGCTTTGGTATGTTTTTATGACTCTTCTCAATTCTCATTCAGGTTTCAATGAAGTATGAGCAAGTCTTCAAGTGAAAAATTTCAAATTATGTGAAAAAAAAAAGGTTAAAGCCAAAGAAAATCCCCAATAAAGATATGTGGGAAAATCATTTGCATTTAATAAACCACTTCACTTGTACAAGAACATCTATAAATCCACAATTATCTTTTTGTTCAGGATACATAGCAAAACCCTTGCACATACAGAGTTTGAAGTATACAATTTTTTTTAATCTGACAACATAGAATGTAAACATATGTAGAATCTAAGTCTATCTCAAGTGCTTTTAACATTTCTTTGACACTTCATTTTAACTTAACGTGAACTTGAAAAATCAATCTTACTTTTCAGAATCAAATCTCTTTGGAGAAGAACAGAATACTAAAGTGACATAGACTTTTTTATAATCTCTAGTATGATTTGTTAATTCAGCTGATTGAAATTCCTCACCAGCAAAAATAAAATAAAATAAAATAAAAAAAAATTAAAATCTGTTCTTCTCTATGAAAACTAACCAAAATAAGGAACACTACACTACAGCTCCAAATTACATCATATTTTTTACATCCTTCACAAATAAATTTAGGCTTCCTTCCTTCAAATTGTTATATCACTTATTACGAAGGTCCGAACTAGCTCTTCTGAAGGGCTCAGAATCAGTCCTTGTCAGAATAAGCAAAAGTCCTTGCCCCATGTTGTGGACACCAATATGGAATGTTCAGTTGTCTCCAGAAACTGCTGATCACTCTTTGGGAGGAGATCTGCTGTTGCAACTCAATCTCCCAGCCAGACTCTGACCTAGAGTAGACTCACTCCTTGCTCAGTGGTGTCTTCTTTTATCCTCCCAGAGAATGGGCGTGGAATATTGCAAGGGCTTGTAGAAAAATTACTTCTACCAATGAACTTGCTCCTTTTAAACATGTAAGCTCCCCCCCAGAAGTTCAAAGGGATAAAACTTCCCTGAAAGGCCAGAACTAGAGAATTGTTAAGTACCAACTTAGCACTTAGTAAGAACCTAACAACTTATGATCTGTTGCAGTCATTCAGTTTTTGTATATTCCTGTTACATTCTGATCAATTCCTTTTATGTATTCTTAACTAAAATTTAAAATCCCACATTATGGGGATTTTTAGGATTTTTTTGTAACTTTTATGTGTGGTACAATGCACTATGCCTTATAGTATTTCCATAACATGTACTAAAAAGATTACTGCATATGAAACTGCTTTGTACTTTGTACAACATGTTATTTCTTTTAAATAAACAAGAAAGTTGTTATGCAAATTTATTTTATCCCTTTTTTCCTTCTGTCCTATTCATGTACACCATTAAATATAAATAGGGATATATGCCTGCAAAGAGACACATATACATGCTCACAAACATATATGATATATAAATAATTTGATATTATTTTTGTAATTGTAATAATCATAAAAAATGAATGTAAACTTATTCTGACCTTGTACATATCAGGTACCGGCATGCCCTGGTTGTAGATATCATCATTTTACATTCTTTATAGTAAATTTGGATTTTTATAATAGGCAAAATTTCTTATTTGTGCAAAGTCATTTTAAAATAATATAGCTGTTACTTTATACAATATTCTCTTGCTTCTGTTTATTTTAATTTTCATTATTTCATGCAAGTCTTTCTATGTTTTTCTGAGATAACTTCCATCAAATTATATACCACAACTCTTTCAGCCATTTCCCATCTGATGGAATATCCACCACAAAGAGAGTTGCTATAAACATTTTAAAACACATAATTTCTTTTCTTTTGTCCCTAATTGTCTTTAGAAATACAAAAAGCAAATTAAACCTTGAAATATTATTTTACATATACTAGATTGACTAAAATGATTGAAGAGAAAAGCAGTAAATATTGAAAGGGATATGGAAAAAAAATAAAAAAACAAGGACATTCATTCATTGTTAAAATTATGAACTGATCCAACTATTTTGCAATGCAATCTGAAATTATACCAAAAGAGTTATTAAATGGCCTATATTTATTGTCTATACTGGAATACCACTATGAGTTCTACTTCCAAACATGCTTAGTTTTTCAAAGAATCAGGCTTTACTTTCATTGATTTCATAATTTTTTGTGTGTGTAAATATTTACCTGATTCCTTTGGAAGTAAAAATATTCTCCCTTTTGTGTTTCTTGTGAGTTTATTTGTTGATTCAATCTTTTAAAATTGAATATGAAAATAATCATCTCATGTTTTATTGTTGAATAATGGTTTTATTAAGATAGATTTTCTTCAGCTATGGATTAAGTATTTAAATTCTTACCCTTGCTAAAACCCAGCAAGGAGCCAATATGGGACTCCACCTACAAGCCCACTTCAGTTTGTAGCCAAAGCCCTCTATTACAAAAGAGCTAGATCGGAGCCCTCTCTTTGCAGAGGGTCTAAACATGCCAGCACCATGCCTGGCACCAAAGACTCTCTGCCACTAGAATCCTATTTCCAGTGCCCTTTTATCTCTACATTCACCTATTACTAATTAGACTTCAACTTTACTTCAAACCCCATAATAAACCTCTTTTATCAATCTAGGTTTTCAGATCTATAAATTCCTTTACAGGGGACTCTTGTGCTGCCGTTGCAGGGGAGCTCTACTTGACTCCCTGTACCCTGAACCTGCCACTAGACCTCAATTAAACCCTAATTAAGTTTAGGTACCCCAATTCTAGACCTCATCTTCAGGACTTTTATATGGATTGTAGGATGAGTTCAGATGGAGTAGTGAAAGATGGAAGAAACTTTTCTAATAATATAAAATATAAGCATTGTATGGCCAGTTTGTAGATGAGGAAACTGATAAACAGAGAAATTTATTAAAGTTACCATGGTCACACAATTAGAAAATATCAAAAGAATTCAAACCCAAATCTTTCTTGCTTACTGTCTCTTCTGTAACTTAACTGTATTTAAAAAGAAATTATAATTCATAACACAGTACCTATACAATTTCTAAGTCAACTCATAGTTGTTTTAGTATATCAATGATTCATGATTCTATTATTGTGGACATTGCCTCCACTGATGCAGGTCATAAATTCTTCATAACTTGGTGAGCATACTTCATGTACTGATATGCCCCCAAAAGTTAACACATTTTCATACCCTTGTTTTGAGACTCTCTATATGTATTTGACAATGGTAATGATTTTTTATCAATGACAGGACTTTCTGAAATAAACTAGACTGGTCCAAACTGCACTATATTGTCTGTTGTAAGGCCTATATTTTAAGTCTTTTTAAATTGAAAGAATTACCATGAATTAAGCTTGTAAATAGACAATAACCTCTGTGACTCAATAAAGGAATAAAGTAGCATTTTATTGAAGCTGAAATTTGCTAGCACTCATTCACTATACTTTTCTAAGAGTTTTGAACTCCAGACAATCAATTTCTCCAATTTAATTAATGCCTCATTACAGAATATTACAATGACTATTTGATCAAAATTTTCAATTTTGGATATTCATGATAACATTCTGTTGAGTTCTGGGAATATAAACTAGCAAGTATTTCAGATGTTAAATAAGCAGCACTGTTTTCCTCCTTTTCTTGTACCTCTTAAGTAATTTTCTATTTTAGCTTCAAGTCTGCTTGTTACCAGAGTGAAATCTTGGGGCTTTCAAAATTAATAATGAATTACTTAGTATATTATAAGAATAAGACTGTTTATATGCAAATGGATCATGAGACACTATTCCTGAATTGTTAAATGTGCCATTAAAATAATCTATGGACTTTAATAGACACATATTGGTAAAATGTGTTGTGACAGCTATAAAGTCCCCCAAAAAGTAATGAAAAGAAAGGGAATATATAATTTCTTTCAGAATACGTTTAATTGTCATTTAAAATACATCAATATAGGATGTTTATCTGAGAAATGATAATGATTATCTGATGAATAGGGACATGACCTAGAACTGTTATAAATTATATATTTCACTTTTAATATATTATAGTCATATAATTTTCAAATTTATATATATATTTTCATGTCATTTGTTTCAAAGATTTAAAATAAAACAAGTTAATTATAGTAACACAAAATATGATGTTATGTTCATGTTTTATTTCTCTAAGTGACATATCTTTATTTCATTGGACTCCAAAGACTTAATGGTCAAAACCATAATTAAAATATTTTATTATATATCTTCTCTTAGAAAATTAAATGACAAGACATTCATTTCCTCTATATTGGTATTTAGATTCTCAGACAAAAATATGAAAATGTACATAGACACTTATAGGACTAAAAGTTTATTAATTGCTCATGTACTTGGAATTTCCACTTCTTTGCTACCACTAAGAGAGATGCTATAAACATTAAAAACACATAATTTCTTTTCTTTTGTTCCTAATTATCTTTAGAAATACAAAAAAAGCAAATTAAACTTTGAAATATGATTTTATATATAGCAGATTGACTAAAATGAGTAAGAGAAAAGCAGTAAATGTTGAAGGGGATATGAAAAATCGGGGTATTAATTGATTGTTAAAATTATAAACTGATTCAATATGCCTCATGACATGTAATCTATATATTTTAATTTTTACCAGGATCATCTTTCTCCAAATTAATTCAACAAGTGTTTACTAAATCTCTACTATAGGAGGTTGAGGATTGGCATGTTGTAGCATCTAGAAAGTTAGCTTTGAAGTCATGAAGACTGGATTCAAAGTCCATTTATGACTTTGGGAGCCTAGATAGATCCTGTATTTTTTCAGAGTTCTAGGAAATTCTTTAAGTCTATAAATGCAAAGAAGATACTAACCTGTGTTGGTAAAAGCAGTTTCTTCAACTAAGAATTTCCTATGTTAATACTATCATAAGTGTAATTTTTATTCCCTATTTTTATGGTAATACTAAATAGAAGTTTAACAAGTAGAAAAATGAATTAGTCATGGATGCATTAAATAAGTAAGCAATATTTTAATATTTCATGCTAACATGAAAGTAATTATATTACAATCACATTATTTGTCTATGAGGACAAAAGTTTTATTTCTACAGGATTATGGAGTTAAATATTGATTTGAAAGTTTTATGGTGAGTTAGCCATAAATAAATTGACATAGTGAATATGTAGACCAGTCTCTCAGAGCTTGGATGTGGAAAAAAAAGATTGCAGCTCATAAGGGAAGATGTTTAATTGATAATGCTTACACCAAATGCTAAATTTCATCCTTAAATAGGAAAGCAAAATAGGACTAGTAAAGAAAAATAGCAGTTTGACCAAATGAAGTACACAGAAGATGTATGATGAAGACATTATATGGAAATACTCAATTTTCAGATATATGACACTGCTAACATTACTGAACAAAATATTATTTAAAAATAATTCAATAATTTATTTAAATATAATATAGTTAGAATTCCCTCTTTAATACCTACCAAGTCACATTTCGTTGTTTCTACCGATCTACATAAACATTCAAGATTTTCTAGATGAAAAATTGAAAAGATAAAAAATAAAATTCTGCAAATAATTTTCTATTTCAGAATATTAACAACTCAGAATTTGTTGAAAATTATGCATATAGGGAGATATAGACAAAATAGAGGAGTAAAGGCAGGAACTCCCCTGAGCTTCCTAAAAAACTCTCCAAAAACTTTTAAATAATGACTCTAGAATTTATTTAGAGTTTTCAATGAAATATCTCACATTGAAAAAGCAACAAATTTGGAAAATGAATTCTGGACAGATAATTTAAAAATTTATTGATCTATCTGAAAGCTGTGAATGAAAAGAGAGCCTACACAACATCTTTTGAGAAATTATCAAGGAAAATGATCTTGATATTCTAGAATAAGAGAGTAAAAGAAAAATCAAAAGAATCCACTGATTAGCTCCTAAAAGTGATTCCAAGATGAAAACTTCCAGGAATATTATAGCCAACTCAACTCCCAGTTCAAGGAGAAAATATCACAAGCATTCAGAAAAAAAAAAAAAAAGTATTTTAAATATGGGAAAAACAGTATCAGTGTAATATAAGATTTAGCAACTTCTAAATTAAGGGATCAGATGACTTGGAATATGTTGCTTTATAATATAGTTTTAGTTCTGGTACAGCTAGGCCACGAGGATAATATTTCTAAGACATGAACTTTGTCATGATTAGGGCAGTTAAATGAAATATAAATAGACAGAGGGCATAGATGTGAGATGAATATGAAAGAATAATATCTAAAAAAAAATAAATTAAAGAGTGGAAGATAAATCTACTAGAAGAAAAGAAAATGGAGAAATGGAATGGTGTAAATTGCCTGCCATAAAAGAGTCAAGAAAAAACTTTTATAGTGCATGAAAAGCAGGAAACAGAGGGATAATGATTGAACCTTATTCCCATCAAAATTGTCTCAAAGAGGAAATCACATTCAAAGTGAATATTGGTATAGAAATATATCTTACTTTACAGGAGTAAGGGGAGAAGTGGACATAAGAAGAGAGGAGGGTGATACAAGGGAGGGAATGTTAGGGGAGGGGATGGATAGAAGCACAACACTTTTGAGGAGGGAAAAGGTTAAAGTGACATGCTACTGCTCCTAGGAAAATGTTGCAATGGCCCTGAAGCCACTTAGCCTTGAGAGTGATATAATTGGAAAGTATGCATTTCTTCCCTTAGGCTATCTTGCCCCAGTTTATTCTAAAATGCTATATAATGGTATATGTCAAGTAACAGCTTATTGCTCAGTCATAACTCAGTTGCTGAGATTAATTAGCAACAATAATGAGGTTCTAAAGTTAATTTTGATGCAGAATAAAATTGGGTGCCTATCCCTTGACCTAGTGATGTTTCAAGGTTAAAAACAAACCTCTTCTCCCTATGAGCTCTGCCTGGAGAACAATGGGTAATGAATCTGTGCACAAAATTAGAACCAGATCATATTGTATGATTTTAGCTTTTAATGCAATCTGCTATCCAATTATGCTTTATGGGAGAGTTCACACCATTCACATTTAAAGTTAAAACACTAATTTTGTATTTCCTGCCATCTTATTATCCCCAAATTATACTTTTCTCTCACCTTTTCTCCTTTCCCTCCTCCCCAGTATTTTACTTATGAGTACCACTTGCTTCAAGCAGCAACCTCCTTTCTTTTTTCTTTTTTTTTTTTTTTTTTCTTTTTTTGGTAGAGGCAATTGGGGTTAAGTAACTTGCCCAGAGTTGCACAACAAGAAAGTGTTAAGTGTTTGGGACAAGATTTGAACTCAGGTCCTCCTGCCTTCAGAGCTGGTGCTCTATTCTTCTTAAAGTCCTGGAGCACCAGACAAGTGAAAAAGCAGCAAGTGTGGATAATTGAGAACTGTAGTCAAACCATTGCACACAAGTGGCTCAGGGCATATCTTCATCTCACTGGAAGCAAGAGTGGCATTAGGCAGCTCCTAAAATTTCTGAGCAATGTTTTAAGAAATATACTGCTATCTTCCTGGTGTGAGAAAGGGGATAGAAAATGTCCCTTACAAACTATCTGCTTGCCTACCCCTGACTTGCTTACTGCTAGCTGATATCCTGCCTTATGACTGAAACATATACACACAAAAACACAAAATCTTTAGCAAAAGTGATTTCACTCAACATAATTATATTGGATGTCTGCACATTTATAGACAACACAAAATCCAATAGACCTTAAAGAAAAACAGCATTTGTTCGAGAAATCAACAGGTTTTACATTCGAATAGCAGACTTCAGTGAAACAAAGATGGCAAACAAAGGCCACCTTACTGAAGTAGGAGTTAGGAACATGTTCTTCTGGAGTGGCTGCAGTGAAAGAGAGTGTTGTGTAGCTGCTATTTTGTGATCAAAACTAATCTGGTCAACAAGTTTTAAAGGCCTACCAAAAAGGAGTGAATTACAGGCTCATGACAATGCAATTACCACTTGCAGGAAAATGCTGACACTAGTGACTATTTATTTGTGGTTAAAGTCATTCCATCTCAAAGCTGAAGTTCCAAATGAAGACAAGCTTTTGAATGTTATATTTGAATAGTAGGTTCCTTTTATATGGTGGAATACTTGGTACTGATTCTATTTCAGCTGAGGTTTCTAAAGTGGATAGATTTCTCATATAAAAATTGACTGAAATTTCCTGGGTTATGTGGCAAAGAGGAGGTTACCCCCCAGGAGCTCAAGGATTCCTCCATTGTCCATATTTATAAAAATAAAGGGAATTCATTGTCCTGTGATAATCAAAGGGGCTTTCCCTCTTAGTCATTACTGGCAAGATTCTTAGAAGAGTCTTGCTTAATAGGCTAATCCTTCATGGTCATCTACCTGAGAGCCAGTGTGGCTTCAAAAGGGGCTGAGGGATAATCAATATGATGTTTGTTGCCTAACAAATCAAGGAAAATTTTCAGGAGTAGAACAGACATTTGCACACAATGTTTATACATTTGGCTATGCCTTCAATACTGTACGCCATGTTGGCTTATGGAAACTTATATCAAAATTTGATCTCCCTGAAAGTTGTAAGTCAATTGGGATTGGACAATGAGATTGGAGTCCCTGTAAACATGTAAACAGTGTAGTTCCCCATGAAGAGAGACTGTGGAGGTGTTTCCAGTATAGTTGTAATGATGCTTAATGGCAGTGCCTTAATGAGACTTTGGAGCATGCATAAAAATTCCTGGTGTGGGAAAAGGAAAAATTAAAACAATTGTCCAATCCCAAATTTTATACAAACTAAAGAATCTTATTATTAGGGAATATATATTATAACCACTTTAGCTTGAGTGACAAATACACATATTCACATTTGTATGTGTTCACAATAAATCATCCTCATCTGCACGTTTAATTCTCACAACTTGAAGCATTTGAGTTTTGTGTTGAAATCATCCCTCCAAAGCATAATACAAGTCATTTGAAGACTATTCTCAAGTGTGAAAAGCCATTTATGTGGCTTAGTGAGAAACTTTACCAGTATAATAATGTTCCTATAGCAATGACTAAAGTTCCAGCAAACTCTTCCAATTCTTTGTGTACTGCATTTTATGGATTATTTCATAGTTATTGTGTTAGTAAAAAAGTATATTATCAAAATTTAAGTTTTATTCTAAAGTATTATATGCAGAAAAATGTATTTTAAGCAGTTGATGCTGAAAGATTAGAATTTTTAGTAATGGTGAGAACCTAACTTTTCTTTTTCCATAGGCTCAATGTAGTTATGGTTCCAACAATCCCCATGATTTCTAAGTTATCCATAACAACACATTGTAACCTAGAGGCTCTGGCAAATCTTACCGAGTAGAACAAAAGGTGTATTGGTGTAATCTAGTCGAGAACAATTCTCTACATGATTATTAATTATTGCAATTCTGAATGTCAGTTCACAGTTGTTAATAGAAGACTGATAGAAAAAGCTCCCCCTAGAGGCATGATCTGATTATGTACCTTGCTATTCCCTTTATATAGTGTATTTTATTTTATTTTATTTTTTGAATCACCATCTCATAAATTTGACCACTCAGCAGTTATCCATCATTAAGTGGAACAAGTATGATTATAGTTTGACTAAACTAGGACCTCAGGGCATCAGAAAAGTCTTAGAACTTGATAATCTTTTTTTCTGGCTCCTCTTTGCCTGAAAATGAAGGTCCAAAAAAATCACACTTTTGCACTTTGCTTCTTGCCTCAGCCTCAGATATCTTACTAATGAACCAGTGGTCTTTGGTGAGTTTTTAAAACTTTGATATCTATATTTATCATGTAGGTACTGACTGACACACCAGGTACCTCTGTAAGTCTCTCTGATAAAGCTAATGCTTTTTCCCTTACCTTGCCAATAGATTATCATAGACTACTTTAAAAAATCTACTGGGCTTGGAGCAGCTAGATGGCACAGGGGGTAAAGCACCAGTGCTGAAGTCAGGAAGACGTGAGTTCAAATCTGGCCTCTGACACTTAATACATCATAGCTGTGCAACCCCAATTACTTCGGCACAAACAAACAAACAAACAAAAAAACAAAACAAAACAGATAATGGTGTTGCCTATGCCTTGGCCTGGAAATGTGCCCCATTACTGACCTGGAATGTACAGCTTACTCTGCCTCCAACTAAGGATCATATCAATATGAAAGTCTTCTGTGAAATTTCAATATCGCTTTATGCTCTGAGGTTCTATCTCAATAGATTAAGTTTAACTTCTTCCTACCTGTAAGAATTATGTTTTTCTCAATCACCATTAATATCTTCTCTGTTTGGTGTTTAAGGTAATAATTAATGCCTGCCTATTGTTTATTTTATAGAAACCCATTTCATTTCATCACAGGAACCTGTTTATTATCTCTTCTGATGATGACTACCACTTCATTTTAACCTGAGACCTTGGCTGGGCAAATGGCCAAGTATTTAATGTGTTTTCCACCTCTCATACTGCCTCCTTTCCCTTTCTATTCTCTCCTCCCCCAGAGTAGCGACTTGATGGAAAGATGGAATACCTGTTAAAGAATAGCACGAAAATTAACTGAATCCCCTGCCTATCTTATTTTTTCTTTTTGTCAAGATGCCCCCTTACTTAACAACATGATATTGTTTGCATGGGAATTGGAATTAGAAGTGGACCACTCCTGACCAACTCTATTCCCAGAGTACAGCCTCACCAAATAACTACTACTAAATTATCTGTCCCTCATGCCCATCCTCAGTATATGCAAGATGTAGTAAAGTTATAAATAAAATTACTGGGAACATAGCTTAAGTAGTTCCATAAGGTATGCATTATCTAAAATCCTCAGATGTACTTAAGAGAAGTCATTAGATATGACCAGATAATGCATCTATCATTCAATTCAGTTTCTAAATTTGGATACTCATCATTCTATTTTGCTTCAAAAAAATCTGCTGGGCCTATACTATAAATAATTTGGCCATGCAGATAGTGGTGCTGCCTATGCCTTGGCCTGGAAATGCGCCCCATAACTGACCTGGAATGTACATCTTACTCTGCCTCCAACTAAGGATCATATATATCTACATGGATTTGTCCTTGCTCCTCCTCAGTTTGGATATTTTACATATTTGACTGATAATAGAGAATTGCATATCTCTTCTCTGTTACTACAAAACACTGCCCAAATAATAATAGTTCTGAATGCATATTCATGTTTCTTTATTTTTAACTTGCTTTCAAACAAGAGCTAAAAAGTTCAGAAAATTCCTCAAAGACAAGTGAATTCTAAAGAATTCTCATAATATTCTCCCTCCAGATGATTTTGGCTACACAGGGGAAAAAAAGTATTCCATTACAAATCTCCATTCCTTTCACTAAGATAGCCAACCTGAAAAATAAATTCACAATTGCCCATGGTGAAAGTGCCCTGTAAAATTTGTTGATTTAAATTTAACTCCCCATATAGAGGCAGTAGGGAAAAATACACATTTCTAAGCAGTTATCAAACTAACAGCTCACCATGAGAGTGATTTATTTAATTTAATTTAAATGACTAATCATTTGGTAATTAAGCATTTATTAAAGCACTGTATTAAGTGTTCGTGATACAAAGAGAGGAAAAAAAAGTCATTGCTTTCAAGGGATATATATATATATATATATATATATATATATATATATATATATATATAACATTATTAAATAAGCAAAATAACCTTCATTATCTGCAATTTGGTATTCACATGTGAACAAAAGGTCCAATCACTTTTCACAGACTGAGTTCTGGGTCTATCTCCTTTATTAGCAACATTATTTTAAGTTTCCCTTTCTAGAAAATTATGTATGTTGTGATTTCTTTCAAGGCAGCTTTCTAAATCTGGATTTATGACTCAGACTACTTTAGTATTCCATGTAGACAAATATTATAGTAGCTTTTTCACCATGTTACCAAAGCCTTTGTTTTGTTTTGTTTTGTTTTGTTTTTAATGGTTTGTTTTGTTTGTTTTGCTAAGGCAAATTGGGGTTAAATGTCACCCAAGGTCACCCAGCTAGAAAGTGTTGTGTCTGAAACTAGATTTGAACTCAGATCTTCCTGATTTCAGAGCTGATGCTCTATCCCCCTACATCATCCAGCTGCCCTTACACTAGCCTTCTAACTAGATTGATTTCCTGTTTCAAGTCTCTCTCTCCTCCAATTTATCCTCCACTCAACTGCCAAGATAATTTTTCTAAAGTATAGATCTGAATAGTTAATCTTTCTGCTCAATGATTGCAAAAGATTATTTATTACTGACTGATACAAATGTTTAATCTATTATCTGACACTTAAAGTAATTTATACACAACCTCCTGCCTAGCCTTTACAGTTTTCCTACACTTTATTATCCTCTAATTTATATACCAACAATACTTGAACACTTGAAGTTCTTCAAACAAGGCACTCCATCTCCTGCCTCAATGCCTTTGCATTCTGTCACCTAGTTTCCTTGAATTTGCTCAAGACTCAGTTCAAATCGCAGTTATTAATATTTTCCTCTCTCAGAGTTTTTCCCCTCTATTTTGCATTTTGTTTGTTTATGGTTGTTTCCTTTCCCTAATGTAAATTATTTGAGAATAGAGAAAATGTGTATTTTGTCCCCAATAATTAGCACAGTTTCAAATACATAATAAGTGCTTAATAAACGATTTCTTAACTTGACAGAATTCAATTTTACCACAGATGAGGAAGCCTAATTTCCGTAATAATTGCATTCTTGGTTATCATTTTCAGCACTGGATAGATTTTCACACAAACTCTTGACATTTATGTCCTGGAGGGGAAGTTTGAATACTCTGTTTCCCTTCATTATCCCTTTCAATCTCTACCTTTACTGTCACCCTACAAGAATATTTATTCTTTTAAATTTAATTGTACTAATTTTTTGTACAAAAATCATCTTAAAGTGTTTATTGTATACTACCCCTAAACTAGATTCTTCCCCTCCAGCCCTCAATAATCTGGGTATCTAATTCCCTGTGTTTCTCTTCCCATAACACTAGATAATTTCAAAAATTTTATTAATAACTTCAAATATTCAATCTCCCAAATTCTCAGCCTCTTTAAATACCATGAACATCACATTCATTCTAGCTAACCTACACAGTGAAATGTCCAGAAATATATTCTTATTATTATAAACAAGTGTTTCAAATTCTTAATTAAAAACTGCCATTTCTCTATTGACCAAAATCTTCTATTATTCTCTCTCTCTCTCTCTCTCTCTCTCTCTCTCTCTCTCTCTCTCTCTCTCTCTCTCTCTCTCTCTCTCTCTCCTCCTATGTATCATAATACTAAATGTATTTCTTACCTTCATTAGACAGCAGCATATTATTGTGGAACCACTGGTACAACAAATGAAGAAATATTTAATGCTGTGGATAAATTCACTTAACTTTGCAGTATATTTTTCTAATGATATACAATTAGATGACAAGGTTGATGCAGTAATTGCCAGAGACAGCTCATTCTTTGGAATGTTTTCAAAGAGACCATGAGAGAAAAGAAGTATTTGACAGCCTGACAAACTGAAGTTTTATAGGACTGTTATACTGATCTCATGTTTTCTTGTGAAACTTAGAGAGTATACCATTGACATGCCAGGAAAATGCATTGCATCAATTTGAATTGTATTAAGTCAGCTGGCAGGATAAGACACTATTGGAAAAAAGTTAACATCATATTCAAATTAGAAAAGTAAGGAAATACATTCCTTTCATAAGTGTGGTTAGGGGAAAAATTCTTGACCAAAAAAAAAAGAAAAGAAAAAAAAAAGATATTTTGATGAAAACAGGAAATAAAATTAAAAATGTATAAGTCCGTAGAATCAAAAACTGTTTTGCACAAACAAAATTGTTCAGTTAAAATTTGTAGTAAAGAGAAACTTGCAGTAGTTTTTCTTATGAATATTTAACATATCAAATGTATAGTGAATTGTTGCAAACAGATTAGAATCAAAAAATAATTCTGCTTTATATAATTGAATATAAGCAGACAGTTGTTAAAAAAAAAAAAAGGCATTGATTGCATTGACAAGTCATGACCTCCTCGAATGGAATACTATAAATAGTATTATTCTTCTAAAGAAAATTCATTCCTTATTGCTGAAGGTTATCTTTTTTATCTTCTTATGTGAAATCTTTAACTTCAATATTTTAGTGGGGTTTGGAGATGTCATCAAGACGGGCATTCTCTTCAAGGATATAGATTTAACCAGACCTTCTAATCCTGTGTGATTTTTATTCTTGTCTTCTTATAAATCCCCCTCAATTTTTCTTTCCCTTTTTATCCAATACAAAGCCCATTAGGGAGATGCCTACCTTTTCCTATCTGTTTTTCCCTGACTGACTGCATGGATAATACCCTTTACAGTACATTTTATCCTACTTTCTGCCTAAAAGTCTCTGTTGACAATATGCATCACCTTACTTATGTCTACTATGTATTTCCTTCACCCTTTATTTCATCATTATTTCTATTGTTCAAATATTGTAGAGTTCCCTGATTATTATAAAGCATTATTAAAATCATTAATATGAAAATTAGATTTTGTTTCCCAGGAAACATTGGGATCCTTGAAATTACTGTACAAGATTGTCAATGCAATCTAACTTTTTTTTTTCCTTCTATTAACATTGGATTTGCCAAGTATTGACAGTATTGGCCATAAGATAAATCTATGCCTCAACAAGTTAAGTTTTTAGACATCAAAATGAATGTTATGTAGGTCTGGGATACTAGTTATTTTTCATTTGTCTATTCAATAATTTGAGGATTATTAAACTATCATTTAATTTCAAAGTCCATAAATGTCATTGATTAGACCTTTTAGTAATCTGAACTTTTATGTAATTAGCAAAATATCTTCAGAAAACAGAAATATCTGAAGAACTTCACTATCTCTAAGTAACCTTTTTTATTTAGCTTCTGTACAGAACATAAATCAAGGATCACAGATTTAGAGCTGAGAAGAAAACTAGGACCTCTCCTTTTCATTCTTTTCACAGATTAATAGCCCAAAACACAAAGAAGTGAATTAACTGGCTTATAGTCATACACCTACAAAGATCTTACAATTTTTGACTGCAAAATTTCCTGATTGCAAGTCTAAAGCCTTTCTCACTAAATAATACATATTTTTTGTTGTTGTTTTGTTTTGTTTTTGTTTTTGTGGTTAATACCTTTGATCATGCATTGTTCATCTCTTGCTTATAGTAATTTATCTTTTGCAGTTCAAGGTCATTTATCTTTCTATCAGCAGATCATACATATTCAAGAAGAGAATATTGTTAAAACATAAGTTTGACATCTACGGAAAGCATGAATTAAATTGTCACCACATTTGACCTCACTTCAAAATGCCATGCATTCCCTTTCCAATGCCTTTAACTCAAGACCTCTACCCTTTCTGATTTTATATCCCTATTTATAAAGGTCTATTGTACTTCTTGCTGTATCATAACTTAGTTCATTTCAGAACTATTCTTTTGAAATACAAAACAGAAGCCAAGAAGGTGGGATAAAGGCAATATTAATAAGGAATTTTGAAGCAAATTTCTCTGGTAAGGCCTTCTTTCTCAAGCATATAGGGAGCTGAGTCAAATTTATTAAAAAAAATAATAACCATGCTATAATTAAGAAATGATCAAAAGATATAATCTATGATCAAAGGACTATGAATTCATGCCTGTCCTTTGACTTAACCATGCTACTACTAAGCATAAATACAAAAATAGATTAAAAAAGGGAAAATGGTTTACATGTTAAAAAAATATTTGTAGCAATTCTCTTCTCAGGGCAAAACAGTGGAAATTGAGGGGATGCCCATCATTTTGGGGAATGTCTGAATACATTTTACTATGTGGCTGTCCTAGAATATTATTGTTCTATGGAAAATAATGAGCAGGATTCTGTCATTAGACAAACAAATAATCAAACCCTGGATAGTCCTTCACTCAAGCAAAGTGAAATGTATTATATACAAAATAATAACAATGTTCTGGTATGGCCAGGTTGTAAATGAGTGCTATTCTCAACAATATAATGATCTAGGACTATACTGAAGGATTTATAATGAAATAGCCTATCCAAACCCAGAGACTAAATTGATTCTGTCTGAATTCAAATTGAAGCATATTCTCTCTGTCTCTATATGCGTTTGTGTGTTATTCTCTTTGTGTCTCTTCCTCTTTCTCTGTAGTTGTCTCTCTAACTTTATTTTACTTTAGGAAATTTTTTTTTTTATGTTGGGAGATCTGTTTTCTTTCACAACATAACTTTCATGGAAATGTTTGCATAGCTTCACATGTGATTTCTTATTGGGGGCTGGAGGTAGGGATAAGAGAGAGAATCTGAAACTCAAAAGTTTTAAAAACAAATGTAAAAAATTTATTTTAAATACAAATGGAGAAAATGTTAAATAATTAGAAAAAACTAACTTTACATATATGTGGAAAAATAAAATACTATTAAAATAAATTCAAAATAGAATAGACTTTAAAGAACAAACTATATTTAATGAAAAGTATATCACAACCTCCTCATCCTCCACAAAACCACCCCATCCTCAGTTCCCAACAGTTTAAATCATGCTGTTCTTTTCTTCAAGAATGAAGAGATGAAAATAGATGTCAAATTCTTAGTGTTTTTCTACTTCTCTACCTATATTGATCAGTAAAAGTGAATGTAGAAAACAATATTCTTGTTTTGGAACATCAATATGAATAGCCCCTTTAAGGAGACAGACTCAATAACAGTATCACAAACATGTATTTATCTCTATTAAAGATTCATTTTGTTCTGCTCTCCAGAGATAAAAAGACAAACTTTGTTGATAATGACATTGCCACACTATTGGAAACTGGTTTGGAGTTCTTCCAGAGGAAATGTGTGTAGAGAACATTACCTTTAAATATGCATTTTAAAGATTCACCACCTGCAACAACACTTCTGAAAGAGAAACACTGCAACTCAACTGCCACTGAGTAGAAGTTGGACAGTTATCTGAACTGTTTGTTTGGTGCTTGCTTGGATACTCATTACATTCTGCTGACACTCTAACAATCACTCTCATGGTAAGATCTGATAACTTCAAGATGGCGGAGAAGATACACACCACTGTGTAAGCTCCTTTCTTCCCTCACAACCAACTAGATTTAATCAGCCTCAGAAATAGTGCTGGACTGATAGAATCCACAAGGACTGGAAGCACGACTTACCAGCTGAAGAGAATCTGGAGTTTCAGCAGGAAGGGTCATCTCCCAGGGGAGGAAGAAGAGAGGCCAGCGCAGACGGTGGGGTAGTGGCACACTGCACCGATTGTGCTGGGGAGGGCTCTGGGATCAGGGAATCCACCGAGATAAAAGAATCTGGCACAGGCTGTTAGCTCTTCTCTGCTTATAAAACAGCAGATCAGAGGAGAAATATAAGCCACTTTAAAATTTGAAACTAGATTGGATCTTCCCAGATCCCAGGGGTGACTCAGCAGATCTCGGCACCAGGACATAGGCAATCCAGGCTTTGCCTCAGGGTAGTTAAGAGATTGAAGAGTGGGCGGGGCGGTAACTCATTGTGCCTGGCTCGGCTGGCTGGAGGCTGTGGAATGGAAGTCCCAGAGAAGCGGAACCTTTGAACTAGAGACTGCGGTTTCTGGCAGACACTTCCAGTTAGAGCGCAGGGGCTTTTCACGTCACCTGCTGCAGACATCCACGCCCCACCAGGAAGCATAGGCTGGGCTTTGAGTCACCTTTACTGTTCAGTCTCAAACCTCAGGTAAGCTGCTAAAACACAGCGCCCTCGGGGCACAGCAGTGCTGGTCACCTCTGAGGCACTTCCAGGGAGGGGGTGGGGAACTCTCTCCCAGAGGTCTCTCTTAGCTAAGGCGCAGGGGCCGCTGCATCCATCCGGTATGGGAGGAAGCTGGTAAAGAAATAAAAAAATAATTTCCTACCCCAGGGACAGACCCCAAAAATTTTATTAAATATGAGCAAAAAAGCCAAAAAAAAACATAGATTCCTACTACACAGAGAAAGAGCGGGTATCCAACCCCAAGGAAGTTAACAGCAGAGAGACAGCAGATAACAACCCAAAGGGGAACGCTTCCTGCCCCCCATCACATAACTCTCTCCTAGAAGAGACTATTAAAAAGTTAAAAGAGTTTGAAGAAAAATGGGGAAAGGAAAGGGAAGCTATGATAGAGAATAACAACGTTCTGAAATTGGAGTTGGAAAAAATAAAGAATTCACAGGAGATGCTGGGAAACAAAATTAGTGAATTAGAAAAAGTAAAATCACAGGAAAATAGGAATTCTGAATTGGAGAAGATAAAAAAGTCCCAAGAAAATAAGATTTCTGAATGGGAAAAAGAAAATAATTCTCAAAAAAAAATTAGGGAAATGGGAAAAAATTCAATAGAGCAAAATAATTCATTTAAAAACGAAATTGGGCATTTACAAAAAGAACTAAAAACTGTGAAAGAAAAAAATAACTCCTTAAAAGTCAGGATGGAACAAATAGAAATGAATGATTCACAGAGAACCCAAGAATCAGTCAAACAAAACAAAAAAAAAAAAAAAAAATGAGAAGTTGGAGAATAACGTCAAATACTTACTGGGAAAATCTATAGACCTGGAAAATAGATCTAGGAGATATAATCTGCGGATCATTGGACTTCCAGAAAACTATGACCAAAAATAGAGCCTAGATTCTATTTTACAGGAAATTATCAAAGAGAATTGTCCAGAGATAATAGAAACAGAAGGGAAAGTAAATGTGGAAAGAATTCATCGAACTCCTTCTGAAATAGACCCTAAAAAAAGAACACCACGGAATATTGTGGCTAAGCTGCAGAATTACCACACAAAGGAGAAAATCCTGCAAGCAGCTAGAAAAAAACAATTTAAATACCAAGGTGCCACAATAAGGGTCACCCAAGATCTGGCTGCCTCCACATTAAAAGATAGAAGGGCCTGGAACCTGATATTCCGTAAGGCAAAAGATCAAGGACTGCAACCAAGAATAAACTACCCAGTTAAGTTTAGCATCTTTTTCCATGGAAGAAGATGGTCATTCAATGAAATAGAGGAATTCCATATGTTTCTAAGAAAAAAACCAGACAAACAAAAAATTTGATCTACATCCACAAGACTGAAGAGAAACAGAAAAAGGTAGACAGAACCCTTGAGAACTGTAACTCTGTTGTGGGTATATAGAAAATACTCAAGGATAATTTGATTTTACTGATATAAAAGAAAAAAAAAAGGAGGGGGTGTAGTAAAGGGAAGGGGGTAGTATCAGAAAAAGGGGAGGGTGTGATAAAAAGAGGGAAACTACATCCCAGGAAGAGGCATAGAAAATACACCATATCTGAGGGAATTTAGAGAGGGGGAGAATCATTGTGTAAATCTTACTCTCAGCAGAAGAGGCTCAAAGAGTAAATAATTGTCATATTTGTTTTTCAGAGAATTCTCTCTCACCTCATTAAAAGGGGGGATAGGAAAAGGGAAAAGGAAAAGGAGAATAAGGGAAGGGACTTGGAGGGAGGGGGGAGGGATACTAAAAAAAAAGGGAGGGTTGCACGTCACAAGGGGGGTCTGTAAATTAAATATTGGGGAAGGGGTTCAGGGGGGTCAAGGGAAAAAGCATAATCTGGGGATAATATGATGGCAGGAATACAGAATTAGTAATTTTAACTGTAAATGTGAATGGGATGAACGATCCCATCAAATGGAGACGGATAGCAGACTGGATCAAAAAGCAGACCCCTACAATATGTTGTTTGCAGGAAACACACTTAAAGCAGGGAGATACATATAGAGTAAAGGTAAAAGGTTGGAACAGAATCTATTATGCTTCAGGTAAAGCCAAAAAAGCAGGGGTAGATATCCTTATCTCAGATCAAGCAAAAACAGAAGTTGATCTAATTAAAAGAGATAAGGAAGGAAACTATATCCTGCTGAAAGGTAGCATAAATAATGAAGCCATATCAATACTAAACATATATGCACCAAGTGGTATAGCATCTAACTTTCTAAAGGAAAAGTTAAGAGAATTGCAAGAAGAAATAGAGAGTAAAACGATAATAGTGGGAGATCTCAACCTTGCACTCTCAGATTTAGACAAATCAAACCCCAAAACAAATAAGAAAGAAATTAAAAAAGTAAATAGAACATTAGAAAAACTAGGTATGATAGACCTTTGGAGAAAACTGAATGGCAATAGAAAGGAATACACTTTCTTCTCAGCAGTTCATGGATCCTATACAAAAATTGACCATATATTAGGACATAAAGATCTCAAAATTAAATGTAGGAAGGCAGAAATAATAAATGCCTTCTTCTCAGATCACAATGCAATAAAAGCTACATTCAGTAAAAAGTTAGGGGTAAATAGACCAAAAAGTAATTGGAAACTGAATAATCTCATCTTAAAGAATGACTGGGTGAAATAGCAAATTATAGAAACAATTAACAATTTCACCCAAGATAATGACAATGATGAGACATCATATCAAAATCTTTGGGATGCAGCTAAAGCAGTAATAAGGGGAAATTTTATATCTTTAGAGGCTTATTTGAAGAAAATAGAGAAAGAGAAGATTAACGAATTGGGCTTACAACTTAAAAGGCTAGAAAAAGACCAAATTAGAAACCCCCAACCAAAAATTAAACTTGAAATACAAAAATTAAAAGGAGAAATCAATAATATTGAAAGTAAAAAAACTATTGAATTAATAAATAAAACCAAGAGTTGGTTTTATGAAAAAGCCAATAAAATAGATAAACCTTTGGTAAATTTGATCAAAAAAAAAAGAAAGAGGAAAATCAAATTGATAGTCTTACAAATGAAAAGGGGGATCTTTCCACCAAGGAAGAGGAAATTAGAGAAATAATAAGGAGTTACTTTGCCCAACTTTATGCCAATAAATTTGATAACTTAAGTGAAATGGATGACTTCCTCCAAAAATATAAGCTCCCTAGATTAACAGAGGAGGAGATAAATTGCTTAAATAGTCCCATTTTAGAAAAAGAAATAGAACAAGCTATTAATCAACTCCCCAGGAAAAAATCCCCAGGACCAGATGGATTTACATGTGAATTCTACCAAACATTTAAAGAACAATTAGCCCCAATGCTATATAAACTATTTGAAAAAATAGGGAATGAAGGAGTCCTACCAAACTCCTTTTATGACACAGACATGGTACTGATACCTAAACCAGGTCGATTGAAAACTGAGAAAGAAAATTATAGACCAATCTCCTTAATGAATATTGATGCTAAAATCTTAAATAAGATATTAGCAAAAAGACTTCAGAAAATCATCCCCAGGATAATACACTATGATCAAATAGGATTTATAGCAGGAATGCAGGGCTGGTTTAATATTAGGAAAACTATTAGTATAATTGACCATATTAATAATCAAATTAATAAAAACCATATGATCATCTCAATAGATGCAGAAAAAGCATTTGACAAAATCCAACATCCATTCCTACTAAAAACTCTTGAGAGTATAGGAATAAATGGATTATTCCTTAGAATAATCAGGAGCATATATTTAAGACCCTCAGTAAGCATAATATGCAATACAAATAAACTGCAACCTTTCCCAGTAAGATCAGGAGTGAAACAAGGTTGCCCACTATCACCATTACTATTCAATATAGTACTAGAAATGCTAGCTTCGGCAATAAGAGCCAAGAAAGAGATTCAAGGAATTAGAGTAGGAAATGAGGAAATCAAACTATCACTCTTTGCAGATGACATGATGGTATACTTAGAGAACCCCAAAGACTCTGCTAAAAAGCTATTAGAAATAATTCAGAATTTTAGCCAAGTTGCAGGATACAAAATAAATCCACATAAATCCTCAGCATTCTTATATATCACCAACAAAATGCAAAAGCAAGAGCTACAAAGAGAAATTCCATTCCAAACAAATGTTGAGAGTATAAAGTATTTGGGAATCCATCTACCAAAGAATAGTCAGGAATTATATGAGAAAAATTACAAAACACTTGCCACAAAAATAAAGTCAGATTTAAATAATTGGAAAGACATTCAGTGCTCTTGGATAGGCCGAGCGAATATAATAAAAATGACAATACTCCCCAAACTAATCTATTTATTTAGTGCTATACCAATCAGACTCCCAAGAAACTATTTCAATGACCTAGAAAAAATAACAACAAAATTCATATGGAAGAATAAAAGGTCGAGAATTGCAAGGTAACTAATGAAAAAAAAGTCAGAGGAAGGTGGTCTAGGTGTACCTGATCTAAAGCTATATTATATAGCAGCAGTCACCAGAACCATTTGGTACTGGCTAAGAAATAGACCGGTAGTTCAGTGGAACAGATTAGATACAAAGGACAAAAAAGGGTACATCTATAGCAATCTAATCTTTGACAAACCCAAAGATACCAACATTAGGGACAAAAATTCATTATTCAGAAGAAACTGTTGGGAAAACTGGAAATTAGTATGGCAGAAATTTGATATGGACCCACACTTAACACCATATACCAAGATAAGGTCAAAATGGGTCCATGATTTAGGCATAAAGAATGAGATCATAAATAGATTAGAGGAACAGAGAATAGTCTACCTCTCAGACCTGTGGAGGAGGAAGGAATTTATGACCAGAGAAGAATTAGAGATCATTATTGATCACAAAATAGAAGTGTTTGATTACATCAAACTAAAAAGTTTCTGTACAAACAATACTAATGCAAACAAGATTAGAAGGGAAGTAACAAATTGGGAAATATTTTTACAGCTAAAGGTTCTGATAAAGGCCTCATTTCCAAAATATATAGAGAACTGACCCTGATTTATAGGAAACCAAACCATTCTCCAATTGATAAATGGTCAAGGGATATGAACAGACAATTCTCAGATGATGAAATTGAAACTATTTCCACTCATATGAAAAAGGGTTCCAAATCATTACTGATCAGAGAAATGCAAATTAAGACAACTCTGAGATAACAATACACATCTGTCAGATTGGCTAAGATGACAGGAACAAATAATGATGAATGTTGGAGGGGATGTGGGAAAACCGGGACAATGATACATTGTTGGTGGAGTTGTGAAAGAATCCAGCCATTCTGGAGAGCAATTTGGAACTATGCCCCAAAATTTGTCAAACTGTGCATACCCTTTGACCCAGCATTGCTGTTATTGGGATTATATCCCAAAGAAATACTAAAGAGTGGAAAGGGACCTGTATGTGCCAAAATGTTTGTGGCAGCTCTTTTTGTTGTAGCTAGAAACTGGAAGTTGAATGGATGTCCATCAATTGGAGAATGGTTGGGTAAATTGTGGTATATGAAGGTTATGGAATATTATTGCTCTGTAAGAAATGACCAGCAGGAGGAATGCAGAGAGGCTTGGAGAGACTTAAATCAACTGTTGCTGAGTGAGATGAGCAGAACCAGAAGATCACTATACACTTCAACAACAATACTGTATGAGGATGTATTCTGATGGAAGTGGAAATCTTCAACATAAAGAAGATCCAACTCACTTCCAGTTGATCAATGATGGACAGAAATAACTATACCCAGAGAAGGAACACTGGGAAGCGAATGTAAATTGTTAGCACTACTGTCTATCTACCCAGGTTACTTATACCTTCGGAAGCTAATAATTAATGTGCAACAAGAAAAAGGTATTTACACACATATATTATATCTAGGTTATATTGTAACACATGTAAAATATATGGGATTACCTGCCATCTGGGGGAGGTTGTGAAGGGAGGGAGGGGATAATTTGGAAAAATGAAAAAAAAAAAAAAAAAAAGATCTGATAACTTAGTGTAAATTATATTTATAGGTTTATAAGTTTTTTTGTGCATCCCAAGAAATAAGGACATGTTTGTTATAGCAGTGGGGTAAAATAGAGAGATGGATCTAGTCAGAGGAAATCCCATTACCTGTATGATCTTGCTCAATTTAACCTAACTGGCAATTACATTTTGCACCTTCAAAATGATATATTAGACTTAATTAGTTTCTGATGGCAGAACTTCTCTATAAAGCACTTCAGAATTAAGAGTATTGCCACATATTAAGTAGTGATCATTGTAAAGTCAGTCAACTTTCAAATGGATGGATGTGCTTAACAAATCTTGTCATTACTATTTACCGTAAAACTATCATAATTCAGAGTTTTGAACCTGAAATCTGCAAAGCTAAAAAAAAAAAAAAAAATGATGGTTATATTTAATGTAATTTGTTCTTTTGTAATCTTATGCATTTCATATTTAAAATATTAATTATATGGTATTCATAGGTTTATCCAAACTTCCAGAAATTATGCAAAAAGATTAAAAATCTATACTATAAATGTATATATATATATTTTTTTTTTACCAGTTTTAGTCATTGATATTCCAATAATTGCTGTTGTTGTTCAGTCATTTGGTCATGACTGATTCTTGGTGACTCCATGAATATCAGCAATCTCCTTGGGGTTTTATCAGCAAAGATATTGGAGTGATTTACCATTTCCTTCACTAATGGATTAAGGTAAATAGAGGGTAAGTGACTTGCCCAGGGTCATACAATTAGCAAATGATAAGATTTAAATTCAGTTCTTTTTGATTTCAGGATCTGCTTGGTTATCCCAGTTGGTTCATATAAAAGTATATATGCAAGTTGTTATTTTTCAGTCTTTTCAATCATGACTCCGACTCTGGGACCCCACATAGGGTTTTCTTTGTAAAGATACTGGTGTGATTTTCCATTTCCTTCTCCAGTTCATTTTAAGGATGAGGACACTGAAGCAAATAGCACAAAGTGACTTGTTCAGGACACAGCTAATAAGTGTCTGAGGTCAGATTTGAATTTAGGAAGATTAGTCTTCTTGATTACTGGCCCAAAACTCTCTCTCCTGTACTAACTAGGTTCTCTAAACATATTTAAGTATACCGGTATCATACTTATTACTCCTATATGGCTTTAAAATTTGAACATTATACGTGTGTATATTTATCCCTACAGACATATGTGATAATAAAAAGTGTGTACATATACATATAACGCATTTCATGTATGTTTGTATTTATGCATATTATATCTCTGTTAAGTTCTTCTTCAACTTTTTCTATTCATGATAGCTTTTCACTGGAGAAATTTTGGAGTGAATATATATAGATAGATAGATAGATAGATATCTATCTATCTATCTATCTATCTATCTATCTATCTATCTATCTATATGTAATAGGTGTGTAGATATACAAATCGGGTATTTATTGATAACAAACCATAATTTCACATCCCCCACATTTAGTTATATGAACTCATATGGGGTCACAACTTATAATTTAATAAGCCTTGTTATAGATGGACTATGACCTAATCTTTTATTTATCTATATACATGTAGAGGAAGTGGAAAGTTGGGAATAGTTATCATGGTAAATTAAGTTTGGTAAAAGAACAACTATTGTTCATGTGCTTATATTGTTGTTTGTTCTTTGTTCTCAAAGATAACCATTACATTAGGGAGGTGAAGCTATAACTTGTAAGTGAATTGGATTTAAGTGAGGGAGAGCTATTTAAGGTTACCTGCCTCACTTTCCCCTCAAGAGCTATCTAACTCCAGTAGCCAAATATAGAGCAGGACAATTGGCCTTGCCCCTAGATTCAATGGGAGTCCTTGGCCATTTTAAGCTAAAATCTTCAACAAATCTAAATTTGGCTTATGTCACACCCATTCAGTGATAAAGGCTAGGTAGCAATTGAAGCAATGAATCTCCTCTTTCATCTAGTTCAAAAAAATCTAAATAAATAAATAAAAGAATGAAAATGGGAGGAGATTTTCAGGATTTCTGGCCAAAGCACAAACAATTGCTTTTTACATTAAATCTGTGTCAGTCAGAACCCAAACAGTGACAAAATGGAGCCTGGCCTAGGACCTGTAGGGGGTCAATCAAATAAAACCATAGGGTTTTTGTTTTTGTTTTTGTTTTTCTTTGTATCTCTGAATACTCCCAAGATATCTTGCTGTTACTGCTTTATGTTGTACTCCATAGTACAACCATATAAATGGCACACTCTCTCTTTCTCAGTTCCTGTCTCTGTCTTTATTTCTCTCTGTCTGCCTCTCTGTCTCTCTCTCCCCTTCTTTGACTCTGTCTCTCTCATATATTTATTATGATTCTCTTGGATGAAGTTATTAATTGTTTCTATGATTTATTGTTTGATTCATTCATTCTTTAGAATTAAATTATTTAGTCCAATTAGTTTTTGTTTTTACCTCCCGAAGGTCCTTTATACAAGCAATTTTATTGCAACATGATATGAAATAACTACATCATTACATAAAATATTTGGATTTAATATTTCTGCCTTTCTGCATTTGATTTTTCATTGTTATTCCCTAATACATGGTCAATTTTTATATAGATTCCATGTACCACTGAGAAAAAAAGCCTATTACTTTTGTCCCTATTTAGTTTTTCCCAGAGATTTTTTTTTAAAGTCTATTCAAGCCCTTAACTTTTTTCTTGTTTATTTTGTAATTAGATTTATGTCATTCTTAGATAGGCAGGTTGAGGTCCCCCACTGGTATTGTTTTCTTTGTTATTACTTCCTATTACTCAGGAAAGTTCTCCTGTAGGAATTTGGATGCTATAACACTTGGTTCATACATTTAATATCTATTATTTCATTGTCTATAGTACTTTTTAGCAAGTTGTATTTTTCTTCCTTATCTCTTTTAATTAGATCTATTTTTGCTTTTTTCTTTTTCTGAAATCAGGATTGCTACACTTTTTTTCTTCTTCTGCTGAAGCATAATATTATGCTCCAGCCATTGATCTTTATTCTGCATATCTGCTTAAAATATAAAAATATATTGTAAGATTCTTACTTATCTGCTTCTATTTTATGGGAGAGTTCATCCCATTCAAATTCACAGTTATGATGATTAAATATATATATATGGTGGATTTAAGATGATAAAGAGCCAACATGACTTTCTGTGACCTCTTCTGACCTTCTCTCAAACCAACAGTAGATTAAGCCTCTAAACTGGTTTTGGATTCAAAAAACCCACAAATATCTGGAGTACAAAAAATTTCTAGAAGAAGATGCCTTGGGAAAACTTCAGGACAGGTCTATTTCAAATGGACAGGGGGACAGTCTGCCAAGCTCAGACTGTAGCACAGGGAGCCCAGGTCAAGGAGCTGGGGCAGAGAGCCAATGTTGCAGCATCTATCAGAAAATATTTTTTACCAGATATATGTATGGATAATTTTACAATACTGACAATTGCCAAGTCTTTTGTTCTATTTTTTCCCCTCTTCCCCCGCTCCAGATGGCAGGTTGACCAATACATGTTAAATATGTTAAAGTATAAATTAAATACAATATATGTATATATTTCCAAACAATTGTTTTGCTGTACAAAAACAATCAGAATTTTAAAAAGTGTACAATTAGCCTGTGAAAGAAATCCAAAATGCAGGAGGACAAAAATAGAGGGATTGGGAATTCTATGTAATAGTTCATAGTTATCTCCTAGGGTTCTTTTGCTGGGTGTAGCTGGTTCAGTTCATTACTCCTCTATTGGAACTGATTTGGTTCATGTCATTATTGAAAATGGCCACATCCATCAGAATTGATCATCATATAGTATTGTTGTTGAAGTATACATCGATCTCCTGGTCCTGCTCATTTCACTCAGCATCAGTTCATGTAAGTCCCTCCAGGCCTTTCTGAAATCATCCTATTAGTCATTTCTTATAGAACAATAATATTCCATAATATTCATACACCACAATTTATTCAGTCATTCTCCAATTGATGGACATCCACATAGCTTGCAGTTTCTGGCCACTACAAAGAGGGCTGCCACAAACATTCTTACACATACAGCTCCCTTTCCCTTTTTTTAAGATCTATTTGGGATATAAGCCCAGTAGTAACACTGCTGGGTCAAAGCGTATGCACAATTTGATAACTTTTTGAGTATAGTTCCAAATTGCTCTCCAGGATGGCTGGATGTATTCACAATTCCACCAACAATGTATCAGTGTCCCTGTTTTCCCACATTCCCTCCAACATTCTGCATTATCTTTCCCTGTCATTCTAGCCAATTTGACAGGTGTGTAGTGCTATCTCAGAGTTGTCTTAGTTTGCATTTATCTAATTAATAATGACTTGGAATATCTTTTCATATGGCTAGAAATAGTTTCAATTTCTTCATCTGAGAATTGTCTGTTCATATTCTTTGACCAATTATCAATTGGAGAATGGCTTAATTTCTCATAAATTAGAGTCAATTCTCTATATATTTTGGAAATGATGCCTTTATCAGAACTTTTGACTTTAAAAATGTTTTCCCAGTTTATTTTTTCCCTTTTAATCTTATCTGCATTGTACAAAACCTTTTCAATTTGATATAATCAAAGTTTTCCACTTTATTATCAATAATGATCTCTAGTTCTTCTTTGGACATAAATTCATTCCTCTTCCACAGGTCTGAGAGGTAAACTATCCCATGTTCCTCTAATAAGTGGTGCTCAAACTTTTAAAATAGGGGGCCAGTTCACTGTCCCTCAGACTGTTGGAAGGCCGGACTATAGTAAAAACAAAAGCTCACACTCTGTCTCAGCCCCTCAGTCCATTTGCCGTAACCCAGTGGGCTGCATAAACACCCTCAGGGGGCCGCATCTGGCCCCCAGGCCATAGTTTGAGAACCAGTGCTCTAATTAACTTATAATCTCATTCTTTATGCCTAGATCATGAACCCATTTTGACCTAACCTTAATGTAGGGTGTTAAGTGTGGGTCAATGCTGATTTTCTGCCATATTAATTTCCAATTTTCCCAGAAATTTTTGTCAAACTTTGAGTTCTTATCCCAAAAGCTGGGGTCCTTGGTTAGTCAAACACTAGATTATTGAAGTTAATGATTATTTTGTCCTTTGGATCTAACCTATTCCACTGATCAACTGATCTATTTCTTAGCCAATACCAAATGGTTTTGGTAACCCACCAGGAAATCTTTCGTGAAACTCTTAGATGTAAAGTATGGGCTAGGTTCCTAGATGGCCTCAGGGTCAGCCAGAGTCAAGATAAATCAAAGTCCTTTGTCTTTAGGGGGAGAATCAAAGGAAGCAGACAAGCTGCCATAAGGCTTGCCAAAGATATATCCTGGATTCTGGAGTCTGGAGTCTCCAGCTTCTCTCCTAAGTGACTCTGAATTCTCTCCCCGTGCCTTCCAATCCTTGACTAGGATTATCTTACCAACAAACATTCAGCAAGCCCCAATGGTGAGGAGAGCCATCATCTAACTATATGCTAATAGAGATATTATCTCAAATTTAATAGGTATCCTTAAGTGCTCTTTTATCTGATTAAGAGTTTCAGCCCTCTACACTTAGCAACTCTGTCCTAAAATGAGAGAAGCATATAACTCCCTACAAAATAGATTTGATGAAATGGAAAAAAAGCATATCACTCCTTAAAAAATAGATATGAAAAATAAACCAACTCATTGAAAAGCAGAATTTGTGAAATAGAAAAAAAAATGCAATGAACAAAACAATTCTGTTGCCCAAATACAAACAGAGATAAAAAAGGCAACTAAAGAAAATAATACACTAAAATTTATAATTGAACAAGTGGAAGTGGAAGTGGAAGACTCAATAAGACTTGAAGAATCAGTCAAACAAAAAAAATGAAAAAAAAAAAAAGAAGAAAACATGAAATAGCTACTAGGAAAACTACTGATCTAGAAGATAGATGTAGGAGAGATAATTTTAAGGATCACTGAACTTCCTGAAAGCCGTGATGGAAAAAAAAATACAATGTAGACATTATCTTACAGGACATCATAAAGGGCAATTGTCCTGATGTCCTAGAATCTGAAGATAAAATAGTCTCTGAAAGAATTTAATAATCACCTTTGGAAAATTACCCCCAAATGAAAACTCCAAGGGATATCTTGGCTAAATTTGATAACTATTGGAACCAAGAAAACTATCAAGTGCTCATTGGTAGGCTGACTATACAATCTAAATTGTTCTACTTCTTTAGTGCTATACCAATCAAACTCCCAAGAAATTATTTTACAGGCCTAGAAAAATAATAACAAAGTTAATCTGAAAGAACAAAAGGTCAAGAATTTCAAGGGAATTAATAAAAAAAAAAAAAAAAAAAAAAAAAAAAAAACAATGAAGGTGGCCTAGCTGTGCAGACCTAAAACTATATTATAAAGCAGCAGTCATCAAAAACATTTGGTAACAGCTAAGAAATAGAATAGTTGATCAGTGAAATAGCTTAGTTTCAAGGGACGAAATAGTCGATAGCTATAGCAATCTAGTGGTTGACAAACCAAATAATCCAGCTTTTTGGATAAAAATTCTCTATTTGACAAAAACTGGTGAGAAAATTGGAAACTAGTGTGGCAGAACTTAGCAACTGACTAAGATCTAACACCTTATACCAAGATAAGGTCAAAATGCATTCATTATCTAGACATAAAGAAAGATATTATAGAGGAAGGAATTTATGACCAGAGGAGAATTAGAGATCATTATTGATCACAAAATAGAAGATTTTCATTATATCAAACTAAAAAGGTTCTGTACAAATAATACTAATGCAAACAAGATTAGAAGGGAAGTAACAGATTGGGAAAATATTTTTACAGTTAAAGGTTCTGATAAAGGTCTAATTTCCAAAATATATAGAGAACTTACCCTAATTTATAAGAAATCAAACCATTCTCCAACTGATAAATGGTCAAAGGATATGAACAGACAATTCTCAGATGATGAAATTGAAACTCTATCCATTAATATGAAAGTGTTCCAAATCACTACTGATCAGAGAAATGCCTATTAAGACAACTCTGAGATACCACTACACATCTGTCATATTGGCTAAGATGACAGAAACAAATAATGATGAATGTTGGAGGGGATGTGCGAAAACTGGGACACTTATACATTGTTGGTGGAGGTGTGAATGAATCTGGCCATTCTGGAGAGCAATTTGGAACTATGTCCAAAAAGTTATCAAACTGTGCATACCCTTTGATCCATCAGTGCTGCTATTGGGCTTATATCCCAAAGAAATACTAAAGAGGGGAAAGGGACCTGTATGTGCCAAAATTTTTGTGGCAGCTCTTTTCATAATGGTTAGAAACTGGAAGATGAATGGACTTCCATCAATTGGAGAATGTTTGGGTAAATTATGGTATATGAAGGTTATGGAATATTATTGCTCTGTAAGAAATGACCAGCAGGATGAATTCAGAAAGGTTTGAAGAGACTTACATGAACTGATGCTGATTGAAATGAGCAGAACTAGAAGATCACTATACACTTCAACAACAATACTGTATGAAGATATATTCTGATGGAAGTGGATATCTTCAACATAAAGAAGATCCAACTCACTTCCAGTTGATCAATGATGGACAGAAACAACTACACCCAGAGAAGGAACACTGGGAATTGAATGTAAACTGTTAGCACTACTGTCTTTCTACCCAGGTTACTTATACCTTAGGAATCCAATTCTTAACGTGCAACAAGAAAATTGGATTTACAAACATATATTGTATCTAGGTTATACTGTAACACATTTAATATTTATGGGATTGCCTGTCATCTAGGGGAGGGAGTAGAGGGAGGGGGGGATAATTTGGAAAAATGAATACAAGGGATAATGTTATAAAACAATTACTCATGCGTATATACTGTCAAAATATTTTATAATTATAAAATTTTAAAAAATAAACAAATTTTAAAAAAGAATGATATTATAAACAAATTAGGAGAGCATAGGATAGTTTACATCTCATATCTGTGGAAAAGGAAGGAATTTGTTACCAAAGAAGAATTGGAACTCACAAGTGAACACCAAATATTTACATTTAATGCTTCTGATAAAGACCTCATTTCTAAAATATAGAGAAAATTGACTCAGATTTATAAGAATCCAAGCCATCCTCCAATTCATAAAAGGTCAAAGGATATGAACAGATAATTTTCAGGTGGAGAAATTAAAACTATTTCTATGAAATGGTGTTCTAAATCACTAGTGATTACAGAGAAATGTAAATTAAAGAGAACTCTGAGATATCACTGCACACGAATAAGATGACAAGAAAAGATAATGACAAATGTTAGAAAGGATGTGAAAAAAAACTAGGATACTAATATATTCTTTGTGAAATTTTAAAAGGATCTGGTCATTCTGGACAGCAATTTGGAGCTATGTTAAAAAAAGAATAGCAAACTGTGCATACCCTTAGAATCAGAAGTGTCTCTACTGGGTTTATATCCCAAAGAAATTTTGCATACATGTGCAAAATTGTTTGTGGCAGTCCTTTTTGTAGTGACAAGAAACTGGAAACCAAGTGAATGGAAAATGGATGGATAAGTTATGGCATATGAATGTTATGGAACAGCATTGTTCCATATATCAGCAAGGTGATTTTAAAGAGGATTAGAGTGACTTACATGAACTGATACTAAAAGAAGTGAGCAGAACCAGGAGATCATTGTACATAGCAACAGCAATATTATATAAAAATTTACTCTGATGGATGTGACTCTTTCCAACAGTGAGAGGATTGAGGCCAGTTCTAACAATCTTGTAAGTTTTTTATAAATATAAATATAGAGGAAGATGAAAAAAGATATAATACAGTTAAGGAATAATAACTAGAAGAGGAAAACTAAAAAAAAGAAGAGGAGAATTTAGTTGACAAAATGAGGAAAGATAATAAATACAATATATGAAATACATTTCGGTTAACCTGGATTCAAAATAAGCATGGAAATATGTGACATGTTTGGGAAATAGATCAAAAGCTTTGCACAAATTGATAATATCATGTTGATGGGGAACTTAAAATTATCCAGAAAACTACTAGAAGTCTCTTTCTGCCCAAGTAAAGCAGTTAAAAACTTTTTTGGATAGTTTTCATGAAATTCCATCTTTTAAAATGTGTGTGGGCGGGGAGAGGAAATCAAATTCTCAATCTGATTTTCACTAAAAAAAAAAAAAAAAAACAGTTGCTCAAATGGAAATGATGGGAAACTTTGAGGGAATGGCAAATCTTTCCTAGAATTCATATCAGAAGAAAGGAAATATAGCAAGTTTGACATGTGATTTTTGGGAAAGCAGAGCTCAAAGTGTTGAGAGGAGTCCTATGAGTGACGAGACACTCAAAATGTTCCTATTTGAGGATGATTCCTAATATGGTAAACATTGAAGAAATATACATTAAATCTAATATATGTATAAATTTATACAATTATTGTGCTGCACAAGAAAAAATAAAATCACACCAATAAAAAAGCAGAAACAAAATAAAATGCAAGCAAACAAAACCAAAAAGAGTAAGAATGCTATATTGTGAACTACATTTAGTTACCACTCTCCTGTCTCTGGGTGTATATGGCTTTTTTCATCAATGTACAATTGAAACTGGTATGAATCATCTCATTGTTGAAGACAGCCACATCCCTCAGAATAGATCATCATATAATATTCTTGTTGCCATGGATAATGATCTCTTTGTTCTGTTAAAGGGTACCATTTCATTTAGAATCAGTTCATGTACCTCTGTCTAGGCTTCTCTTAAAATCATCTTGCTGGTTGTTTCTTACAGAACAATAATATTTCATAATATTTATACACCACAATTTATTCAGCCATTTCAGTTTCCTGCCACTACAAAAATGGCTGCCACAAATATTTTTGCACATACATATTCCTTTCCCTCCTTTAGGATCTCTTTGGGAAATATGCTCAGTAGAAACACTGCGGGATCAAGGGGCATGCATGGTTTGAAAAGTCTTTGGGCAGTTCCAAATTCCTCTTCTGTTAATCTGGTCAATCTATATTCCTTCATTTCACTTAGTTTATAAAATTTATTGGTA